>NW_027182496.1:0-624638 GCF_040938575.1 Ambystoma mexicanum | reverse complement strand
CCATGTCATATCATATCATACCATCAATTGAAAAAGTCCAATATCATTCGATTAGATAAGAATATGAATAGGTCTTTTGGCTTCCAATTAGAAATGTCACACACCTTGGGTTCAATGTCTATACTGAGCCCAATAAGAATCGGATGATTCTCAGGTTTCTTGATAACGTGGATCAATCCTAAGGGCAAATGGGAAAAATACACAACACATATTGCAGGGACTCCATTAACCCTCTGATGGAGTTCTATAGAGCAAAGGCGATTCCATCCATCCTACACGGCCTCGAAACAGAGTACCAGGCGTATGATATCAAGTGGTCGCTTATTGAGGGTCGCACCTGGAAGCAGGTATTTTCCAATGCCCTCACTAAGGTTGGAATTAGGTATGACCTCTTTGGAGGGGTGGTTTCCTTGGGGCATCCTCTCATTATTTGGTAAACTGCTTACACCGCCCGGTGGCGCGATGCTCATAGAGCGAGGTATCGCACTGGAAGACGGGATTTCGGCCACCCTACACAAACCTAAACATTTTGCTGGCTCAGTCTTAATTGTGTGTGATCAGTGGGCAGACACTGTGATTACCAATCCAAAGGTTGTTAAAAAAAATAATGTATCATTTCTGTCTGGATCGCCACGATGAATTCATTGCGCAGTTACAAGATTCCCTCCTCGTTTTCTGCGGTAGACAAGCCATTAGGCGCTTTACCATCTAATCCTTGCCGGTTTCCGAGCACCTACTGGCAAAATCAATTCCTGTGGTTTAGATTAAACCTATTGGGCACTAGAGAGATGCTCTCGGTGCGTCAAAACAATAGGGCCCTACCTAAGTACTGTGAGTGATGTCTAAATCAGCACGAGATGCAGTCATCAAAGCATCGTGTGAAGCATTACAGGACATGAGGCTGCACGTGTTTTGCCAGTATCTGGAGCATAGTGACTGGCTGAATACAGAAGTGTTCTGACATAGAGTGTCTCGGGAGGATAGCTCAGAGGCAACGCGCTCGCCTTGGAAGCATGACAAGGCAGTGCAGCACGGGTTTGGGTCCGCGCTTAGAAATCTCTGTGAATTAAGTGCGTTATAAATAACCAATTACAAACGACTAGTTCAGGAGTGGAGATTTTCCCGAAAATAGATATTTCAACATTTTTAAGTAAAATGTATCTGATACATATCAGCTCCTCATGAAATGGCTACTTAATGGCGTCAATCTGTTTACATTATAGCTTTTTCTAATTGTGAATATTGATGGATTAATGTATTATGAATGTTTTTATCCTCTAATCAGGATGCTTGCTACATATCTATAATCGGCTTCCTTGAATGTTTTTGTATGTACTTAGTATGATCATGTTGATTATCTGTATTTATGACCTGCTCTGTACTGTTTTTCCTTGTTTTATGTGAAAGGTTGATTTTATCAACCAAACACATTAATAAAAAATATAATTAAAAAAAGAAATAGCATTAGATTTGCTTGGCCTACTTAACTTTGATTGGTGTGTGTTTGGTAGTTATGGATTTACTGTCTAAAAGGTTTGCAGCCTGAAGGACACATCAGCAAAATGTTTCATCAGATTTTTAGAATCTCTATTTTGGAGGGAGGGATTCCGATATGGCTGCAGACAAAGCAGCACGTGGGCACTTATTGTTCCTAAGAGGGGCGGGTGGTGGGTGAAGAGAAATGGGCGGGAAGCAATCAGCTGCCTTCTCTGTCAAGCAACAGCTGCATTTAGGTGACCGTAATGTCCTTTTACTGCGTTTCTTTCAGTCGTGGGAGCACATTTAAACCCAGATTCGTTTTTTAGGCCAAGTTTATTTTGCATACTGGAAATTGCAAGCTTCCGGAAGGATACGGAAAATAAAGCTGCCATCGGACTCTTCACGGGCAGCATGTTACTATAATAGTTTATGTCATGTACGTGTATTATATGACGTACATTCTTCAAAACATCAAAAAAACAGTCTTATTTTATTTTGATATCCATTCTTTTTAAAATTATGTATTTATTTATTTATTTTAACCTTATGAGAAAAAGCAATACAGAGACAAAAGAGTCGGCATTTTTAAAACATGACTTAGCAGAATTCCACCGCCGCCGCCCCCGCACAGTTTGTTTTCCTATTTCCAGCACTGTAAAGCGGGAGTTTTGGAGACATTCTATCATCCTTGTTAATCCACTGGGGGGCGATACAGGCTAAGAAACCAACCATCAAATGACGACTGCAGGTTTGATAAATTCGGGATTCGGAATTGAAACGTCGGGACAAAACATTCTCCACAAATGTTTTTCAATTATGGACTTGCACAAGGCAGAATATCGAAAAGAAATGTCTATTTTCTCAATGAAATACCGTTTGTAAAATGTTTTCCCTTTCATACGTAATTGTTTGGGGTTTTCCGCGATTTGCTTTCTTTTAAGGTCTTTTTTAGTATAGATCTTTAGTGACGCACCAATCAGAAGAGTCCAACAGCCTGGCCAAATGTTTACCCGTGTAAATGAAATTTATATTTACCCTGAAATGGCCCGCCATCCCCAGTTTAATAAGCTGGAGTGACCCGGAAGCCATTACGTGGGACTTCCGCACGTGGGTAACATCGCCATGAGCAACCTCCGAGGGCGTTCAACCAAAACCGCGTTATGGATCATATTTATGGTGAAATGCGCTATAACAAATGACAAAATGAATGAAAATGAATGAATGATTAAAAAAGAAAGAAAAAAATGCATTTGGGATTAAAGGTTTGTGCGAGGCCGTGGTCAATGTGCCAGTTGTTATTTCTGGTGTGCCGTAGCGCTGTGCAGTAATGATACAGGCGCCTATGCATGTAATGGCAAAAACTGGCATTTAGCAGCAATACCGTGGCATATGATGGCATTAACTGGCAAATGTTGTGAGTGTATGAGCATATCATCGAAATGCCTGAAAATGGCGTTAGTACCTGGGTCTTTATTGCCAATACCTGACAAATGATGTGAATTCTATCTTTTTACGGCAGAAAAATCAAAACCATTAGCTTTTTCTAAGCTTTTTTTGTCGATGCTAGACCCCCTGGAGCCGCCCCATCTGCCCCACACCACCCCCTGCTGGGAAAGAATGGCCATAAAGACTGAAGTTCCCAGACCCATTCTTCCTGCTGGTGGAGCTTTGCCCTGCATTATCAGGGAGTGTTAGAAGCTGGTACTAAGTGTGAGACATGACATAATATGATATGATGTGGCATTTATAACGCGCCGGTACACAAGTGGTTCTCAGCGGGACAAGACAAGGAGCGAGAAACAAGGGAGGAGGAAATAAGGATCTTACTAGGCCTTGTGTCAGTCAGATCGCGCAAGTGCAGGGGAGAAGTGCATGGGGGGAGGGGAAGGTACATTTAACTCACAAGTGCAGCCAGCGGGTGGCTCATAAGTGTAGGATGGGGCCTCCGTTTTGGAACATGCCATACCAAGGACAACGCAGACACCCTAGACAACGGAGACTTTAGGTTTGATACCAGACACCAACATTTTGCCTATTTTTAACTTGGCGAAAGTTAATCTAACATCATCTCAAATCTCCATTCTGTCAAAAGGTTTATCATCTGTACCTGCCACTCTGTACCTACCACCAATACAGATTGGTACAAAGCGGAAGAGGAAATGCAACGTTTCTTCTGCACGTTAAGACTCCAAGTATTTTTTAAAGAAAATAACGAGCGAGAGAACGAACCCGATACTGGACTGCATCCACAATTGTACTTTACTCCCACGGACAGTCAAATTCCGAATTACATACTCACCTTTGAACCATGTGTTCTGAACGACATGAAACAGATGAGTCGGAAGAAAACCAGAACACGTCAGAACCTGACCTTGAATGAAAGAAAGGCTTTGAAACTTCTTTCAGACAGTCGGGAAACTTTTGAGGAACTACCATTTGATTCTAATCATCAATTCCTGGTAACCATGGATATAAAATCCTTGTACACGTCAATTCCACAAGAAGCAGCAATAGACTGTATATATGAGCACTTGATTACTAACAACATTCAATCCCGTGTTCCATCAGAGTTTATCATAGAACTCATGACTTTAGCCCTTTGTAAAAACGTTATCTTTGATAATCAGTTTTACTTACAAATCAAAGGAACTGTAATGGGCACTACATTCGCCCCGAGCCTGGCTATTTTTTTTGTTCATGGCATCCTTTGAAGAGAAATATATATACAGCCAGCTCAATCCCTGGCTATCCAATATAAAACAATGGTGTTGCTACATAGACAACATCATATTCCTATGGGCAGTTGATGAGGCATCACTTAATTCTTTTTTTACATGGCTAAACACATGTGATAATAACATTCAATTCAAGATTGAGTACAATAAAACCTCTGTACACTTTCTGGATCTTCAAATTAGCTGCCAGGAAGGTAGACCTGTGTGTAATCTCTTTAGGAAACCGACAGACCGCAATACCTTGCTGCACTACACCAGCAATCACCCCAGCCACATCAAACAAAATCTTCCATATGCCAATTTTTGAGGGTTCGGAGGAACTGTTCTTCCCTTGAGGACTATTATACCAATGCCACTCACTTAAGTGAAAGACTCCGCAAAAGAGGCTACCCCAAGAAACTTATCTCAACCTCCAGGAAAAGAGCGAGATTCACAAATCGTGACTCCCTGCTCGTACCTCAAGATTCTCAACACCAGGAGGAACCAGATAGAGTTACATGTGTGATTACACATGGTCCCAACACTCTTGACATTAAGTAAACGGTACGGAGACATTGGCCAATAATCAGACTGCAACTACCAGATGAACCCATACCACGGTTCACATTCAAGAGAGCACGGAACATAAAAGAATACCTAGTCCGCTCACAGTTTGCCCGAGAAGCCCCTCGGTCTGGGCTTTGGAACCTTCGGAAGGTTACTGGACACTACCCTTGTGGTTCGTGCTCAGTATGTAAATTTACCAAGAAACTTCAAACTTTCAATATTGGAGAGAAGTGCTGGACCCTTAAACACCAGTCAAACTGCAAAACCAGCCAAGTGGTGTACTGTGTGGAGTGTCCATGTGGCCTACGCTATGTGGGCCAAACAATGCGGAGCATTGGGATCCGAATTTCAGAACACCGCTCAAGGATCCGGTGTAAGAATCCAACAGCCCCTTTGGTGGCACACTAGCTTACTAACCACCACACACCTAATGATATACTGTGGTGGGTCCTGGAAAAAGTCCAGACGGGCCCTAATAAACAGGGTAGACTGCTGGACTTCAAAAACAGGTGGATCCATAGAATGGACACCTTTGAACATGGATTGAATGAACAATCCCTCCTTTAAACGTGATTCATGGACAGCCCTATCAGACATCAATTTTTCTTTTCGGTGACCATGCTGTTTTATTGACATCTAGATTTCAGAATGCCCTATTCAGAACAGCGGCTCTGCCCTAGATGATCTGATGACCCACTGCCTTATGGCTTCAGCCAATAATACTGATCTTTGGCCATATGTCCTTTGCACAGCAACACACCACTGGGCTCTTCCCAGGTCAAGACACATGATCACACTAGCTGGATGCAGATACAGTGAGGTTTGATAACCATAGATTGATCCATACTGTACACAATATATTTCAGTTACTCATTGCTGACCTGCAGGCATGCGCTCTATCCATTTTCAGTGAACCATTGGGAGAATTTTATTTTTTCCAGATAGATCATGGTTCCACATCATACATTTACCCAATTTTTGCCTATGTGCCTCCTTTCATGCTCTCGGAGCACCAGCGATGTGTTTAATTTATTTTAATACACAAAACTTACCCGGCGTAGGTAGAAGCCATCAGGATTACGCATAATGGACCACAACCATTGGCCCATATCATGAACGGACCCCCTGCATATCCTGCAGGTTTGCAATTGGTGCCGGCGTACACACCTCTGTGACGTTCGACAGCCAACCAAGGATTGGCCACCACACCAGTGACGCTTGGCGATGCAATAATTGATATGTGGGATGGTTGGACACCTTATACAGGAAGCTTTGGTGTGCCTCCCCTGTGAGGGTGACAAGGGAACCCAAACACAATGGCTCTCTTCCTGGGTAAGCCCAAACACATTTTTTTGACTACCATGATGAAAGGGATATCTTTAAGTTGCCTTCAATGTTCCCTAATTTGGTTCTCTCCTAATTAAATTTTGCTCTCATTATAAAATGCAAGAACACACCTATAGAAACCCTGGACACTTTCCCCGTCCTCTACCCAATTACCTTTTAATTTTCTTATTCACAGGATCCTCTAGTTAATGCCCTGATGAAGGCGCACTGTATTATTTCCATACACACCACCGCCAAAACGCAATATGCATGAGGGGACCGAAGACACTTGCACACAAGGTTGTGCACCCAGATTTCGGGACATCAGCACTAATACATCTGGTCTTTGTTCTTTGCTCCCCCTTCTGCGTTGGCAGACCCCTCTTCGAAAGGCAGTTTCTACCTCGAGGCAGATAGTAGCAATTGATCTGAAGAACTGTTTTTATACACAAGATGTGTTAATGGTCATAACTTGGACTCATAGACACATTCTGTCTTTATTCAATATGATTTGTAGCTTTAGGCAGACCCTACCTCGAGAGGTAGATTTTACCTCGAGGTACACAGAAGTATCAGATTTGAAGAACTTTTTTCATACACAAGAAGTGTTAATGGTTACAACATAGATGTGTCAAATGTTACTAACCTGTGAATTTGGTTCTCAGTTTACCAATTCTGTTTGAATCTGAGTTTGATTTTTAATTCTGTATTTTTTTCTTTTCTTTTTTGCAATTAGTATATGTACAGTCAAGTGACTTTAACAATTTCAACCTTTTTTATCTGTTCTGAGTGTGTCATTTTGGTTTAATTTATGTATCTGTACAGTTGTGTTTTTAGCTCTAAGAATACATATTGAGTTCACTCTGGTCTATCAGTGATTTTTCTGGCACACGAATAATGAGTCATTATAATCGCCTATGGCGATACCAGCGGTTAGCCCAAGGAGTTTCTCAAATGTTATAACTCATGTGTAACCAACCCTACGTGTAGCAGTACCTTCTCCTGTTGATAGAATGCTCGGCGTCTGCCTTGATTGCAAGTAGCTGCTTATGCTGTCAATGTAATCCCAAATCTGAGATGTTCGTGGCCGGCCAGAATGGTATTTGTTTAGCTCAAGCTTTTCCTTTGAAATATGTGCCTGTTTCGTGTCATGTGCTTCAATGATTGTGAAAGAATGATTGGGGGGAAATGTAGTGCTATTCTTTAGTCATGTAAGGAAGCTCTTGGGGGCACATCTGGCTGCATATGATGCATGACAGCATGCTTAATTTAAGATGACTTAAACAAGAATGTGGGAGCCCCTGTACTAAGAACGAACATTATAATTATAATTGTTCTTATATTACACATTTAATACCAACGAGTGGTTTCTAAGAGCAGGATCAGGATTCAAATATGTGTTGTGCTGCATTGGGCCTCATTCCGAGTCTGGCGGTAAAAATGCAGTGTTACCGTGATGGCGGCCCTACCGTGTCCGCCATTGCTTGGTGCCGGAAACAAGGTAGGATTACGGCTTGCCAGCTGCGTGCATCACTAATGCACGGAACCGGTGCCACCGCCATCACTGTAACACAGGTGGAAATGGATGTACCGCCACAAATGTTGGGGGATGCATCTGCCTCCACCGTGTGCATGCCGGACATAGCGGCACCACGTACGCAGATCCGGAAACACTGGTACCGGAAATAACGTGATCATCGGAACCGGAAAGAGGCTGGTGGCCATTACAAAAATCACAATCCACTGCAATCCCCCTGTGCCAGAAGCCATCCACCATCAGTGAGTGGGCCAACACACACAGGGACATGGCTGCAAGGATACCCCAAAACCGCATCGCAAGCCTCTCGAAAACTCTCGAAAACGCTTTAAATATTGGGCCGGAGTCTTCCCAAACTTTAAAATGAGAGTTTGCTTTAACATTGCGAAATCAGCTCGCTCAGCCTTCGACATTTCCATAATGGCACTACAGCCAGAATGGGGCAGTCTACTGAGCAAACACGCAATCTTATCAGCATTGTCAACTTCTTGAACCTCGCATGCATACTCAAACGCATTCAGCCAGTCCATAATGTCATTCCTTTCTTCATACACACTGAGCAGATCTTTTTTCGGAAACCGTGGATGAGAGGAAGCCCCAGACCCATGTCCAGGACCCTTGGACCCATTTGCAACCTGAAGCTTGGCCAGTTCCAACTGGTGATCCCTGTCTTTCTGTTTTTCTGCCTGTTCGATTTTTAGTTTGGCTATGCTGAATTCAAGCCCCTGCTGCCTAAACCGCAGCTCTTGCTTCTTGAATTCAAGCATAGCCTCCCCATCAACACTGGCAGAGGAAACATTAGACATCACATCCTCCCTGTCCTCGTGGTCGCGATGGATCAGTGCAGCGGCAGAACCGTCGGTTCTACCAGTGAGAGCAGCCCCACCACCTTCTGCACTGTCCTCAGAAGTTATAGCGTCAAGCTGCGCTTCTTGCCACGCCACGATTCTTTGGATCATTTCCAATTTAGTGCCTTGAGAGGAAACACCTCTCTCCGCACACATCTTCTTCAATGTTTCTGATTTGGAAGCATTTAAAGTTAACAAGGTATTTGTTTCCATACTGTTTGATAGGACTATGGCCTTTTTAAAGTTATACTACAACAATTCACTACGTGTACTGTTTGGAATAACCTGAAATGCCTTAGTTTGAGCGCAACACTGGATACCTTCAGTCGCATCCCACCGCTGTACACCAATTTGTTAAGACGGATTTCTGAACTCTGTCCTGGTGGCGCAGAAGTTCAGAAGGCCAACCTAATTACTTGGAACAGGGTAACCTCTGGACAAGCCAGACCAATCAAGGTAGCGATCGCGGCGGTCAAGACTAGGTCTCAAGAGGGGTGAGGGTGACTGAAAGCCCGCAATGAGCACACAAAGCAAGAGCGCTTACAAACTACTCCAAACAGTTGTTATATCAAAAATAGATACACATTTATTTTAAGGCCTTTAAAATAATGACCGTAGCGAGAAAATCACAATATCACAATATTAAACCAACACATACCATATCAACACAATATATATACAAATACACAGTCACAAGTGTTTAAAGCACGAAATATGTAGTCCACCTGAAAGGAAAGGAAAACAGGCAGTGCGATAACGCTTTAGACTCAGTTCGCCTTCAGAGGCACCTAACTAGATGGAAGTCCGAGCCCTGCGAAGAGTGGAGCCTTGTGCTCAAAGTACCTGCCACGCCGGTGCCAACGGGCAAAAGGGGAAGCTCTTCGTAGAAAGTCAGGCAGTTCGGGTTAGTGCACAGCAGAAGGAGAACAGGTTCCGCAACTCAAGCTCAGCCTCCACAGCGGGCAGAAGCAGAGCGCGAGTACGGCCAAAAGGGGGCTGTTTTTACACAGCAGGGAAAAGCAATGGGATACTGCAGGAGGGCGACCAGATCCTAGCTAAACTACTCACCGGTCCCCGAAGCAAGCAGACCCAGGCTTCTCCACGTTAGTTTCAGCAGCTGGCAGGTTCAGAAGAGCAGGGAACGCCTCGTAGTCGTGTAGAGCAAAAAGACGTCCCAAACGACGAAACCAGCACAGTTTTGTTGCCGCAGCAGGACAACGGAGCGGCCGTGTGTATTCAAGCCAAATGTACACTCCTCCCTTCAGACTTGGGAATGCCAAGCGTACGAAGCGTGGGAGAGTGACCAGGACTCGAAATACAACACAACCTGCCGGCAGTTACAGAGCAGGACTCCCTTTTATGCTGGTCAGTCAACTGGATGGCCCAGAGACACTTCCGAAGGCTTACTTGGCAGGAGAGGATGAAGTCGCCGGGAATAGCTGTTCCTGCTATTCCAAAGGTCGAAGCACCAGTACAGGCCTTCTGGTTCGATCAAAGGAGGAAAGGGTTTCACAGGACGACAGCAGTGCAAAGGAGGATTCCTTCAGCGGGTCACCAGCGATTCCTCGGTCCAGCCTCTTGGTTGCAGGATACTTGGCTCCTGTATTCCTTCGTTCGTGAGAACTCAGGAGATCGACATGGTAGTGGTGTTTCCAGCTCCCTCTTATCCACGGTTCCCTTCGCGCCAAAACGGAGGGGAGCCAATGGGAGATCCGCACATCAACACACATACCATACGTGGACCAATCACGGACCACGGTGGTCCCAGGCATTCACACCACCCCAGACTCTCTGGCACCCAGGATGTGTATTGGGACCAGACATCCCAGCCCACACCCTGGAGGCACACAAACGACATGTAGAAGCCCGCGAAAGCAACCACGTTTCGCGGGAAAGTACATGCCCAAATAAGGAAGGCCCCGGGTCGCTCGACCTGGGGAAGGTGAAGGGAGCAAGACGGTCAGTGGACAGGACAAAGGAGCCTCGTGGTCTGGCCATTTTGGGAGCCAGGCCACCATTTTGGGTTCAGTGCGAAAAACGTGCTCAGAACGCCAAAAGGAGCTCAAAATAAACAAAACGATCGCTACCACCATTCCAGTCCCTGAATGACTTGCACCGATCAAAATACCATCCTAAAAGAGTATCTAGGGCCTGTAGAAGGCTAGAGACCCAAGAGAGCTGTAACTTAGCTTACAGTGCCCTCTTGTGTCATGTTGCACTAAAGCCGCAACACGATAAAAGAAACTACGGGAAACAGCGTTCCCCGGTACTGACTGTCTTAAGGGCATGTCAGTTTCCCCATAAGAAAAGAGCGAAAGCCCAGAGAAGTGCGGCAGAAGGCTGTACTTCTCTGGCAAAGTCAAGAACAAGGTTAAAAACAATAGCAAAAAGTTTAGGGGTTGCCACATGGAAGGAAAATTCCCTACAATTACGAAATCTTTCCTAACAAATATCACCGCTAAAATATCGCCATACAAAAATGTTGCAATATTTTTGTGGTGATATTAAGCCATGGAGCCTGGGGGGACACCCATGCAACCCCTAACAATGTTTTCATGTAGCGGGGGACACACCCGTATCACCCATGGCCTTACCCCACGACCATTTATATGACGATATCATTGGTGGGGATAATATTACCTGATACCCTAAAATCCTGTGCAGGTGTGTTGGTCGGGACTGTCGGGACTCAAGGCTGGCTAGCCTTTTGGGTGGGGCCACAGAGCTTCTATCCGGGCTACAAGAAAAAGACCCAGCGCTAGAGCCCCGTTTCCACCCCTAGCGACGCCTCTGATCCTCTCCATGCACTGCATCCAGGAATTGGTGAAGAGGGGAGGCGGGTTACGAAGGGATGTCACCACTGGCATTTTACAGGGCGGCATTCCGCCAGCACCAGGGTGACATTACATTATATGAAGCATGACAAATCAGAATAGCGCTATTATTTCAAGACCGATATGTTATATGGACACTAGAGGGCGCAAGAAGTCTACTAAAGACGCAGAGCTTTTCGTAGGTTTTTCGAAAAAGGAAAACCATGGCGGATTATGGTTTACAATGTAATAACCAGTGCTGGTCATTGGGCCGGCTCTCGCCGGATCCAAGATCCGGCACCAGATGTGAAGCCGGATCTCAGGATCAGGCCAGAGTCAGCCGCCCAAACACCAAACCCATGCTCTCCAGCTGGGTTTTGAGGAGAGAAAAAAAAAAAATCCCGCAATGGCATGGCGTAGGGGGGCGGAGCAGCTCATTGCCACCATTACACCATTACCGCTCTTCTGGCTCCGCCCCCCTACGTATATACAACAGCAGGACACCGGAACAGACCTTCTTAAGGAAGGCTGTCCTGCACTTTCACTACGAGTTCTTCATGCAGGCACCACAGCCGGGCCCGCGAAGGTGGGGGCTGTGCTGCTCGGAGCAGTCTGCTCCAGCAGCACAGCTCTAACCCTCGTGGGCCCGGCAGATCTAATCTGCCCTGTGCGAGGACAGTGCACACAGAGTAGATTACTCTTTGTGCTCAGTGCTCGCACAGAGCATTGCTTTGAATGCAAAATTCAGGGTTCCGATGCTTTTATTTTAAATGAAACCGATCTAGAACGGTTTCATTTTAAAATAGTGTAGGATGAAACTTGCACTTTTAGTGCACTACACTGAACGTTTCCCTAAACAGCAGGCACTAGGGTGGCCAACTCTTTGATATTCTTTCGCAGAACACTTGCCCACAAGGCAGCGATGACATCACGTTATTCACATTTGACCGCCCCTTTTTTAATGTAAATATTTTTAATGGCTCTTAATTCCTGGCTCAATTGAAATGCAAATGGTTTGTCCTTGGGAGTTGATGGTCACGTTTTTTAACTGCAAACATGACCATCACGACCCCAGGAACAAAGCATTAGCATTTCAATTAAACCAGGTGTCAGAGCGTTACAGCTCGACCTGCAGGCTCAAAAGAAGCCGGGGCTGCAGAGCCGCCGGGAAAGAAAGCAGCAGGCGGCAGCGCCGTGCTGTGTAGAGGGCCACTTCACTTTGCAGAGTGGCTGTGCTGGATGCAGGTTGTCCTGACGAAACTGCGTCCCGCACAGCCACTCTGCAAACTGCAGGACAGAGTCCCTAATTGCGGGACAATCCTGCGAAATCCGGGACAATTGGCCACTCTAGCAGGCACATGTGTTTTGGGGTTTGTATTGTGCGTGGGAGGGTGCGGGGGTGGTGGTGGGGCTTGTGGGGAGGGCTAATGATATCATATTTTGGGTGCACCAGAACCATGGAAGTGGTTTAAAGTGGAATTGATACATAGCTTGAAAAAGAAGTAGCATGAAAGAAATTGTGCTGTTTTAAACTATTATTTTAGACATTTCCTTTGATCGGAGGTCACCTGCCAGCTCCGCCCCTCTAAACCCCGCCTCCTCAGACACTGCCCACCCCCAAAACTCCGCCCCCATCCCGGGCCTTGTGGGATCCCCCACCAGATTTTTTCCATTTCCACCACTGGTAATAACCAACTGCAATCGGGAGATTTAAGACTGGACATTTGATAAATGAGACAAAAACAGTGATTCATCAATGAAATTCCAGCGCCTCTCTGGCCTCCCTTCATATGGCTCCCCATTATGGCCCTTCTCATTCCCTAGCGGAAAAAGCAAAGAACGGAAGAGTGACCTTGTCTAGAGACGCCTCCGAGCATTGCAGCAATCAGTGCATTGGTGATATCTAGGTTAGACAAATGAAAGAGCATTTACCTAGGACTGAAAGACAAAAGACTAATACAGCAACTGGACCTAAATCAGAAGGATGGTCGCAGGCCGCTCTTATGTCCCCATGTCCCTAGGGGCACACACCCTAAACTGGCTGCTCACAGAGCAGAGAATAATGAATGATTCGACTACTGCGTACTATACACCACAGCACGCGCAAGAGCTTTCCTAACACAGAGCACGCGGGAGGGAATTCAGACGGCTAATGGCCGGTGCATCAACCAGGGCGACGCTGTGCAAGACTGCATCACATGGAGGACACATGCTAGCGTTGGCTGCGGTGGGCATGGACTAGACTCCAACCACCCACAATCCCGAAAGAGCCCGAGGACATGGATATTCAAGGAAACTCCCCGGCTCACGTCAGCACACACACACACACAGGACACATTCTCCACTCAGACTCTGCCACGCCACACTGCAGACAAGCACCTCCATCCACAGGTGTACCCTTACTCACAAAGGATCGACGTGATGTCAACGGACTTATTAGCCTTACAGCCTTCAAAGATGATCCTCACTTATATCACGTGGTACTTTTTTAGAATTGTATGGGGGACTACCAACTACAGCGAAATATTCCACTGAGGAATTCTGATAGACAACAGTGAAGCTGGGGTTGTTTATCATGTGACGCGTAGCCCCGACTTGGAACATTTCCCCTTGGTTGATAGTCACCCATGTACACTTTTATGTCGTCTATGCGTGTCTATTGGGCGGGCCGGAATTTCGGAGGACAGGTAGGGCCCTCTCCTCGAAGACTTCCTGTTTCGGAGGACAGGTAGGGCCCTCTCCTCGAAGACTTCCTGTTTCGAGGGACAGGTAGGGTCCTCTCCATGAAGACTTCCTGTTTCGGAGGACAGGTAGGGTCCTTTCCTCGAAGACTTCCTGTTTCGGAGGACAGGTAGGGCCCTCTCCTCGAAGACTTCCTGTTTCGGAGGACAGGTAGGGTCCTTTCCTCGAAGACTTCCTGTTTCGGAGGACAGGTAGGGCCCTCTCCTCGAAGACTTCCTGTTTCGGAGGACAGGTAGGGCTCTCTCCTCGAAGACTTCCTGTTTCGGCTGGGCCTGCGTGCCAGTGGGCTGGAATTAGACTCAGGTCTGATTAGAGGCATTGGAGGGAGTGTCGAAAAGAGGCACCTGTGTGAAACCATTCCAGCACGTGTTCTTGTGCAGGGTCAGTGTGTGATGTCACTGAGGTGACATATGACTTTCATATTTTACTGAAGTGACGTAAGAGCGAGGAGTTATGACTTTTCACTTGCCGTGTATTGCATAATAGGCTCCAGTGGAATCCAGAGACAGCGAAGAATGTGCAGACGTCTGGGTTGTGTATCGTTAATGTACTTCCCCTTTTCTGCTACCCCCCTCCTTCTGTTCCTCTTCCCATCCTCCTCTACTGATGAGTCCTCAATGGCACTTTGAAATGGGTCCGACAATTTGGGCCGCTATAAAACTCCTAAATAAAAAAAGAAAAGCATTGGCAAAGCCAACAGTTTTGACTGTAGTGCAAGCATGAGATAGGAATTTGCCAGGCACTGCTATATGAACTTATTTTCGCCTTGAAACTCTTCTGTATAGGCGCGTTATAAATGCCATGTCATATCATATCATACCATCAATTGAAAAAGTCCAATATCATTCGATTAGATAAGAATATGAATAGGTCTTTTGGCTTCCAATTAGAAATGTCACACACCTTGGGTTCAATGTCTATGCAGAGCCCAATAAGAATCGGATGATTCTCAGGTTTCTTGATAAAGTGGATCAATCCTAATGCCAAATGGGGAAATACACAACACATATTGCAGGGACTCCATTAACCCCCTGATAGAGTCTTATAGAGCAAAGGCGATTCCATCCATCCTACACGGCCTCGAAACAGAGTACCAGGCGTATGATATCAAGTGGTCGCTTATTGAGGGTCGCACCTGGAAGCAGGTATTTTCCAATGCCCTCACTAAGGTTGGAATTAGGTATGACCTCTTTGGAGGGGTGGTTTCCTTGGGGCATCCTCTCATTATTTGGTAAACTGCTTACACCGTCCGATGGCGCGATGCTCATAGAACGAGGTATCGCAATGGAAGAAGGGATTTCGCCCCACCCTACACAAACCTATACATTTTGCTAGCTCAGGCTTAATTGTGTGTGATCAGTGGATGGACACCCTGATCACCAATTCAAAGATGCATTTATCATTTCTGTTTGGATCGCCACGATGAATTAAATGCGCAGTTACAAGGTTCCCTCTTCGTTTTCTGCGGTAGACAAGCACGTAGGCGCTTTACCATCTTATCCTTGCCGGTTTCTGAGTGCCTACTGGCAAAATCAATTCCTGTGCTTTAGATTAAACCTATTAGGCACTAGAGAGGTGCTCCGAGTCCGTCAAAACAATGAGGCCCTACCTAAGTACTGTGAGTGATGTCTAATCAGGACGAGATGCAGTCATCAAAGCATTGTCTAGTCTCGTGTGAAGCATTACAGGACATGAGGCTGCACATGTGTGGCCAGTATCTTGAGCATAGTGACTGGCTGAATACAGAAGTGTTCTGACATAGAGAGTCTCGGGAGGATAGCTCAGAGGCAACGTGCTCGCCTTGGAAACAAGACGACACGGAGCAACAAAGGTTCGGTTTCTGGGTCCGGGCTTAGAAACCTCCGGCTGTTTAGTGTGTTATAAATAACCAATTACAGTAGACTAGGTCAGGAGTGGATACTTTGCTGACAATAGATGTTTTAACATTTTGAAGTCAAGTGTATCTGATAAATATCAGCTGCTCATGAAATGGCTACTTAATGGCATTAACCTGTTTACAATGAAGATTTGTCTAATTGTGAGTATTGATGGATTAATGTAGTAGGAAGGTTTTTATCCTCTAATGTAGATGCTTGCTATATGTTTATAATCAGTGTCCTTGAGTTTTGCTGTATGTATTTAGTATGATCATTTTGACTATTTGTATTTATGACGTGCTCTCTACTGTTTTTCCTTGTTTTATGTGAAAGGTTGATTTTATCAACCAAACACCTAAGTAAAAAAAAGAAATAGCATTAGATTTCCTTGGCCTACTTAACTTTGATATGTGTGTTTGGCAGTTATGGATCTACGACCTAAAAGGTCTGCAGCCTGAAGGACACATCAGCAAAAAGTTTCATCAGATTTTTAGACTCTTTATTTTAGAGGAAGGGATTCCGATATGGCTGCAGACACAGCAGCACGTGGGCACTTATTGTTCCTAAGAGGAGCGGGTGGTGGGTGAAGAGAAATGGGCGGGAAGCAAACCGCTGCCTTCTCTGTCAAGCAACAGCTGCATTTAGGTGGCCGTAATGTCCTTTTAGTGCGTTTCTTTCAGTCTTGGGAGCACATTTAAAACTAGATTCGTTTTTTATAGCAAGTTTAGTTTGCATACTGGAAATTGCAAGCTTCCGGAAGGATACGGAAAATAAAGCTGCCATCGGACTCTTCACGGGCAGCATGTTACTATAACGGTTTACGTCATGTACTTTCCTTATATGACGCACATTCTTCAAAACATGTACACAAAAACTGTCTTCTTTTATATCATTTCTTTTTTAAATTATGTATTTATTTATTTTAACCTTTAAGAAAAAACAATACAGGGGCACAAGATTCGGCATTTTTAAAACTTGACTAGCAGAATTCAACCACAGCCGCCCCGGCACAGTTTGTTTTCCTATTTCCAGTACTGTAAAGCAGGGAATTTGGGAGGCATTGTATCATCCTTGATAATCCACTGGGGGGCGATACAGGCTAAGAAACCAATCATTAAATGGAGACTGCAGGTTTGATTAATTTGGGATACGGAATTGAAACGTCGGGACAAAACGTTCTTCATGAATGTTTTTCAATTGTGGTCTTGCCTAAGCCAGAATGCCGAAGAAATGTCTATTTTCTCAATGAAATGCTGTTGGTGAAATGTTTTCCCTTTCATACGTAATTGTTTGGGGTTTTCCGCGATTTGCTTTCTTTTAAGGTCTTTTTAGTATAGATCTTTAGTGATGCACCAATCAGAAGAGGCCAACATCCTGGGGAAATATTTACCCTTGTAAATGAATTTGTATTTACCCTGAAATGGCTGCCATTCTGAGTTTAATAAGCTGGTGTGACCCGGAAGCCATTGCGTGGGACTTGTGGGTAACATCGACATTAGCAACCTCCGAGGGCGTTCAACCAAAGCCGCGTTGGGACCATACTTATGGCGAAAGGCGCTATAACAAATGACAAAATGAATGAATAATTAAAAAAGAAAGAAAGAAAAGAATGCAATTAGGGTTAAAGGTTTGTGGGAGGCCGTAGTCAATGCGCCAGTTGTTATTTCTGGTGTGCTGTACCTTTCTGCACTAATGATACAGGCCCCTATGCATGCAATGGCAGCAACAGGCATTTAGAAGCAGTACAGTGGCATATGATGCCATTAACTGACAAATGTTGTGAGTATATGAGCATATCATGGAAATACCTGAAAATGGCGTTAGTTCCAGGGTCTTATAGTGCCAATACCCGACAAATGATGTGAATTCTATATTTTGATGGCAGAAAAATCAAAACCATTCGCTTTTTCAAAGCTTTTTTTGTCGATGCTAGACCCCCTGGAGCCGCCCCATGTTAGAGGCTGCAAACCTGGCTATGGTAGGGCTGAACGTACCTCGGCTGCTGTCTGTCGCCTCTTTCCCTCGTGTCTGTAGTTCCAGATTGTCCCCAGGTTGTTGGGGACAGTGAAATGTTCCAAAAATTGGGTTTCTGTTCTCTGGGTAGCAGCGCACGAGCACCTTTTCAGGCCGCTACTGCTCTGAGGAGAAAAGAATGTTCGCGCTGGGTCCGCCTTGTGCCATCGCGTAGTGATGCAGATTGTACGCCCACGTGTGTTGGGCGAGCGCTACGGCGGCAATCCCGCCTCGTCGCCAGTTGTTGTATGTGGCCCCACGGCCCTGGCAGGCATACGCACACGCATTCGCACAGTGAGGACACGGGACGCGATGTTGCTCGCTGCGCGTCCCGGCGGCAACTGCAGCACGGACGCAGTTTATTCCAACAGCGCATGCGCGGGTCACAACGAGGCCCGCGCATGCGCGCTACCACAAACTGGGACATCACATGCCCCACACCACCCCCTGCTTGGAAAGAATGGCCACAAAGACTCCAGTTCCCAGATCCATTCTTTCTGCTGGTGGAGCTTTGCCCTGCATTATCAGGGAGTGTTAGAAGCTGGTACTAAGTGTGAGACATGATATGATGTGGCATTTATAACGCGACTGTACATAGGTGGTTCTCGGCGTGACAAGACAAGGAGCGAGAAACAAGGGCGGAGGAAATAAGGATCTTAGTAGGCCTTGTGTCAGTCAGATCACGCAAGTGCAGGGAAGAAGTGCATGGGGGGAGGGGAAGGTGCATTTAACTCACAAGTGCAGCCAGCGGGTGGCTCATAAGTGTAGGATGGGGCCTCCGTTTTGGAACATGCCATACCAAGGACAACGCAGACACCCTAGACAACGGAGACGTTAGGTTTGATACCAGACACCAACATTTTGCCTATTTTTAACTTGGCGAAAGTTAATCTAACATCATCTCAAATCTCCATTCTGTTGAAAGGTTTATCATCTGTACCTGCCACTCTGTACCTACCACCAATACAGATTGGTACAAAGCGGAAGAGGAAATGCAACGTTTCTTCTGCACGTTAAGACTCCAAGTATTTTTTAAAGAAAATAACGAGCGAGAGAACAAACCCGATACTGGACTGCATCCACAATTGTACTTTACTCCCACGGACAGTCAAATTCCGAATGACATACTCACCTTTGAACGATGTGTTCTGAACGACATGAAACAGAAGAATTGGAAGAAAACCAGAACACGTCAGAACCTGACCCTGAATTAAAGAAAGGCTTCGAAACTTCTTTCAGACAGTCGGGAAACTTTTGAGGAACTACTATTTAATTCTAATCATCAATTCCTGGTAACCATGGATATAAAATCCTTGTACACGTCAATTCCACAAGAAGCAGCAATAGACTGTATATATGAGCACTTGATTACTAACAACATTCAATCCCGTGTTCCATCAGAGTTTATCATAGAAATCATGACTTTAGCCCTTTGTAAAAACGTTTTTATCTTCGATAATCAGTTTTACTTACAAATTAAAGGAACTGTAATGGGCACTACATTCGCCCCGAGCCTGGCTATTTTTTTTGTTCATGGCATCCTTTGAAGAGAAATATATATACAGCCAGCTCAATCCCTGGCTATCCAATATACAACAATGGTGTTGCTACATAGACAACATCATATTCCTATGGGCAGTTGATGAGGCATCACTTAATTCTTTTTTTACGTGGCTAAACACGTGATAATAACATTCAATTCACGATTGAGTACAATAAAACCTCTGTACACTTTCTGGATCTTCAAATTAGCTGCCAGGAAGGTAGACCTGTTTGTAATCTCTTTAGGAAACCGACAGACCGCAATACCTTGCTGCACTACACCAGCAATCACCCCAGCCACATCAAACAAAATCTTCCATATGCCAATTTTTGAGGGTTCGGAGGAACTGTTCTTCCCTTGAGGACTATTATACCAATGCCACTCACTTAAGTGACAGACTCCGCAAAAGAGGCTACCCCAAGAAACTTATCTCAACCTCCAGGAAAAGAGCGAGATTCACAAATCGTGACTCCCTGCTCGTACCTCAAGATTCTCAACATCAGGAGGAACCAGATAGAGTTACATGTGTGATTACACATGGTCCCAACGCTCTTGAGATTAAGAAAAAGGTACAGAGACATTGGCCAATAATCAGACTGCAACTACCAGATGAACCCATACCACGGTTCACATTCAAGAGAGCACAGAACATAAAGGAATACCTAGTCCGCTCACAGTTTGCCCGAGAAGCCCCTCGGTCTGGGCTTTGGAACCTTCGGAAGGTTACTGGACACTACCCTTGTGGTTCGTGCTCAGTATGTAAATTTACCAAGAAACTTCAAACTTTCAATATTGGAGAGAAGTGCTGGACCCTTAAACACCAGTCAAACTGCAAAACCAGCCAAGTGGTGTACTGTGTGGAGTGTCCATGTGGCCTACGCTATGTGGGCCAAACAATGCGGAGCATTGGGATCCGAATTTCAGAACACCGCTCAAGGATCCGGTGTAAGAATCCAACAGCCCCTTTGGTGGCACACTAGCTTACTAACCACCACACACCTAATGATATACTGTGGTGGGTCCTGGAAAAAGTCCAGACGGGCCCTAATAAACAGGGTAGACTGCTGGACTTCAAAAACAGGTGGATCCATAGAATGGACACCTTTGAACATGGATTGAATGAACAATCCTTCCTTTAAACGTGATTCATGGACAGCCCTATCAGACATAAATTTTTCTTTTCGGTGACCATGCTGTTTTATTGACATCTGGATTTCAGAATGCCCTATTCAGAACAGCGGCTTTGCCCTAGATGATCTGATGACCCACTGCCTTATGGCTTCAGCCAATAATACTGATCTTTGGCCGTATGTCCTTTGCACAGCAACACACCACTGGGCTCTTCCCAGGTCAAGACACATGATCACACTAGCTGGATGCAGATACAGTGAGGTTTGATAACCATAGATTGATCCATACTGTACACAATATATTTCAGTTACTCATTGCTGACCTGCAGGCATGCGCTCTATCCATTCTCAGTGAACCATTGGGAGAATTCTATTTTTTTCCAGATAGATCATGGTTCCACATCATACATTTACCCAATTTTTGCGTATGTGCCTCCTTTCATGCTCTCGGAGCACCAGCGATGTGTTTAATTTATTTTAATACACAAAACTTACCCGGCGTAGGTAGAAGCCACCAGGATTACGCATAATGGACCACAACCATTGGCCCATATCATGGACGGACCCCCTGAATATCCTGCAGGTTTGCAATTGGTGCCGGCGTACACACCTCTGTGACGTTCGACAGCCAACCAAGGATTGGCCACCACACCGGTGACGCTTGGCGATGCAATAATTGATATGTGGGATGGTTGGACACCTTATACAGGAAGCTTTGGTGTGCCTCCCCTGTGAGGGTGACAAGGGAACCCAAACACAATCGCTCTCTTCCTGGGTAAGCCCAAACACATTTTTCTGACTACCATGAAGAAAGGGATATCTTTAAGTTGCCTTCAATGTTCCCTAATTTGGTTCTCTCCTAATTAAATTTTGCTCTCATTATAAGATGCAAGAACACACCTATAGAAACCCTGGACAATTTCCCCTTCCTCTACCCATTTACCTTTTATTTCTCTTATTCACAGGATCCTCTAGTTAATGCCCTGATGAAGGCGCACTGTATTATTTCCATACACACCACCGCCGAAACGCAATATGCATGAGGGGACCGAAGACACTTGCACATAAGGTTGTGCACCCAGATTTCGGGACATCAGCACTAATACATCTGGTCTTTGTTCTTTGCTCCCCCTTCTGCGTTGGCAGACCCCTCCCCGAAAGGCAGTTTCTACCTCGAGGCAGATAGTAGCAATTGATTTGAAGAACTGTTTTTATACACAAGATGTGTTAACGGTCATAACTTGGACTCATAGACACATTCTGTCTTTATTCAATATGATTTGTAGCTTTAGGCAGACCCTACCTCGAGAGGTAGATTTTACCTCGAGGTACACAGAAGTATCAGATTTGAAGAACTTTTTTCATACACAAGAAGTGTTAATGGTTACAACATAGATGTGTCAAATGTTACTAACCTGTGAATTTGGTTCTCAGTTTACCAATTCTGTTTGAATCTGAGTTTGATTTTTAATTCTGTATTTTTTTCTTTTCTTTTTTGCAATTAGTATATGTACGGTCAAGTGACTTTAACAATTTCAACCTTTTTTATCTGTTCTGAGTGTGTCATTTTGGTTTAATTTATGTATCTGTACAGTTGTGTTTTTAGCTCTAAGAATACATATTGAGTTCACTCTGGTCTATCAGTGATTTTTCTGGCACACGAATAATGAGTCATTATAATCACCTATGGCGATACCAGCGGTTAGCCCAAGGAGTTTCTCAAATGTTATAACTCATGTGTAACCAACCCTACGTGTAGCAGTACCTTCTCCTGTTGATAGAATGCTCGGCGTCTGCCTTGATTGCAAGTAGCTGCTTATGCTGTCAATGTAATCCCAAATCTGAGATGTTTGTGGCCGGCCAGAATGGTATTTGTTTAGCTCAAGCTTTTCCTTTGAAATATGTGCCTGTTTCGTGTCATGTGCTTCAATGATTGTGAAAGAATGATTGGGGGGAGATGTAGTGCTATTCTTTAGTCATGTAAGGAAGCTCTTGGGGGCACATCTGGCTGCATATGATGCAAGACAGCATGCTTGATTTAAGATGACTTAAACAAGAATGTGGGAGCCCCTGTACTAAGAACGAACATTATAATTATAATTGTTCTTATATTACACATTTAATACCAACGAGTGGTTTCTAAGAGCAGGATCAGGATTCAAATATGTGTTGTGCTGCATTGGGGCTCATTCCGAGTCTGGCGGTAAAAATGCAGTGTTACCGTGATGGCGGCCCTACCGTGTCCGCCATTGCTAGGTGCCGGAAACAAGGTAGGATTACGGCTTGCCAGCTGCGCGCATCACTAATGCACGGAACCGGTGCCACCGCCATCACTGTAACACAGGTGGAAATGGATGTACCGCCACAAATGTTGGGGGATGCATCTGCCTCCACCGTGTGCATGCCGGGCATAGCAGCACCACGTACGCGGATCCGGAAACACTGGAACCGGAAATAATGTGATCATCGGAACCGGAAAGAGACTGGTGGCCATTACAAAAATCACAATCCACTGCAATCCCCCTGTGCCAGAAGCCATCCACCATCAGTGAGTGGGCCAACACACACAGGGACATGGCTGCAAGGATACCCCAGAACCGCATCGCAAGCCACACTGCAGTGAAGCCGAACCCACCATGCTGGTGCACCATATTGTGGCAAATGTAGGGGAGAGGTTGTCTGCCGACCAGCGGTGCAGCATGCAGCTGAGGTGCAAGGCCATATGGGCAGAGGCTGTCCAGAAGGTGACAGCTGTGGGTGTAACAGCCCGTAGCATAATTGACTGCCACAAGCGTTGGGATGATCTCCGCCTAAGGGTGAAGAAACTTCTGGCAGCCCACAGGCGAAAATACACAGCAACAGGTGGCAGACCACCCTCACCCCTAAAGCTGCTCCCATGGGAGGACAAGTGCAGCAGTGTCTCGAGAGCATCAAGGGAGTCGGTGCAGCAGAGGCAGCAGAGGCAGGAGCTAGGACACCTGTCGAGGCTGGTGAGTATAGAAAGTGCATAAAAAAGAAGCTGAATCAAGCTAATCCTGCCCCCCTCCATTATCAACACATATAAATGCCCATATCACAGTCCACATCACCCTGACCACACCCAGTACTCCCATGCTCCCCCTCCCAGAATACAGTGCAAAGGCAGTCAGATGCCTTGCCCCCAAGTATGACCCAAACACATGACAATGCACCACACATGGATGCGTGTAAACTGGCACCATGGTTCGTGCAAGTAGACCACCACACATGTGACAGGTCCAGCAAATGAATGCGGATGGGCCACTCCAGTGGCTTCCATGGCTGCAGCAGCCAACCTGCACTTTTGTGGTGGGTGCTGTGCTCCTGCCATGCAGAGTTGCCATGAAATCACTGCCACCATCCACAACGTTGGCACTGCATATGCCTACCCACCCAAATGGGACTCAACACAAATGTGAATCAAGAACATCCTGACCTCCTGTTCCCTGTACTAGGTACATCCAAGTTGAACTGTCAAGTCAGCATATGTACATTGGTAATGGCCCCAGTAGCAAGGTGCCGGTAGCACTGGCATGGTCAATACACAACCCATAATGAGTGTCACCTGCACAATGCAGCACACATACCCATGCTGGCACACCGATATACAGCTGCATGTACAGCATGGCTATGGTGTAGGCCACGCACCCAGGCCCCCCCCAGAATCTGCACATGCGCACACAGAAAAACACTCCAGCAGACCCCAAAACCTATTCCACAACACATAACCTACGAATGCAACTACGTGCATCCTGGACACGAGTATTGCATGTTTGTCTGCCATGCTGCCACTGCAAGCACATCACAATACTGGTACGCCTTCACCTGCATGGAGACATGGGCACACACCGATTGTGCAGTGCATGTTACTCATATGAACCTGGCAGCCCTACCATGAACATATCACACACATCCTGCCCAGTCAAGCAGGTCACACATCAACTCCAGGCATGCCCCCCCAAACGTTGACACGCATCCCAAATTACTGTACACAGGCAGAGGCACATGGCACTACCCACAGCCCAATCTGGGTGTAGATGTGAGCATACCCAGCACAGCTGCATTGCATGTGCTGTCTGCACAGTGCCTGCGGTTCACTGAACGCTACCCATGCATGAGATAGACATAACATGCATCAGTGCCTGCACCCACAATATGATCTAGCTTGATGACCGTGTTGCATGTAATTGTACTATACTCATCCTGTCTGTCCACTAACAGCATTCCTTTCATTCAGCCACAGGAACATCATCTGACACCGATGGCGGACAACCAGGGACGTCGAGGGAGACCGGACATGCACGTCACACAGCACACCGTCCCTCAACATCTGCTGCAGGCACCTCAGCCATCCGGGAAATCACAACAGCTCAGGTACACCACGCTGAGGAGACTGACACCCCTGCTGCCCCTGGGACACAGCAAGCCCCTCAGGCCATCATCCATGCTGCCCCTGTGACACAGCAATCCCCTCAAGCCATCATCCCTGCTGCCCACCTCGGACACAGCAAGCCCCTCAGGCCATCATCCCTGCTGACTGTGGATCAAAGCAAGCCCATCAGCCCATCATCCCTGCTGCCCCTGGGACACAGCAAGCCCCTCAGGCCATCATCCCTCCTGCATGTGCAATCCCCCAGGGATGTGCAGCACCACCACCCCACCATGCTGAGTCCCATGGCACAGACAGCAATGCTGCGGAAGTGGCCGTTGAGGCAGCTGGAATCGGCAGTGAGGGCAACTGGAATGTTCCTGAAGTACTGGGCACATTCAGCCCCATGAGCCCACAGAGTCCCATGTGATTGCCCACCCCATCTATGCAGGAAATCACCATGCGTCTCCAACGAATGGAGGAAGGCCAGGACACGCCGGACACACTGGTTCAGCAGCACCTTGCGGAGTCACATCTACAGAGGGAAAGCAACCAGGCCATTGGGCGCCGGGTTGCAGGTGCCATTGGACGGTCCGCCTCTGCAAACATCCTGATGTCATGGAGGGTCAGTGAGGGCAACTGTGTCCAATCGAACATAGCTGAAACAATGGCGCTGGCCCTACAGGCCATCATGACGTGTCTACCGCCGCATAACACCCCAATGCCCTCCACTAGCACCACACCTACTAGCTCTGAGACAGGCAGCCCAAGGAGAAGGTCCATGCGCCTGTCTGGGCCATCTCAGAGACAAGTTTTACAATTTGAATTGCGTGGCACTAACTTCAATTTGGTAACGAGCGCCAGCAGAACGGATCCACGCCGTGTGCCATCATTGTTTGATGAAGTCTGGAGGAAGCTCCATCAACACCACTCTCGTTGCTCGTTTCGTTCGGATTAGTGCGGCGTAGGAGGCACATAGCGGCACAGCGAGAGTGTCTACCCACAATTGAGGGGATCCGTTTGTAAACAGCACACACTTAGAAGGAAACAAGCAATCATTTATGTTGCGAGTTGAGAGCGACGTGTGCACTGGGTCTGCTAAGTTCCTCAACGCTGAGCACTGAACATTGGAGAAAAGGACCCAATGGCATCGATTTATGTGATGCCATTTTGAATACAGGCACAAAGAGTATCATAACACAGAGTGATCCTGCTCTTCCTTGTCCCAGTTAAAAAGTCTTGCAATGACAATGCAAGGGGTCACAGTACACCCCCACAGAGTTTTCTCCCGGATGTGGGCCAGCCGACTATGCCTTGGCCGGAATGGAGAGAGTATTGGCAAAATTGCATAAAGACTGTAGAGCATGATTGTCTCACTGGAGAAAAAATAAGTGTCTTTTACTACATGCTTTAGGTCCTGAAGGACAAAGAAAACAAAGGGAATTGACAGTGCTGACAGATTTGGATGCCGGAGACATGGATGCGCATGAACAAGTATAAAACAACTTGACAATTATTTTGCACCGGAAACAAATGTGGCTATAAATATAAATAGATTACATTTTTATACCAGGGTACAGGAAGAAGATGAAACAGTGGAGGAATATGTTTCTTCATTAAAGAAGCTGCCATTGACTTGCAGATTTGGTGCTGGTATAACAGAAGAGTTAATACAAGATCAAATAATGATACACACTAAGGATTCAGCAATCCAGGATGGACTATGGATTGTCAGGGACCCATCTTTGCAACAAACTTCAGCCATTGCGAAGAGAATAGAATACACTCAGAGATGTTCTAAGGAGATAAAAGATAAAAAGAAAGAAGTAAAGCAGGCAGAAGAAGGCAAGGAAGAAAGAATTACCAAGGACAAGTGACCTGGCAGGTATGGCCGTGGTATCGAAGAAAAAAGAACCATGCAGTGAGAAGGAAGATGGAGAAGGTAGCACGTCTAGTTCCAAGAATAAAAGTAGGGACAGCAACAATTTTGGAGGAAAGCAAAAGTTTACCATGAAAAGTGCCTACAATACGCCAGAGTCAAAGATAGATGTTTTTGGTGGGGGAGAATGGGACACTATGCATCATCTAGACATTGTCCAGCAATTGATAAAATGTACACAGCCTGCAAAGGTAGAGCACATTTTGCTGTGGTATGCAGAAGCAAGAAGAGAATATTGGTGGTCCAAGAAGAGTCTGACTCTGAAGAAAAGAGGGTAGTAGTGGTGTGTGCCTCCAACAGAAGTAATAGTAACGACGAGTTGAAGTGCCTTAAATGTGAGATAATAATAGAAAATTGGGCTTTTGAATTGATGGTCGACAGTTGTTTGCCATATACAATTATCACAGAGAACAATTTGCAAAATTTGATGTTGAAAGGTTTGATGCAAAGACTGCACCGGTCAGACATTCAGAACCCAAGAGAGTTTGAAGGGTCGATGATAAATTTGACTGGATATTTCACAAGCAATGTGCAGTTCAAAGGTCGATTGGCTGAGATTAAAATATGTGTGGCCAAGAATGGGGTGAACGCTTTAGGGTGGAAAGAGGAAGCAAAACTTAATATTCACCTAAATCCCTGTGAAAGTGAGCCTCTACTGTATGTAGGAGAAGAAAAAGAGAAGTTTGGGAGCACCAATGCACAGGGAGAAGATGTTTTCAAGGCGAAGTTGGCCTACTAAGAGGATATGCGCATAACATTATCCTAAAGCTCAATATGATGTCAGTGGTGCACAAAAAAGCGAGACATGTTCCATTTGAATTGATGGACAAATTGGAAGTAGAGTTGGTGAGGTTAGAAAAAGAAGATGTGATTGAGAGGATTTAATCATCACTATGGGTGAGCCTGATTGTTGTAGCAGTGAAGAAGAACAGCAAACTTCGGGTTTGTGTAGATTCAACAGACCTGAACAAGAATATTCAGGTGGATAATTACCCAATGCCTTTTATTGCTGAGATGTTGAACTGCATGGAGGGAGCAGATGTTTTTACCACATTAGATCTATCTAATGCGTAGCATCAAATTCATTTGACGGAAGATTCTAGAGATCTGATGGCTTTTGTCACTCCTTTTGGGATGTTTTGATTTAAAAGAATGCCTTTTGGGCGTGCTTCAGCAGCAGCTGTGTTTCAAAGACCGATGACACAAGTGTTGAAAGACCTCAAAGAAACATTAGTATATCAGGACGACATAATTGTATTTGGGAAGGGAGTTGGAGAGCATGATGAAAGATTGAAGTTGTTGTTGGAAGCATTAGCTAAGGAAGGTCTTAAAGTGGAGAAAAGCAAATGCAAGTTCAAGGAGAGTGACGTTGAGTACTTAGGTCACATAGTAAGTGGTAAAGGGTACCGTGCAAAAGTGGATGCTGTGAATGCCATAAAGAATGCTCCAGCGCTGATAGACAAGGATGATGTGATTTCATTTTTGGGGCACTGTGAGTATTGTAACAAATTTGTGTGTGATTTTGCGTGTATCACAGAACCTATATGAAAGTTGTTACAAAAAGGACTGCAGTTTCAATTGGGAGGAAAGGTGTCTTGAAGTGTTCAGAGTTATTAAAGATAATGTTTGTGGCACTGTTGACCTAGGCGGATTTGTTGTCAGAAGGAAAACCACCCTCACTGTAGATGAGAGTGGTATAAAACTGGGAGCAGTGTTGACTCAAGTAGTGGAGAAACAAGAGAAGATCCTTGTTATGCCTCAAGAGCAGTAACGGAAGTGGAAGGAAAATATTCCGTGATCGAGAGAGAGCTGTTGGACTGTGCGTGGAGTATACAGCATTTTCGTAAGTACATTTTGGGGAGTACGTTTATGGTCTGCACTGATCACAAACCTTTTGTGGAGTTGTTAACAGTGAAAGGATTATGTAAGGCCACGCCGAGGTTAGCCAGACTCAGTGTAAGGTTACAAGGTTATGATTTTGCGGTCAGATATGTTCCTGGTGTGAGAAATAGAGTGGCAGATTTTCTTTCTCGGTTACCAATTGAGGATAAGGATGTTGAAGAGGAAGATCAGGGGGAGAAGGCGGTGGCAGTGGTACACAATGTTTTGCCTAGAAATTGCAGGCAGATGAGGTACTTAGCAGAGTGAAGGAATTCACTGTTAAAGGTTGGCTGGCTAAGAGTGGTTTGGATGAGAAGTTTAGACTATTTTGGGAAGTCAGAGAAGAATGTTCTTTAGAATGTGAAGTATTAGTGAGAGGTGACAAACTGTTGCCGCCAGGAGAGTTGAGAAACAATTTGACAGAAAAAGTTCATGAGGGGCATCTAGGATCCACTATAACCAATTGTAATTTAAGAACGAAGTACTGGTGGCCAGGCATGGAATTAATGGTAGAAAGATTTGTGAGGAACTGCTGGGTGTGTCAGAATGCCGATAAGAGCTGACAAATTCAGAATTTGGAGAGCTGTCAGGTAGTCAAACCTGATATAGCCTGGGAACAATTGGGCAATGATATTGTAGGGCCACACTGGAGATTAGCAGGAGAAATTAGATTTCTTGTGGTGATGGTAGATCATTTTTCAGGATGGGTTGAAGCCAAATGGGTCAGGAAGGTTGACACGACTGAAGTAATGACGTTTTTGGAACAGATTTTTAAGACAGAAGGTTACTCGAGGAGAATAGTGAGTGACAATGGGGTACAATTCAGCAGTGATGAAATGCAAAATTATGCACGCAAAGTTGGTGTTGAATGGACATTTTCATCACTATATCATCCACAATCCAATGGGAGAGTGGAAAGATGTGATAGAGTAATGGTTGAGGTGGTGATTCAGGCTTGAGAATCAATAAAGATGTGAAAGAAGCAATTGAGGAGAAGTGGTGGTGTGTTAGAATGTTGGTGTCTAAGGATTTGGGAAAGTCACCATTTGCGATCATGAGAGGCAGGGAACCCAACACTATTTTAAACCCCGAATGGGTCAATATGAGAGATTTGTGGGAAAAAAGGAAAGTTCAAGACAATCTAGACAAGGACAGTTTTAATATATGGAAGTTTAAGCCAGAAGAGTATTTTGAGAATAAAAAAGGGAGTGCCTCCCGGGAACGGTAGTTTGAAATGTTCTGATCCTGTACGGATAAAGGAGGTATTTGGTAGGTCTGTTGGGATTGAGGATGATACTATCTGGTATATGGCCGGATTGAATAAGTGGAGGTGGAATGAGAAACAGGCTAAATTGGGTGATTTAAGGAGGAAGAGGATGGATCATGATTGGATGGAAGAAGATATGGGAGAATCTGTGAGTGAAAGAGTGGATTTGGACAGAAGAATTAATGACGTAACAGGTGCCAGAAATGTGGGTGAAGGAGATGAAAATGTCAATGATGGTACATGGTTTGTCGAGTGCGTCCGGCACCTGCGTGAACCAAAGACTATGTTATAAAATGATTTTGTCACACCATGAATTTTACTATTGTTTTTACCGAGATGTTGAAATGTATTATTTCTTATTCTCTGTTTTTGTTCTGATTATATTATAGTTCTGGTTTAGTTTTGTCATGATATGTTTTGTATACATTCTTTGTGTTTAATCTCTGTTATGTTTTGTAAATGTTTGTGGGGAGGGGGATGTGTTGTTGTAGCTTAGGTGAGGGCTTAGGTGGTGGCTTGTGCTGTTGCGCTGTCACAAGATGTTTAGAATTAAGTCCTAGAGTGGCTCAAATGAGAGGGGTGTTGGGGAGAGATAAACGGGGTGTGTGGGTAGAGGGAGCTGTACCACCCGCTGGCAAATAAAGCAGCAATTTTACAATTTGAATTGTGTGGCACTTACTACAGAGGTGCCATGGACGATACTGCACATATGGCATGATGTTAACCATCTGTTTCATTGCAGTGATACAACGCCAGTTGATTATGTAGTGAAGATTCCAATGCCTGCCTCTCTGGCTCAGACTGCAGTGGTGGATGCATAAGGGCAATCTATTGAAAGGATTGTCCGTGGCTTGACCCTCAGAGACCGCTCTTAAACAGTTGACAACCACCTGAGATGGAGGCAGTCCACCAATTAGAAGGAGCTGCAGGCAGTTTTCAGAGGGGATTGCCCCCATATGCACAAGAAGGCCTGTCTTGGTCAAAACAGACAACAGTACAACCATGGCCTACATAAACCACCAAGTGTTTGCAGTCGGGCACACTGAAGTTTGGATATCCAGTGGTGTATATGTTTGCATCTCCCATGAACACCAAGCTCCCCAGGTTCGTCTTGAGTATCCAGTTCAGGAAGCCTTGTGATTGGATGCAATGACAGCTCAAAGGCTGGTGGTGCTCTTATATGCCTTCTCCAGATTACCTGTGTTGCCAAAAAGCCTACAAATCGGGGAGTCGCAAGTCATTATGGTGGCTCCAGGGTGGCCCAAAAGGTGTTGGTGTCCTCTTTTGTTGGAAATGCCCATGGATCCAATGTTCCTTTTGAGGGATGACCTGGGTCTGGTGGTGTTTGGAGTATTTTTTAGAATAGTGGGAACAATCAAACAGGATACCTGGAGGTTAAGAAGGAAGGGTGCAAAGGAAGTGGCTGACATCTTAACTGGCCGAGGTTTTGCAGGACTCCAGAATACCAACTGCCCTGAAAGCATAGGTTAGACCTTGGAGATCATTCTCTTCATGGTGCCTTAAGCGTGACTGCCCGATTCCTGTGATTTCTCAGTTTCTAAAAGAAGAGTTTGACTTTGGGTTCCTTGCTGAGGGCTCAATGGGGGCCATTCGAGCTGTAAGAGAATCCTGGGGTCTGGGGTCTGAAGCGGAAGTAATGGTGAAGAAGTTACTGAAGGAGGAGGGATGTGTTGTTGTAGCTTAGGTGAGGGCTTAGGTGGTGGCTTGTGCTGTTGCGCTGTCACAAGATGTTTAGAATTAAGTCCTAGAGTGGCTCAAATGAGAGGGATGTTGGGGAGAGATAAACGGGGTGTGTGGGTAGAGGGAGCTGTACCACCCGCTGGCAAATAAAGCAGCAATTTTACAATTTGAATTGTGTGGCACTTACTACAGAGGTGCCATGGACGATACTGCACATATGGCATGATGTTAACTGTTGGGTGTCCTGACCCACGTTTAAGCTATCCTGCTACAACATTTGGTGCTGTGGGCTTAGGAAATTCAAGATGGCGGAAAACCCACATGTGCGCCGAAATCCAGGAAAGCTGCGCAGTTTGTGCGCCCACCAAAATGGTTGCCTCACTTGCCACCCACCAGTGCGAGAATGAAAGGCCGGGTTGCCATGAGGGAAATGGGTTGCCAAAGGAAAAACAGTAGCGCCGGTTAGCTTCAAAGCGCTTTAAAACCACCATTGGACTACCCGCACAGTAGTCTGAAACCATTGGGAATGGCAATGCTGATTGCCAAATGCAACCTAGAAGTGTGGGGAATTCATTTCTTAAATCCCAAAAATGAGTGCAGTACCAGTACTCACCACTATCCAAAAGCCGGCGTTTTAAAACCACTCTGTGTGTTTCTGAAGGCAAGTCAAAATGCCTATTTCTAACAGTGCAACATGTGCAAAATATTTACTGAACACCAGCAGACATTGGCAGAATGGAGTTTTGTGTGCCTACAGAATCTGGGAAATGAAGATCATAAGACAAGGTTTATAACAAGACTGGCTGAGCTGTGGATTGCAGCAGTTTAAGTTGCACTGGATTTAAAGACACTAAAATCGAAAATGTTTAGATTAAATGAGTGACCTATGTTTGGTGTCACATGCCTTTGTAACTGTTGAAATGTCATAGTTTTGCACTTAGAATCAGCATTCTAGCTGCATGTGTAAAATTGCAAGTTAAGTTAAAAAGCAACAAAAAAACCTGCCAGTTAGCTGAAGGTCTGGCTTAAGGAACTTGATTTTGCCTAGCAACTACCCCATCAGCAGTGAAACTTGAGTCACCACTGTGTTCCCAGGCCAACCTTCCTTTTGCTGCCCAAGTTAAGGATATGCCATCTATCTGATAATTGAATTATCTGTGCTCTGCAAGAGAGTGAACAAAGCCCTCTTCACTCAGGCAAAGGTTTTTATTACCGCAGTCGTAAATTGTAGCTTCCTCTTGGCAGGAGCTGGGAGGAGCACTGCCTGTGAGAGCAAGCTGGCTTGGCAGAACTGGAAAGAACCAGAAATTCAACCTTGTGCTGAGGGTAAACCACACCCCTTTGGAGCCAGAACATAACTTTAAAAAGATGAATAACTCATAGAGCGGACATGTGAAAATTTTATAAATGATACCATAATTCTTGTGATTTTTCTGCCCACAGTTTAAGACGTGGTAGGAACCGGTGGTATGTTCAGGGGGGTTTTAGCGGAAAAGTGGATATTACTCTAAATGTGTGCATGTTAAAAATCTGAAACTTCATCAGTTAATGTCCCTACCCCCTGCACACATGTATGTAAAGTTGGGTCCATGTCGGAAATTGAAAAAGCAGTTAAAAAGTCAATTATGTACCCTCTTTGAATGCAAGCTCCTAGGAAAAGCAGATTTGGACATAGACATGGCTAAATTCAGCCACACCATGTATATGTAATTTCAAACAACTGTGTAACTCTGAAGTATGGATTTTGATCATATATATATTTGGGTGCACAGATGACAAGGGAGGTTGTTTCAAGAGATCATAAAATGACATCAATCTGACTCACAGTTCAGTTTGCCAATCAAGCGGAGGAATGGAAGCCTGACCAATGACGAATGAGAGGGGCAAGTCTAGTGATGCAACACACACACCCATTCTCAAGAAACAGATAAAAGCAGAGAGTCAGGACACATAGAGACATTCAATTTCATCTGCCGCTGGAAGCCCTGCCGGAAAAATCCATACTTACCTCCATCAAACTCCAGAAAGCCAAACTAGAGACTTCAATCTATCCAGAGCAGAGACCAGACCAGAGAGAAAGCAGTGCTGTGCCTAGCAGAGACCAGACCAGAGAGAAAGCAGTGCTGTGCCTAGCCGAGACCAGACCAGGCGCTGTGAGCAGAATCCGGAAAGACCTGACCAGACTGAAGATCGTGACCAAGTCGCTTTCCTGTTCAAAATCTCTTGTGAGTACTTAGCAAAACTCAGAACACATCTCTTAGTTTAAATTCATCTAATTCAATCTATTTAACCTAAGTAGAACTGCCTCCTATCTGTCACCTGTCAATTCTAGTAAAATTTGTCATTTTGAAAAAGTGTGCGTTTAAAATTTACAAAACCAAAAACGACCTTTACTAAATTGCTCATATCTCCGCAACCGTTTGGGCTAGAGACTTGCAATAACTTTCATTTGGAACCTGAGATCCTAGGCTTTCCTAGGACCCCAAAACGGTAGAGATAGTCCTTGCGGTTCCTCTGTAATAGCGCTCGGCGCATCCGCGAATTTTGCCGCGATTTGCAATTTCTTCACATGTAAAAAAACTGCTGCTGCCTGATTTCATTTGCCAGAAATTCGTTTAACCTGCTAACTATCCCTGCATCATTGCTAGTGTGAGCCTGGACTAATATTAACTAGATACCACTCATCCTGAACCTCTAAAAGGGAATTAAGAGCGTTTCCAGCATATTTCTCATTCATTGCTAGCACCTATCAAAGCATTTGCCTGTGTTTTCAAACTTCTGTTTAAGCTTGCTGGATTGAACTGAATTACAGTGGATTGCATTTCTGAGAACTGTGTGTTTTCCTTCCATTTCCTTGCCTTGCATCAAGGGGGGGGAGGGGAGTAGCCAGAGAAAAGTGATTACATTGTTTGGTTGAAATCATATTGCGTATTTTCTGTACTGCATTCATTGAATATTGCATCCACCTGAGCTTACATAAAGCATCCTCTACCACATTATACTTTTGTTCCTAATTACCAGTGTGCTACCTTATCCATTTCATCTCAACTCCTTAGTAATTATAAAGAAGTGTGCTAGTGCCAGATTCTCTGTTGTCAATCTTTATCATATCAGATTAAGTGTGATATTCAATTATTAATTTATTAAAAAGTGTGATATATATTTTAATTTATCAAATAAACCTTTTAAACTTGCAAAACAGAATTACTTCTTGGCTCAGTGGGGTCAGGGGGATTCCAAGAGAGGGGTGTTATACAAGGGTAGTCATTCAGAACGCATGAACTGGACCTAAAGATATATCAATAAGGGTTTTCATTCAGTATTCTAGACTAGGCGTTAACTTGGCTGTAGTGCTGAATTGAATCCTCTTACAAAGTGGGGGCTCGAGCCGAGACGTTGGGTTAGATTTACCAGTTGTGCAGCTTAATACAGTGTGCTAACTGACGGGATACATACACCCGGTCGGATCACCACGCTGCATTACGCTGTGAAGCATTCCTCAAAAGGGACACTCCAAGAAAAGTTCTGTTCTGCAAAAATAAAATACTAACTTCTGTAAGTCAGGACAGAGACCAATCTCTAGAATGACGACCTTAGTAGACATGAAAATAGCCAGAGAGCACCTCTTGCATAAGCTATTTGTGAGAGGTGAATGGACCGAACAGGGCCAGGATGTGTGGTTGCAGGCCATCACACAACAGGTCACTGAAACAGGGTCAGATATATATAGAGATCAGGGTCCCTTACATGTGGCCCTGAGTGAACTATATATGGCTCCTAAAGCCAAAGAGGAACACAATAAGATTGCCAGGATAGCAGCATACCTGTACCTATACGTTGGAGACATGCAGGATAGATGTGCGGAAAGCCAAAATCTGGCAAATAGGCAACAGATGGCATTACAGAAGGCCCAATCTGATCTGGACTCTTCTGAGCAGAGGCTGCAGAGGAGCCAGGAGTCAGAAAATGACAGCAGACGGTACATCACTAAAATAAAGGAGGATATGGATGTGCTGCAAAAGGAAAAGTCAGAACAGGATACCAGATTTCTGGCCCTGCAGAAGGAGCACCAAGACAGTTTAGACTCCTTACTGCAGAGCCAGAAAAAGCTGGAGCAACAATTAGACTTTAACAGGGCATGCACGGAGCAGGTAGCCACCCTGCAAATCCAACTAGACAGAGAGAAAGAGGAGAGCAATAAACTGATCCTGAAAGACCTGGATACCCAGGCAGAGTTTGATCAGGAGCGCCAGAAAGCTGGTGCCTTCCAAAGGCAAAGGGACGACCTGGCGGCACAAATGCAGGCTCTTAGTCAGGAAAGAGACGCCTTAGGCCAGGAAGTCTGCCATTTAAAAAGGAAAATGGAAGAAAATCACCTGGCCCACCAGGGACTGGGTGACCTCCAAAAAGAAAACCAGAACTTGCTAGAGCACACCAGGAGGGTGGAGGATGCTCTAGCAAGAAAGGAGCAGGCCAATAGGGACACAGCTCAGGAGGTAACCCTCCTGCAGCAAAGACTGGCCCAGTTCTCCAGGACCAACCAGGAAGCACAGAGGGAAAATGAGGCCCTCTGTCAACACAATGATAGGCTCCAACAGCAGGTAGCGATGCAGGAGAGACTGATAGAGTCGAGTAAGGCCTTAACTGAGGAACTAAAGGCACAAATGCAGGCTCTTGCATTGCAACAGGGAGCAGGGGCGGATAGAGATGAGGTTCGCTGGGAAATGGAAACTCCGGAGCATAACCTCAGGAGCCCTAGTACCAGAGGCCCTCATACCTCTCAGTCCCTGGACTCTGCCACCCCCATGTCCCCTGGCGCACATGAGCACAGGGCCACAGGGATGGCAGATTACTATCCAGCCAGAAGCATGGGGCTCATAGGCCAGTACCATCCAGGAATGGAGGGGTGGGCATCCGGGTATGGGCACCCAAGTACAATACAGTTCAGTGGGGAACCCCAGGAGAGTAGGCCCATTAAGGGCATCCTGAAAACCTCTGCCCAGTTAGGTCAGTGGAGGGGGTACCCATCAAATCCTGACAGCAAGGAGGAATCTGAAGACTCCTCTGAACTGCGCAGGACACAGGAGACCAGGTCCCCACATTCTGCCAGCCATTCCCAGGCTCGCAGAATCCGGGAAAACCTGGAAGAACAGACGGGAACCTCTGGGAGCAGTGCCTCTGAGTCCGACGAAGAATGGACAAGGGTTACCCGAACCAAAAAGGCCAATAAGGCAAAAAGGGCCTTGCTCAAGGACCCCTTAAAGCAGATTAAGGCGATCAGGAGCGTCATCACGCCTTACCATAAGAACGCTAAGTATTCTGTTTGGGAGCACTTAGAGTTGTTTGAACAAATGATGGAGACTTTCCATTTGAAGGACAGCCAAAGCTGCATTCAATATGTAAAGTGGACCTTCTCCCCGGAATACTCCAGTTTCTTTGCGGGGCTGGAGGACCAAAATCATTTAAGATGGTCCACCTATAAGGTGGCCATCCTGAAACATTTTTCTGTTCACAGAAATCCTCAAGAGGCTCGCAAGGCAGCCTACAATTTGCAATGTGGGGAGGATCAGGCCCCACAAGAATTTGTGCAGGAGTTAAAGCGGGCTTTTGCACAGACCACAAGAAGGGTGCGCACGGATAGCCGTGAATTTATAAACACGTTTTTCCATGCCTTGCCCAAATATATCATGACCCAGCTCGTGAGGGATTTTCACGAGAAAAGATCTTTAGACTGGGTCATTGAACAGGCTACCCGCATCTATGAGGTGCAGAAGCCCATAGAAAATAAAAGCAATGCCCAGAAAAACCCCAAAGCCAACAGCACCCCTGCTGCTGCCAAGGTGGCAGAGGTAAAGGTCACCCCCGTTTTGGATTTGGAGATGGGGGGGCCTAAAAACCTACCTGCACCTAATAATGCTAGGCCCAGAAGGTCCTCGGGCCAGTCGCAGACAGGGAGCCAGGGAGGCAGCCCCACAAATGGGGTCCCTCGCTCTCCTGACTATGTAAGTCCTCGCTACAAAGGTAACAGACCCATCCTGGGTTATGTGTGGACTCCTCCAGCCCAAGGGGGGGGATCCAGACAAGCACCTAACCCAGGGAACTTCCCTCCAAACTTCCCACAGGAGGGCAGAAATTTACCAAACCCTGGGCAGAACTTTTTCCCCAGATATCCACCCGACTTCCAACCCCAAAATCATCCATCCTTCTTTCCTCAATTCCCTGAGCCCAGACCACTGAATCCGGGAGAGGGGAGGCCAAGGGTGGAGGGGTACCAAAATCTTCCCAACCAGGGGTACTACCCGAGGAGGGACAGCTACCCTTCCCGGGATCAGCCCAGGGGAGAAAACAGGGCCCTGTATCAGCCTGAGCGGGTTTCCCAGTTGGAGCGCCAGGTTCAAAACATGGCGCGGGATATGGGTCACATACTGAGGGCTCAGCAGAACCCTCAGATCAGCATGCCGGCGCAGAACGCACCCAACTCTGGACCTGGTGCTCCAGAACAATGACGGGGGCAGCACCCCGATAAATCACCGGTTCCCAGGGAGGAGGCACAAAGGGAAGGGGGGTGTAAAGCCTTGGAGGAAGCTTCCTTCCTCACTTGTAAACAGCCCCTGGAAACCCAGGAACCGGAAACAAAATCTCTTGCCCCTGAAAGTCTGCCTCCTAAGGAGCAGAGGGGGGGTAGGAGAAACAAAAGACCCAAACAGACTCAGTTTGAGGAGGAGGTACAGATCTTCCAATTTGAGGGAGAGGGATCCTCAGAGGATCCTGGGAAAAGGATCTTCTCCTTCAGAGAGGGGGGAACTCCTCCCAAAGAAAAATGGGTCCCTAGGGATGCAAATCCAGACTGGGGAGATGTGGAGACTGAGCTACCGCCGCCCACCATCTCATCCCAGAACCAACAGCAAGAAAACCCCCTGGTTCAAACCCATCCTGGTGACTGCCTCCAAAAAGGGGGGGGCGGCCCAGAAACGGAGCCAGGGGAACCCACAATGGCTCTGATCTCCAGTTGCAAATTTTTTCTTTCAGATTCCCAAGACTCTCCACAGAATTCTGCCCAAATCTCCTCGCTAGCGATGTCCAAAACCAGAAAATTAGCCCACCAGTTGTCCAAAAATGTACATTATCTGTGCCCCCTTGAGGAGAAGGAGGGAAGATATTATGCCCCGGTACAAGTACAGGGGCAGGGTACAATCTCAGCACTGGTGGACACTGGATCTCAAGCTACCCTTCTGTCCAGAAGGGCCTTTGACGAACTGAATGCAGGAAGGGGAGAGAATTACCAAATTCCTCTCACCTCTCTTCCTGGACAACTGCAGAACTTTGACGGGAAGGAAATTCCCGTTGAGGGGACTGCAGACTTGGACTTTAAGATCGGGCGACACAAGTTGAAACACCCGGTCATAGTTGTGACCCCAGAGGGCACCCCTTGTTTACTAGGGAATGACCTCCTGAGAAGGTTGTCACCCCTAATAGATTGTGTAAACAAGGTCCTCTGGACCCAGACTAGCCGACCAATAAAATTAAAACAGAGTGTCAACCATATTAGTTTAAACGGCACATGCCACATGGTTGAACAAAAATCTGACCAAGTAGAATTTCACTTCCAGAACAACCAAATTCCAGACTTGACGGTAATAGCAGTAGGACAACAGACTAGTGATGGGGGGTCCTCTCTATTTCTGAAAATCAACCTTCCTTCCAGTTTAAGGTGGTATTCCACGCTGGAAGGAAACACTCTGAAATTCTATACCAATCCACAATCTGAAACTCCCACTCCTATCGTCCAGAAAGATGTGAAATCAGCTCAAAGCCTGGCTGCTATTCAGCAAATTGGAGAGCAGTTGTTCATCCCTGTTCAGTTAAATGATGGGAAGGACTCTGTTCTCGCTCGAGTGTGTGTGAACAACGGTAAGAGCTTCATCAGCGAAGCCATGTTCCGCCAACTCCCAAAAGATCCAGCCATTCCCACCTTCAAACTGATAGACAAATGGGAAATGGACCTGGAAGCACCTGACTCCAAACATCTCCTGCCAAGCAGGTGTATGCTCAAAATCTCCATTGGCAACAAGAGCATAGTCCATAATTGTTGGGTCGTGCGAGACGTCACTGCCGCCTTTTACTTAGGCAGTGACATTCTCAATCGCTTTGCCATTAGTTTGGACCTAATAAACTTCAAAGCTTGGTCCCGATTAGCGGATAATCCCATGGGCTTTGATGATCCAGAAAAAGCATTTAGGTCAGCTCAATTGCTACCTTATGCAGTCGAAATTCAGGTTAAAGAGGAAGTCACCATCCCAGAAAGGACCCGACAATTCTCCCTGGAAGTGAAAGTTAAAAGGGGACAAGAGTTGAAAAACCCTGATGCTTACATACATCTAAATGCTTCTCTCCAACAGCAAGGGTTGGGGGTAAACCCAACACCATTAGTCAACATAGAACATGACACCATTCCAATAGAGGTGGATAACAGCGACTTAAAGAGTATTACTCTAGCCGCAGGCACCATTATTGGAATGGCGGTTGATGACCGACATTTTTCCATCGACTTAGTAAATGAACTGTTAGGACCAATCCCCAAGGACTGTTTTGAGAGTGACAGTGAGGACAACACAACCCCAGACAGGATTTTTACCCGGCATGGGGGGAACTTCCTGGTGTACACTTCCTGCCCCTATGGTAAGGAAGATGTGACTTGTGACTTCAGGAGGGATGAGGTGATTTTCCAGGTCCATGAGGGCTGCCTTTCCCACCTGAAGCCTCCGGTCCAAATCAGCACTCTAACCAGGGACTTCTCCACCCAGCTGGAGGAGGCCGCTGAAATAGCCAAACCAGAAGTCTTTCCAGGCTTCAGGCAGATGGTGGAAGAGAGAGTCAACCTAGCTGATGCCTGTGTGACTCTGGAACAAAAGCAAAAGTTGAAACAAGTTTTCTTGGATTTCCAAGATCTCTTTGCGGTAGACTCATATGACTGTGGTCGCACTGACATCCACACAACAACAATCCCCACGGACCCTGGCATGACTCCTGTGTTTGTGAAGCAATATCGCTTGCCTCTCGCATCAATGGAGTCCCTTACTGAAATAATTAAGAACCTTGAGTCCCGGGGAATAATCCGTCCAGTCCACAGCACCTTCAATAATCCGGTGCTGGGAATATTGAAGCCAAACGGCCAGTGGAGACTCTGTGCTGACCTTAGGGAGCTCAACAAACGGGTCCATACTTCCCGATGGCCTCTGCCCTACATTGACCAAGGGCTGGCCCAGATCCAGGGGTCACAGGTATTCACTGCAATAGACCTGACCAATGGATACTGGACTGTGCCTGTCAGTAGGGAGGACCAATACAAGCTGGCTTTTACCTTTGGGGGCCAGCAGTACACATGGACCCGGACTCCCTTCGGATACCTCAACTCCGGCAATGAATTCAACATTTTTCTACACAAGGCCATGCCCGACTTGGGTGCAAGGGGTAACCTGGCTTATGTAGATGATGTCCTCATCAAAAGCTCAACTGTTGAGGAACACATAGCGGAGATCCGTTATGTTCTGACACAGTTGAGGGCCGCCGGAGCAAAACTTTCCTTTCAGAAAGCACAGTGGTGTAGAACCCGTGTTAATTTCTTGGGGCATGAGATTACTCCTCAGGGTCTCTGTCCCCAGGAAAAGAAAGTGGAAGCACTTCAGAAACTGAAAGACCCCACAACTCTGCGGGAACTAAGGAGCCTCCTTGGACTGACTAATTACAGCAGAAAGTTCATTGAGGGCTACGCAGAGATCACCAGACCCCTGATTCATCTCCTGAAGGGGGGGTCAAGTGGGAATGGGGTCCAGAACAAGCCGAGGCAGTAAAACAACTCAAAAGAAGCCTCTCACAAGCACCTTGCCTAGCTTACCCTGTCAGAAACAAGGAGTTCTTCCTGGAGACGGGGTTCTCTAATACGTGCTTGACGGCAGTATTATATCAAAAGCATGACAAGATCAATAAAGTAATCTCCTATGCGAGCAAAACTTTATCCTCTGTGGAGGAAAAATTCAACGATTGTGAGAAGGCACTCCTGGCAACGGTGTGGGCATTGAAGAATTACCGCCCGTTTATCCAGGGGGAACACATCATAGTGGAGACTCCACACCAGCCTCTGCAATATCTCCAAAGTGACAGAATCCGGGCCGGAAATGTGAGTAATTCCCGAATTACTTCCTGGATTCTGTCAATGCAAGGCTTTCCTGTGGAGGTCAGATATGGCCAAAACAAGAAGAGTCCCCTCGCGCAAGGTCTGGCTGACTTGCATGATTGTGCCAGAGAAAACTGTCTCGAGGACGAAAGTCTAAAAATAAAGGACAACATGGAGGCATACCTTAATTCCCCCCACAAAGTCTTTGAAGAAGACAAGTGTGAGGGAATGCCCACTGTGTATGTGGATGGATGCTCTTACCATGTCGACAACAACGGGGAGAAAGAACTGGTGGCCGGCGTAGGGAATGCATGGGTGAATGAGTCCCCAGAACCCTCCGCTGGATACAAAATTGGTCCCCGAAGTAGTCAGGTGGCAGAATTGATGGCTGTGCATCAGGCCATCCTCACTGCTGTCCAGCATCAACTCCACGAACTGGTCATAATCACAGATTCGGATTATGTACGGAACGGGTTCGTGGAGCACCTGGTTAATTGGAAGACCAGAGGCATGGTATGTGCTAACAACAAACCCTTGAAACATGGGAAGTTGATCCAAAACATTGATGATCTGGTCACCTCGAATGGGATGACCATCTATTGGAAGAAGATCAAGGGTCATTCCAAAGTAGAGGGACCAGACAAAACTGGAAATGACTTAGCTGATCAGCTGGCCAAAACCGGGGCCATCCAAGGGGATCTAATTGAGATTGAGTCCCTGTTGGGGGAAATCCAGGTCACTGCCATCACTAGGTCCCAGACAAATGCTCACAACGACCTCTCAATTGCACAATGGAGTAAGGAGACCCCTGATGATGATTTGATTACTGCTCAGAAGGGGGATCCAATTATTGGTAAATTTTACCAGCACCTTGAGGACCCTGAGAACTTTCCCCTGACGGATACCGATTACATTGGGAAAGAGGACCTAAGAGTGTTGATGAAATGTCCAAAAATGTTCCGGATCCAAGACGGTTTGCTGGTAAGGAAATCCAAAGCTGGCCACGACCAGTGGGTGGTTCCTACCTCATTCCGAAGCCTGATGTTAAGTCACGCCCATGATGCGGCCACTGCCGGTCACAGGGGGTTTCACACAACATTGGAAATCTTAAGAGAGGTTGCATACTGGCCACACATGGGCCAGGACCTCAACCAATATTTGAAGGGTTGTCTTGTGTGTGCACAATTTCAGCCGACATCCCTCACACACCGGGCGCCTTTACAAAAGAGGGGAATGACACTGCCATGGTCAGATTTACAAATCGACTTTGTAGGCCCTGTGATTCGCTCGGCTAGGGGGAATAAGTACATGTTGACTGTGACATGCTTGTTTACCAAGTGGGTGGAATGTCTCCCAGCCCCAAATTGCAAGGCAGAAACGGCAGCTGCCTTGATGATTAACCACATCTTTTCCCGTTTTGGTCTACCTCAAAGGATTGAGTCAGACAGAGGTAGCCACTTCACCAGTGAAGTAATGACAAAGATGTGGGAGATACTGGGGGTCAAAAGGAAGTTGCATATTGCTTACCGGCCAGCTTCTTCTGGGGCAGTAGAGAGATATAACCGGACAATTGTGAGCATATTAAAGAAGTTTGTGGCAGATTCTGGGCCAAGTTGGGATATCCGATTACCTCTGGTCCTAATGGCCATCAGATCTACCCCTTCATCTGCAACCAAAATGTCACCATTTGAGTTGATGACTGGGCGCAAGATGGTGCTTCCTCAGCATTTGCTCTACCGGACCCAAGAGCAGACACTAATAAATGCCTCCACTACTCATGAGTATGTGGAGAATTTAAGGAAACACCTTCAACATGCTTTTGCTTACGCTCAGCGGAATCTAGAAAGATCGACTGATAGCATGAAGACCCATTATGACCTGAAAACTTCCAGGAAGGAATATCAGGTGGGAGACCGGGTCTATCTATACAACTTCCAAAGGAACCAGGCCAAGCAGCGCAAATTTTTGCCTACATGGAAGGGACCCTTTGAGATCGTCGATAAGATCTCCCCTGTGGCCTACAAGATCCGCATCCCCAAAGGTGGTTCGGCAGAGGGGGAAGACAAGTGGGTCCACATAAACCAGTTGAAATGTTGCCATCCCAGGCACACTCTGCAACAACTTGAGAAATCCTCTGGAATCCTAGCGGGTACTGTATCAGACTAATTCAGTTCCAATCATAAAACATACCACATCTAGTCTCTAACATACTGTGATTGTATGAAACTGTCTCTTAGTCATACTGTTTTTATTAAAATAAGAATGTAATGTTTCGTTATGATAAAATGCATATGCTGCCCCACTATCTCAACAGTGGTGGAAAAAATCGCCTATGAGTAGATATTGCCGCTTTTGCTTTATCATCCTAGGAGAGATGAAACCATGAAGGATGACCAAGAAGGACGATCCGGAGACCGGGAACGGAGATCCAATGGGCCCAGTGGACCGCCCAAGACTCCCATCAGGACCGGCGAGGAGAACCGATCGATCAGTACCGGATGGAGAAGAAGATGCTGAACTGTGCCATCTACAGAAGAGGAAGAAGATTATGCGGACAGACCGGTGCATGGGTCAAAACCCTTGTGCACGCGACTCCCCATCGACTCAAATTCAAAGTGCAGTCGCGTGGGGGGGACTTGTTGGGTGTCCTGACCCACGTTTAAGCTATCCTGCTACAACATTTGGTGCTGTGGGCTTAGGAAATTCAAGATGGCGGAAAACCCACATGTGCGCCGAAATCCAGGAAAGCTGCGCAGTTTGTGCGCCCACCAAAATGGTTGCCTCACTTGCCACCCACCAGTGCGAGAATGAAAGGCCGGGTTGCCATGAGGGAAATGGGTTGCCAAAGGAAAAACAGTAGCGCCGGTTAGCTTCAAAGCGCTTTAAAACCACCATTGGACTACCCGCACAGTAGTCTGAAACCATTGGGAATGGCAATGCTGATTGCCAAATGCAACCTAGAAGTGTGGGGAATTCATTTCTTAAATCCCAAAAATGAGTGCAGTACCAGTACTCACCACTATCCAAAAGCCGGCGTTTTAAAACCACTCTGTGTGTTTCTGAAGGCAAGTCAAAATGCCTATTTCTAACAGTGCAACATGTGCAAAATATTTACTGAACACCAGCAGACATTGGCAGAATGGAGTTTTGTGTGCCTACAGAATCTGGGAAATGAAGATCATAAGACAAGGTTTATAACAAGACTGGCTGAGCTGTGGATTGCAGCAGTTTAAGTTGCACTGGATTTAAAGACACTAAAATCGAAAATGTTTAGATTAAATGAGTGACCTATGTTTGGTGTCACATGCCTTTGTAACTGTTGAAATGTCATAGTTTTGCACTTAGAATCAGCATTCTAGCTGCATGTGTAAAATTGCAAGTTAAGTTAAAAAGCAACAAAAAAACCTGCCAGTTAGCTGAAGGTCTGGCTTAAGGAACTTGATTTTGCCTAGCAACTACCCCATCAGCAGTGAAACTTGAGTCACCACTGTGTTCCCAGGCCAACCTTCCTTTTGCTGCCCAAGTTAAGGATATGCCATCTATCTGATAATTGAATTATCTGTGCTCTGCAAGAGAGTGAACAAAGCCCTCTTCACTCAGGCAAAGGTTTTTATTACCGCAGTCGTAAATTGTAGCTTCCTCTTGGCAGGAGCTGGGAGGAGCACTGCCTGTGAGAGCAAGCTGGCTTGGCAGAACTGGAAAGAACCAGAAATTCAACCTTGTGCTGAGGGTAAACCACACCCCTTTGGAGCCAGAACATAACTTTAAAAAGATGAATAACTCATAGAGCGGACATGTGAAAATTTTATAAATGATACCATAATTCTTGTGATTTTTCTGCCCACAGTTTAAGACGTGGTAGGAACCGGTGGTATGTTCAGGGGGGTTTTAGCGGAAAAGTGGATATTACTCTAAATGTGTGCATGTTAAAAATCTGAAACTTCATCAGTTAATGTCCCTACCCCCTGCACACATGTATGTAAAGTTGGGTCCATGTCGGAAATTGAAAAAGCAGTTAAAAAGTCAATTATGTACCCTCTTTGAATGCAAGCTCCTAGGAAAAGCAGATTTGGACATAGACATGGCTAAATTCAGCCACACCATGTATATGTAATTTCAAACAACTGTGTAACTCTGAAGTATGGATTTTGATCATATATATATTTGGGTGCACAGATGACAAGGGAGGTTGTTTCAAGAGATCATAAAATGACATCAATCTGACTCACAGTTCAGTTTGCCAATCAAGCGGAGGAATGGAAGCCTGACCAATGACGAATGAGAGGGGCAAGTCTAGTGATGCAACACACACACCCATTCTCAAGAAACAGATAAAAGCAGAGAGTCAGGACACATAGAGACATTCAATTTCATCTGCCGCTGGAAGCCCTGCCGGAAAAATCCATACTTACCTCCATCAAACTCCAGAAAGCCAAACTAGAGACTTCAATCTATCCAGAGCAGAGACCAGACCAGAGAGAAAGCAGTGCTGTGCCTAGCAGAGACCAGACCAGAGAGAAAGCAGTGCTGTGCCTAGCCGAGACCAGACCAGGCGCTGTGAGCAGAATCCGGAAAGACCTGACCAGACTGAAGATCGTGACCAAGTCGCTTTCCTGTTCAAAATCTCTTGTGAGTACTTAGCAAAACTCAGAACACATCTCTTAGTTTAAATTCATCTAATTCAATCTATTTAACCTAAGTAGAACTGCCTCCTATCTGTCACCTGTCAATTCTAGTAAAATTTGTCATTTTGAAAAAGTGTGCGTTTAAAATTTACAAAACCAAAAACGACCTTTACTAAATTGCTCATATCTCCGCAACCGTTTGGGCTAGAGACTTGCAATAACTTTCATTTGGAACCTGAGATCCTAGGCTTTCCTAGGACCCCAAAACGGTAGAGATAGTCCTTGCGGTTCCTCTGTAATAGCGCTCGGCGCATCCGCGAATTTTGCCGCGATTTGCAATTTCTTCACATGTAAAAAAACTGCTGCTGCCTGATTTCATTTGCCAGAAATTCGTTTAACCTGCTAACTATCCCTGCATCATTGCTAGTGTGAGCCTGGACTAATATTAACTAGATACCACTCATCCTGAACCTCTAAAAGGGAATTAAGAGCGTTTCCAGCATATTTCTCATTCATTGCTAGCACCTATCAAAGCATTTGCCTGTGTTTTCAAACTTCTGTTTAAGCTTGCTGGATTGAACTGAATTACAGTGGATTGCATTTCTGAGAACTGTGTGTTTTCCTTCCATTTCCTTGCCTTGCATCAAGGGGGGGGAGGGGAGTAGCCAGAGAAAAGTGATTACATTGTTTGGTTGAAATCATATTGCGTATTTTCTGTACTGCATTCATTGAATATTGCATCCACCTGAGCTTACATAAAGCATCCTCTACCACATTATACTTTTGTTCCTAATTACCAGTGTGCTACCTTATCCATTTCATCTCAACTCCTTAGTAATTATAAAGAAGTGTGCTAGTGCCAGATTCTCTGTTGTCAATCTTTATCATATCAGATTAAGTGTGATATTCAATTATTAATTTATTAAAAAGTGTGATATATATTTTAATTTATCAAATAAACCTTTTAAACTTGCAAAACAGAATTACTTCTTGGCTCAGTGGGGTCAGGGGGATTCCAAGAGAGGGGTGTTATACAAGGGTAGTCATTCAGAACGCATGAACTGGACCTAAAGATATATCAATAAGGGTTTTCATTCAGTATTCTAGACTAGGCGTTAACTTGGCTGTAGTGCTGAATTGAATCCTCTTACATAACCATCTGTTTCATTGCAGTGATACAACGCCAGTTGATTATGTAGTGAAGATTCCAATGCCTGCCTCTCTGGCTCAGACTGCAGTGGTGGATGCATAAGGGCAATCTATTGAAAGGATTGTCCGTGGCTTGACCCTCAGAGACCGCTCTTAAACAGTTGACAACCACCTGAGATGGAGGCAGTCCACCAATTAGAAGGAGCTGCAGGCAGTTTTCAGAGGGGATTGCCCCCATATGCACAAGAAGGCCTGTCTTGGTCAAAACAGACAACAGTACAACCATGGCCTACATAAACCACCAAGTGTTTGCAGTCGGGCACACTGAAGTTTGGATATCCAGTGGTGTATATGTTTGCATCTCCCATGAACACCAAGCTCCCCAGGTTCATCTTGAGTATCCAGTTCAGGAAGCCTTGTGATTGGATGCAATGACAGCTCAAAGGCTGGTGGGGCTCTTATATGCCTTCTCCAGATTACCTGTGTTGCCAAAAAGCCTACAAATCGGGGAGTCGCAAGTCATTATGGTGGCTCCAGGGTGGCCCAAAAGGTGTTGGTGTCCTCTTTTGTTGGAAATGCCCATGGATCCAATGTTCCCTTTGAGGGATGACCTGGGTCTGGTGGTGTTTGGAGTATTTTTTAGAATAGTGGGAACAATCAAACAGGATACCTGGAGGTTAAGAAGGAAGGGTGCAAAGGAAGTGGCTGACATCTTAACTGGCCGAGGTTTTGCAGGACTCCAGAATACCAACTGCCCTGAAAGCATAGGTTAGACCTTGGAGATCATTCTCTTCATGGTGCCTTAAGCGTGACTGCCCGATTCCTGCGATTTCTCAGTTTCTAAAAGAAGAGTTTGACTTTGGGTTCCTTGCTGAGGGCTCAATGGGGGCCATTCGAGCTGTAAGAGAATCCTGGGGTCTGGGGTCTGAAGCGGAAGTAATGGTGAAGAAGTTACTGAAGAGCTTCATTCGGTCTAGACCGCTGGGGAGCATCGGGTACCATTATGGCATCTACCTGTTGGGTTTGTGGGTTCTTCAGGGGTTTGAACCTTATGCTTCAGTTGTTTTAAGGCATTTGACTAGGAAGGTGGTGTTCTTGGTGGCAATTACAACAGCCCAAAGCCTGGGTGAGCTCAGCACGTTGTTGTCTAAGGCCCTTTACCCAGAGGTGCTACCTGAAGCCTTACTTTTGAGATCTGACACTAAGTTCACTTCCAAAGGTGCTCTCTTGTTTTCATCAGGCACAGGAGGTGGGGCTTTATTTCCCACAACCGCCCTCTAAGAGGCACAGTTGTGGCATCAGCTGGATGTTAAGAGGACAGTATTGTCGTATCTGGAAAGATTACAGGAGCTGCGTGTTTCCGAGAACCTTCTCTGGGCAGGAAGCCTATGGTGACATCGATCAGTGGAAAGATTAGAGGTGCCATAGCTAAAGCGTACCAAGTGGCTGGAGTGGCCTTGGCTGATGGAGTTCAGGGGAGATCCAGAGGGATGGCCGCTTCCTGGGCAGAGGCCAGGGGAGATGGCTATCCCAGACATTTATAATGCGGCTCCATGGGCTGATCCAAGCACGATTGTGAGACGCTATCGTTTGAACATCCATGCACCTGTAACCACAGCATTTGGTGGAGTGGTGTTGAGGGCTTTTATGGAGCACTAAGGTGTACAGCATAATAAAGGTGGTGGATGTTGGCAGAAATGGTGTGGTCAGTGTGGTTTTTGACCCCTTAATCAATTTGCTTGGGTACTCCTCACAGAGTAAGTACTGGAGCGAGGAAGAGGGATGTGGAGGTAACGTTGCGATTACTTACCAGTAATCTTCATTACTTCTACTCCTGATCTTCTTCATCATGCTACTTACAAACCGCCATTTACTCCTGGAGGGTGATGTGGAATGGAATTGAAGTAGTCTGCCTAAGGTGGGGCTTTGTGCTCTAAATGGGGGTGACACTAATGAGAAAGAAAAGTTGGAAAGGGTTCCCGTCATGGAGGCAGGACACAAGTACTGTGACAAGGAAGAGCAGGACTAGAAGTAATGAAGATTACCAGTATATAATCTTCACTTTGAATGCCTGCAGGCTTGCATATTAGGAACATCATATGTGTGGGGCAATTTCCGCATAATCTCCACCATGGGTGCGTGCCGATGGCGGAGCTATGCAATGGCAGGCGCTGTAGCCCTGTTGATCTCATTGGAAAGTTTCTGCTTTTACCAGATGCAGAACAAAAAATGGGAACAATCCACTTAACCCTTTCCATGCTTATGTGATTAGAATGCCAATCCCCTGCAGCAAGGCGGTTCCACGTGCCTGCGATGGCAGTGCAAGGCCGGGGCAGTAGTCTGGGATTGGAGTGGGTGGATTCAGGAAACATCTGCGTAAAGTACTCCACATCCACCCAATTCAGAGCTCTCAAGTTTGGCCTTCCCATGCGTGAGAAGGTCATCCATGCCTTTTTTTCTTGGAAATCTGGGGTTTATTTATTTTTTGTTTGCCTGTTTAAATTAGGAAAACTGCAAGTCCCAGAATTCAAAGAATAAACAGCACCGGATGGTCTTCACATGCATTGCAGGGAGTGCCCTGCCAATTCAGAATGAGGAAAAGCATTGTGCTCAGCCGAGGCTCCTGTGAGCCATTCATTGCAGTGTGTGCCGCACACATTTCTCGCTCATTCTCTTGATCATCACTGCCTTCTTTGTCATGTGGTGCAGCGCATAAGGGTGAGCCCAGTATTGAATTGTCCTAGACATAAAACGTTTGGCCCTCAAAGATGTTTTGGACTACATCTACCAGCAGCCCTACTCAGCATAGTTAATGGTGGGGGATCATAGTCCAACAGGCTCTGCTTTGGAGGTCTAAGGCATTTCTCAGTCACTGTGTTTCCACTGTGTGGGATCTCAAAGTGGACCTTGGCTGCAGCCTCTCTCCCCCTCAGGCGAAGCTGAAAAGAGTTCTTCCTCAGTCCCTGAAGTTCAAGGACAGAACAAGAAGAGGTAAGGTCTTGGCCTTTAAAGAGGGTAGTGGCTGTCCCGTGGCCAAGGCAAGGGCGCCGTCATTCCAGTCCATGGCCTTTCCTGTCACGGACGGAAACCCGAGGATGTGACGCAGCTCCCCTACACAGCACAGCAGTGCATAGTGTGACGAGTGATGCAGTGCCAGCGAGGGCTCGTGACTAGCCGTGGGAGTGAGTGAAAAATAGAACATGACTCTTGTCTGCCGACTCCCAAAACACTGCCCTTCACAAAAGGGAAGGAAGAAAACCAACTGCGACGCAGAAGATGCGTGGGGGCCCAATTGCCAGTTCATAATGATGTTTCTGGGCCTGCAGCTAGAAGAACGCGATTGGCGCAGCTTGTGGCGCATAGATCATAATGGAGACGTTTCCTAATGAACATTTCAACGGGAGATTTCCCTAAATGTTATCATTGAGGTTTGCTTAACACGTGAACTTCATAACTACCCAAGCATATTCACTGTCCCACAGAAAAAAGCTGACAGTAGGGTAAGACCTGTCTGTAATAAGTCGAGAACTTTAAAAGACTCCTGTGTTTTTGTCAGCAAATGCACATTTAAATTGACACAGCCTTTTAATGTGTGAAGACTAATGCTTCATAGGGGAACCTGTGCATACCATCTGTGAGGAAATCAACCATCAGCACAAGGAATGTGTTCTCGCCTGGGCTTTTTTGAAATTTTTAAAGAAATGTAATGATGGGAGATCAACTTTGGAAAATGTGTGGAGCTAATCTGCATACATTTTTCTATGCTCGCCGCACAACAAACACATAGTCAAGCATACCCTGGGGGGGGCGCAGTCCTCCCCATCACATATAGCAGGAATGTGACAGCCAGGAGTACATGAAAGCCTCTCAGGAAAGGGGAAGGCAACACCTTCCTCCTTCCATGGCCAGCCTAATTAAATCTTAATTAAATCCTGCCCATTGTAGTTCTCTGTGGTGGCAGCGCATACTGATGAGAGTTAATTGAAGCAGGCCTGTGAAGAGGCCCAGTCACAGAACTAACAAAGGGCAGGAAACCCCAACACCTCTTTGATATGCAATGTGTCAGCTTGATGCTAGCTCCCACCCCTCTGTATGAATGGCAGTGAAAGTCATGTTTGGGACAACCGTTTACAGACAATCCCTGCAAGGGGACCCCCTTTCAGAGGGAAGAAATATGTGATTTGATGGAGACATAAAGTCTGTTCTCGCTACAAATGTCAAGGGAGACCTGCGCTCTGATCAGAAGCAACAGAGAGCGACACTTTGATCCACAACAGACAGGAAGATGGGTGGTATATGTTGTCAACCCTTACCTTTTCTGTTGCAAAGAACTCTGGTTATGACCTCATGCAGAACAGAAGATTGTTGGCGGGGACTCAGGATTGATTCATTAAGGTAGGATTAGCCTGCACCAATCACTGGGGCCCATTTGGCTTTAAATAGAGTTGGGCCACTCTTTTCGCAGATCATCCAACAACTTCGAAAGGAGTCATAATTAACATAGTAATTAAGTATACTTCAAGTAGGCCCACATGGGGCTTGGCTGCATAGGCTACAACAAAGGAAACAGGAATCCCCAACACCACTTTTATATGCAATGTGTAAACCAGAAGCCTGATCCTGCCCTAAAGTATCAATGACAGTGAGCTGTCATGTCTGGTACATGTGTTTACAGTAGACAACACCCGCATGGGCCCCCATTCAGAGGGTAGGAGTATGTGATTGGATGGAGACAGAAAGTCTGGTCTCGCCACAGCTTTGAGGGAAACCTGTCACTTTAATCAGGAGCCACAGAAAGCTCAATTAACCAGAGAGACCCTTTCATTAACAACAGAAAAGCACTCTGGTTATGATTTCACACATACAGGAGATTGTTGGTGGGTACCCAGGATTGGTTCATTAAGGTAGGCATAGCCTACACCAATCACTGGAGTCCATTTGGCTTTAAAAGTGGGTTGATCCCATTTTTTGGGCAGATCATCTGATGACTTTGCAAGGAGTAACAAGAATAACTCATTTGGACCCCGGCTGAAGGTACAGTCAGCCTTACAGCTTTCGCCAGTGAAGGAAGGCCAGGATTACCAAAGAGATCCCTCCCTTAAATATCTCTCAAAGGGAGATACTGAATCCAGAGGACCCTCCAGCAGCTCCAGACCAAGTACCCAGCTAGCAAATAGCATGCTCTGCTAGGCTCTGCAGCAAGTTTCCTAGATGGGAGGTGCCAGAGAGTCTCTGAACCAAACCAAAGACAAGGTCGTTGTCAGCAACACTCTCCTCTGCTTTGGGCTGTCCGCCCAGTTGATCCCCTCAAACTGCAACCGCTGTCACACCGCAGTCGCTAACGTCATCCGAGATGCCTCGACCAGTGCTTCAGACCCGCCAACCAGCACTGAGACGATTCCTGACCCTGAACCGCTGTGTTGGCCAGCCTTCAGCTGTCCATCCAGCCCGCTCGCCAAACTGCCTGCCGCCTGATACCCGCAGTGGTCTCCCATCTTGAACTCTGTCGCAGGAGCTGCAAAGCGCCCTGAAACCGCCTCAACCCTGTCGAGAACTTCTACAAGCACAAGGTACATTGTGGTTCTGTGCCCCTGGCCTTTCTCTGAAAGGCCCCTAGTGACATTTTATGACCCATTGCTCCCTTTGAGTTGAAACCAAGTATCCGTGAACTATTGAGATTAATTTGTTTACCTATCTACCCTCATGACAGTATCCAGAGTGTATCCCCTTTGCGTCTTGAAACTGTCATCCTTTGCATTCCTTTACAGAGTGGGTTGTATTGTGTAGTACGCTAGAACTGTCTGATGAATAATAATAAAGTCGATATTTGTATATAACCTTATACAATGATGGAATTAATCGAAATCTCTGGCATCGCTCTGGGCAACCCTCCCAGCCATCCTTTTTCAGCCTACTAAGTTATTACAGAAAGGGGAAAGACCATATGCAAATCAGGCTTTGTCTCACCCAAAAAAGGAGCCAGTCCATCCCAACGTGCTTGGTCACAGACCTTCCGCACAAGACCACAAACAACACCGCACATGTTTCATGTGGTAGTCTTCATCTGTGACATCACAGCAGTGGAAACCAATGTTCATTTTTTTAATTCTGTGATGTCACAGTACAGGAATATAGTTTTCAGAAAGCAGTGATAGTGCTAACGGCATTCTATGGAAACCAAGCACAAAGGAGTATACTAAAGTGTAAATTATAGGACTTTTAAGCCTAAAAGAGGCAGAGAGAAAAATAAGAAATTAAAGCGCATTATCACCTATTCCTGAATCTGTACACTGCTTAAAGTCTCTAATGGTGGCTACGATTTAGCCCCCCCTTAGCCCTACCCCTTATCCTTAACAAAAAACAAAGAAACACACCCAGTAATTGCCCACCAATCTAGATAGATGACTGAATACGGCTCAACCTGCTACAAGCCCTGCGAAAAGTGTCTTGGAACCCTTGTTCCAAGACACTTTAATTGTGGACAAAAATGATAGTATCACAGACTTAGCATTTTCGTCTAATAGCTTCACAAAACATCACCACAAAAGCTGTTAGCGCCATGGACGAACATGTTGGCTTTACTAACTCGGCGAAAGAAAATTGGCTCCTTCATCAGGAACCGAGTCGCACCATGCTTTCTACTTCTTTCTATATACACACACTATTTGCTACACACAAGAGCCCCTTCACCCTGCTTCACAGATCTGCAGCTCTCCCGCTCTTACACATGCTTTGTGATTCCTTTTTGGGCAGAGGTTGTGCTCCTCTGGGAGTTCATCTGCACAATTGAGGAATTGAGGAATGTCAACTGTTCTCAAACTGGGCCGCAGCTAGATTATTCTGTTAAAAGAGGGCAGCAGGAGGGTCTTGGGTTCAGCAAGTGTGTAGTGCCTGCTTAGTAGTTTCCCTTGCATCTCTATTGGAGCGCTATATCCCTTTTCATGTACTAAGACCTGCTGAGGTGTATTATTTATCTGGCTGCTTTGTGGAGTGAGCTATGTCATCGTCTGGCTCTTTCCAAGTGCTTTTCGGCCTTGTGCAAAGCAAAAAGTCACTAATGTTAAAGGAAGGAATACAATAGCTCAATGTCCAAAAATGACATTGGGAGGATAAAAACAAATTAATAAAACAAAAATTTGCAGCAATCCCTTAAATCTGAGAAATTCTATTCGGTTACAAAGTCAAAATTGGGAATGGATAACTAAAACTCCCAAATATATAAAAAAAATACTGAAATGTTTTGGGCAGCAAAATTACAGACATTTCAGTCAACATAACCGTATTTAGACTGTATTTTACCCACTACCAGGAGGCAACAGCTTTTTAAATTTGGAGGGACTAAGGTCCAAATTCACAAAGCGTTTTCCAATGGGGTTTTGCCATTATAAAACGCTTCTCTGAATTAGGCCCTAAATCGTTCAAGAAATTAAAACTCAAATGAGCGCATCCAACACTATATAACTTGCCAGATATTTGCAGATAGTAAAAGATTGCAAACAGTATCCAGTTAAATTTTTGAAAACACATTTTCGAAATGCCATTTTGTCAAAACAAAAATGCCAGAAAAAAAATTCGGAATGTTTTATTTTATTTAATATGTTTTATTTTTGTTTAGTTAGTAAAAAAATAATGTCAATAAAAAAAACAGGGGGTTGGCGGGGAACCCCTCATTTAAAAATAAAATAAATAAAAAACCAATCGAACATTTTTTTTCCGGCATTGTGTGTTGAAAAAATGGCATTTTGAAAATGTGACGTTGGAAAATGTCACTATAAACCATTGCAAACATGTCATTGGAGCGCAACTAACCACTATAGTATTGTCAAAGTTCCTGTCCTTTTCCACAAGTGGCATAGTGCATCCCTGCCTGGTATGGGCATCATTTTAGGCTTGTCTCCGTCCACCAACATTTGTAGCATACCCTTTTGTGCCACTCATTTGGCAGGGCCCCCTTTCACTTAGATGTCATGACACCCTCCATCGCCCAACATGTTCAGCAAAGTTACTCCACTGTTGCCTGGGAAGAAACGGACCTTAGTCTGCTCAATGAGGAACATGAGAAGGCTACAGGTAAGAGGGGGAAGAAGTGTGGAGAAAATGGTCAGAGGATGCATGCAAGATTTATGGGCCCTGAAGACCCACTTACATGGAAACAAGGCACAACCACCATACACAAACTGATACGCCAGACATGAGGTTCAGTTCCCAAAATCTAGGGTTTATTGCAAAGTAAATAGTCTCAGTCGGCCGACTGGATCTCACGTCTCGCAACGTGTGTCACCCAGACCTCGTGAGACTCAAGAGAGCGAGCATTCTACAACAGTCACATATTTACAAAAAGATCATCATATTATCAGTTAATGACACATCAAAACTGCCCATAATGTATCTTCTTCCGCAAGGGTTCGGTGATTGACAATTATGACGTGCATGACACCTTCTAAGACATTTATTCAGCAACAGTTTGCAATCTGCGAGGGCGCAGACACTATTCTTTGTTACAGAGAACATAATGCTCTTGACACATTCCAATGCATGCTATCTTCTAGTTTCTATTCGTGTGCTGGGGGTCAGCTTGATTTAAAGGGGCCCAGTAAGGGGGGGCCGTGAAACAGAGTATAATTCATGTCTTTAGCTGTCTATTTCTACAATTTCTGCAGTTTCAGCGAGACCAGCTGGCACCTGCTTGGTGATTAAATGCCTCTCTGCTCGCCTTCAAGGACTTGTGAGGGAGGAAAACAATGTATTTCTGTCTGGGCTAGTCTCTCAACATGTAACTTGTGACCTCGCTCTGTGCAGGGCAGAATGAAATAGAATTCATTTTTGCAAAGCATTTGAACAGAAAAGCAAGAGAAAGCAAAATGGCGAATTCTGTTGGTACAAAATGGACGCTCTATGGTTATGCTGACGATTCTATACTGGCGGTGCTGGGCATATGATGCGGTTGGTGTTCGGCCAACATAATATACCATCTATTCTATGGTAGGGTATTTTTCTAGACTAACAAGATGGTCTAGGGGAAATGGGCTATGTGCTGGTGTTCGAAGAATAGCAAAATAGGTATGGTATGCTAAGGATTGTGTTTGAAGCAGCACTGGATTGCAAAAGATAGTAAGAGGCATAGGGGTGGATGCCCAGGGGGTGGGGGGCTTGATAGTGTGCTTGGCAATCCTAATAGCTCTGTAGACTTAATTACCTGTGGTTCTTGTGTAATCGCAGGCTGCCAGCCCTGCCCCAGAATCAATCAAGGGGTTGGACGTGTGAAAAGAGAATGTTATTGGTAACATAAGGGTAAGGAAAGGGCTCAAAATATTGCAGGTAAATGGAGAAAACCTGGTGACCTGGACATAAAGGTCAATGTGCCTGATTGTCCCTTTTAATTGTGCAAGAGGGTAACGGTTTCTTAAAAATATCTTACAGTATGACAGTAAAGGATGACTCATATTGTCAAGAGGTTTGTAGTAAACTACTTGGTACAATCTTAGATCCAAAGTCGTCCTATATGGCCGTCTGTCAATCCTTTAATTGTTCATGGAAAGGCCAAATACTATGTGTAGAAAAAGGCTTTTAATCCTTGGTAGGAAGGACAGAATTACATGTATTTATTTATTTATTTTGATTTCTTATAGAGCGCCTTTTGCCCATATGCCTCAAGGAGCTTACAAAGAAACACAAAATTCAAACAATATAAGCATATATAACAGAGGCATAGCGGGAAAAACAAACCATTTGGAAAAAGAAACACAGTATGAAAAAGAACAAAAATATAAAGAGACCAATAGTGAGTCATCAATTCACTTTTCCAGGCGGCCAGACAAGGTCAGACTACCAGTCCAAGGTTTGAAGAGCCCATGGGCAGATATTTACATATTCCCAGGTAGAGAGGCAAGGTACTAGCTCTGCACCCCACCAGGATACAATCCCTGTTCTCCTGGGCACACCAATCGTCCAGTTCCATCTTAAGCAAGAACTTCAAATTGGAACAACAGACCACCCTGGGCCCAGACCTTACACGAAGCCAAGCAAGGACTTTATTGCGAAGAGCATCACTAGGTTCTCTCTTCAAGGGTTTTGTGACATTGGTGATGATAACATTTCTACTGCCCATAACCAAAGCTCCAGTGGAGTCATCTTTGGGCATTGGCATATTGGATTTAGTTAAGGGCGGACGCCTTAGGCTAGCCGGTCTAGACTTCAAGGGCTTACGAGGACCATCTGCCCATCCTTCTGCAGGCGCAATAGCACTCCCCAAAGGGATGAAGCCATAATTCAGTGTTTGTTTACTTCCTGAGGAGGAGGGGGATGATGCTTCCTTCATAAGGGGTGTAGCTTCAGATCCGGAACTCTCTTGAGTGGCCCCAGAGGTATGTACCTGGTGATCAACACCCGTTATGGGCAAGTCTGTTTGTGATGAACAGTTCACTTTACCAAAAGGCTGGCAGTTCGTGGGTAAAATATGGGCTACTTTAAGATTTCTTTTCACAAATATAAGCATAGAAATAGCCAGGGACACTAACCAAGCATCACAGTCCTGGGAGGTATAACAGCCTTTCAGCTCTTTGCTGAGCGTATCCTTCCAGAGCCTCCAGGGCTCTGAAGTGTTTTTTATTTCAATGCCCTCCAATGGCTCTAAAGCAGAAGCGAGGTTGGTGTTAACAGACCCCTCCACCCGAGGTGTGGATGCCAGAAAGGTGGAAATTGACAGTTCCCCACTACTTAAAAGGGCTGAAGGAGAAACATAGTTAACAATAGCAACCCCATCTACCCGACAGGGAGTTGCCAGTAGGGTAGAAATAAGCAGTTCAACGCGATTTACCAAGGGATTAGTGGGACTAACAGCCCCATGTGCTGTAAGCATTTTTCTTATCATTGTCATTGATTACTGGGTTAATTAAGTGTTGAGCTGGCTCTAAACATATTGTAGGAGTTGCAGATAGCATATCATGGAAACTCCTCAACTCAGGAGATGTCGCAGTTCGCGTAGCGCGAACATAATCTCTCGTGCGAGAGCTAAGGACCAAAACTTCTGACAGCCGATCCCCTTTAAGCGAAGATGAGGAGACCCGGGAGTCAGGCGCTAGAGTCTTCAATTTCAGTTTTTTTGTCGTCAGTACAGAAACGAGAAAAAATAACTGAACGTTAAGGCATTGTTAAGAGCAGCAGGGTGTTAGCATACAAACAATTGGCAGGATTTAAAGTTGACTTACAGACTGGCTACTGGCTGCAGAGAGGAGAGACCGCCAATAGACAAACTTGCTGCTTGGAGTCTTTCGTGTCAGAGTCAACTCAATATCAGAGCCGGAGCATTTGGTGGCTGTAAAGCAGCGTGCAGTCTTTTCATGGACAGACCAAGTAGTTGTCACAAGTTGAGAGTACCAAATCTTTAAATTCTTTTAAGGCAAGAGGGTGCAGTCAATGTCCATAACTCAGTGTGCCATCTTTTCGTGGACAGACCCAATACTAGTTGCATTAATAAAAGTCTTCCATTCCTTGGAAATCAGGTGGAGATTATGTTTAGTGGCTTGAATTGAGTATTATTTTTGTGGCCAGAAAAACACTAGCTTCACAGAAAAAATCTTAAAAGTCTAGTTAGGCAGAAGGAGATTATATTCAGTAGCTGTAAGCGACTTTTTAGTATTGGGGAGGAGAGAACCCAATTGATTGACTACCTTACATGACAAAGTCATGTACATTTCCTATCAGTGTAAAGTGAAAATCATCACAGAATTGAGGCAGCCGGTAATTTATATTTAGTTGCTATAAATCAATGTGCCATCTTTTAGTGCCCAGTCCAAACTCTTTTTTTTAAGAAACATTTGTTCGAGTTTTCAGTATACATAAAGAGCACAATACAGTATGTATAGCAACTGGTATCGACATATGATTAAGAACAGGGTACATTGGAAAGCATATCAGCCCTCCCACCTCCCTCTGGGAATCCACCATCCAGTTGATTCTTCCCCGCTCCTATCCCTACTTCTACCCCCTCTCTGAACATATTTACAACCCATTTTTCCTTCTCAAGGGGGTTTCAAGTCTGCAGAAGAATGTAACTCATTTGGCAGCTGGTTAAAGTCCACCGCACCCCTTCCTCCAGCTCGGGGTCCCTGGTTCTTTGTAAAATATCCAACTCTGCCATCCACCTACTGCGGATATCCTCCTTCCAATGTATCACGGATGGACCCAGGGGCTTCTTCCAGGCAATAGCTACCCACCTTTTAGCTATTATCAGCATTAACTGAGCCAATCGGTTTCTTGTTTTATGTTGTCCCTCCCACCCCACCCCCCTCTGGGAATATGCCCCACAGACACGCCTTCGGGCTACATTTGAAACTGGAGTCAAGCACTTTTTTAACCTTCGAGATGGCAGCCTGCCTATAGCGTGCAACAACAGTGCATCCCCATAGCATGTGCCATTTCCCTGCCAACCCAGTCCTACATCAGGGGCAGTCCAGACTCAGGTTGTTTTTCATTGCATCTAATTGGACCAGGGTCACATCGACCCTATGGAGGATGTCAAATTGGATGAATTGGAACCTAGCATTCCTTGAAACCTTACCTTATATACTTGCTGCCCGATTTTTGCCCATTTCCCTTCCGAGATCGGACACCCCATATCCCTCTCCCACTTACTCTTTACCGTCAGGTTCTTCGTGGTGAATTTGCTCCGCATTGCCTGATACATTTGCGAAATCCGCCCCCCCCCCACCATCCTGTGTGAGTAGTACCTGCATCAGCTGGCTCATACTTGTCTCCTCTGGGATTTCTTTCCATATGGCAGTCAGTCCTCTGGTCACCGTCCTGTATGTTAGTAAATGTCCCTTTGGGTACCCATTTCAGCTGCTCCACTCTTAAAACGGCATAAGTCTCCTGTTCTCAAGCAAGTCATCCACCGTCCGACATCCCCTAACCCCCAGGTCAGAGAACTCCATCTCCCTTGATGCCAGCAAAGCCTCAGGTCCACTCTACATGGCAGGTCGGCACTATATAAACCCGACACCTGCAGTTTCCCCAGAAACATCTTCCAGAGCGCCCTCAACACCGGAAATACCTTTGTGGCCCCTTTCCTCCCACTGTGCCCCACAGAAAATCTATTTCCTATTGATGAGCTGGAAGGACTCCCAATAACCCCGTCAGCAATTCCTCTCCTGTGCTTGCCCACACTAGTACCGCCTGCAGCTGTGCTGCTATGAAGTAGCCCTCGTAGTCTGGCAAATTGAGATCCCCCGCCAGACAGGGATACCGCAAGGTTGCCAACAAGACCCTCCACCTCCTCCCTGTGTCCCATAGCAATTCCCCAACCTTCTCATCCAACATCTTAAAAAACACCTTCTTAATGTCGCAGGGGATATTGGTGAAAGAGTAGAGCAGTCTTGGGAGTATGACCATTTTACAGAGTGCCACCCTCCACATCAATGAAATCAGTAGCTTTTTCCAAAATTGGATCTAATCTCCTATCCATGCCAATACCCTGCCTGTGTTACACACTAATGTTTCCTCCATATCGTGAAAACATTGAATTCCCAGGTATCAAAAGGATTCCCCTTACCATCTTATCACCTAATCTGGGAGGGCAGTTAGGTTGTGGCCACAGAGACCACCCCACCCCACAGAAACAGTAAAGACTTTTCTTTATTGATGCAGAATTCCCACAGCACCCGAAAGTTGCCCAAAATCTCCAGCAGCATTGGCATGTTGTCATGTGCGTTACCCACATACAGCAACAGGTTGTCCTCATACAAAGAGACACTATGTCTCACTCCACCTGCTGATATCCTTGCCTCACTCATGTCCTTCCTAAGAAACCACGGCAGCGGTTCCCCTGCCATGGAAAATAAGATTAGTGCAATCGGGCACCCCTGTCGCTCCTTCTGCCCAGCGTCCACTGCAGCGAAACCCAATAGTTTGTTTTCACCCTCACCACCTGTGTATTGTATAAAAGCCGTAAACATCGGCAGATGTTGTCCCCACACTCAAAGGCTCTCAGCACCTTAAACAGCCACTCCCATTCCAGTGAATCAAAGGCCTTCATCGCTTCAAAGGATGCCAATGCCATTTCCCCATCTGAATCTTTAACCTAATCCATCACATGATGCAGGTGGCATAAATTCATTGTAGTATTCCACCCCCCCTATGAATCCGCACTGGTCTGGGTGTACCAATACCAGAGCTACCCTAGATAATCTGGTGGCCAGTATCTTTACCAAAAACTTTGTGTCAAGGGCCTCATCACGAGTTGGACGGTAACGCAGGCGCTATTAGCGCTGGCGCTATTAGCCCTACCGCCAAACCCCCCGGCGCTATTAGCGCCAGATCACGGGTTTTGGCGGAACGGTTAGTGCCCATTTCCCATTTGGCCCATTCGGGAATTCCTCATTCCCCATTGAGCCCAATGGGGGAAAATTGGCGCTCTTACCGCCGGCGGATTTCACGCCGGCGGTAATAGCGCCGAAAATCAGCAAATTTGCCGCAGATTTCCCCTGGCTCAGAGCTGGGGGGAAATCTGCCAAGGCCATGATCTGGCAGACCCTTAAATGCAGCAGTAGTGGCACTATCGCCGCATTTAAGGGTTACCGCCAGACTCGTGATGAGGCCCTAATAGAACAGTAGCATGCCCAGTCCGGGGGATGCTTCTGTTCTTTTAACAAGACTGTTATGACCGCCTCCCTCATCAAAGTTGGGAGAACCCCTGTCTCGAAGGCCTCATTGTATGCTTAGTTAAGCTGGGAGATAGGGAGATCTGCATACTTACAGTAGAACTTCACCAGAAAACTGTTGATTCTGGGAGATCTACTTTTCTTCATAGACTAATCCTGCAAATTCCAGCAAAACTAATCCTGTACTATATAAATATCTTTGCACATTGCCTCACTAGACTTGTGAATGCTTCCTTCATTTATAGTTCAGTTCATGAAGCTATTAAATTAGTCACCATTACCCATTTGGTGAGGAAGGCCAGCGTAGACCCAAAAGATGCAAATTATCTCAGGCCAAATACCAACTCAAATTTTTTGCTTAGAATCTTGGATAAGGTGGCCACTAGCCAACTACTAGCCCACCTGGAAACTTCTTCTATGTGTCATTGTAAACAATAAGGTTTTAGAGCCGATAAACACAGAAACCGCTATGATCGATTTACAATCCAATATGCTTGAGATGGTGGACCTGGACCAGAGGAAAACAGATCTACTGGTCCTCCTCAACCTGCAGCTTTTTATTTGCTGGATCATGACCACATGATTTACACCTTATCTGATCTGGGGAACTGCACCCCCAATCCACTAGTTGGATCATATTTTTCTTTCCGACAGACAATCTTCAGTATGTTGGGAAAATGCCTCTTCTAAATCAGCTCCCATCACATGTGGTATCTCACAAGGGGCCTGCATCTTACCCACACTTTTAAATTTACATGTCAGACCCCTCTGTTTTCTGCTAGTTTTCTGCTAGAGACCCTAGGGATCTCTTTTACAAATTATGCAGATGGCACCTAACTGATCCTGGAAATCAGTGGGGATCATACATCAATAAATCAGAATTCCATTTATGTGATTATTGAGCACGGTATATCAGAGAATTGGCTCTGTCTGAATGGAGCAAAAAGAGAACTTTTGCTTTTCAGCAGTTCCTCGGCAAGACCTAAACTAGGGAAGGAGTACTTGTGCTTCAAGATCAAGGACTGCCCCATCCCAGCTGTGCGTAAAGTTAAGACCATGGGGGTTTTCTTTGCCGACGGTCAGGCCAATTATGTCTCAAAGAACTGCCATTACTATCTGAAATTCCTGAGAAACATTAAGCCATTCATCTCTAAAGCTAATTGTTCTTCAATTGCTCGAGCCATCATCCCCTCAAGTCTTGATTACTGTAATGCTTTACTGGAAGGAGCCAGTAAAAAATGCATGAAACAACCACAGACCCTCCAGAATTACGTGTTGCGCATGATCAAAAACATACCGAGACATGGCATATCTCTTCCGGTAGACAATCGCTTCATTGGCTTCCCATCTCTGCCCGGATTCACTTCCAGACAGCCACTTTGGAATACAAAGGCCTGTACGGCAAGGCACCGCCAAACCTGCATATCTCATTGTATGAATCCAATCATGCTCTCCGCTCTGCCAACCTTGGACTGATTAACTCCTCTAAGTTCAAAAGGACCAAGGGCTTAGGAAGGGCATTCCTGGTACTGGCAGCTGTAAGGAAGGCACGGTATCAAAGTAAGACAGACACAAGTGATCACAGTTCAGGTGTGTTTATTGAACTTCATCAGGTGTGTAAAAAATGCCTATCTAAACCTAAATCTAAAATGGGAGCAAGCTACGACCATCAAATAACAATAATACAGTCCTAGTGGAGTCTAGTCAAATAGAAAGGGCTCATACTAAAAAAAACCTATTGCCATTCCTTACCGCTATGCTACAAAATAGTGTGGGATAATGTTCACAAAATGAAAGAAGTGTTCACAAAATGATGGCTGTTAGGCCATTGGCCTCCCTTCCCCATGTTTTTATCACGGGACAAAGCGGGTCACTCCAGCACAGCACACTTCTGGGCTTCTCTGGCACGAGGTCACAGTTCCTTTTACCAACATCAGGGCTTTCAGTGGCAAGTCTCTTTTATGCAAAGTCTCTAGCCTCAGAGGATCTGATGCACCATAAACAAGAAAAAAAGTTCCTTTCTCAATATTCACAACGGGTGATTTACCCTTCACCCTCGATCCCCCTCAGCTGGGCTCTGATCCTTCTTTCACCTTTAGCCTCCCTCAGTCGGACTCAGACCAACTTCAACTTTTAGACATCCCTCAGTCGGGTTCACATTTGCCACAACAATCTTCTTGGGTGTGCTACTTTTCACCCCGATCCCCCTCTACCGGGTTCAGATCCCTTTTCTACAATTAGTCCCCCTCGGCCGGGCTCAGATCAATTTCAGTTTACAGACAATCAAAGACTTTCGAGTGTGCACAGGATTTAAAGTAACCTGCTGCAGAACCACTCCAATTTCACATTTCAATAATTCTTCCCCGTTCAAGGGGGGGAACCAAACAGAGACCTTTGAGTGAGCACCCACGAGGCACCAGACTGCTCTGTATCTGGTACCTATCTTGCTCTCACAAAGTTCAATTGAATTCAAGTTCTCCTTCTTCATACAATGTTGCCGCTTGCAACGTTCAGCATAACACAGTCCGATCAGCTATCAGTTTCTCCAACTCACCGGCTGTGTTGAACTCGCTGATGTTGTTTTGCTGTCGGAGCTAAGAACAGTACCACGGTAGCAATCGCTTCTCGACGCCTTGCCTATCAATGCACAAGGGCCCCGTTTACTTTTGACACATGCAACAATGTTCGTGAGCTGCAATTCCTGGTCTTAAGTTTCTTTTCCTTGAGGCCTCTTGAAAGTCGCGGTTTTGTGTTGGAAAGGGCATCCTCTCCGATCTTGCCGCCTTTCTCCTCGGTCTAAACTGCCATTCCCGAATTGGTGCTTCCTTGTGCGTTTTGCCTTGCTCAGACTGTGCTTTCATGCTCCCCCTTTTATCCATGTGGGGAGTGTGATGGAAGTCAGGTGTGTGTAATTATCAGTAATAGCCTGACTCTGCCTGACCCTTGTGTTGGGACATGTCAGGTATACGGCTCTGATGTTAGGCCATTGTCGCTTACGATTAACTGTCAGTCAGAAAGTGTTTGAGTCGGAAAGGGGGGGGGGTTGAGTTTCTAAGTATCCTACCTTAAAGGATGGGGAAAAGATGTCATGAGGAAGGGGATAATGCATCTCCCCCTTTGGTGTGCCACTTCCACTCCCCAAACATCCCTCATCCAGGTGATCCTCCCGCACTGGTCCACCCCCAGGAACTGGATCCAATAGCGATGGCTGTGTCTGGACCACCTGCATGACAGATCCCCAGGGACTAGCGGGTGAGACACCATCAGGTTTCTCACACAACACAGGTCTGGAATGCACTGCCAAGTGTCCTACGTCTGGGCCAAAATGCCAGGAAGTTCCGGCCATCCTTGAAAACTAGACTGTTCACTTAACCTAATAAACTAACTAATTTCCTGGGATCCTATCCATGCTCTCTTACCTTCTGGCTTTGAACTTTTAAGGTCCTTGTTGAATTTGTCTTGCTAAATGTATGTTCCCCTGTGTTTTTGTGCACCCAGATGCCTGTGGGTTAACGGAATGTAACAAGTAAATAAATAAAAATAAATAAAATACAAATAGACTGTACCATACAGCTTATGTCAGATTCCTTGACGGGCCCCTCCGACCCTTCACTAAGATCCTCGGCTAGAAACAGCAGCTGAATCAAGTCCAGCAGTTACTCAGCCTCTGCTTCGGAGTGCGTGCCCTCACTTTTATACAGAGATTGATAGAAGAGCCAGAATGTCTAATTAATCCCCTCCTGGGTGCTGGCCAAACCTCCTGAATCCTGTCTGATCTGTGTGATGGTATGTCGAGGTTGTTCCTAGCGGATCAACCAGGCCAATAACCTCCCAGCCTTATCTCCTTCGTTGTTAATCCGCACACCCGCCACCTCCCATCAAGATTCGATAGCGAAGTCTGCATCTCACGGTGTGAGGCCAATGCCTTTGCCAATTCTTCCCCTGTCTTCCACCCCTCCGCCAAATCCCTCTCCAGTTCCGACACCACCCCCTCCATCTTCTGCAATGCATCCTGTAGTGTCAGCCTTACCCCAGTTACCTTGAATATACAGACCCCACTGATTGTTGCATTGAAAGCCGCACACAAGGACCCAGCTGCTGACCCCTCAATAATATTAAAGAATTACACTATCCCTCCCAGTAGCATTTCCCCAAACGCCATGTCCTCCAGGGCCATGACTTGTAAATGCCATAACCGCATCAGTGGTCTCTGCTGCAATCACTGCAGCTGCGTCACCAAGGGCGAGTGATTCGATAGGCCTCTCCCCAGGTATTCTGTATTGTCAAATTTATGGAAATCTTCTGCCCCCGTAAGGATACAGTCTAGACAGGAATAGGAACCATGTACTCCTGAAAAGAAGGAGTAGCCCCACTGCAACTCTCACTTCAATATCATTAGATCTAGGACTCGAACTGTGCTCCGCAGTGATGCTGCCGCCTGTTGTTTAAGTTGATCAGACTTCCCTGTACTATACAAATCCAGGTTCATAAAACAGTTCAAATCCCCTGTCCATATGAACAGACCTTCCTTGTACCCCACCACCAAACTCAGTACCGAGGGGAAAAAGACTTTATCATACACATTCAGCGGATAGGAGTTAACCACACATATGCCCCTCCCCTCAAGTGCACCCAGGTGCACCACCATCCTTCCAACTTCATCAGTCAAGACCTTGTCCACCCGAACGGGAACCCCCACCACCCAAATCAGGGCCCCTCTAACATGAGATGAGTATGACGTCCTCACTACTACCCCCCATCCTCTCCTAAGCGAATCCAAATCTTTCTGCACCATATGTGTTTCCTGAAGCATGGCCTATTGAACCATGTGTCCTTTCAGGAATCCGCCACTTGCTGGCATTTCAGTGTTTTGCCTAGCCATTGGACGTTCCAGGTCCCAATCTTCAAGCAATCCTCCACAATCTTATATCCGTCCTGCAAGTCCGCCACCCAGACCGTACCCATACTGTACCAAAATTCTCACCATAATCTACAATGTTAACTCAATCACTACCCCACCAAACTGAACACATGTACCCCAGCTGCCTGCATGCCCCCCACCACAATAAATATGGGCCACTGGTTAACCGTTCCAGTAACCTTTGAACATTCCCCCTTCTTCCCACTGTCCCACATCCATCCCCGCCCGCTCATCCTCCCAAATCTACCTTCCGCATTGAACAACCAGTGTCAACTCCCCCCAAACAATCACATAACGTTTCCTCTTATATACAGTCTGCCAAGACCCTCGCGCAGGTCGCGCCTTCAGCTTACAAATCCATCCTGCCCCAGATAGCTCTCAGTCCCAAGGTTGCAGAACTCTTTTCACCCCCTCCCCCCATTGTCCCTGATGCTGTGTTGTGGAATCCAGCCAGGCCCACACCTCCTGCGGTGATGTAAAGAACCAGGATTTGCCCTCTGCAATAATTTTCAACTTTGCTGGATAAAACTTCATGTACTTAATATTCAGCTCCTAAAGGCACTGGCGCGCTCCATTAAAAGTTCTACATTGTCAATGCACCTCCAGGGTGAAATCCGGGAAGATACAGATCTTTGCATTGCCCACCTTATAGTAGCCGGCCCTATGAGACTCCTGCAGGATAGCGTCTCTGTCTCTGAAATTGAGTACTTTTGCCACTATCACCCACAACAGGCCCCCCAGTGGCATAGCTCTACCAGGCTCCCTGTGCGCTCGAATGAATTGCTTCAAGAGGAGCCCTCAGCATCCTTCAACCTCGATTCCAGAGTCCTTGTCTCCCCTATCAGGCCTGCCACCTGATTCTTGAGGTGTAGTAGGTCAACCTCTACTGTGCTGACTCTCTGCTCCATCTCAGTTACCCTTTGGCACACTTTACATCAGAGGTCTGCCCGGACCAAGGACACACCCACTCCCATCTCCTTGATACTGCCCTCCAGAGATGTCTTGGTGGTCTAAATAGACTCCATCAATGCATCCAAAGTGACTCCTTCAGACCCCTCTTCGGTTGCACCGTCCCCCTCTTTGGGTCAACCTTTGACTTGAACTGTCTATGTTTGGGGTGAGTGTACTTCTCCATCCTTTGCTGGCCCTTAACCATGGTCACCTTGGTCTTGGGCTCTGTCACCACATTCCCTGCTCCCCTTCCAGGTGAACCAGCATGGCCAGGCTACCAAGCATCCTCCCCTGCTCCTGGTCCCCCACCCAGAGACCACTGTGCACCTTTCTTCATTTTGCTGGGGTTCTCCAGGTAAGTGGCCAGCCCCGTCCCACGGCTCCAAGTCCTCCTACCCTCCAAACCAGACTGGGGCACCTTTGCCAAAGCAAACTTCCAAAAGGTTACCAGTGTGCCACATCTTTGTGCCCACTGCCATTCATCTATGTGAGGCCAACCATAAGCGGGTGGGGTAACGCCCCCCCTTGCTTTCCAACGCTGCCTGCTTTGGTTTCTGGACAATTCCAGACTCACCGGTTCACAACCCAGTGAGTTAAGGCTCCCACAGACCACAGTGCCACTTCAAACAAATTGCCTCTTCAACAGCGCACAGTTGTTTGCCTAATCAAACCTCCCCGGCTTGCACCTGTGGGCCTCCAAACTTCACCTAACCAGGGCTGTTAGCAGGGAGGCCTCCTTGCCCCTCTGTTCATGTCTCACCTCCTTGCCTCTCCTGGGAACGCTGCGCCACCACTTATAGGCTACTTTCCTCCGGGCTTTTCTGGGGTTTGTCTCCCGTGGCGGCGGATCACTCACCACTCACTGCTCAGGCTCACTGCCAGCATGAGACCACAATCCTGCTGGTCATCTGGAGTGCCCTTAATTGTCTGGGCTACGTGCCCTCTCGCATGCAGCCCGGCCACACCGTGTCTCTTTGCAGCAGCTCCCCGGGTCCGCAGGTCTCCAGTCAGCGGTGTTCCACCTTTGTGCAGCTCGGGGCGTCCCGGTAACTGGTCACCACTCAGCCACTCCAGGCACCATGGATCACGACAACACACTTGCTCCTCCTCAACTCCATACTTTTGACCAGGACACATCCTCCAGCAGGCGACCTCCAGTGCCCCAACACTTCTCTGCCTCAGGCACTTATCCGTCCCCAGCACTCCACATACTGGTCTATCACTTTCGCAGCCTGCAGACAGCCATCTTGGCAGCGATTGTTTGTGCCCTGCACTTCAGGGTTTTGTAATGAAAATCAACGGCAGGAGATGGATTTCAGGCCACAATTTAGAGCGTTGGGGTCACTGACAGTTCCTCTCTCCTCCACTTGCCCAAACCAATACATTTTGACCGCTATTTCGGCAGGATTTATGCTGGCGGCCACAGGAGCTCTGAAGGATCAAGTCTGCATGCTATGCCCGCTGGCCACACTCCCCGACCAAACACTGGACACAAGATGTAAAGTTGACAATACAAAATCTTAGAACTGTGTTAGGCAAGAGTGCGTTAAGTGACTGTATATGAGTCTACGACCTGACAACTTATTGCGGATAAGGAGCAATTATCATTTTGAGTGTCAACTTGCCCAGAGCACCTAAACGTGCCAAGCGAAAGGGGGAGAACAGAGGGGGCTCAGCCACTATAAGTGGGGCAGCAGCCAAATGTTGTAGGGTTGATAAAGGTAGCATGAATTGGATTGGAGGACCAGAAGAATATGAAGAGGAAGAATGTGTCTTTGCTGTTAGCGTTACTGCGAATGGCACGGAACTGGAGAGTCCCAAGACCATCATTATGATAAATGATACTCCAGTGAGAATGATGACTGATTCAGGAGCAGAGTATACATTGCTGCCCGAAAAGATATGGAGAAGAATTGGTCCAAGATGGCTTAATGAATCGGACATTAATCCAAGTGCTTATGGGGGCGTGAAAATAGATATTATTGGATGGTTTGAGGCGAAATTAGCCTTCAAGGATAGAATTGCCAAAGGGAAAGTCTATGTATCAAGAAAAGGAACAATGCCTCTACTTAGCTGGACGCATCAGGCATGGCTGAAGGTCAGATTGGATGCCAGTGCTGAGGAGTCTATATATGTGATTGAATCCAATGAGATGTCTACAGAGGCAGTGAAGAAGGAGGTGTTCAAGGATGACATAGGTTGTGCAAAAGGGATTACGCACAGAATACAGCTCAGAAAGAATTGTAAGACAGTCGCACAGAAGCTGAGGAATGTGCCCTTAGCAATGAGAGATGAGGTCAAAGGTGAATTGAAGAAACTGGAGCTGCAGGGCATTATTGAGAAGATTGATGCTTCGGAATGGGTTTCACCATTGGTAGTGGTGAGGAAGAGTTCTGGAAAGGTGAGAGTGTGCATCGACCTAAGAGAACTGAACAAGTGCATCATTCCTGAGAGACATCCGCTTCCCAACATTCAAGAGTTGTTATCAATGATGGAGTCAGCAAAAGTGTTCTCGACCCTGGACCTGACTTCTGCATATCACCAAATTCGATTGCACAAGGACTCAAGGCATTTGACAGCGTTTATAACCCCGGAGGGTTTGTACCAGTATAAGAGAATGCCATTTGGTCTGATATCAGCAGCTTCGGTGTTCCAGAAGACCATGCATCGCATCTTTGATGGTGATGAGGGCATTATTTTTTTTCAGGATGATATTCTTGTATTTGCTAAAGATCAAGTGGAGCATGATAGGATTCTAAATGAAGCTTTAAGAGAATTGCATAAGATGGGCATGGCATTGAGCAGAGAGAAGTCAAAGATTCATAGGAAGCAAACTGAATATCTAGGCCATGTTATATCAGAGCAGGGGATTATGCCCATGCCAGACTTGATGTCTGCAATCAATAATATGGCTACACCGAGCAATAAAGAGCAATTGAGGACATTCTTGGGAATGGCTAAGTATTATTCTAAATACGTTAGAAAGTTTGCTGATCACACAGCCGTATTGAGGGATCTCACCAGGATGAATGTCAAATATGAATGGAATGAAAATTGTGAGAAAGAATTCAACTACATAAGAATGCCCTGACAACGGCGCCAGCACTGAAGAACCTTGTAAGAGGACAGCGTACCGTGATCACAACGTATGCCAGTAATGTGGGCCTAGGTGCGGTATTGGCACAATTACATGATGGAGAGGAAAAGGTAATTGCTTTTGCTTCACGGCTGGAGCAGAAAAGTCATATGCAACCATCAAAAGGAGGCTTTGGCTATTGTGTGGGCAGTGAACAAATTCAGGAGTTTTGTCTGGGGGACACAATTTGAGATAAATACGGATCACAAACCACTGGTGGAACTATTCATGAACAAAGGGCCGGACAAAGTGTCAGCAAGGATACGGAGATGGGTGCACAGAATGCAAGAGTTCAATGTAGTGGTTAAGTATATTCCAGGAGTGTGGAATTATGCTGCAGACTGTTCATCTAGGCTTACAAATGTTCTAGAAGAAGGTGGAAGTGGAGGTGAAGAAAATCAACAGGAAACGATATGTATGCTACAGGACACAGCCATTGCCAAGGAGGAATGGTTGGAAGGCATGAGGAAAGATGTAAGATTACAGTTTATGATAGAAAATATGAACAATAAACATGTTCATATCAATAAGATCAAGGAGACAGATGTGCAAGGATTATGGAGTGTCAGAGATGAGTTGAGTGTACAAGATGGATATTTGTTTAGAGGAGACAGATTAATACCACCTGAAGATGTCAGGAAGAAAATAATTGAGGTGGGACATGAAGGCCACCAAGGCATTTCCAAGACCAAGTGCAGGATAAGGAATACGTACTGGTGGCCGGGATGTGATGTGGAGATCTAGAGGATCATAAGAAACTGTATCCTTTGTATTCAGTCTGATAAGAATTGTGTGAGTGGTGAGTACCTGATGGTTATGACTGATGTGCCGAGTAGACCGTGGATGAAAGTTGGGATTGATATAATGGGTCCGATATGGAGTGAAGGCAGTCAAACGTTTTGTGTGGTTATGATTGACATTTTAGCAAGATGGGCAGAAGTGAAAATGATGCCTAGTGTCACAACTAAAAATATTATCAGTTTCATGGAGGAAGTATGTGGTCGGGAAGGATATCCTGGAGTTACCCTTTCTGATAACGGTCCTCAATTTTTCTCAAGAGAGATGGAAGACTATTTAGAGAAAAAAATCGATTAAGCATGTGACCAGTGCGGTTTATCACCCACAAACTAATGGAGTAGTAGAAAGATACAACAGGATTCTCATAAATGCCATTAGATGGGCATGGGCAAATGGAATGAGCTGGAAAGAGGCAGTCAGAAATGTTATTATGGCGCACAGGTTTACACCGCACAGTTCTACAGGTATTTCACCATTTGAATTGAGCAGAGGTAGAAAAGCAACTACCAAGTTATGTCCTGGATGGATGGGAGAAGTAATCAATATGGAAGTGGTAACCAGTAATGCTGTAGATATGATTAGGCAGAGACAAAATAGGAATAAAGTATGGCATGCCAAGAAATGATTTAGGGTTAATGAGGCACTGGAAGTAGGGTGTTTTGTGAGAGTGAAGCTTCCGGAAGCTCTGAGAGTGAGAGGCATTAGGTGGTCTGATCCTATCTAAGTTATAGAAGTGTTTAAACATGCTGTGCGAACTAGTGATGAAAGGGTATGGAACAATGGAAGAGTTATGGGAGTGAATAGTAAAGTCAATGGCGAGAGTATGGAAAAAGTGATGTTGATAAAAGTAGAGAGAAACTGAAAGTTGTTTCCTTACCAGTAAATTCCATATATGTACCAACTGTGATGAAAATGTCGGTATCAAGGTTTGGGAGAAAGTATCAAAGACCAAAGTATTTAACAGACTATGGAGAGTAAAGACTTGTCTAGAAAGAAGAGAGATGTGTAGCATGGTAACATCTGCTGCTACACTGGTGTGGAATCTACAGGGATTCTAGAAGGAGAATGTGGAGATGGAGAGTGAGGACTAAGAAGACCGTTGGAGAGACTGAAGCATCACTCTTCAGAGACTCCCTTCCTATTCCCTTTTATATACTTATGAATATTATATGTAATTATAAATATACTTAATATACATTTCTCATAAGTATCCCTGGTGCATGCTTCATGTTCCTCCTCCTTCTACCTTTCTCATTAGCTCTTCATCTGCACAGAATCTCGGTGTCTTCCTCGATTCCTCTCTCACTTTCTCCGCTCATAGCTCAACTACTGCCATCTCCTGCCACCACCAGCTATTCAATGTTCGAAATATGCCTCTTTTCTACCAAAACTCCTGTGTGCTCTCTTATATTCTCTAGACTATTCAGCTGTTCTTCTCTTCTCCTTGTCCTTCCTGCTACTAACCTGGCTCCTTTCTGTTCTATATCCAATTTCTCTATTTGTCTTCCTTCTCCTTACCCTCCAGAGAGTCCCTCTCCCCCACGCTTGCTTCACTTCAGTGGCTTTCTTTCGAATTGCGCCTTCTTTTCATTTTCCTCTGTCTCATTTTTAAGTGTCTACATTGCTTTCCCCCTCGCCCCCGATCCCAATTCATTGATTTCTTTTCATACACCCTCACGCTCTCTTTGAGCTCAATCTCTTTTTCTCCTTACTGTCCCTCGTCCCCCATGTACTAAATCTTGATTTCTCTCTTTTTCTCTATTGGCCCCCAAACATTGGAATGCACTCCCTCTTCCTCTTTGTTCTCTCTCTTCCCTTCCTCTCTTCAGAACACACCTGAAAACTAATTTTCTCGCCTGTTGATGTGGTTGTATCATTTATTTCTGCTTAATTTGTACAGTTATGTTACCAGTGAAAGTGGTTTGGCGTATAGCACTATAAAAATAACATTATTTATATAAAAATCTACTCCGACACCACCCACATCCACAGATGATGAGTCTGAAGATGGTGGTGACCAAGAAAAAGATTATGACCCATATGAGTCCAGGTCACAACACATTATTTTGGAACTCAGTTATGCAGAGGTGAATTAGGAATAGGGTAATGGCATAGCTCCATTGCTTTACGAAGCTAGGTCCATGCTCAATAAATACCTGTAACGAGGTGCCACAAAAGAAACCTGCGCTGACTCTTCTAAATGCTCTATAGTTGGTACAAAAATAGGCTTTACACGATCCTGGTGTTTACAGGAGCTGTTTGGTAATTAATTAATATTCTCTCTCTCTCTCTCTCTCTCTCTCTCTCTCTCTCTCTCTCTCTCTCTCTCTCACTCTTTCTCTCTCTCTCTCTCTCTCTCTCTCTCTCTCTCTCCCTCTCTCTCTCTCACTCTCTCTCTCTCTCCCCTCCCTTGAAGTGTAGACAGCGTAGGGCCTCAGCTGACAAGGCCCACCCAGAATGTGTAAATGCCCACTCAGCAGTGCTATGTGGCCATTCATAGATGTTAATGTCACTGCAGAGGGCCCAACTAGTTTAGCTTCAGCATGTGGGGTTCTACTGCAATAATATGTTGTTAGACAATCCTGGCTATGTCTCTGCTCCCTTGGTTTACCCACCACCCTAGCCCAAGGGTATGTGGTTCTATGTGATTTGGTCAAGGAGATTTGGTTGCATCCAAATCCATCAAATGTTCTTTTCTTTTAAGCCATATATGTGCGGGGACCACCCACAGTCCCTCCTTTCACCCCCTATCTTAATTATTACCCTTACCTACCCCCACATATATTTGTGGCCAAATGCGTACATATAAATTGGACCAAATCTCCTGCGCAGTAAATTACCTATCTGGGTCCGTAATCCCAGTTAGTACTAGGGCTCGGAGACCCCTACTGTCATGAATCGCCGAATTCGTCCGTTCTGGACTTCATGGTCCATGATGCATCGTAAACAAAGAAGAATATAACTCACACTGTAAGTTGACAAAGAAGTTAAGGTCTAATTTATGCTAAATTTACCAACCCAATGTATGTTCTGCCCCTAAAGAGTCAGAAAATAGGAAAGTACCAAGAAGAACAACTGGAGCAAAACTGACCATACATTTTAATGAAACAAGAAGGAAATTGGTTAAAATGTCCAATGTTCAACACAAATGAAAGAAAATACTTCTAAACAATACAATAAGGATTTTTTTGTACATAGATTGTTCAGATACATAAACAGTGAATTAAACAGAATTGTCAAAGTAGATGGTTAAAACATACTAAGAGAGAGATTTGTTCAAAGCATGGACAAAAATCACATTTTGCATACAAATTGCAAAATTAGACTTAGTATTTTGTATTTGCACAGTGTTATTCAGACTGTTTTTTATCAAAGGTTCCTATCCTTTGTGTGTATTCATGTGGCATGAACTCAGTGATCCTTCCAACATGGCCGCCGGGCATGAAATGCTGCGCTCTAGCCGCTGCATGCAATGCGCGACTTCCTAGAAAACTGACACGCCCCGCGGCTCTGCGCATCTCAACACAACTACTTGGAGTTGTTAGACGTGTGCTTTTCGAGTTTGCTTCTGCGTTTATCGCAGTTCCCTTATTTCTCACTTTTCTTGTTCCCTGGAGCCCCGTTCATTTCCCTATTACCTTCTTACCCGTGCCGCCTCCTGGATTCGCCTGCACTTCGTTCCACGGTATTCCGGACATCCTCGGAGCCTGGAACTCTTATCTCCTTACTGGATTCACGCTTCTGGAAACTGAACGTTATCCGGCTAAGAGAGACGGCTATCTCACGCTGGAATCCGAAGACCCACACCCTGGCGTATACAAGTCTCGGACAGTGAGAAAGAAAGCAGTCGCTTCCAAGAAGGTCGCAAACAAGGAGGAACAGGTGAGGAAAAGAGAAACTTGTGACAGATTGAGACACCACCAGCCTGATACGGAAACAGACATGGAAGCCACAGTTCAAGACCTCATGAGAGGTATGCAAGAATTGACCACTGAGGTTCAAAACCTCAAGTCTGAGAATGCAGCATTAAAGCAGCTAGTCTTGTCCCGAGATTCGCAATCAAAGAAAGCACCCTGCTGGGGGGAGTAGTGGACAAGTATGATGGATCTTCCAAATCCCTACGTGCCTTCCTTGATTCTTGTCTAGTACATTTCACTTTCAAACCATACTATTTTTCCACCCCACGAGCAAAGGTCGGATTCATGATATCTCACCTCATGGGCAATGCCTTAACCTGGCCGACTCATTTAGTCAATTTGGGAGACCCACTTCTGGATGATTACGATGGGTTTGTGGAGGCACTTAAGGCCATGTTTGATCGACCTGAACTTGTTTATAGTGCACAAGAAAGACTTCTCGAATTCCAACAAGGCACCCAGGATATGCTGACTTATGTGACTCGCTTCAAACAGCTAGTCAAAGAAGCTGATTGGTCTCAAGAAGCCAGCTTCACCCTCTTTTGACGAGGTTTAAATGATGAGATAAAGGACGAACTAGCCAGAGTAGTTTGTCCGAGTTCCTTCCAGGCTCTCATGGACCTTTCCCTACAGATTGATTTCCGGATCCAGGAGAGAAGAAGAATAAGACAACACCTCCAAAGGCAACCACAGGCTACCCTTCTTCAAAAGAAACAAGTGCTCCACATGTTCCAGATCCAGAACATATGCAATTAGGCGCCTTCCGTGGACCCATTTCCCCACAAGAAAGGATCCGTCGGATTCATACTGGACTTTGCATGTATTGTGCCTCTGATAAACATCTTGTACCAGAGTGTCCTATAGCGCCACCCTGGAGTTTGGGAAATGCTAGCTCCCGATCCTAAGTGGAGCACAGCTTCGGGAGAAAGATGCCTGCTCCACATCTATTCCTTCCTTGAACTCTCCAGGACAGAGCCCTCTAGTGATTCTACAGACATTCCTGTCACCTACCAAGAAGGAAACCCACCCCATTCTGGCTCTAGTGGATTGTGGTGCCATGGGTATTTTCATAGACCGCGACTGGTCTGTCAGCCACCACATTCCTCAAGAAACCAAAGAGATAATACAACCCGTTGAAGGCATTGACGGCAGACCATTGTCTTCAGGACCCATTACTTACCAAACCAGGGAATTACTAATGTCAATAAACAACCATCAGGAAATGCTTCGATTTGACATCATAAAATCTGTTCATTACCCCATGGTCCTAGGCATGCCCTGGCTTCAGAAGAATAATCCTTATATCAACTGGGCAGCCGGTGCCTTGTTTTTTCGGTTCCGAATTTTGTATGTCCCATTGCTTGTCTCAAGTCAAGCTGCGAGACCCTACAGTAACCTTCCAGAACCACAAGCAATCATCTGTAAGTGTATCCAATATTATCCAAGTTCCCAAGATCTATCAAACATACTTGGATGTGTTTTCGACAGCCATTGTCCAAGCTCTTCCACCTGATAGACCAGAGGATTGTACCATTGACACAGATGCTTCAGCTGTAATTCCATTCGGAAGGATGTTCATTTTATCTGAACCCGAAAAGAAGGCTCTATGAGAATACTTGGATACTAATTTGACAAATGGTACTATCCGGCCTATGAAATCCCAAGCCGCTGCTTCCCTATTCTTCGTTCCTAAGAAAGACACTAAAGAACTCTGACCTTGTTTGGATTACCGTGGTCTCAACCAATGCACCCTCAAAGACTGCTATCCGCTACCACTTATTTCTGACATCCTGGAGGCAGTACAAGGTGCTGTTATCTTCACTAAACTCGATCTCAGGGGCGCTTACCATCTCATCCGAATAAGAGAAGGTGATGAATGGAAGACGTGTAAGCAAAGAAATGTACCCTTCCTAGTGAACAGTGCTCAAGGCAATTATTCTGTTGTACAGATACAGGGTTTTGGGCCTGTCCACAATTTTGTATAAAGGCTGGTCTGCTAAGTGGCACATCCAAACATAAGGTCAAAGATATGCTAACCACTCACTGAGTTAGAGAATACAAAGATTTAGCAAGCAAAAATGTATTTGCTAATCATACAAACAGACACTTAGTGCATATAATTTAAGAAAAGATGCTGGAAAATACACCATACATATACAGAAAATAATAACAATTAATAATACCATCTATTAACAAAGGAGATTTAAGAAAAGATGCTGGAAAATACACCATACATATACAGAAAATAATAACAATTAATAATACCATCAATTAACAAAGGAGAGGTGTAATATATACAACAGTGTGAACATAGAATGCTGTATTGTTAGTATGCAGATAGATCTCAATAATTATTTAATTATTGTATGACAATATCCATATTTATGTGAACACATAGGTATTTTGTAATAAATCCAAAGGCAAAAATAGAGGCAAGGGGGGCTATAAAATCACCCAATTTTCCAGGTGTCTTAATTAGTGGAAAATGTCCTAGTCAGGTTTAGTATTCCTTCTAGTTATAACAATAAATGTTCCAGGGTCCTAGGAAAAACAAGATATCTTTTAAGCCAACGTGGCAGAGACTGAATAAACAGAGTCTGGTACAACAGGGAACCATTACACTCAGGTGTTCCCAGTTCGTATCACGTTTCGGCGGATTTGCAGAAAGTTGCGCCCGCCTTCATTAGGGCTCCGTAGGGGCGACCCTGCAATGTATACAGAGAACTCCAGTGAGTAATTTTATGGGATGCCGATAATTATAGGGCAGAAGTGATGATACACAGGTTCTCAAAACACTGTGCCTGTGGCTTACCTGCCGGTGTTATATATCCCAAGTTCTCAGTTTTCATTCACTAAAAGGCGTGGGGGTGAGCAAGGAAGGTCCTCAAAAAGGGTCCTGCTGGATAATGTGCGGGCCCGGGCAGTAGTCGTGGTATACACAATGGTTCTGTGTAGAAAACAAAAAGAAAATGGAGTGGTACAACGGGAGCTGCTATGAGACCCTCACTGCTGACAGGAGTGTCCTGCGGGCACATTACATTGTTTGGCAAAAACAGATACATGAAGGAAGTACCTGCTGGTCGGGTAGTAGTGGTTCACTGGGTGATGAGTGGATTTGAAGTTGAAGTGTTGATTTTCTTCAAAAAAAGCTGACTATTTGCTGAAGCGAGTCCTGGGGAGACCAGGGAGGCGTCCCTGGTAACCACGCGTGCATGGAGCTCGGAGCTCCGTGGAGCTAGCCAATCCCTTGCAATCAGGAAGCGATTGCGAACGCGCGCGCTTGCAGACTTGTTGGTCTGTTGGTAACCATGGCTACCCGTGGTGAGCCAGAGTCTCGTCCCTCGTGATGGGTAAGTGTAAAAAGATAAGTCCCAGCATGTGGGTGTGCAATGGTATGTGGGACATGGAGAACTGATTAGTAATGTCGGAACACATGCGTGCGCTTGCAGACTTGTTAATCTGCTAGTAACCATGGCTACCCGTGGGAGGCATGGGTCTGCAGGGGCTAAGCAGCTACTCATGATGAGCCAGAGTCTCGTCTCTCGTGATAGGTGAATGGGAAAAGATAGGTCCCAGCACGTAGGTGTGCAGTGGTGTGTGGGACAAGGAGAACTGATTGGTAATGTCGGAACACATGGACAATAATACTTGTGCGTAGTGTACCGCAGTTCCAATGTGTGTGACTGCTATCTCACAGGTCCATGGAGGCTGAAAAAACCCCTTGAAGACAAAATGCACATGTAGTGCAACAGAATGTCCGGGTGTTCAAAGACGGTGCAGCCGGAAGGCGTGCACTGTGGGTATCAGGACAGCAGGCTCCTCATTGGTCAGGTGACTTAGATGAGGGGCTGAAAAATCTTATTCAGACCATGGTGGTATGTGTCTAGGCGGTGGATCCACCTAGATTCTTTCTTCAGAAGGCTGTGTTGGATATCAGGCCCACCTTTAGTTTTTTCCACCACCCACCACAAGATGTCATTGGGGGTGTGGTTCATAGTAAGATAGTGCTCCACTAAGGGAGCTGTCAGATTTTTACATCTGATTTTGGAACGATGTTCCGAGATGCGAGTAGTGACTGCCCGGGTGGTTTGGCCTATGTACCTGAGGCCACACGGGCACTCAATACAATAAATCACGTTATGGCTTTTACAATTGGACAGGTCTCTAAGGGTCCATTGTCGTTCATCGATTAAGAAGGTTTTCATCTTCTTTGTGAATTTGCATGCGACACAATTGCGCATGGGTGGTGTCCTTATAAGGGACGGAGTGTGCGGGAACTGCCGCATGTGGTGTCTTGTTGGTAAAGAATATAAAAGTGTTCTTTTATATTCTTAGCACGTTTATAGGCGAACCTCGGGAGCTGTTCGTCCGGTAGGTTCAATCGCGCAATATGCCAGTGTTTCTTGACAATTTTCTTTAATTGTGCCGTGTGTGTGCCAAACCTGACCATACATGTCATGCGGGTCTCAGTGGGCAAAGGGTCCTCCCGTTCTGGATGGATGAGATTGTCTCGATTAATATTATGGGCTCGTTTCCTGGCCTGTGCGAGTTGTTTTTTCGGGTAGCCTCTAGCTTGTAAACGAGCAGAGAGAGCTTCTGAGTGGCGTTTATAGTCCACAATCGAGGTACAGTTCCTCCGGATACGGAGGAATTGTCCGTAGGGTAGATTATCTCTGGTATGGGCTGGGTGGTTGCTGGTATAGTGCAGGAGAGTATTCCTGTCCGTGGGTTTACGGCAAAGGTCACACTGTAAGGTGCCCTCCTTGTGTCTGATGATTAGGTCCAGGAAATTGATCTCGGTGTTGCTATGGTCAATGGTGAATTGTATATCCCTGTTGCAGGTATTCAGCCATGTCCAGAATGTATTTAGGTCAATGTCAGTGCCAGTCCAGGTGAAAATGACGTCGTCAATGTAGCGGTGCTAATTACTGATCTGCGCCTGCCATTGATTCTGGTCTGAGAAGATGTAGTCATTCTCGAATTTGGCCATATACAGTATTGCCAGTCTAGGGGCAAATGCCGCACCCATAGCCGTGCCTTTGGTCTGCAAATACATTACATTATCGAAAGTAAAAAAGTTTTTGCATAGTTCAATCTCCATTAGCTCCAATACAAAATTGATCGGGGTCTTACGTGGAATGGAGTCAACAGACATCCACTCCCGAGCACACTCAATGGCATCTGCTTGGGGGATGTTGGTGTATAAGGACTTTATGTCCATTGTCACCAGAAATTGACCTGTGGGGTCAAAGGGAAGGCCCTCAAAGACTGAAATTGTGTGTGTTGTGTCCTTTAAATATGTACGTGTTTGTGTGCTGATAGGTTGGAGGAAATGGTCTACAAACTTACACAGGGGCTCCAAAATGGAGCCACAGCCTGATACAATCGGGCGACCAGGTGGGTTCAGAGGATCTTTATGTATCTTCGGTAGGGCATAAAAACATGGAGTTCTCCCTGTTGGTCTAATAAGAAAAGCTGCCTCTTTATCAGAGATCCAGTCTCTTTCTTGTGCATAGGCAACTGCGTTGCTTATTACCTGACAAAGATCCTTTGTAGGGTCTTTGCGAAGGATGCTGTAGCTGTCTCTATCATTGAGTAGCAGGACTGCCATGTCCTTATATTGTTTATTATTCATTATCACCAGGCCTCCTCCTTTGTCGGAGGGTTTAATGATGATCTTTTTGTTGTTTTGTAGTGCTGTCAAAGCTCTTCTCACCACTATGCTAAGATTGTGTTTAGCTCTCATGGTTCTGGTTTTTAATCGGTCTAAGTCCTCTAAAATGCATCTCTCAAATGTGAGAAGATCATGCGGGACTTGACCATCAGTTGGAGTGAAAGTGGAGGGCAGGTGAAGGCAAATGGGAGGTGCAGGTGAATGGAAGAAGGCCTTCAGAACTCCCTTTGGCCACTTTGAGTATCTAGTGATGCCCTTTGGTCTAGCCAAAGCCCCCACAGTGTTTCAACACTTTATGGATCGGGTTTTTTCAGATATGCTGTTTCTTTTCGTCATAGTGTACCTGGATGATATACTAATATATTCCAATTACTCCCAGATCCATCAAGAACATGTAAAGGCAGTCTTACAACGTTTACGAGAATGCAAACTCTTGTCCAAGCTACTCCTCACTGATGACGCCCAACAAGGCTCAAACATGTCTGGGAGTGCTTGTGGTCTCGTACAGAAGGGATGTGACCTAGCAGTTCGGCTGGACTGCCCCTTTTAGGGTAGGACCAAGCCTGATTTGCATATGGTTTTTCCCCTTCTGTAATGGCTTGGCAGGCTGAAAAATGATGGTCTGGAGGGTTGCCCAGAGCTTTGCCCGTGGTTATGATTCATTCAAAACCTTCCAGCCATCACCCTTCTGTTTTGCTAAATTCACCACGAGTGGGACGGGTATGCCCAGACGTGGGTCCCGAGTCTGCCGGGCCTAGAGATACAAGCTACTCCTCACTGATGAGGCCCAACAAGGCTGAAACATGTCTGGGGGTGCTTGTGGTCTCGTGCAGAAGGGATGTGACCTAGTAGTTCGGGCTGGACTGCCCCTTTTGGGGTAGGACCAATCCTGATTTGCATATGGTTTTTCCCCTTCTGTAATGGCTTGGCAGGCTGAAAAACGATGGTCTGGAGGGTTGCCCAGAGCTTTGCCCGTGGTTATGATTAATTCAAAACCTTCCAGCCATCACCCTTCTGTTTTGCCAAGCGAGAAAAAGGCCTCTTTCATGTCTCCACCGTCCATTATCTTGTATTTGTGCTTAGCTCCAAAGGAATCGGGATGGATCCTTCCAAAGTAGACTCCATCCTTTCCTGGCAAGCACCCACCACTGTAAAGCAGATTCAATCCTTCCTGGGACTTGCACATTTTTACAGAAAATCCATTCCTGGGTTTTCTGACATAGAGCATCCCATAGTGACACTCTTAAAGAAGGATACTCCATTTGAATGGTCTAATGCTCAGGAGATGGCCTTTCGACAACTGAAACAAGAATTTACTCAAGCTCCAATCCTAGCCCAACCTGATATACACCAGCCTTTTTTGGTGGAAACAGACGCATCAGACTATGCCATTGGTGCAGTCTTAAAACAAGAATTTGGAGACAAGATGGAACATCCTGTTGCTTGCCTATCCCAAACTTTGACTCCCAGTGAGGGCCATTATATCATCCTGGAGAAAGAGTTGCTAGCCATCCGACAAGCATTCACCGACTGGCGTCACCTACTCCTGGGTGCTAAACATCCAGTACAGGTACAAAAAGACCATCAAAATTTACAAGTTCTGCAATCCCTGGAATGTAGAAACAGTCATCAAGCCCGTTGGGCCTTCTTTTTTGCCCAATACCAGTTCCAGATTCACCATTTTCCTGGAACAAATAACATTATCGCAGACGCCTTATCTAGACGTCCTGATTATGAGCCTGTCGAAGCCTGGACTTTTCCTAAAATGTTTCCTGATACTGTGTTTGTGGCCCAAGCCATTTCCCTCCTAGAAGACATTCGTGCTAGAACACCTTCTTCCGATCTCTGGAAGGAATATTAAAAGAACAACCAATGGAACCTAGAAACGAAAGACAGATATCTCTTTAAGGAAACTAGGCTGGCAATACCAACACAAAAGCTGAGGCACAAAATTCTGAACCTTTGCCACGATACCTTTCATTCAGGACATCGAGGCGTCACTACCACCCTTCGTCTTGTGCAGAGGCAGTTCTGGTGGCCGAAAATGATAGATGATGTAAGGACCTACATTCGATCCTGTGCAGTGTGCAACCAGAATAAACATGATAACAGAAAACCCGCAGGCCTCCTTCATCAACCCGCATTACCAACACGACCCTGGGAAATCATAGCCACAGATTTCATCGTGGAATTACCCCCATCCAGAGGGTACACAACCATAATGGTTACCATCGACTTGTTTACACATATGGCTCACTTCACTCCCTTGTTCAAACTACCATCCTTGTCTGAATTGGCCAGAATTTTCCTAAAGCACATATTTAGACTTCACTGACTGCCTTCCAAGATCATCTCCGACAGAGGACCCCAATACATATCTCAGTTCTGGAAACAACTATGCCAAATATTGGGCATCCAGTGCGCGCTGTCTTCAGGATATCATCCACAGACCAATGGGGCTACTGAACAAGTCAACCAAACCCTAGAACAATACATCCACTGTTTCGCTACCAAGGTCCAGGATGACTGGTCACTTTTGATTCCTGTGGCTGAATTCGCTTATAACAATTCTGATCATTCAGCTATCAAGACGAGTCCGTTCTTTTGCAGTCAAGGATTTCATCCCTCAGTTCTACCATCTGTTCTACCACATCCTACTCCAGTTCCTGCAGTTGATTCCTGGATTGAAACACTGGTCAACGTACATAGAGATGCTAAAGAACACCTGGAAAAAGCCAGAATAGAAGTCAAACGATATGCAGATACCAAGCGCGAAAACCTAGCCCTTCTTATTCAGTCGGGGATAAGGTTTGGCTATCATCAAAACTTCTTCCTCGACATCTACGGCCAAATAAACTGGCTCCCAAGTTTTATGGACCCTTCTCCATTAAAGAAGTCATTAATCCAGTGGCCTTCCGGCTCCAGCTTCCAGAATCTTGGAAAAGGATTCACCCGGTCTTTTACAGTTCCTTGTTAAAACCATATGTACAATCAACCAGAAACATTCCTAGACCTACTCCTGTAATCGTCAATGACCAACTTGAATTTGAAGTCTCCAGGATATGTGATTCCAGATACAGACGGGGCCAGCTCCAATATCTGGTAGAATGGAAAGGATATCCTCCCAGTGAGCGCACCTGGGAACCTGTCTCAAACATGAATGCCCCCCGTTTAATACAGAGATTTCATCGAGTACACCCAGGCAAACCCAGGGGTGCAGGGTTTAGGAGGAGGCATACTGTCATGAACCACCAAATTCATCTGTTCTGGACTTCATGGTCCATGATGCATCACGGCATGAACTCAGTGATCCTTCCAACATGGCTGCCGGGCGTGAAACGCTGCGCTCTAGCCGCTGCGTGCAATGCACAACTTCCTAGAAAACGGACACGCCCCCACGGCTCTGCGCGTCTCAACACAACTACTTGGAGTTGTTAGACGTGTGCTTTTCGAGTTCGCTTCTGCGTTTATCCCAGTTCCCTTATCTCTCCCTTTTGTTGTTCCCTGGAGCCCCGTTTGTTTCCCTATTACATTCTTACCCGTGCCTCCTCCTGGATTCACCTGCACTTCGTTCCACGGTATTCTGGACAACCTCCGAGCCTGGAACTCTTATCTCCTTCTTGGATTCATGCTCCTGGAAACTGAGCGTTATCCGGCTAAGAGAGCCGGCTATCTCACTCTGGAATCCGAAGACCCACACCCTGGCCTATACAAGTCTCGGACAGTGAGAAAGAAAGCAGTCACTTCCAAGAAGGTCGCAAGCAAGGAGAAACAGGTGAGGAAAAGAGAAACCTGTGACACCTACTGTCTGAAGCATTGGTCAAAACTATGATGGCTCACTACCTCCCTTGGGACTTCCTAACTGTCCCTAACCTCTGCCTGCTTAGTGATCAAAAGGGATTGGGGCAGTGCTTAGACTGACTCTGTTGGACTCAATCAGGAATTCACATAGAAACTCTCCGGGCCCTCCTTTGCTGTTGTTCTCTTTTTGTTCTCCTCCCCACCGATCTTCTGTCCCTCTGATGTTTCTACCCTTATATATTATCCTCTCTACCTTTCCTTTCACTACCTCGTGTCACTTCCACTACTTCTCTCGTTTACTGATACATCTCGCAGCTCTCTTCCTGACTCCACTGCCTCACACTACTAATACCTTTCTTCCACTACTACTATCGCTTACTAGTAAAGGTCTAATAGTATCACTAACACTCTCCACCACTACTACCTCTCCACTACTACCACCACCAAATACCACTGCCACCTCTCCACTACAACCACCACCACTCATTAGCACTACTGCCTCCCCACTACCACTCACTACCACCTCCCTGCTACTACCACTCTCACACACTACCACCTCCCCACTACTATGACTCAATTCTCAGGCACGCAGATTCACTCTGCACTACTGTTTCTCTGACAATAACCTACACAACCTCTCCTCCTCTTGTTTTCTTGGTTGTCTTCCACCATCCTCTGACCTCACGCTAGTAACCCACACTAACCCTTTTCCGGGCCTTCCTTAAATGTCCTTCTCCCTCCCATGATTAACTGCCTTTCCCTGGCCAATCTAGACTGGCTATTCCCCAGAGAAAGGTTGGGATCCTCTATTTTTTCATTCACTTGCACAAATTATCTAAAACTGCAAGGTTGATTCAATTGTGTTGGCCGGCGACTTCCACTTGGTGATGGATCAATTACTTGACCGGTCTAACAGTGATTGCTCCAGAAACCCCCAAAAAAGAAAGAAGTCATTAGAGAGTTTGATTACCGAATTTCACCTGGATGATATATGGCGTCTGTAATACTCGTCAGAGAGAGACTATAGCGTCAATACGTTTTGCAAGATGAGCAAACCAGAGGGGCGATTGTGGATGAAATTGAAGAATTGATTCGAAAAAACAGGCCCGAAGGCATGTCAGTCTCTACTATTTGGGAAGCATTTAAATGTTTTATCAGAGGTGTGCTGACGGCGAAATCTGGTAGATTCAGAAAGATGAGGGAAGAAAAGATGAAGACTTTATCTGCTGAAGCCAAAGTATTGGAAAAACAATTTGTCATGAGCCGTGATGAAGGGGTTAAAACCCAACTGAGGGAGACAAAGTATGAACTGAACAAAATCATGTTGGAGCAAGTAGATTATGCTTAATTTAGGCAGGAGATAAACTACTTTGAGAATGGTGAGAAGGCCGGTAGACTTTTAGCCCACAGGCTGAAAGTGGCTGAGAGTGACCGTATCATCACTACAATCCGAAAACCAAAAGGGGGATTTGAAACGCAACAAAAGGGAATCAATACACTGTTTCATAATTTTTATGGAAGACTCTACAAGTCGGAATTGAGCTGCAAGCAGGAGACTATAAAGTCCTTCGTAGACTCCACAGAACCCTCTTGCCTAACTGATGAACAGACAAGGACTCTCAAGGGTTATGTACACATAGAAGATGTTCAGTGGGCTATTTCATCACTCAGTGTAGGCAAATCACCTGGTATCGATGGACTACCCACAGAATTATATAGGATGTTGCCTGACAGTGCACTGCTGCTATTGTGTGATGTGTGATGTGTACAATGCATCCTTTGACGCTGGCTCCCTGCCTGATACTATACTATACTGTACGTCCTACCAAAAAAAGACAGGTCACCTACTCGATGTGCCAATTATAGGCCAATCAGCTTAATCAATACAGACTGTAAGATCTTGGCTAAAATACTACCTAAAAGACTGGAGCCAGTGATACCATCGTTGATCCATAATGATCAGGTCGGCTTTGTCGCCGGGAGGTCTGCAGCTGACAATATGAGGCGTTTACTACTAACAATTGAACATGGGCATGCACAGGCAGACGCTGCAGCTCTGGTATCCGTAGACGCCGAAAAAGCGTTTGACCGTATTCAATGGGCCTTTCTTTTTAATTGCTTGGAGAAAATGAGACTTGGTCAAGGCTTTTTGAAATGGGTGTGTCTTCTATATAAGGATCCATCGGCCAGTCTAATCACCAACGGTCTAATATCAGAATCATTCAACCTTGCCAGGGGTACCAGACAGGGGTGCCCTCTTTCGCCTTTATTGTTCATGTTGTCAATGGGACCGCTGGCAGTTTTACTTCGATCTGATGCCAATCTCTTCCCAATAATAGAAGATGACCATGAAAATAAAATCTGGTTATACGCAGATGACCTGCTGGTGGCTATAAGGTATCCAGCACATGGCATCCCTTATCTGATGCAAGACATTCAATGATTTTATTCTGTGTCTGGATATAAGGTAAACTGGAATAAGTCGGAAATTCTCCCGATCAACAACTTGTGTATGCAATTCACATGTAGTCAGTTCCAGTTTACTTGGTGTCGGGACAGACTGAAATATTTGGGGATTTGGATTGGGCTGGAGGTGGTGAAGTTACCAAAAATTAACTTTGATGTGATCATGCCGAAACTACGGTCGGACATGGATAGATGGGGAGTCCTGAAACTGTCAACATGGGGGGAAATCAATTGTATTAAAATGAATCTCGCACCTCGTGTACATTACCTTCTTTCCATGCTTCCAATCAAAGTGCCAACACGCTACTTCAAAGAGATCAATAGAATGATGCAGAAATTTACATGGGACGGGAAACCTCCAAGACTTACGCTGTGGAAAATGCAGCTTCCTTAGAAGTATGGTGGAATGAATATACCTCACTTTTCAGAATATCATTTGGCCTTCACGGTTAGGCATCTGTGTAAAACTATCGACACTGATGGGGAGACAACGGTTGACATACTGAGAGAAAGTAATGCATCGTCTTATTTGGCACCCAAGGCCTTATTATCTACAGTGTCAAAATAATCCAAAAGGCAAAATCCTGTGACTGCTTTTTTGAAGAAGTGCTGCCGTGATCTGTATTGGAACCAATCTCTTCTTATTCCCGCAGGCTTCAATCTGGCTCAATCCAGCTTTGAAGCTACGTGGAAAAGTGCTATTCTGACCAGCATGGTTCCTAGCAGGGATCAAATATGTTGCAGACCTAATTAAAGATGAAGACTGGATTCCGTTTGCACAACTTTGCCACACTTTTGATTTAAAGGAATGCACCTATGCAGAGTATAGAAAGCTGAAGAGCATGATCTCGGTAAACATGGACCCCACACAGTTGGCGGTCCAGGGCAACGCTTGGTCAGCTTTAGAGACATTCAAACATGCTGATCACCCAGCCGCAACTATGTACAAGGTTCTGAGAACATGTCATAAGGGGAACTCAGAGGCGGCAAATGCTTGGACAGAGGAGCTGAGTGAAGTGATTGCCCAAAAATGATGGTTGTGTTGCTGTGGTAATGTGAGGCTGGTGAGCATGGACTGGGGCTTAAGAGCGTCGCAAACCAAGCTTCTATTTAGGGGCTTTTCGACGCTGGTGTGTCTGTTTAAGAGACACTTCTTGGAAAATGATCTGTGCTGGAAATGCAAACAAGCAAGAGGTACTTTAAGTCATCAGATTTGGTTCTGTCCCAAGACTAAGGTATTCTGGGAGGGAGTTTGTGTGAGATTAGGTTTGGTGTTGAGCTGCACCATTCCAATGGTTGCATCTCTCTTAGTACTGGGAGATGTGTCATTGTTAGAGGATGTTGACTTTAGAAAGAAAATGTGGTTCCTCAGGGCCTGTATGATTGTGAAAAAGATGATTCTTAGGGCATGAAAGTCGTCCAGCTCTTTTTACATCGATGAGAGGGTGGATGAGTTGCTTACGATCTCCACCTATGAAAAGGCAATTTGCAAACTGAAAGGAGAGACTCGTAAATGTAGGGACATACGGGGGATCTATCTCAATGTCTATGGTTAAATTCTCATGGTGACTCAATATGCTGGTGTGTTTTGTCCAAATTCTCTATTACCCTGAAATGTACTCTGATTTGCTCTTAAACTAGCCAGGACCATGCCATGTTATGTGGGGATGTGTTTTGTGATTATTTATAAATTGAACTACCAAATGATACAGTTAGAAATTCTTCATTTTCTTTCTTATTCTATCTTTTCTTATTATTTATGTTTTGTTATGCATTATGAGGTGGTTATTTCTTCTTTTTCTTCTCTTTGGACTCAATCTTGTGACCATGTTTGTACTTTTATGAAGATTGTTTATTTCTGATTGTATTGCAAACTTTATTGGTGAAAATAAAATATATAAATCGAAGAAAAAAAAGAAAAAAAAAGAAAAAAAAGAGAGAAAGGTTGGGAGAATTCAAAAGAGGGCTTAAGCGCTGCCCCTTAACAAGCCAATCACCATACCACTCCCAGTCCATACAGTCCCCGAGAAACTGCTACTGCTGTTGTGCCATAGAGCGAACGATCTGCTGCAGCGGTGTCGACTAGTTGTAGATTGTGTTAGTGTTTGTGCTAATACTGTTCTGTTTTGTTCTTGAGTCAGATTTCTCAGATCCTCCTTTTAACAGGACTTGCAGTAGTATCACTGGTAGTTATTTGGGTTCTCCCTGTGAAATGTGAGCTGCAAAAACATATTATTGTTTGGCTACTCCAGTACCTGATACATAGGAGCACAACAGCCCAAAGCAAGTGGGCTTCTACTGCAATAATGTTTTGTGCTGCATGTCAGTATTTTACAGCATTAACTCATGTATTGTGATTTTCCAAAATTGAAAACATCAAAACAGTTGCTTTAGAAAACACACCATCATCCCCAGGCCACTGATGAGAACATGATGGCAAATTAGCAGAACGAATCAAGGTTGTTGTTGAAGCAGTCTCAGTAGCACATCTGTTTTGTAATATCACCTCATTTCCTCTTCAAAATCTTACATTTTGGGCTGCTAGTTTATTCAACCCAAGTCATACTGGCATTGAATTGTGTGATAGTTGCATACATTTTCGATATGTCTCCACCACGTGGAATAGGCGGTCATATCATCCATACATGACAGTAGACTGAATCAGGCAAGGGGCCCACTTCAATCAGGCAGCCTTTTTCATGGTGCAGAAGAAAACTTCAAATATGTACAGTCAGAACCGGTGGCATATAATGCATTGGATTTTGTAGTCTTTTAAGACAGTGTCGCAAGTTTGCCCATCTCAACCATCAAGGGCCATCATTAAGTCATTTATCTCCCAATCAATTCCTTATCTCTCTTTCCACTTGTTTCACACCCTATTCTACTCTCCAGACCTTGGCACAACTAATAGGCCTTTGCAACTCATTGTGACCCTCGTACTCAATTTGAGAGCCACTCATTCGGCATTAGGGGACTACCATTCCATCTCAGGGTCTGAGGGAAGTCAGTCCAGCTGCCCTTTTCCTACCCTCTTGCCCAATGACCAGTCACTCACTTGCAAGGGGGTAGAGATGTGCCTGAGCATGTGACCTCCACCGCATATTCCACTGCATGGGGGTGTACCGTACCTCAACTGATGCTCATCTGACAACACAGGCAATGCATGCAGTATGCCACATCATTTGATCCCCTCCTTTTCCCCACACCCCCATGGCTACCACCAACAAGCTGGAGGGATGGTGCTAGCAGTGGGGACACAGGTCTGCTTGTGGATGGTGCCACTGGGACAGTAAGCTGGAAGGGCAGAGTTGCCTGTGCAGTCTGAGAAAGGGCCTGAGAAATGACTCTGATCCCCAGGCTAATCCAATGGAAGGCAGTGATCATCACATGGAAGCACAAAGACTCACTGTCTCTTTAAGTGTACCGAGAATGCTCAGTGATACCATAGAGCCGGCTGCGCCTGCATGATCAGCTCCTCTCTCACTGGAGCAGAAATACTACATATAAAACTACAAGAGAAAAGAGCAGGACAGGAAACTCAAGTAGGTAACCAGTCACCTCACAAGATCTTCATCCCAAGGGCAGGGCCAGAATGTGGCAAGTAGAGAGGGACTGTATATAACAATCAGGACCGTTTCCGGGTTGCCTACTGTGGGTTACCCAGTTTGATGTTCACACTTAAGAAACACACAGTTTTTTGTTGAAGTATAAGTTTTGGAAGAGCAACATGTCTCCAAGTAACCTTATAAGCATGTGTGAATGCACTGTGCCGTGCTAAAAAACACTTATTTGATCATAGTGGATCAGGTGTTTGCCGCTTGCTAGATGAATAGAAGCATCATTTTCATTGGTTTTCTCTATTAAGCGGGTGCTAATGTTAAGAACAAGAAACGAGAAGGATGGTTGTCTATTCTTCAATCAATTTCTCAATTTTTTTCAATTAGATCTCTCAATATTTTCGTTAAAAACATAGGGGATCCACAGAGTTGTTCATATTGGGGATCTAAAGAACCAAATGCACTGACTCCAGGTAGTCTTGTTGTACTCTTGGGTCAGGCTATAAATGACCTGACCCAAGAGTACAACAAGACTTTGAGTATTTTATAACATTAATAAAGAAGATTTGGTCCCCACAAGACACTCTTCGATGGGACCACTCGAACAACTGGTGGCCCTCCCTCTCCTGGGGTCTTCCATTGCTGACCAACTGTCAAGGGAGGATGCAAACCCAAGTGGCCGAGACCTGTGAACCAAAAAAAAGGGAAAACCGAAGAATCCTCAAGAAGATGAGACAACACTAGAGACAACGCTGACTCAAGTGTAAAATGGAATTATCAGGTTCCCGAACCTTAAATAATTCCTGGCTGTCTATCTCCCAGGTAGTTTTGTAGCTGCATCCAGCCACTGTGAGGAGCAGGCTCTTACAGAATCATCTACATGTGGAGCCCTGAACACCTAAACTGGACGTTATTGGCAACAGGAGAAAACATCCAGCTTCCAGCGACAAACAGTGAGAGCCCCTCAAACAAGTAGCTTGCAGTGAACATACATCTAACCCTGCCTACTGTACACCATTTGAGGAACTGACGATGATTGTTCAGCTGAGAACAGTAACCTAAAAGAGCACATACCAGTGGAGTAGCCATGTTGGTGAACACCAATACAGGACACCTTTTGGGAGATCTGCTATGTGAACACTCAGAGCATGAACCTGTCGGCTCAGCTGCGGTACCACAAATGTGGGATGAAAGTTGATTTAATGCAAAGAAAATCTGAAGGAAGAGCCCTCAAGAACTTCATCCAGCAGTAAGCACCCAAATTTCCATCACAGGGAGAATTTTTCTTGATAAATCATCTGGGAAGAAGGGCCAGATTTGCAAAAGGATTCCGGTGGATGAGATGGAGGCCATTCCAAAAAAATGTCTTCCTGAAGAAACCCTTGAATTAACTTGGCTACTGAAGATAGCCCAAGCCGGAAGAACTATGGGGACTATGAAGGGGAGAAAAGATAAGAACAGAGGGTATCAGGCAATATTATCCCCATAAATAATGTCGCCATACATATAGTTGACGGGAAATGGCAAAGATGACATTATTTAAGGGGACAATATATGGGGCAAATGGGAGCAAGGGTTGTGTGGGTGTGCCCCGCAGATTACATGTGATATTGTTGCAGCAAAAATAGTCGCCATTCTTGTATGGCGAAATTCTTGCGGGGATATTATCACATGGAACCGAACCGAGGGGGCACATTCACTTAAAATTTACAGGAAGTGTGAGTATTGTGGGAGGAGGAGGAATGAGCATGTTGAGAAGGTGCGACAGTAATCAGCAGATGCCTAAGGAAGGATCAGGTACAGATTATCTAGGTGGAAGCCTGCTTTAAGGAGGGAGGTAGCTTGGGTTGATCCTCTGCAGACTATGTCTCAGACAGTGGGAAGCAATGAGAGGCATAGTAAGAATCTCCCAGATAGCATAAGTATGTCTCCTAGCTTCCTATGGCTTACATGATAAGCTTAAGGTCAGCTGCAACCTGGCTCCCATTACAGAACAGCCATCAGGCTTCCATGCCCACTGGAGACCAGAAGGAGGAAGCCTCCCAACATCCCCTAGCTGCACAAGAACATTGCCATGGAAGCTTTCAATTCCAGAGACTGGGACTTTGCAGAAAAACTGAGACTGACAGCTAGGCACCCCAAGCAGTCATGAGAGGAATTGTTAGAGACATTTATTTAGAGTTATTTATGTTTTGTTGGAAATACCTGCACCTATTCACCACATCTGTTTCTTCTGCATTATGCTGCTCCAAGAGGCCATGACTGGATCTTGACAATAACTGAAAAAACATTTACTTTGTTTAATTTTGAACCTCCTTGAGAGACACTAACTGTTGAGTTTAGTCAGAGATCTGACTGCATCCTGGTGAACGCCTGTTACTTTATGTTGTGCACATTCTTGGCCGTAAGGGAGTTGATTTGGTTCTCACCTGTAATGTACCCTAATTAAGAAATGTTAAAATAAATCATTTGTGTCTGACCTCTGTTTGATCTCACTTGGTTCTGTGACAGATGGGCACACTATCAATGCTGTCCCCACTGCTGGAGGCTGCTGTGGAAGATGGGTGACTGGAACCTGACATGTACGTTAAGACTACTTAGAACATCCTTCCATTTATGTGACTGTGCATTGCCCTGGTCCCCAAGGAGAAACCCATACTTAATGGGCCCTTCTTCATTCACAATGCTCCCCTACCCCTCTCCTCACATTCCCACCCACTACCACCCAGCCAGCTAACTTGGTCCCGGGCCAATGACGAGGTGGGCAATGTCCAAGTACGGGCTCGGAATGTCCTCTGTGGCACCGGAAACTTGAAGGTAGATGGCTGAACCTGTATTGTCCCCAGACACAGATGCAGAGGCCTTTGTATCTTTCTCTTCCTGGGATATACTCTCAGTGACTACCTCTGTATCCACTAACCTGTGATCCTTTCCTATGCACCTGCACCCTTTGTTCTTCTACACCCCAACACATCTTATGCACCATGTTTCCACTTAACTACCATCTCCTAACCAAGTTTTAAAAGGACTATGGCGGCAGGTGATGTTGCATACAAATACAAATGTTTTTGTCAATGAAATCCTTTAGCATGTTATATTGTAAACTAACTGAAATAAAAAACAGATTGAAAATTGATTAAGCCACTGTCCATAAACAAGTCTATTGTATTTGCAACAACTACTATGTACTACTACTGCATCAATTCAATTATTGCCTGACTGTTTTCCTGGGACACATCCATAACCTTTGCCACAAGGACTATCAGAAACCAACTCAGACTCCCCCATCTACCTGTCCACTGTCTCCTCCTGTGACAGTGGCAGACCCTCCATTATCAGCCCTGCCAATTCTATTGCCTCCACATCTGTGGAAATGGCAAAAACCTTGTTTTGCAAGCCTTGCCTCCCCTCCTCTTCCTGAGCCTCTCCACAATGACTTTTCCACCTAACGCAATACATGCTGTGGCTTGGGTGACTGGAACCTACTTCACCAATCAAAACAGGTACACAGTTTTCCTCCAAGATGTGCAAATTACCATCATTGTCCTCCGAATTGTGAACCTTAACTCCCTATTCCACCCCTCCCCGCAAATATGAGTCCTTGTCCAACTTAATAATTTTAATAGACAAAACAACAAAGATGATTGACTGACAAATAGATTCACATGGGATTCTTTGACAAACAAAGAAATTGACTAAAACAGGAAAATTGAGCAAATTCACTAAAACAGGAAGGAGTATCAGTTTCATACTTAAATGTTAAGGATTTTTGGTTGCCAAACCAGGAGGCATACAAAAGAAACCGTTTTTTCTGTGGCATGTTTCAGGAATTCTGAAGTATGGAAAGTTCAAACGCTCGGGGTGGTTGACCCAGGGTGTGTGTTCTGTAGACAGGAAAGTGGTGGCCTCCCTGGGGATAAAAGACGACTTCTTAGCAACAGGGTGGATGCATTCCTGGTAGAGGACCTTGATGTTTTGGCATGAGTTCTTGGTGGAGTACAACTGTGTGTCGGCATGGATCCCAAAACATCCATGGCTCTGGAGGGTGGAGATAGTCTCTGGTGTAGCTAGGTCGGGTCAGCTGAGGATTTACTGGGAGGAGGAAACTGTGTGCTGAACGATGAACCAAGTGTGGCAAGTTAGGAGACAAAGCATAGCCTTTTTGGAATGTTTGCTAGCACTGGGCTCACTTCAGCTTTGGGGCAAAGGAAGGAAGAATACGAGAGTGATGTTTGTGGTAGAGAACAAGAGTGTAGTCCCCATAGTCAATAGGTATTCCAGTAAGGACAAATCCATGCAATTGGCATATGGAGCTGTGTTGTGGGTGGAAGTTCAAGCGATTGGGGCAAGGGTTGGTTTGGGGCAAGAATTGTTGAGCTTGAGATGGGAGAATGCAGCGAGATATGTCTGGTCACTACGCCTGGAGAATTTAACATCTGGCTCGAGAAAAAAGATGGCGCAATTACAAAGTCACTTGGAGTGAACCGACTAAAGGTTCCACACAGATAGCCAGACGCACTCTGGGTGGAATTTTCTGTAATGAAAACATAACCACAGTCTTCTCCCTAGTTCACCTGGCCTCGGGAGATCAGTTCTCTATCCCTTTCACAATATTCACTGAAACACCACACCTTACTGTAAATTCAAAAGAACCGTCGACCATGACCAGACAGTGGCGAGAAATATACATTAACACCCTACAAGAAAGACTAGAAGCAACCAAATCTACCGTCCCCACAGATGGACCAACAACCAAGCTGGATGCAAAACTCCACAACATTCATGACTGGATTATTTCCACATTTGACTGTATTGCCCCTAAGATACCTCTAATGAAAGAAACAAGATAAATGGTTCACCCCCAGACTAAACAATGAAAATGGAAAAATCAGAAACTGGAGAAATCTGGGGGAAAAAAACAATCTACACATTAGCAAACTAGCCTACAATCCATCTTTACGCCTTTACTAGGCTGAATAAGTCAAAACAAAGACACACACTACCCCAAACGCATGAATTCAGTACATCACAGCAAAAGGGAAATGTATAAGATCATCTGAGTATTCAAAAACTCAAAAGCCTGCAATGCAACCCTTCTCAAGAGCTTTCGGAGTAGATTGCTGCACACTTCAAACATAATATCCTTGGCAACTAGGATCAGCTTGAAAATAAAGGACGCTGCGACACACAAGACACTAATGAGACTGCACCAACACCGCCCACTACTGCCTCTCTATCGTCTTTCCACCTTCTGTCTGCAGAGGACTGACAATCTATCATTGACTCATGCAACTCATTAGGATCTCCTGAGAATTCATGCCATGCAATCGTTACAAATACATCATGTAACTCCCCTCCTCAACGACTCAATCAGCACTAGAAGAGTCCCAGCTCAGCTGAAATCTGCATATATCAGGCCTCTGTTTAAAAAGCACTGAGCTGGCCCATATGACCCAGCCAGCTATTGCCCTATCTTAAACACTCCTTTCATCAGGAGATTTCGGTAAAAATGTATATATGTTTAACTTCAAGATTTCATCTAAACAAACCCCCTACTGAATGAGAAATAGCACAGATTTATACCTTTTACGAGTGCAGAATCGGCTCTGTGCTCGGTATGAGATACACTTAAAAACAATGCGTATGAAATCTCCAAATATGCTCTCATCCTGCTATACTTCAAATCCTTTTTTGACACCATCAGTCACGAGAACCTCTGAAAAAAGCCTGGGAAATATCAGTATTAAAGAAACAGCTCTACACTGGACCACCTCCTTCCTCTACTGGACCACCTCCTTCCTCAAGGGTAAAACAGAAACCACTATCTTGGGTCCCCAAAATTCCCAGCCATGCCTGCTTACATGCAGATTACTCCAAGGATCCACACGCTCAGCTCTACTTTTCAAAATCTACATGGCACCCTTCCTAGACCTCATCATGGAATCTGGCATCTCCTGCTACACCATGGATAATGCACACATATAATCTACACATTTGTGAACCACCCATCACCAAATGCTCTAGACATTAAAAACTGCCTTGCACAGGTGGATACATGGATGACAGCAAACAGACAAAAACTCAACCCTAAGAAAACAGAGCTGATGCCCTGCAATCCCACAAGATCTAACCCAACCGCAATCCATTGACCTGAGGAGATGGGCCCTTGCCTACCTAACTTCCTTCCGGTATACTGTTGTTTGGTAATCGTCATTGCCCATATCTTCTGCTTCTCACTGCCAGGCCCCTGTGCTGGGCAGTTTCTTGTCTCAGTACAAAATCATCAAGAAACTGTTTGTGAGCAAGCCCAAGAGACAGATGTAGATGGTACTTACATGAGAGACAAATGTCAAAGGATAGTGCTCTATCTGAAATGCATTGGCCATTATTTATGATCTGCTCTGTCTCAAAATATTTGTGCATGCATGTATTTGGTAGTACAACCACTTTTGCTTCTTAATGACTAAAGATGTATTTTGTGTTTCAACCCTTACTAAAGAATAGTACACTTGGTTGTGCTTAGCTGTGCTGATTGTGTGAGCCTGTAGCATTGACGATAGCTTGCCTCATTCTCTTGTTTAGTCATATCCACCCAATTGTACTGGTTGGATTGCTACAGTGCTCCTTTAATAATAGGGAATGTTAAATTGTACCACAGTACTTGCCATCGTCAGAAGCTGTTTCTCCCAGCTCCACATTTTATGCCCCATTTTACCTTACTTAACATTCACCCACAGGGCCATGGCCAAACTTTTTCAAATATAATCCAAACTAGACTATGCGCACAGCCTTTAATTTGGATTACCAGATTAAATAGTGAAGAAAGTTCAAAGAGTTCAAATGCAGCAGGACAACTACTTCTCAAATGTAGTGATTTGAATATATGTCAGCACTAAATATTCTCCACTAGTTGCCCATCAACAAAGGGGTTATTTTCAAAGCATTATTCATTGCCCATCATTCATACCAATCAGAAGTCTTTTCCTGCTTTAGAAGTAAGTTTCAACACTACAGTAGTACTCAACTTCAAAAAGGAATGGAAAGGAGGATCCTTTTTTAAAAATTATTTTTATTATTGTGTTATAACCAAAAATTCAACTTTTGACATTACATTTCACAATACTCACAATATTGACATTTCATTCAATTGCAATTAATAAAACAATACACTATTTTTCCATAAAACCTAATTTTCGCAACACTTTTAGAACTTCAATGGTGAGACATACTTTTGTCCAGCTATTAGTCTCTCTAAAAAATTATCTGAGGACAAACAATCTACTTTGTCAACAAACTGGCTAAGGTACTTGAGTCTTGTTTCCCAGGTCCTCCTAAAGTCAATCATTATATGTTTTAATGTTTTATTTCCTGAGTCCTCACAAAAAGAACAAATATTGCCCCTTTGTGAGCTCCTGTTTCGAATTGACTGGATTTCCCCAGTAGATAGCAAGTTTAGGCAAAAACCTATAAATTCGAACCTCGATCTCGAATTTGGAAATCACCTAAGATAGGATGGTAGAAAGCACCTAGGTTTATCATAGGAGGACAAAGATTTAGCCAATGACAATTTCCACATGTACAAATCCAGTCCATTCTAGCCAGAGATTTCCTTACACCCACTGGGTTAGCGATTAAGTCCTTCTCTGCGGGATCACAGTCCTGCAATATTTTTGTCATGTAGTTCTTCAGGTGCAATAAGACTAGACTGCACCCCTTATTTAGCCGGAGCCCTATGTCCTCACACAGAGAGTTTTTTTATGAGGAACTCATATCAGTCTATATTGCAAAATTACTTTCCAGTCAACATACGCCTTCATGAATTGTAGACCCAACTCATACCTCAGGCTTGCCATGGGGAGGCTCCGAGGGAGACTCAGAACCTTCCTCCATTCTTTCCCATTTATTCTAGTCCAATTAATTGATTGAGATAGGGGTTTAGTTTCCATTCCATAGAGCAAAGAAGGTATTCACTTACTGGTATACAACCTTACTAGGGGAACTAACGAGAATTTATAATAAGTGTAGAGGAGCTTTTTCATTTGGCAAGCGAGCTGTATAAGTTTGTTGTCCACTTCCAACTCTAGCTGAGCAATTGTAAGGTGGGAACTTACTATAAGACCTAAGTATGTTACTTCTTTTACTACAGGCACTACTTGAACTGCAAGTTGCCACTTAAAGTTTGGAACACACTTAAGTGGTTTCTTTTATCTTATGATGTTAGACTTTGATGGATTTATTTGTAAGTTGTTTATTAATGCGTAGTCCCTGAGGGCTCCCAGAAGGCCTTGGAGGACTATCGGAGTATAGTCTAAAAGAACTATATCGTCAGCATAGGCGATCCAATTTATCGACAGAGAGCCAATCTTGGGATTGCCTAAAGCGTGTTGTTCTAATGCTTCAGCCAAATCATCAAGATAAAGTTTGAAGAGGAAAGGGGCAATGATACACCCTTGCCTCACCCCTCTCTCTGTTGAGACTGGGGCGTACAGATGACCCTGCACATTCAACCTTTCTTGCAATAGCGAGTCTTCATGTAGACCATGGGTGCACAACATACGGCCCGCGGGCCAGTTGCGGCCCGCCATGCTCTTTTGTCCGGCCCGCAAGGCACAAAGACTTTCCTAATGGAGGGCGGACGAAGTCTTTGTTGTCTTCCGGGCCGGACAAAACACTGGCCCTCATTGGCTCAGCACACACACGCACCACGTCGCTCCTACGAGCCTCGTAATGCGTGTGTGCTGCACCAATGGAGGGCCAGCACTACGGCTGGCGTGGTCCATAAGGCTTGATGCCGGAAGGCATTTCAGCCTTGGACCACGCCAGCCGTAGTACGATTCCAGCGTTCCAGCTTACCTGCCTGCCTTCCAGCACGTCTGCGGTAAGTGGTCTGTTTGTGTTTGTGTTTGTGTGGCGGGTCTGTTTTGCTTTATGTTTGTGTGTGTATGTTGCGAGGGGGGGTCGGATATGTGTCGGATGTGTATGAATGTTTGGATTTGAATGTATTTTGTGTGTATGTTGAGATGCGGGGGTGGGGGGTGTCGGATGTGTATGAATGTTTGGATTTGAATGTATTTTGTGTGTATGTTGAGATGCGGGGGTGGGGGGGTGTCGGATGTGTGTCGGATGTGTATGAATGTTTGGATTTTAATATTTTTTGTGTGTATGTTGAGATGCGGGGGTGGGGGAGTTGTCGGATGTGTATGAATGTTTTGATTTGAATGTTTTTTGTGTGCTGAGTTGGGGGTGGGGGGTTCGGGTCTGTATGGGTGCATGTTTGTGTGTGTGCTGAGTTGGGGTGGGTGGTTCGGGTCTGTGTGTGTGCTGATTTGGGGGTGGGGGTTCGGGTCTGTATGGGTGCATGCTTGAGAGTGTGTGTGCTGAGTTGGGGGGTGGGGGTTTGGGTCTGTATGTTTGCATGTTTGAGAGTGTGCTGAGTTGGGGGGTGGGGGTTCGGGTCTGGTTGGGTGCTTGTGTGTGTGCTGATTTGGGGGGTGGGGGTTTGGAGTTGGGGGGGTGGGGGTTTGGGTCTGTATGTTTGCATGTTTGAGAGTGCTGAGTTGGGGGGTGGGGGTTTGGAGTTGGGGGGGTGGGGGGTTCGGGTCTGTATGGGTGCATGTTTGTGTGTGTGCTGAGTTGGGGGGTGGGGGATTCGGGTCTGTATGGGTGCATGCTTGAGAGTGTGTGTGCTGAGTTGGGGGGTGGGGGGTTTGGAGTTGGGGGTGTGGGGGGTTTGGATCTTTATGGGTGCATGTTTGTGTGTGTGCTGAGTTGGGGGGTGGGGGTTCGGGTCTGTATGGGTGCTTGTTTGTGTGTGCTGATTTGGGGTGTGGGGGTTCGCGTCTGTATGGGTGCATGTTTGTGTGTGTGCTGAGTTGGGGGGTGGGGGTTTGGGTCTGGATGGGTGCTGGTTTGTGTGTGTGCTGATTTGGGGGGTGGGGGGTTTGGAGTTGGGGAGGTGGGGGGTTCGGGTCTGTATGGGTGCTTGTTTGAGAGTGTGCTGATTTGAGGGGGTGGGGGGTTCGGGTCTGTATGGGTGCATGTTTGTGTGTGTGCTGAGTCAGGGGGTGGGGGGTTCGGATCTGTATGGGTGCATGCTTGAGAGTGTGTGTGCTGAGTTGGGGGGTGGGGGGCTTGGAGTTCGGGGGTGGTGGGGGGTTCAGGTCTGTATGGGTGCTTGTTTGAGAGTGTGCTGATTTGGGGGGGTGGGGGGTTTGGGTCTGTATGGGTGCATGTTTGTGTGTGTGTGCTGAGTCGGGGGGTGGGGGGTTCGGGTCTGTATGGGTGCATGCTTGAGAGTGTGTGTGCTGAGTTGGGGGGTGGGGGGCTTGGAGTTCGGGGGTGGTGGGGGTTCGGGGCTGTATGGATGCATGCTTGAGAGTGTGTGTGCTGAGTTGGGGGGTGGGGAGCTTGGAGTTCGGGGGTGGTGGGGGGTTCGGGTCTGTATGGGTGCTTGTTTGAGAGTGTGCTGATTTGGGGGGTGGGGGGTTCGGGTCTGTATGGGTGCATGTTTGTGTGTGTGCTGAGTCAGGGAGTGGGGGGTTAGGGTCTGTATGGGTGCATGCTTGAGAGTGTGTGTGCTGAGTTGGGGTGTGGGGGACTTGGAGTTCGGGGGTCGTGGGGGGTTCGGGTCTTTATGGGTGCATGTTTGTGTGTGTGCTGAGTTGGGGGGTGGGGGTTCGGGTCTGTATGGGTGCTGGTTTGTGTGTGTTGATTTGGGGGTGGGGGGTTTGGAGTTGGGTGGGGGTTCGGGTCTGTATGGGTGCTGGTTTGTGTGTGTGCTGATTTGGGGGGTGGGGGTTTGGAGTTGGGGGGTGGGGCTTTCGGGTCTGTATGGGTGCTGGTTTGTGTGTGTGCTGATTTGGGGGGTGGGGGGTTTGGAGTTGGGGAGGTGGGGGTTCGGGTCTGTATGGGTGCTTGTTTGAGAGTGTGCTGATTTGGGGGGGTGGGGGGTTCGGGTCTGTATGGGTGCATGTTTGTGTGTGTGCTGAGTTGGGGGTGGGGGGTTCGGGTCGGTATGGGTGCATGCTTGAGAGTGTGTGTGCTGAGTTGGGGGGTGAGGTGGGCCAGGGTGAATAACATCAGAGACAATGGGCAGTCTTGCCTGGTGCCCCGTAGGATCACCCAGGCAGGTGAAATGTGTTTGCCAGTGCGAACCCTGACCACTGGCCTGATGTATAGCAACTGTACCCAGTGTGTAAATCCCGAGCCAAACCCAAATCGGCATCACCACGTAGATCTGTTCCCATTTAGTGATGCTCTTTGGCATTCGCTGCAGTCCCCTAAAGATCATACTCCTAGGTCCAAAATTGTCCCTGGACATGGTATGATAGTAACAAATGTTTGCCCCCCACCCCCACTTACTAACCCCTCTCCCTCTCCAGCACTATCTGAAATGTCGTCAGGCCTAGTACGATAAAAGCTTGTTTTGTTCCTCTCCCTCCTTTCTCCTCCCCTCTCCCTCACCTTGTGTAATTCTCCGGCTCTACTAGAAATAAACTATCATAGCATATCATTAGAGATGTTGGGCCAGAGTGTCAAGGGTCAGCAGTGGGTGTGGTTCATGTGTACATTCCTAAAGCTTTCAAAATCGGCTGCAGCCATTTCTAGTATGGTCCTGGATGATGTCTGCTCCTGTAATTTTGCAACTAAAACTCGATCAAGCGTTTGAGACCCATTGAGTGTGGGTAATTGTTACCTTTCTACAACCCCATCAAGCATTGTTCAGGGGGAGGGAAGCACAAGCAGAAACTATTTCTCTGGCACAATATGGTGGAGCTCCTGCCAGTTTTGCCCTGCCCAGGAAGAAACTGAGATCAGTTTCTTTGTATGTTCACTAAAGTAATTGGTTATCCTGTGATAATTCCTTTCAAAAGCTCATAATTTGGCAACAGCTTGTGCTTTGAAATGTTATTTTTTTTTAAAGTATGTCCTCAATTTCCACCTTAATCTCAAATATAGCAGATTGATATGCTATGCAGCCCGCTATTCCTGAAAGTATCCATCAATAAGTGCATGAAAAGGTATGCTGGCAAGGCTATGTTCTTTATCTGATCTTGTTCTTTTGTCGCTTCTAGGATTCTCCAAAAAGTATATAATTTGTATATACTCTAGACTTGGACCTTCGTAGTGGGAGCATAACAGTGGATTTCGTATCTTTATCCAAAGATGTCCCTGCCAATGTTTAGTGCAGTAAAAAAAAGAAAGATTGACCAGGAGCACCGTCAATTTAAGGATGAGTGGACTGAAGTTTTTTTTCATCGAGTCCAAACCTGATGTGTACTCGTGTCTCATTTGTCTCGAACGCATAGCAGTCCCCAAGGAATATAATATCCGCCACCATTGTGAATCAAAACATTCACAATATAAGGATTTGCAGGGGAAAGCGAGAATTAAGAAAGCTGGGGAGCTAAAAACACAGCTGGCTAAGCAACAGGGTGTTTTTGCCCAGAAAAACAAATAATCTGAATGTGCCACCTTTGCGAGTTATAAGGTTGCACAGCTTATTGCAAGGTCAGCACGTCCTTTCACAGATGGGGATTTCGTTAAAGACTGCCTGATGGAGATTTGCGAGGCAGTGTGCAAAGAAAAAAAAGATGCTTTTACAAATGTTCCCCTTTAACGTATGAGTATCCAGCGGCGTATTGTAGATATGGCTGACAATTGTTACAGCCAACTGAAAATGCGGTGTAAGGATGTCAAGTTCTTTTCAGCTGTCCTTGATGAGAGCACAGATGCAAGTGACACAGCCCAACTCTTAATTTTCATTCGGGGGTCGATAATCAATGCAAAGTATTTCAGGAACTGGCTTCCCTGGTATCTTTGCATGGAAGGACTACTGGTGCTGACATTTTTAATGCCTTTCAAAAAGTCATTGATGATTTAAATTTGCCATGGGATGCGTTGGTAGGCGTGACGACTGATGGGGCGCCAGCCATGGTTGGGGAGCAAAATGGGCTTATTGGCTTCTTGAAAAGGCACTTAGGCGAGAAGGCTGTCCATTTAAAAAATTATCACTGCATAATCCACCAGGAGGCATTATGTGCAAAACATTTGAAATTCACTCAAGTGATGGACTTTGTTGTGAAAACGGTTAATTTTGTCCGTGCACGCTCTTTAAATCACCGATTGTTTCAGGCGTTTCTAGAAGAGGTAAAGGCCGATTATGGTGATGTCCTATATCACACCGATGTTCGATGGCTTAGTCGTGGCAATGTGCTGAAGCGATTCTTTGCTTTACGGCACGAAATAAAAGCATTCCTTGATGAAAAGGGAATGGACACTTCTGTCATGCTAGATATTGACTGGGTAGCTGACTTTGCTTTTCTGACTGACCTGGCAGGCCATTTCAATGATTTAAATTTAAAGTTGCAAGGAAGCCAAAATCTCATATCGGATCTGTTTGAGGCGGTTTGTGCCTTTGAAATAAAGTTAAGGCTTCTGACAGCCCAACTGGAGAAAGGGATGCTGGCACACTACCCCACATGTGCAGAGGTTTTCCCCTATGACAAGTATGGAGGGTGGTATTGGCATGTGAAGGTCCTGAAGGAACTGCAAAATGTTTTTGAGAATCGTTTCTCACAATTCAAATCCCAGCGAGCCTCTTTTAAACTTTTTGCAGGCCCTTCCTCAGCTGATGTTGACAGTGTGCAACCTGAACTGGAACTGATTGAACTTCAGTGCTGTAGTGCCCTCAAAAATAAGCACAGAGAGATGCCTTTATTAGTCTTCTATCAGTCTCTGGACACTGCGCAATTCCCCAATCTGTCACGGGAAGCATTAAAGATGGTTTCTATGTTTGGCAGTACTTACATTTGTGAGCAAGTTTTTTCACAAATGAAACTACATAAATCCAGCCTAAGGACAAGACTAACTGACCAACATCTCCATGCTATCCTGAGAGTAGGAACAACCTCACTGGAGCCCGAGATCCAGAAACTGACAGCTGAGAAACGCTGCAATGATTCTCACTGATCAACTATGTCTGGTTCACTGTTTCATCCTGTATGATTTGGGGAAATGTATAGTACAACATGTAAGCTTTAAATACAAATAAAACGGTACACCTCCAAAAAGGTATTTTTTCCAACTGCCATAGTGTTTGGTTGAGGGTGAGGGGGCCATGGGGCATAATGTTTGGTTGGGGGTGAGGGTGCCATGGGGCATAGTGTTTGGTTGGGTGTGAGGGGGCCATGGGCATAGTGTTTGCTTGGAGGTGAGAGGGCCATGGGGCATAGTGTTTGCTTGGGGATGAGGGGGCCATGGGGCATAGTGTTTGCTTGGGGGTGAGGGGGCCATGGGGCATAGTGTTTGGTTGGGGGTAAGGGGGCCCTGGGGCATAACGTTTGGTTGGGTGTGAGGGACATGGGGCATAATGTTTGGTTGGGGGTGAGGGGGCCATGGGGCATAGTGTTTGGTTGGGGGTAAGGGGCCCTGGGGCATAGTGTTTGGTTGGGGGTGAGGGAGATGGGGCATAGTGTTTGGTTGGGGGTGAGGGGGCCATGGGGCATTGTGTTTGGTTGGGGGTGAGGGACATGGGGCATAGTGTTTGGTTAGGTCTGAGGAACATGGGGCATAGTGTTTGGTTGGGGGTGAGGGGGCCATGGGGCATAGTGTTTTCTTGGGGGTGAGGGGGCCATGGGGCATAGTGTTTGCTTGGGGGTGAGGGGGCCATGGGGCATAGTGTTTGGTTGGGGATAAGGGGGCCATGGGGCATAGTGTTTGGTTGGGGGTAAGGGGGGCCTGGGGCATAAAGTTTGGTTGGGGGTAAGGGGGCCATGGGGCATAGTGTTTGATTGGGGGTGAGGGACATGGGGCATAGTGTTTGGTTGGGGGTGAGGGGGCCATGGGGCATAGTGTTTGGTTGGGGGTAAGGGGGCCCTGGGGCATAGTATTTGCTTGGGGGTGAGGGGGCCATGGGGTATAGTGTTTGCTTGGGGGTGAGGGGGCCATAGGGCATAACGTTTGGTTGGGGGTGAGGGACATGGGGCATAATGTTTGGTTGGGGATGAGGGGGCCATGGGGCATAGTGTTTGGTTGGGGTAAGGGGGCCCTGGGGCATAGTGTTTGGTTGGGGGTGAGGGAGATGGGGCATAGTGTTTGGTTGGGGGTGAGGGGGCCATGGGGCATAGTGTTTGGTTGGGGGTGAGGGTGCCATGGGGCATAGTGTTTGGTTGGGTGTGCGGGGGCCGTGGGGCATAGTGTTTGGTTGCGGGTAAGGGGGCCCTGGGGCATAGTGTTTGCTTGTGGGTGAGGGGGCCATGAGGCATAGTGTTTGCTTGGGGGTGAGGGGGCCATGGGGCATAGTGTTTGGTTGGGGTAAGGGGGCCCTGGGGCATAACGTTTGGTTGGGGTGAGGGACATGGGGCATAATGTTTGGTTGGGGGTGAGGGGGCCATGGGGCATAGTGTTTGGTTTGGCGTGAGGGGGCCATGGGGCATAATGTTTGGTTGGGGTGAGGGGGCCATGGGGCATAGTGTTTGGTTGGGGGTGAGGGACATGGAGCATAGTGTTTGGTTGGGGGTGAGGTGGCCATGGGGCATAGTGTTTGGTTGGGGGTGAGGGACATGGGGCATAGTGTTGCACTCCAAGAGTGAACCCAATAATAAAGCTAAAACAGGCACAGTTAGGAGATGTTCATCTTTGGCTTTTTGAGGAAACCTGATTCAACGAAGGCCATACTCCTCTTGGGCAACCCAAATAGCAAACTGTAGCAGTCCAAAATAACGGCATGTCCAATCTAGGGTCAATAAAATATATATAAGTTAACTAAACAGGCGAGATACAATAACTAAATAGAAATCAATTATAACAATGGAAAATGTGTAGTACAAAATGTAAGTTTGAAATGCAAATAAAAATCGTTACCCCTCAAAAACATTCTTTTTCCATGTGTTTAGTACAAATTGGGGGTTTAAAAAGCCTCCTGCCATGCCTTGCCTACCGCCCCGCCCACATTTACTTTTCGGCCCACTATAGCCCTCATGTAAGGTACTTTTGGCCCTCTGTCAAAATCAGTTGTGCACCCCTGATGTAGACTCACAATTATAGCTAGCAGAGACTTTGGCAAACTCCATGTCTCCAACTTTGACCAAAGGCGTTTCCTATTTATTGTATCAAATTCCTATGAAAAATCTATCCAGGCATTGTACAATATGGAACCCCCTATTGAACCAAGACCTCTCACAGATAATGCTTATCATTAAGCCATTCAAAGATGTAGATAGGCCCTTTCTGAACCCTGTTTCATGTTTCGACAATATGTTTTTACTTATTGCCCAGGCTTCCAACTCCCTTAACACAGATCCAATTTTACTGTCCACATCTAAGAGGGCGATCAGGCAGTAATTGACTGGATCCGCCTGATTGCCCTTCTTATAGATGCAGATGACATCAGCAGATTTCCATGGTTCTGGAATATGTCTACTCTTCAATATCTCGTTGAAAAGCACCAGCAAGGTCTTACACCAGAATTCCACATCTGACTTGAGTATTTCGTTCATCAGGCCCTTTGGCCCTGCCGCCCTTGAAGATGAAGATCTTACTATTAACTCTGTCAAATTTCAGTGCTGAGGGCTTCCTATACAGATTACTGAAGTGTTTGCGCCAAGTTGTCTCTGTAACCACATTACTTTGGAGGCTGCTTTGCGAATCCTGTGAACGATTGACTAGAGACCAGACATTTCGGGAGCTGTTATTATCCAAGGCTCCTAACATGACCTTACCATCCTTCTGATGACATAAATGACCTGTGAGACCAAGACCAATTTTTATAAATATTACAAAATTTCTTGAGTTCTTGTTGATAAGCAAGCTTTGTCTCAGTCCCATGTTTTAACGCCTGGATCGAGATACTCAGATCTATTTTCCAGAGCCATGTTTCATCATCAAAAGAGTGTTTATGAGACCATTTTTTGCTGGAGGATCTAAATCCCACAGAAATTACAAAAGGTTTAATGGATTACATGCTGTTGTTAATTCTGACTCAGAGTATTCATGGATCTTTGGAGCTCAGACTTTAGTGGGGCTCTTCCTTTTCTGAACTTTGCAATTCTATTCCTACCATTATTCACCATCAAATCAAAGTGATGCCTCATTTCCATACCCCTTGCTACTTGGGCAAAGCCCCCTGTTAACGTGTTATAATCACTACTACGTCCATCACATACCCGGAACCTATTAAATTTGGCAAACAAAACCTCTGAGAGGAATAGATAGTCAATGTTTGAATGGTTGAGGGCAAAGCCCCTCTTCCAGATTAAGGCCAGGGGGACGCCCCCCTCCACATTCCCATTAGCCATCACCAAGTTCCATTCTGAAAGAAAGGTTAACCATTTCTTACCATTTTCTGTGGGGTTTCTATATTATTCCTTAACCCCTGGCAGACACGTGGCAATACAATGGCAGTTTAATATACCAGCTGTTCCATATAAGATTTTGACCCTCAGCAACAGGACAGATAGGGTCTCCAAGAAGGATGATAGGTTCGAACAGGCAGGGTTCCAGTAAATGTTCATCAACACTGCCAATTCCAGAGGCATACTTCCTCTCATGACTATTTTTGCATATAAAATACCTTGCATTTCAGTTGAGATTGGTTCAAGGTCTATGACCAGTGAATTCGGAATCGCTATCAGGAGTCCTCCAGCTGGACGCCCTCCCTTGTTATGAGTTGCTAGCTGCTCCAATATGGAAAATCCGTCCACCTTAAAACGATAGATAAGCCAGGTTTCTTGGAACATGATTAAATCATGGCTGCCAAATATTGCCTCTCTCATCGATTTATTCCTAAAAGAACTGGAACCCCGCGTGTTCCAACTAATCAATTGAAACTCCTTCTTCACTGGGGAGTATCCTCAGCGACCCCAACTTCGGGAAAATCTGTGTGAGGATGTCTGGTAATAAAGACAAAACCTTTGTCTTTGTATCGCTCAGTGAGTTACTATCTCCTGAGCTAAGAATTGGTGTTCTGCTGTTTACTGATCTTAACTGGTCGCGCCTTGAAGCACTTGTGCATAGGCATGTTATAAATGCCATATCATATCAACTGTGTGGGAATGCCCCACCTGATTTGTTGATCTTCCCTCCACTCTCCCTTCTTTCCTCCAATTGCCATTGTTGACATTGTTAATGATAATTTTATACATTTCCAATTCCAACTTTCTTAATTCAATGTTTGCTGCTAAAACTGCATTAGCTCCTCGCCTAGTTTTTACACCCATTTCAGCTATGAATGTACACTTTTCATGAGGAAAGAGAGCATAATCAATGTCAGGAGATCAGTCCGGCCTGGTCTGTTATGAGGGGTGTTGGCAACCTATGCACGCTATCCTTCATGGGCTCCCTCTCTAAGCTACGTCGACCGTTATTATCATTAGTGCCAAGTTCTTTGGCTGGCAATTGATTTCCTGATGGTGTTCGGAGACTTAGAGGAGCAGCTTGAGCCTTTTTGCCTCGGAAGAATATTGGCTCCCACTTAATATGAGCCTGAGCCTTTTCTGTTTGAACTCCATTACTGGATTTGTATACAGATGCAATGATCTCGTTCATAGAGGGTTTGGCTCTGAGACGATTATTGTTCTGGTTCAAACTCTGACTTCTTTGTTTCTCTTGACCTTCAAGATTGATAGTTTGCTGCTCTGAATCCTTTAAAGTTACTAACAGCCTTAGAGCCTCTCCAGTACCTTCTTTATCTGGTAATGACAATGCACAGAAACATTTTGTTTTTACTGTGTTCTTGGACTTGCAAGCTTTTTGGTTCTTTAGTTTGGGTTGAAGTTGCTGTGGAGGAGGTTCTAACAACCTACAATAGCTTGATTTTTCCACATTCTTTTTTTCCTCCCATTAGTCTGTTTTGGTTTCTTGCAACTCATGGCCAAAATTATCAACTATTTAAATTCGATCAGCAGTCTTATTACCCTCAGCTCCCGAGTCATTGGCCACCTCTGCCAACCTCCTAAGACGGAGTCTGAGAAAGGTGTGTCGTGCAGCTCCTGACCAGCCTCCTCTTCCTCAAGCAAAAACACAATTTCGTCCTTTTTATTGTGCTTCTGTTATTTGACAGTCAGAGCTGCTACAATTCCATTCATGTTCTCGATCTGTTGATTGGTCGTGGAGATTTTTCCTTGCAGATCGTTGATACTTAGGTCCTGTTTTCTTGCTTCCATTTTTAGATCCTTTAGGGAGTCCACCACCATTGAATTGATCACAGTTTTCAAGCCAACTACGGGCGAGTCACTGCCCCCCACTTCTTTGGTTAATTCTATTAGGATTCCTGAATGAACCTGATCACCTCATTTTAATCATTCAAACACGTACACCAAGGAATTTAGCACAAAATTCAATGCTGAGAATGTAGAGTCGTTTGTATCTTTTAGCCCTTGACTTAAGGCCTCTGGTGATCGTGGTATCCCCTTATCAGGCGTCAATTGCAAAGGACTCTCAATCACATGAGATTGCATGGCCAAGTCTAAAATGGAGCTCATTACAAAGGACTGTACTAGAGAATGTATTGGGGAACTTGTGGTCTCCCACATGGTGTAACATTTTTTGAAGACACTGCCAGGCCACGAGACCCTGAATCAGCTGTATGTGAAAAATCCTGTTCTTTATTTATTTCGGAATGGTCAGCATCTCCCAAACTCCAACATTTCCTGAAAAAATCCGTAATTTTCAGTTTTATCATTGTTGCAGTTAAAGTGTACTCTGGCCCATTTTCAAATACTACCTCAGATCCTGAACTTCTTTGGGAGAGGTGACTACTTCTCTCAAACCGTCGCACTCAAGTCATTCTGGAGCTGCTTGATTTGCTCTGTTTAAATGAATCTGTGCACTGATGACCTGACCATTGCCCTTTAGCAGCGACTTGGTTTGGTTATTTTCTGAGCTCCCACACTGAGATGGTTCTTCACATTCTGGAGGTGTAAGATCCTGCTGCTCCCCAGATTGTATATTTTTGACATTCTTGACATCCTCGCTCCAGTCCGGAGCGATAAACCAAATCAAAGTTCGCAATTGAAACGTGTTCTCTTGAGCACCGGATAGGCTGTCCTTTAGGCATAGAGGCAACTGTTCACTTGTCGCTGCCCAGCTGTTTTCATGAAGTTGACTTGATTAAGAGTACTACTTTGTGTTCCTATTCCGCTTATTCACGCGCAAGTCACCGATTTACAAATTCAAATGTGCAAGCCTGTTTATGTAGTTCGGAAAGCAACACAACATAATTAGAAAAGACCAGAGGCATTGCTAGGGGATGGCTAAGTGGGATATAGTCCTAGATCTTTTGGTTGTAGCCCCAGATAAAAGCTCAGGGGCTACAACCAAATGTCTGGCTAGCCCTGAGTCCCGACAGTTCAGACATTAGCCTAGACCCAGATCTTTTCCAGACCTAGCAACACTCCTTGAACAAACAAAGCTGGTAGAGATTAACTTTTATGAAGAAACCACTGCCCAGTTTGTTTTAGTTGTGTTGCTATGGGCGAGCAATTTAGCTGTTGCTTCGGTAAAAACGTTTCGTTTTCCTTTACCTTTTTACATTTAGCTGTATCAGTAGCTAGACTGTAAGGACTTGAAAGAAACTCACGTTCAACTATTTCTATGGGCGGATGAGCCAAATTCAAAGTTCAACAGTTCCACAGAAGAAAGGTTAGAAGTTGAATGGAGTAAATGCTTAGTTGCTAGGGGTCCTGGTTCCTCCAGTCCCACCGCTGACCACTGCCGACCACACATGAAGAATATTTTCAGAGATGTATGATGAAAGGCTCCTCCTCTCATCTAGAGGCCAAAAACACTGCCAAAGATGATTGACTGTAGCCTCCACTGCTGACCACACTCTTGTTGCACTGCATGCTGCGCGTGGAGAATATTTCAAAGGAGGTATGATAAGAAGCTCCTCCTCTCACCCAGTAGCCACTGAAGAAACACTGCCAAAAACACTGCCAAAGATGATTGGCTGTAACCTCCAGTGCCGACCACACTCTTGCTGCACTCCTCTTTTTCAGTTCTAGCCACGGAACTGGGAAGCATCCTACCCAAACCTCTCTGCCTGGAAATGAACCACCTGACTTTCAGGAAAGTGCGCATGACTTGGCTTTTCAACCAACCACTTTGAAAGAAATGACAGATATTAGCAACCAACTAAAAAGTGTGCTCCAGAAACTTAGGCTGCTTTACGGCAAGCAATTGCGAAACTCTTCACACTACCATCTGTGGGAAATAAATTTGATTCATGGATCCTCTGCTGCATGACACTGGTCCACAGCTGAAACTAAGTGAAATCTACAAATAAGAGGCTGGAGGTGACAACACCCTAATACTTCCCCCTATCCAACACCCTCCTCATGCCTCAACTAAATCCCCACTTCTAAAATCAGTGCAACTTGCACTTCCTACACTCCATCAGATGACCAACCAGTTGGAGTGTATCTAACAGTCTCAGACCCTATCCATCTTCTATCAACTTCCATTCTGTCAATTCGTCCACACCACAAACTGGGGGCTGCTCATAAGTCTAAGCTGCCCGGTCCGTACAAAACACATACAGAGATTTTCATATCAGCACACAGATAGCTGGTATTTCAGAGTTGCATTTATCAACACCACAGGTTTCTGCTAAAACATCCTGCCCATCTTTCTCCCAGAGCCACACACAGCAAGGCCAACATTATTAGCAGACCAGCGCTGTATAAAACAACTTTACATTACAATACATTGCGAGGGGTTTGTCGCTGGATACTATATCGTCAAAGTTGTCCATGATTGTGTTCTTCAAAAAGTGCTTCTGGGGCTGTTAGCCCAATGCTGGGAAAGAGATTGGTTAAAGGGTGGACAGAGGAAAGGGCTCTGAAGGCACCCACTCACAAAGATTTCAGAAGCAATGCTGATGCAAGTGACGGCTCAGGCGGAGGTGGTGGTCAGTCCTGCTGGGTGTGCAGGATGTTCCAGGTACTGTATTTATTGATGTTCTTTTGGGCTTTCAGGATGTCAGAACTGGTGGGTGGCCTAGGTTTGCCTGGAGGATATTTAATGATGTACGGGGTATCTGAGTATACATATCAGAAAGAGTAGGTGAGATCAAAGCGGCAGAGTGTTAGTAGTCCAGCTGGGCTGGTCAGGGCAGAAGACGGTTTGCCTGGCATTGGCGTTGGGGATGTTCTGGCAGTTGCAAAAGGGAAGGGGGTGATATTTCATCCATATGAATATTTTGGTGGTGCAGGGTAGAAACGCGTGGGGGATGTTAGAAAATGCCTAGATACAGCGGGGAGGGACCCAGTGTGATTTGGAATGCACCCTTCAGTATTGAGAAGTAGCCAGGCTTGGGATGTGTTAGAAGGAGCTAAAGGCATTGTGCAGGTGAACGTCAGCTAGGTTTGGGGGAGTATGTGGGGAAGGTGGGGTAAGAACAGGGGTTGGCATTGATGAAGAGGATTTTGTTTTAGACCTGGACCTGAAGAAGGCGCATGGACTTGTAGACGGTGCATTGTGAAATGGTCTTGCAATCACGCGGAGAAGAGGACGTATAAGAAACAATCTGAAAAATCTTTGGCGATGTGGAATTGGTATCTTTTGGAAATGGAGGAATGCAATGGGTCGGCAATTTCCAATGCTTTTAGAATTGAGGGAGAAGAGGAAGAGGCGGACAAGGTGATTATCCACCTGGCGCAAGCAAAGGGTATGGAAATGTTAACATTGATGAAGAAAGTGTTGGGGATTATAAAATGGTTGTGGCCGGCCTCAGTATATTAGCGGACTCCGCTGCTCCCACACAGAGCGTGAAGAGAAGCAAGGAAGCCAGTGGCAATAGACAGGGCCCAGAAGGAAATGAATAGTGAAATGTCAATTTTTGCAGTGAGTTGGTTGGAGGTGGGTGTCGTGCTGCGTGAGATCATTGCGTCTGACCTGGCTACTTTCGCCAGAGTGGCGCACATCTGCATTTCTTGGGGACAGGACAGAGTTGATGAAATTGATAGATGTGGTGGATGAGTTCATGAAGGCACACTGGTTGAGGGGTGAGGGGGCAGCACAACGACATCTGTGGAGGATGATGCTGAGTGCCCAAAAAACACTTAATAACAGCTGTGCAATAAAATGTTAAAGTTAAGGACAATTTGGGGCTTGTGAATGTGGGGCAAATATCGGGCAAGAAGGAAAAGAAAGCTGGTCCTAGAGCAGGTGGGTACGATGGAATAAGATAAGAAGGGAAAGGAGTAGAGAGAAGAAAGTGCTAGGATGTAAGAAAGCTGCAGGGAAAGAGGTGGCAAGAATGTACTTATGAAGGGCATGATAGGGGAGTTAGGAGGGGGAAAAGAATGGTACACATGACATTGGGGGTAATTGGCGTCATATGAAGGAAAGACATAGGCCTCATTCCGACTTTGGAGGTAACCACGCCGCTATTTGCGGCATGGCTGCCTCCAAAATCGTTCCGACTCCGCCCTGGTGAATGGAGTAATTACCGGTCCATTCCAAGTTTGGAGGGACCGGTAATTCCCCATTCACCAGGGCCCTTCCCCATTCCCATTTGAGCCCCCATAGGGACACTAAAGTCCCTTTGCAGGTCCTTAACAACACTGGTCTCGTTACCAGTGACCATTAATCCTTACCGCCCTACCCGGAATGAGGCCCATAGGCTGTAAATGGTCTGCCTTGAAATAAAGCGAGTGAAGAAGCCACACAAGCCTTGTATGACAAACACACAGGTGAATGGGATTGGGAAAACAAAAGGAAAAATAGGTTTTTGTGTTGCTTTTTTAAAACTTTTTGGGGGTGGCAAAAAGTGGGAAAGGAACCTAGGAAAGTACAAGGGATTTTTTTAAAGTGGGAAAGTAAGGGTAAAAAAAGACGACAAATGAGACCCAATACATGCACTAACAGACAAAGGAGGGGCAAATAGCAAAGGCCTGAAGTGAGAGCATTGTGAGCTTGTACACACGAGTGTGCCCATGGGAAAATACTTGTGGCAAGGGCACTTTGTGTTTTGGCAGAGCATTATAGTGTGGGCAGGGTGAAAGACACAGTTTAGCAATAACAGCAGTATGAGTTTGGGAAAGTCTTGTAGAAAGCCTTGCATTGAGGGCAGTGTGGGATTGTACAAAGCCCCGAAGAGAAGTTAGTTTAAGCATGCACAGACATGGGTCTGTGAGACCAATCGCCCACCCACACTTTTAAGCAGGGGGGACATAATGCCATGTATGCCCCCACAATCTTTCCACAATCAGAAGCGAGGGAAAGCAGGGGTTTTGTTTTCCAAGTAAAGTAGGGCAGTATTTTTTTCAAAATGTGTATTTTTCTAAATGTGCTTTCTTGCTCCCCTTCCCTTGAAAGGCTGCTCAGCAGCTCAGGCTTAGAAAGACAGGTGACAGGGCCAGATGGAGCAGGAAGAGGGATGCCCTGTCTTGACTACTGTTACAGATTGGTGATAGTATTACCTGTAAACAGGGCTGTTCTTTTGGCAACGTCATGACTCATGTCACTGCTCAGACAGAGTGATCATATCAGACATACTGAGACCAGTAAAAGCAGGCGGTCTCATCTCCTACCCTCCCCGCAGAGTTATTTATTTTGAGCCGAGGTGCGACTTCTAACACACTGCCATCTGAAGTGCTGCACTTGCTACTGCTGTTTGCTGCCAGAACGCTCATCTGAGCTAGGCCTTTTCTGCTGCTCCAGTCAGGTTGGTAAAATATGTATTTACAGTTCTCCTTGCTAATGCACCGGAATGATTGGGGCTGAGAGGCAGAGTCAGCTCTGCAGAGTCTATCAATCCTGCTGGACGGGCAGACTGGGCTGCCAATCTATCACAGACTGATGGAGACTTTCCTTGCATGGAAGGGCAGCTGGGTTCTCACACTACAGTGAGTACTCAGAGAGAGACAACGCAGCATACCTTACAATACTGCTCCTAAATGCCCCTGCACATTGATGTCTAGCATTGCTTCCCTCAGATCTTTCCTTCCTGGGCTGTGATAAGCCACTGTCATTTAAATATATAAAGTGAGCCCCATAGCTTTGTCACCGTCAAGTTCAACCTCCTTTAGTTAGTGCAAGAGGAATTGCTGCTCTGCCTTTAAACACTGGCCACAGAGGAACTCAGAGCAGGCTATCTGGTCACAGATACACTAGCGTCATATGGGCTGCTTTCCCTGCACTACTCTAAATTATTTAATACACAGTTATGAACCCTCCCAATGGTATGTATTTTGCCAACCTCTGAAGCCTGAAAAGTAGATCCACGCAGGCTTGACATGTGGCCAACTTGGCACCAGACCTGCAGATGAAGTGGCCTGCAGTTAAATCTCAGTTACCAGTTCATTGGTATCCACTTTAGAGTGTTATTTGCTTTCTGACTTTGAGAACATTCAGACATGTAATTGCTCATTTTACTATAGCTAGTAAGATAGCTATAGCTGGTAGCTGGTATAGCTGGTAAAATGGCTCAGTAGGTTGAGCACTCGCTGCTGTGATGATGTGTGATCTGCAGGTTGCACGTTCGAAACCTGGCAAGGCTAACTCAGCCTTTCATCCTTCTGAGGTCTATATATGACTACCAACACAGGTTGGGTGATATTGTATGTATATTTGTGCTATGTAAAGCGCATCATTATTATTTGGCCTTGGATGTCTGATTGCATTCACAGTAATTTGGTAATATGGGCCTATACATACTGATATTAATGATACATATGGTGATTAATCATTGTATGAAATATATATCACTTTACAGTGATATCTTAACCATATTTATTGCAGTGTACTTAGGAACAATGCTATATGATGCCACTTCATGTTTTGTCAAGGGGTGAAAGGTTGTGTTCCATCACTTCCAGTGATGTTATTTTGGGGTGGCATCAAATTACATCACTTCCTGTGATCTGTGATGTCATCAGAGGTCAAGGGTCATGTGATGTCACGTCCACTACCCCTGGCATTTTGGTGAATGATGTCACTGCCTATGCTATATATATATATATATATATATATGTATATATATATATATATATATATATATATATGGGATAAAGTACTCCTTACTATATGTTAGTAGGCTATTGCAAGTCCCTGAGGACCAAATAGAGGATCAAGGCAGAAGGTCACAGGACTCTGAGGTGACTTTTAATATCTTTTTTATATACAGTAGGGGGAATTCATCCCGTATAATAATTGGCCATATAGTGTCATCCACTTTAATACATAACCTTTTGCTTAATATAACGTAAGGCGCTAACCCCTTCCTGATCCATAAAATCGATTTACAATATGGATGTAAAAAAGCTAATATGCAGCTTCCAATCTGTTGAAAGAAAACACTTTAAGCTGTTTAAAAATGCATTAAAACATGTTCAATTTTAATAAACAATTTCATACAGATTCTTGCTTGCATGTGTTAAACTCCAGCAGTACACAAATTAAACATTGTACCATAATCCGTTTCCTTGTCAATGAATGGCTGTAAGGTACAACAGAAAACTATTTTACAAGAATGGAATATGAGAAGGTTGTCAAGGCTTAAACGAAGTGGTGCAGGGGCAGCTGGAATTCTGCTGCCGCAAACAGCAGGCATTGTGAAGTCACAACTGTAATGAAATAACTGATTACAAAACAGTTGTGATGTTATTTTCATATTACAGGTCAGTTGTGATGTCACAACGAGCCTGTACTAAGAATATTATTTGCATGCTTTTATATGGACTTTGCAGGCTGCCATGTATTATATATGTTATTATGAGGTATATTGACTTAAAATTGCATTCTAATGCAAGATTAGTGTACACAACTGATCAGTGACACTCTCTGCCGCAGGTTACTGTTGCGGATATGTGAGGCAGTGTTCTAACCTAAGTAAAAGGACCTTGTTTAGCCCTGTCCCTGCTAAAGAAGAATGGGTTTTACCAGATGTATTCCCTGAGACTGTATAGACTCCGGTTCTGCCCCAACCAGCCCCTACTTTCATTCACTATGTCCTTTCTTCAGTCCATCTCTAGCTTGAACTCCTAGCTCCTTCTCTACCACTTGCATGCTCTTTCTCTCTGCCACACATCCTGTTACCCATCACCACCCTCTTCGTCCCAAATGGTCATATGACATCCTTTCTCTATATTTTGCCCCTCCAGTCTCTTGCTTAGTGTCTGTGCATTCTCCTTTTCCTTCTCTGTTTCTCATTTTCTGCTCCTTATCTCCTTCTCTTTGTATCTCCACAGTTCCCAACGTCTCCCCACCTATGTCCTCATGCCCATGTTTTCTTGGCTTTCCTTTCCACCTATTGTCGCTACTTTTACTGTGGATATTTTCTCCCTCCACTTCTACCCATTAGAACTCCTTACGTGCCTTTAATGTCTTCAGATGCCTCCCATTGAGGTTTGTTTGCTGCTTCACCTTCTGCGCCAGTGGAATGATCTTCCATTAGCTACCGAATGCTTTGTGCCACACATACATTCTCTTGCATAGCTCACACTACTATTTTCTTTTTTGTTTAGCATTAGTTTGGTGCTTATACAACAGAATTGTGTTTCATAGCGTCACAAGGCTAAATGGGAAGGGAACAGGGAGAGAAAAAACTGTGTCAAAACAGTAAATATATAGTCGTGGTCCTACTAAGCCTTGTGGTATTCAGACATGCAACTTGTCACTTCTACACACTTTAGTTATTTTTATATTGCCGTTTCTCTTCTATGCATGTTTATTTTAACTTTCTTCCAGATTGAGGAATAGTAATATTCAAACTATGTTGTGAAAAACTGTCTTTACAGGGGTAAGTAACTTCTTTTCCTAGTGATGTGTAATTGCCCATTATTTCATTTCCTGTTGTGTCACCATATACACATTATGGGGGAAGGGGATCCCACACTTGAATTGCTGCACTTTGCCCCACAAATCCTAAGAATGGCTCTGCATGCAGGGACACCGAAACAAAATCTTTCTGGCAAGCCACTCACATCTATAACACACTGGGCCTCATTACGAGGCTGGCGGCTGCGGAATGAACTGTGCCGGTAAAGGACCGGCACCGTCTATTCCATGCCGCCACATTACAAGGTCTGCAGCAGTTCCCGCTCTGGACGCCTGGCAGAACAGATGTGTAGAGAGGGACCCGCTAGCAGTACAGGATGCTAACAACTGGCCTGTCATTAACGGGCCCGTTATTAGCATCCTCCCCATTCCCATTGAGCCCTATGGGGGCTCAATCGGAATGGGGATGTACCAGGTCCGGGTCCCGAGAATGGGAATTACCGGGCCTGCTAAAGTCGGCAGAGCCCGGTAATTCCCTATTTTGGGACCCGGACCCGGTACCCGGTTTGGGGGTAGCATGCCGGTAAGAACGGCATTGGCTAACTCCAAACTCCTAATGAGGCCCACTGACATATACTATATGTTTTTGGCCCTGAAAGAAATGGATCAACACCTCAGTGTTTATTGGCGAGTGGATGTTTTTATTTGTACTTCTATATCAACTTTCACTGTACCTTTAAATTCCCCCTGCCTGCCCGGGGCATCAACTTATCTGTGCATCTGTGAGAAAGCTAGCGGAGTGGGATTCTTGGAGCTCCAAATGTTTTTAGATTGACCTGCCATTTATCATTATATTGCTGTGCCTTGACTTAGCAAGGTGAGAATCGCCCTCCAGTTATGCAAATACTGGCTATTCTTTGCATGTGATGGGTTGGAGAGGAGACCTGCGCTTAATATTACATTTTTGTATTATTATTATTATTATTATTATTATTACTATTAATATTATTATTAACATTATTATCGTATTTATTGAGTGCTGACCTAGCTACGAGAAGAAATGGAGCGCTTTACAGAGGTATACAACAACACAGACACCCACGCAGCGCTTTACAGAGGTTTAAAACAGAAGAGGTGCATCCCTGAGTTGTATTTCCTTATTTTGGGAAACCTCATTCAAATACTGATTTTATCTTTTTTTACATAAGGCAACCAATCTTTAGTGTACCTTTCAAAACATTCTTTGAGACTAAAATATGTCCCCTAGCCACTTTAAAAGCCCCCTCACTCCAACTACATCGAGATCATGAAAGATATTAAGACAACTTTGATCCCACACATTCCCTGCTGTGAGCTCTCAACCCTACCTTTGCAAGTTTGTTCTAGCCGTGCACAAACACCTTCTCTGACACTGATTTGATGAAAACGTGTTCACAGTTAGCTTTCAATATTGTGGCACAGTTGAGAAATCTGCAACTTGTTTGAAGGGGGACTATTTTTTAAGCTGCCCTTATTGCTGGTGTTTTTGTAAAGCTCTGGGTTCCCAATGATGACTCTGACGTCTCTTGATGTTCCAGTTGTTCCTTTAATGAGTTTCCAGTACATCTTTTATGTTTCTTATGTCAAGTTCATCAGAGCTCCAGGCAACCATGCACCGGCAAACTCCCAGGTAGGCTTCATCTCACCAACTCTCTCACTCAGAACTCTCAACCATACAACAACATTCTCACCAGCAAGATTCCATGTCGCTCACTCAGCATTCTACTCATTCTGTAAAGACAACATGGAAACGTAAATCGCTACATATCCCCCTTCCTTAAACAACAACAACAACAACGCCTACCAAAACCGGTCACACTCACAACACACAGCACACACACACACTCCAACACATGCGCGTGCATCTCAACCACATGAACTATCAACACACCCATACAACCTGAACGCATTACCAGTTCAAATGGTACCATAACACAATACTAACGATGCCCCTTCCCTTTTCTACACAGTAAAGGAAGGACACCTACCAATGAAAATTGTACCACTAGCAATCAATCTTCAACAGCTCAGGTATCTCTCTAACTTCTCTCCTCCTCTACCACACAAAAACTATAACCACTACTAACCTCATAGCCACACCACACACACAACTCTGAGCTGTGCACCACACACACCAAAGAACAAGGCTGGGCATTCCCAACACCCGAGTGAAACGACACAATAACACATTGCACCCAAAGGTACCTATGCCGCCACCCCCACTTTGTTGCCTGTGTCCTAAAGATCCACCAAAAGACCCAACACAACTTTGAGAAAGTATTGTCACACTCAACATATAAATAAATGCATCACTTTCACCAGAACAACAGTACTCTTGTTACACTCAGCCACCCATAACTTCACAGCCAAATAAATACACAACACTATGATGTGCACCTCACAATCAAATAACCAGGTTGGTGATTGCGAGAGCGAGAGATTGCGCATAGCAGAGTCTTATAATGCGGGGAGAGGGATCTTGCACGAATGGCAGTGTGAACGTGTGCATATCCTTGTAATGAGGACAGTGTGAGCTTACAAAGTGGGTTGTAGTGAGAGGAAGGTGAACCTTTACAGCCTTGTAGCGAGAGCAGTGTCATCCCTTCTCGTAGAAGGCCTCATAATATGGGCAGTGTGTGCACAAAGCCTTGTATGGCGGACAGTGTGAACTTATACAAAGCCTTGCAGTCAGGCAATGTGAGCTTGCACACCACGTGTAAAATGAAAACCAGCCTCAACTTGTTCAAAGTCTTGTACTGAGGGCAGTGTGGGCTTAGACCAAGCCTTGTAGTGGGGGTAGTGTGAGTTTGTACAGAGCTTTTTTGTGAGGGCAGTCTGAGCTTGAACAAAATAGTGGGGGCCAGTGTCAGTGGCGTGAAATCAGTGGAAGCTCGCGCAAAAACCTTGTGGTGAGGGCAGTGTGAGCTATACACAGTACAGAGAGGGTTCGTAGCGCAGTCAGTATGACCGCGTGCAGCCTTGCAGTGTGACGCAGCAGAGTCCCGTATCCTGCACATGGAGAGCTCTCCCAGCTGATGTAGTGAAAGGGTGAGTAAATCAGCAGCCAGAACTTCCAGCCCCAAGTACTTCATATTTTCCTTCCCAGCCACAGGAAGGAAAGCGAGCCTTAAAGGTGGGTGGGGTGCGCCTGCCTCTTGCACCGTCCTGGAGGCGAACAATGCCGCGGGCCTGCCAGTGCCAACCATAACCCTGATCCGCCATCCATCAAACTCCTAGACAGCAGGCCGAGAACTTTCCCCGCCCAGCTCTGCGAGAGCTCAGGCAGCCTGGCCTCTAGGCTCTGAAGGACACGAGCTCAGCCTTTCTCTGCCCTGAAAGCCACACGTTTAGACTTTATGTATCTATCATACATGGCATCGTGCGATATCCGTATGAAATCACGACTGCTCCGTAGCAAATTATTACGCTTTAGTTGTGACGTCACAATGCCTGCTGCCTGAGTCAGCAAAGGTCAGAATCCCAGCGGTCACTGCGGCGCTTCATTAAAGCCGTTATAAGCTTTTCAAATTCCTTGCTTGTAAAATAGGTTTCTGTGACACTTTACAGCGATTACTTGTAAAGTAACTGTTTATGGTAGAATGTTTAATGTGTGCACTGCCAAAGATTAAGACCTGATTAAGAAGATGCATGTTATTGCTTATCATAATTAAAATGTCTAAACTGTTTTTCTGCAACACATTCAAAGCTGCAAATTAGCTATTAGGTATCAAAGGGAGTGACCCTGTTTGGCCATGTATTGTAACGGATAAAAAAACCCTTACTCTATGTAAAAAGGATATTGCAAGTCACCTCGGACCAAGGCCGATATTTGCTCACGGAACTCCTCGGCGAATTACAGTATCCTTATGACAAGGTGGGGCTACTTTAGCCCATAGCCGGTCAAATAGCACGGCCAGTAGAGCGCTCTCTTTGGTATCGGTGCAGAGAGGCTCGGATCCCGGCAGGGCCAAACTCAGCCTTTCATCCGTCCGAGGTAGATGAATGAGCACCACACACCGTGGGTAATAATAAGCAGCGCTCAGAACCTGAGGTTTTGTAGCGCTATTATTAGAATTATTTTGCAGAACTCTAGAGATTGCACAAGAAACAGAATACCTGCATCCCATTTTACAGAGGTGAAAGGTATACTATTTGTAGTTTTGGATATTAGGGGGCACTGTAGCTACTGCATATGAGCCTAAATGATTGTGCTGGGAAGTGAGGATAATAGGGAGATGGCATACGAGGAGGGACACACAGCCTGGCTGTGTTATGCAGTTATTTATCCATCTGTTGCCCATGCCAATCTCAGGAGGCGCTTAACTCCCATGAACATTTCTTTCAGGTTTTATATACAAAATGATCCCATGGCATATGTGAGTTCAGCCTTACCGCATTTATTTGCAGATTAGTAGTCCAACGTGAAGCGAGGTTTCACACAGCCCTCGTGCTTCCAAGCAACAAAGTTCGGTGAAAGGCGCACTAGCAGTTTTTTTCCAATAGATATTTCTCTGAACCTAAATACTCAGGCCCCCCCAAAGCACTTCCCTTATATTAATGCTTAGCCTCCTCCCCCGAGCTGCCAATACTGATCCTTTTTGGATTTTATACATTTTTGTGGCGCTTGGGAGATCTACCACCACCCACCGTACCCCCACCTTCTCTACAATAACCGATCCACCCTACCCCCGCTCTCTCTAAACCCACCCACCCTACCAACAATCTCTCTACCCCCACTGTCCCAAGCAACCCCCACTCTCTCTACCCCACCCACCTTATCCCCACTCTCTCTACCCCACCCATGTACCTTACCCTCATCCACACACCCTACGACCACCCATCCTACCACAACCCCTCTACCCCTACCCACCCACCATAACTCCACTCTCTCTACCAACTGAACTACCCCATCCTCTCTACCCGTAACTCTCTCTAATCCAACCCTCCCACCCTATCCCCACTTGCTCTACCCCACCCATGTACCCTACCCCCACCCTCTCTACCCTGATGCACAGTACCCCCACTCTCTTTACCCGCCCACCCTACCCCAATCTCTCTACCCCCACTGTCCCAAGCAACCCCCACTCTCTCTACCCCACCCACCTTATCCCCACTCTCTCTACCCCACCCATGTACCTTACCCTCATCCACACACCCTATGACCACCCATCCCACCACCACCGCTCTACCCCTACCCACCCACCATAACCCCACTCTCTCTACCAACTGATCTACCCCATCCTCTCTACCCCTCACTCTCTCTAATCCAACCCTCCCACCCTACCCCCACTCGCTCTACCCCACCCATGTACACTACCCCCACCCGTTTTACCCCAACGCACAGTACCCCCACTCTCTTTACTCAGCCACCCTCCCCAATCTCTCTACTCCAAACCAATCTCTATTCTCTCACTGCCCTCACCTACCCATCACATCCCCATTCTACCCCACCCATGCTCGCTATCCCCCACTCTCTCTATGCTATTAACCCTAACTCCATTCTCCACTCTCTCTAGTCTCACCCCCCCTTCCTCCACTCTCTCTACCCCACCCACCCAACCTCCACTTTCTCTACCCTCACACACCCTACCTCCACACTCTCTACCCCCCACCCACCCATCCTACCTCCACTCTCTCTACCCCCACCCACACACCCTACGTCCAATCTCTCTATACCCACCCACATCCACTTCCTCTACCCCCACCAACCCTACCTCCATTCTCTTTACTTCATCCATCCTAACTCCCCTTTCTCTACCCCCACCCACCCACCCTCTATTTTATCTACACCCACTCTACGTCGACTCTCTATACCCCCACCCACCCTACTTCCACTCTCTCTACCCCCACCCACACACCCTACCTCCACTCTTTCTATACTCACCCACCCTAGCCCCACTCTCCTCCCCGCCTAACCTCCCCCACGTGCTCTACCCCCACCTACACTACTTCAACTCAATCTACCCCCTCCCACCGACCCTAACCTCCACTCTCTCTGCTTCATACCAACCATCCTACCCCAATTCACTCTACTGCAAACTACCCAAGTCTCTCTCCAACCCACTCCCACTCCCACTCTCTACTCCCTCTCATCCTTAATCTCACACTGTCACTTTATTTCTTACCTTCTCACTCTCAACCTTTCTCGCTCATATTTCCTCTTGCTCATTATCGATAGCACCTCTCTCAATCGTTTCCTCCCTTGCTCTATTCTCCTTCCTTCTCATTCGCTTGCACACCAGTGAACTGGGTTCTTCCAGCTCTTTAAGATGAGTAGCAATACCCTGGAGATGGATGGGGCTGCAGATTGTATTCATACATCAATAATCAAAAGGACTCATGTAGTTTGGCAAACGGGAGTCCATTTTATTAACAAGTATATAAAAGAGGGAGTACAACAAACATCAGCAGTCGTTCGATCCTCTTACTCAATGCATTTGAGTAGAAACTGAGGTTATATTGCATAAAATCATCATCATTGACGTTGACCTGCGTCACTATCTACGTGGCAAACTACAAAAACCTGTCGGAGGGAGTGATTGGTTCTACATGAATGTCTAAGCATAAGTTCCTTATCAGTATAGAACCGTGAAGGAAAGTGATAGAGTGCTTAACATCAGGTCGGGCAACTAAGCCCTCCCCAAATATGGCCACTATGAACGTCACTAAATTACATGACGTTCCATTTTCTACACAAACTATAGGACCCTTGATTACATGGTCCTCTACAATTGGTTGGCTTCCGCCCCCCATCAGTAGTCGTAGGCTCAAGGTAATCTAGATGCAGGGTGGGACTGGGCGAGAGCATGGTTCTTGGAAAAGGGAAACAGAGCTCAGGATAGAAAACAAGGATACAAAGAATTTCAAAACGCCACCGAATTTAAATCAGAAGCACAGGCATACTAAATGGGAGGTGCTTTTGAATGCGATGTCACATGACAGCGCTGCGCGTTGTTCGGCGCAGGAGGCGGGACAAGGAAGTGTGTATATGATGCCAGTGTTGCCATGCCAACTTCCAGGCACCTGGCTGTAACCTCCTTAACGGGCTAAGTGCATTCTTCCTGCTACGAGCGTTACTAATAGGACACACGCGCTTGCAGAGTGGCGGTCCCCGGGACCTCGTGATGCATGATGCCCAAACCTAACAGTATCCTCCCTCAAAGAGGCCCTCACCTTCCGTGAGGACCAGAAGCGAGACAAAAGAACAGGGGCATGAATGTTCCCAGCAGGTTTCCAAGTGTGATCCTCAGGACGATAGCCCTTGCAGTCTACAAAGTAGAATTGCCTGCCCTTACGAACCTTAGTATCCAAGATTGCGCCCACCTTGTACTCATCGGAACCCCAAACCTTCACCAGCAGGGGACAAGATGGAAGTCTGGTAGATGGATGACAGGGTTTCACCAGAGATACATGGAACACCGGATGCACTTTCCATGTAGACGGTAGATCTAAGCGGATAGCAGCTGGGTTGATGACATTCAACACCTTGTAGGGACCCACAAACTGAGGAAGCAGTGTTCTCCTACCAGGTAAGTGCAAATTCCGTGTTGACAACCAAACCCTCATGCCAGGGCTAGAAGCAGGGGCTGGCGCACAGTGTGCATCAGCACAGGTTTTGGTCCGTTCTTGGGCCTCCAACAGGTGTTTCTTCACATTGCTATGGGTTTCCGATAGATTCCTGATACAAATGAGGGCAGCAGGAATATGCAAAGGCAGATCAGGGAAAAGAGGCAAAGAATTAGGTTGTTCACCATAGAGGGCGTAAAAAGGAGACAAACGGGTCGCAGTGTGGAGTGAGTTGTTGTATGCGAACTCCGCCATGGGCAAATCTGAAACCCAAGTATCTTGACGTTGGAAGGTGAGACAACGTAGATATTGCTCCATAGTGGTGTTCAAACGCTCAGTCTGTCCATCCGTTTGGGGATGGTAGGCACTGGAGTACCTACCATCGATACCTAGAGCCGTGGTTAGCGCCCTCCAAAAGCAGGAGGTAAATTCAGGTCCACAATCAGTGATAATGGTAGAAGGAAGGCCAAATAACGTAACCACGTTTGTCAAGAACAGGTCTGCCAACATAGGAGCAGTGGGAATACCCCGACAAGGTACAAACAGGACCATTTTAGTAAAGTAGCCTACGAGTACCCATATTGTGTCTTACCCATCCACCAGGGGCAACTCCATGATGAAATCCATAGAGATCATCTTCCAAGGATGATCCAGTATAGGCATGGGTTGTAGCAGACCTAGAGGCTTGCCATGGGGATATTTGCAATGGGCACAAACAGCACACGTAGTCAAGTACTCCGTAACGTCTTTGTCCATGGAGGGCCACCAACACCACCGTTTCAATAGATCTGCTGTCTTTCTGATACATGGGTGTGCAGCCAAAGAGGAGTCATGGCCCCGTTGCATAGCTGTGCAGCGTGTGACTGGGTCTGGTAAATGATCTTCCCTTGTTTATATAGGCAGTGAATGTATGACCTCCAAACCGTGTTTGGTTAGCTTAGAAGGAGCTGTTTTCAACATTTCTGTATCAGAGCTTTCAGCGAAGGGCGCATGGTACACCCACACACCACCTGGTTAGGTATCAAAAGAGCACCTTTAAGGTTGGAGGAATCAGGAACCCCATGGATGAGGGAAAGAGCATCAGCCTTAGAGTTTAACGAGCCGGGGCGATAGGCGATGGTAAAATTAAACATTGAGAAAAACTCATGCCACCCGGCATGGCGTGCAGTGGTGCATTTCACTGATTGGAGGGCTAGTAGATTTATATGTGAAAACTTGGACCGGTTCTGAGGTACCCAGCAGATGGTGTCTCCATACCAGAAAGGCATCCCTGACTGCCAGTAATTCTCTTTCGGTAATTGTGGAGTTTCTATCGTAAGGGGTGAGTTTCCTTGAATGGTAGGCAACAAGATGCAACCCACTGGCATCCAGACAATGTTGAGACAAGATCGCCCCTAACGCAACATCAGAAGCGTTGGGTTCCAAAATGAAAGCCAAAGCCGGTTCCGGATGGAGCAGAGGTGCCATGGTAAAGGCGGACTTCAGGGCCTCAAAAGCTTGTTGAGCCACATTATTCCACTTAAATACCCGTTTCGAACTGGTCAGAGCAGTGAGGGGGCAAACAATGGCAGAGAAATCCCGAATGAAGCACCGATAAAAAATGTCAAAGCCAAGGAAGGATTGCAATGCCTTCAGGGTAGAGGGGCTTGGCCAATCCAATATTGCAGCTACCTTGGATAAACTCATCTGTACGCCTTTGCTAGTGAAGTTGTAGCCTAGGAACTCCACCTCATATACATGGAACATACATTTTTCCAATTAGGCATATAGATGGTTCTCCCTTAAGCGTTGCAGCATACTAGCCACATGGGTGACATGGGTATCATGTCAAGGGGAGTAGATCAGATGTCGTCCAGATATACAACAAGGTAGCGATCCAGCATGTCATGGAACACCTCATTAATGAAGTATTGGAAGATTGCTGGTGCGTTGCACAAGCTGAAGGGAATAACGCAATATTCAAAAAGACCATACCTGGTCTTAAAGGTGGTCTTCCACTCTTCCCCATCGCGTATGCGTACAAGATTTTACACCCCCCTCAGATCCAGTTTCGTGAACACCACCACAGACCCTAGTTGATCCAGCAAGACTGATATCAGAGGAATAGGATATTGGTTTCTGATTGTGATGGCATTTAGTGTGCGATAGTCAATACAGGGACAGAGGTCACCCTCCTACTTGGGGACGAAAAACAAAGGAGAAGCTGCAGGGGAACGCGAGGGGCGGATGAAACCAGACTTTAAGAATTTGTCGATATAGGGCCTCATTACGACCCAGGCGGTAAGTTACCGCCTGGGCCGTGACTTTACCACCATGGCGTAAACTACGTTTACGCCATGGTGGTTGGCGGATTTACCGCCCCATTCCAACCTTGGCGGGGGCGGTAAATCCCCATTTTCCCATTTACCCTTACCCATTCCCATTTTGCCCCATAGGGCATAATGGGAGTGGGGAAGGCGTTAATTACGCCACCGTAAATTACGGTGGCGTAATTAACTCCATGGTCCCTTAGCGCCATGGATTTTAACACCTGCTAAAAGCAGGTGTTAAAACCTCCATGGCGCTAAGGGACCTCGTACTCAGGCGGTAAGGGTCGGCGCTGTTTACGCCGCCGTAAACCCCTTACCGCCTGAGTCGTAATGAGGCCCATAGTCTTTCAGGATTGCATCTTCCATTGGGGTCAAGGAATAAACACGCCCATACGGTATCCTGGCCCTTGGTACCAGCTCAATAGGGCAGTCATAGGGCCTATGTGGTGCAAGCACCTGTTACGCTCACCTGGTATCCACGGGGATTCCATCCAGCCCTGGTTGGATGATTTGCAATCTTGAATCCTTTCCCGGTCCCTTGGTAAGGCCTCTGGTTAAAGATGGGTCTGCAATATAGGAAAGCTGGATTCAATACCAGATTGTCTTTATGTTTTCCCACGTCCCTTGGCCTCAACTCCTTCCTCCCCCTTGGGCCCTCTCCTCACCTTAATATTGTAAAAGGTGGATTCTCCGTCCTGCTCCTCGTGGCAGGGGCGCGTAGATGTGGGCGGGCGAGCAGCAACCAAGTCTCTACACGTTCGCCGGGAACGTGGCGAGACACTCACGTGATTCCATATACGGCACGAAGTTTGACTGCACTTCGCGTCACTACTGTTTTGGCAGACGCTCCGTGAGTTGATTCCTAGGAGTTCTCATTGTATTCTACCTTTGCTTTCCTACACCCGATTGTACTAATACTGTCTTAATCCTATTTCAGACTTTCTTCCCAGCCGCTTCGGTCCGCTCTATTTCCGGGGCCATTTCCTCCTTCCCGTCCAGACGTTCAGCTCTATTCCATTCTTTGGGGTTCCTTCCGGGTAATTATTTACTACAGTTTAGAACTGGGTTCTCTTTCCCATCCTACTATTCCCATCCCATCGTGCACACACTTACCTCTTGATTACTTTCTAGATCTCCCGTCCTTCAGCTCTGTCCGAACTCTCCGAACCCCCGCTCTCAGGGAATGCTTCAGGTATTCGAGGATTTGCCACCTAAAAGGTTAGGAGTTCTTCTATCTTCTTAATTACTTAGCACACTCCTCCCCCGCAATCACCTTACCTTGTTGTCTATTGCCATCAGAAGAAGCCTTCCCACACCATCATTGGAGACTTCACCTTCATTCTGTGAACAAGATACCGGATTCCGGATCCCGTCAGGGTTTTCTTCCCCAGAGGGTTTCCCTGCCGGTCGCACACTTTCTCTCGGGATTTCATTACCGGGTAGCAGGTGCTGCGGCGGTCGGGGTAACTCTTACAAGCTGCATTGGCCATTCCTTGATCTTCCAGTCTGCCAAGGTGAGACTTTCTTTTTATTCTGAAGTTGATTTCGACTAGAAGTAACACACGCACCGCAAGATTGGATAAATTGTATGATGTCTTTACGCCATGTGGGCCACCAATAGTTTTGTTTTACTTTAGCTAGAGTTTTGGCAATTCCAGGATGACCTTCAATCAGGGAGTCGTGATAACCCGAAATAACCTGCTCTTGTAAATCTTTAATTGGCAAGTATAGACGGTTCCTAAAATATGGTAACTGGTCTTTAATGGTGTAATGTTCTCCTTGAGTACACCACTCTTGTGAGAAAGTGGGACCCATTAAGAGTTGGATCTTGTTTTGGAGTTCACCCTGTGTCAATGTTGTCGCAAGACCCAGGAGTTTGTCTTCTGGAATGATGGCTACTGGATCTGGAATTATGTATACTTTTTCATCAACACCCATGCGGGACAAGGCGTCAGCCTTTCCATTTCGGACTCCTGGCCGGTAGGTGATCACATAGTCATATTCAGTGAAGAAAAGAGCCCACCGCAGTTGATGGGATGATTGAGCCTTTGATGTTTTTAGGTATTGCAGTTTTTGATGATCAGTTATGACCATGACAGTATGTCTAGCACCAAGGAGATAGTGCCACCATGCCTTGAAGCTGATTTTATAGCCAAGAGTTCTTTGTCTGTGATAGCATAGTTGAGTTCGGGAGGTGAGAATTTTTGTGACCAGAAGGCCACAGGGTGCAACTGGCCAGTTCCTGGGTCCCTTTGTGAGTTAACGGCTCCCATAGCCATGCTAGAGGCATCTGTTTCAACTATATAAGGGAGGTCTGGGCGAGGATGCCGTAGAACTGGAGCAGAAGTTAATTTTTCCTTAAGTTCTTGAAAGCCCTTCTCTACTTCTTCGGTCCAATGGAACTTTGTATTGTTTTTTCTCAATAGTGATGTAATTGGATGCACTATTTGGGAAACATCTGGGATGAATTGGCGGTAAAAGTTTGCAAAGCCCAACATACTCTGGATTCCTTTAAATGAAGTTGTTGACGGCCAGTTAAGAATGGCATCTACCTTGTGCCTATCCATTCTGATACCTTTTGGTGTGAGGATAAAACCGAGGAACTCCACTTTGGTGACATGAAAAGAGCATTTTTCAAGTTTTGCATACAATTTATGTTGGCAGAGTTTAGTAAGGACGGAGCAGCTATGCCTGACATGGTCTTCTTTTGTAGCAGAATACACTAAGATGTCATCAATGTAAACCAGGGCGCAAATGTCGATTAACTCCGGCAAAACATCACTCATAAAATAGTGGAATGCAGCAGGAGCATTGCAAAGTCCAAAAAGGCATTACCTGGTATTCATACAAGCCGTATTTGGTACGAAAGGCGGTTTTCCATTCGTCTCCTTTCTTCACTCGAACAAGATGGTACGCCCCCATAAGGTCCAGTTTGGTATAGATTTGGGCATCTTTGACTTGATCCAATAATTCAGGAATAAGGGGCAGTGGATAACGTTTTTTTACTGTGATCTGGTTTAATGCACGATAGTCGATGCAAGTCCTCAAATCTCCTTTCTTCTTTGGTACGAAAAATAAGGGACTGGCTGTAGTGATTTAGATGGACGGATACATCCATTTGCCAGGTACTTATCAAGATAAGATTTCAAATGGAGGTTTTTCTGGTTCAGTAAGTGCATAGATTCGACCACAAGGAATTTGTGCACCAGGTATGGGATCGATCTGACAATCGTAGGGCCTGTGCGGTGGTAGAATATTGGCTTGTTCTTTTTGGAACACGTCTTGAAAATCTTGGTATTCATTTGGTAGAGTACTAGTCACACCTAGTACAATTGCCGCCATACTGGGTGTAGCAGATGTACATAAGTCTGTTTTCTCCTTTTTCTTGGTAATAACAGGTGCGAGCACAGTCATCGGAAAAGGCCAACTTCTTGGCACGCCAATCTATTAGAGGGTTGTGAGCTACCAACCATGGCATCCCTAAGATTAGTCGAAACTGAGGAGCTTTGATGAGAGCGAATGTAATAGATTCTCTGTGTCCATCCTGGCACAGTAGGGTTAGTGCTGCAGTGCATTGGGTTACTGGTCCAGAAGCTATTTCTGTCCCATCAACAGTAGTAACTTTTTCAGTAGTCGACTTAGAGCATAAGGGAAGCCCCCATCTCTGCTGCCAGATCTTGGTCTACATAATTCCCAACTGCTCCGCTGTCTATGTATGCTTCGACAGCATACATCCGAGACGGTTGTTGGTGATTGATCAAAATTACTGGTAATGCAAAGTGTGAGGTCTGTGGCTCATCCTTCTTGCTCGACAAGCGGACCTCTACGCTTGCCGGGCTTGGTAGTTTTCCGACTCCTTGTTATTATCTTCCTTCTCTGTGGCTCCAACAGTTCTCCTTGGTGGTTTCACTGGACATTCTTTGAGGAAGTGGCCTGACTTTCCGCAATATAAGCATAATTGCTGTTGCCTTCTCTTGTCTCGTTTTAGTTAAAGGCGGCCGTACACCTCCTATTTGCATGGGTTATACCGTGTTTTCCAATGTACATGGAACATTATCCTTTCACCGGAAATACACAGCTCGGTTGTCTAACCTTATCCGGTCCGCTTTTCGGTATTGTAATCTGCGATCTAATTGCACCACAAGGTTGATGAATTCTCCACAGTCTTTAGGTGGGTTAACCACTTGAGCAAGGACATCCTTTAGTTCCCCTCGTAGACCCCGATGAAATAGTGTGGTCCTTTTTTCCTCAGGCCACCCAGCTTCAATGACTTCTCTGTTAAATGTTGTTATATATGTAAGCAAGTCTTGACTTGCTTGAGGGAGTGACAAAAGTTTGTTGGCTAATGCTTGGACTTGGGTATGACGAGCAAAGAGTTTTTTCATTTCCATCTGGAAGCCCCCGAAGTCATGTAACAAAGGATTATCCTGACTTACCAATGGTACCGACCAATCCGCAGCACTGCCACTCAGATATGACAAGACAAAAGCGACCCGCGCTTGGTCGTTAGGAAAAGCCCCAGGTCTGCAAAGTAAATGAAGACGACACTGGTTCATGAACGTTGCATACTTCTTGGGGTCCCCTGTAAATCATTCAGGTGGAGCTAAAGGAACTGCCCCAGGAAGGGTTATTTGTACTGGATTGGTGGATGAAGTTGGTACTGGTGCTGGCAGAATATTACCAGGCAATGGGGTCTGTCCTGCTTGTGATTGGAGCAATTGTCTACTTATTTCGTCGGTACGATCCTTAGTAACAATCAAATCCCTCCTAAGAGCGTTGGTTTCTTGCCTGGCTGAATGTACTTCAAGCCTAATTCAAGCCTAATTGTCCCAACAACTGAACTAACTGGCCAGTCTCTGAAGTCTCCATGACGCCCAGGTGGATAATATTATTGAGGCTTTGCGTTCTGTTACGCTCACCTGGTATCTACGGGGACGCCACCCAGCCCCGGTTGGATGATTTGCACTCTCGAACCTTCTCCCGGTCCCTTGGTAAGGCCGCTGGTTAAAGACAGGTCTGCAATATAGGAGAGCTTGATTCAATACCAGATTGTCTTTATGTTTTCCCACCTCCCTTGGCCTCAACTCCTTCCTCCCCCTTGGGCCCTCTCCTCACCTTAATATTGTAAAAGGTGGATTCTCCATCCTGCTCCTCATGGCAGGGGTGCGTATATGTGGGGGGGCGAGCAGCGACCAAGTTACTTCACTGGTGCAAGCCCCCCTGTGGGAATCCAGGCCTGCTGCGACTCCGTAGGTTTGCTGCTTTACAGTCTTTACATGCAGTTCTTATCTTCCTCTTAGTTCAAATAATAATGTCTTGCATCTTTCCTTTTAGGTATGGAAAGGTATTTTGATGTTGTCATGCAGTCTGAAGATGAGCATGCGCCGGTAGGCGAAAGCGCGGTGTGCGCAATGCTGTCCGGAGAGTAATTCGTGATGCGCTGCGCTGTTCCGCCTTTTATATTGCTAACCTGTGTCTTTTCTCTCCTTGCAGGTTGCGATGTTCCTCGCCCAGCGACGTAATGTTCCAGCAATGATACTGACCAGGAGATGACTAACCAGGTAAGAATTGTGTGGCTTTTTTCATTCGGGAGGAAACGTGAGTAAACGCTTACTAATGCTGTGTTTCTGTCTCCTCTTTCCAGGTTATGGTATTCCAGAATGCATGCGGTGCTGGATGATGGAGTTCGTACCTTCAGGTGAGTGGAACTGAAGTCGGCGATGGATTGAAGACAGGATACTGTTCCAGGTAAGTTTCGTAGTGTTCTTTTTCTCTCTGCAGGTCCTAGGTTTCAGGTGAGCTGGCATCAAAGAACTGACACAGTGAGCATTACGCTGCCCACAGCAGAATAACGCAAAGCATGTTCTGCTGTTTGGGTGCAGTTTAAATAGTCTCAGGTAAAGTAGTCCAGGTAAAATAGTCCCATGCCTGCCACACCCAAAGTAGTCCAGGTAAAGTAGTCCCAGACCTGCCACACCCAAAAGACTAGACCGCATAGCTCAGTTCCTTGTAACTGAGCTATGTGTGTGCCTCCATGTTGGCTGAACCCCCCCAATTTACATAATCCCAAGTAAATAGTCCCATTCTAATGTTGGTCTTCATGACGGTTATGAGCCTGGCACCAAAGGCGCCAGGACTGACTCCAAGAGAGTCGTGGATGAGGTTTTAAGGCCTTTGACCTGGCTCTAACTGGAAGGTTGACTTGCCAGTGAGGGCCAGGGCAAGGGTCATGACAGCACCTCTGCACCGCTGGCGTCAAAAACGTCTTGGGACTCCTTATACTCAACAGGAAGCAGCGTGTTGATAACAGCTCCAATAATAGAGGCGGAATCCATGAGTGCGTGGCTTGGGCTTATAGACTCCAGGCCAGTCATCAAGCAGTTATCCTCACAATAGTCAGAAAAGAAGCTCACCTCCCCGGAGTGGTAGTCCACCACCGGATTGTGCAACTTCAACCATGGTAGACCAAGAATGAGTCTGAACTGTGGAGCTGCGATGAGATCAAATGAGAGGATTTCTTTATGGCCGCAGTCTGTCGTCATAACCTGCTCAGCTGTGCGTTCTGTCACTAGACCAGGCACAAGTGAAGAACCACCAACCGCATTCACGACTTCAGGACACAATTTGGGGATGATTGGTTGCCTCAGCTCCTGAGCATAGGAACCATCCACATAGTTCCCTGTGTCTCCTGAGTCCAAGACGACCATTATCTCCCGTTTTTCGATGCAGGCAGAGGTAAGAGTAGCGGATAAACAATAGGGACTACACAATTTGGAGTTGATAGGAGGGCTACCTGGCAACTGGACCCCTTCTATTGCCGGGCTTTTGTGTATCCTTGATTCTTGGCAGGTTTCTTAGGACAAGCCTGCAGCAGATGGTCCGATGCCCCACAGTAGAAACATAAACCATTCTTTCTCCTGTGTTCCATTGTTTCGGCCGACAAAGGACCTTGAACCGCCCCTATCTGCATGGGCTTTGAGGATCCAGAATTGGAGGCCGGAGCGGAGAGAACAACTGGAGGAAACATTATTTTGTTCCCCTTTCCTCTCTGTCTGCCTAGAATCTATTTGCAGGACCAAGTCTAGAAGTTCCGGATAGGCCGTAGGTATCACTGGGACGGTAGCAAGTGTGTCTTTCAGAGAGTCGGATAGCCCCTTGTAAAACAAAGATGCTTTCTTCTGCTCTGGCCAGCTGGTTTTGGCCACCAGCTGATTGAATCAAGCCAGATAAGCCATGAGGGGCGTGTTACCCTGTTGGAGTCTGAGTAATTCTAGGTCAGCAGCCTGTGTGGCGTAGTGTGTGTCAAACACACGACTCATTGCGTCTATCAAGGCATCACAATTATAAAGCAAATGGCTCCCATCCTCCAATAACGGGTTAGCCCATGCGGCTGCTGTACCCCCTAGAAGTGACAACAAAAAGGTCACCTTCGTAGTAGAGTCTGGAAAGAAAGCGGGCCGACACAAGAAGTGCAACCTACAATAGTTCAAGAAGGTCCTGTACATCTTGGGTCTCCATTGAACCGTTCTGGCGGGGCCAAGGAAAACTGGGCGGTCATGTAGATCGGTATGGTGTCTTGTTGCGGTGGGAGTAACCCCGACCCTAAGGCTACAGCTGGTGGTGGTGCCTCAGCACCAGGGGATTGAAACCCATCCTGCAGCTCATCAATGCGTCGTTGAGTAGCAGAATGAGCAGCTGTCATATCGCTACGCAACTCAGCCACTAGTGCAAAATAGTGGCAAAAGTCTTATTTGCATCCATAATTAAGGCTTCTGATTATGTCAGAGGCGTGTTGCACAAATAGTGTAGTGGATAAATTCTTCCTGCAATGTACCCATCTGGTTCTTAAAGAATACAACCAGAACGGTCAATTAGCGGAAAGATAAGATGCAATACGAGACCCAGGTGTTGCAGGAGGAGACACAGGTGCTGCAGGAAGAGACGCAGGATATGCAGAAGGAGGCACTGATGACTGCAAGGAAAGCAAGTTGTTAATACAATGCAATCCATAGCAGGGCATAAACAATAGTCAGACATGTAATACCCACTGACCTGAGGTTGCAGAACCAAGAAGTAATCAGAAGTGGTATGTGATACAAGATGCAGGTCCCTGAGGTCTTCTCTGAAACAAGAAAACCCAAGAAGGTAAGCATAGGTTCCTAACAGAGCACTGTTCACAAGATGAAAAAAGCTGGGAGGCTTACCGTACAAGAATCCTATCAGAAGACAAGTGAAGAAGTCCAGGAGTTCATGGATCGATGGGCGTCTGCGTGTGATCCACAAGAAGCAGTAGGAATGTCCACAAACCTACTCAGACGGCACGAGGATGCCTCAGGTATAGTACACAATGGCAGTCTCAAGTCTGTGTACTTACAGTAAACAAGTCCAAAAATCCAAAAAACTGCGTGAACGGTTCCAAAACAATAATCCAATCGGGGTCAGAAACAGAGGTGGCAACGAGGTAGAAAAGCGGCAGGCAAGCAGATCCAGTAGCAGTCCAAGGTCAGATGAGGGAGCGGGCAGCGAGGTACAAAAAAGGAGTCAATTCAGGTCCGGATGCAGTCCGTGGTCAGTTCAAGGAGCGGGGGGTGAAGTAGCAGAACGTAGATGAAAGTAGGTCCAAAAGCAGCCCGGTTTGTAGTCTCAAGGTAATCTAGATGCAGGGTGGGACTGGGCAAGGGCAAGGTTCTGGAAATGGGAAACAGAGTTCAGAAGAGACAACAAGGATACGAAGAATTTCAAAACGCCACTGAATTCAAATCGCAAGCCCCGGCATACTAAATGGGAGGTGCTTTTGAATGCGATGTCACATGGCAGCGCTGCACGTTGTTCGGCGCAGGAGGCGGGTGCAAGGAAGTGTGTACAGAACGCCAGCATTGCCATGCCAACTTCCAGGCACCTGGCTGTAACCTCCTTAAAGGGCTAAGTGCATTCTGTATGCTACTAGCATTACTAATAGGAGACACATGCTTGCTAAGTGAGTGACGGTACCATGGACCTCATGATGCATGACGCCCAAACCTGGCAGCTACAGCTTTCTTTTCTGTCTTCCTGCACTGTGAAATTATTATCTTGATCACACAAAATCCAAGCAATACCAATATGATCACGGCTCCAAGAAATTTAAACATGTCTGACATCCATTGTGCAACCCAAGAGAAGAGTGATCCAAACCAACTGTCATCACCAATGTCTTCTACTTCATCTATCATCTGGCCACAGAGTTTTGTCAGAATGTCGATGGCCTCTGTCAAGGTTCCATTCTCGTCATCATGGGAAGGTATGAATGTGCAACATGATTCTCCAATTTTTGCACAAACCCCTCCATTCACAGCTGTGATCATGTCTAAGAAGTACCTATTCTGGAGAGTCATCAGTTTTATGGCTCTCATCTCTTCTCTGATTGCATTGAATCTCTTTATGGTAGTGTTAATTGTCTGCAGCAATTCCCATCGGGTTATCAGTAGCCACTTGGTATTTGCTCCAACTTGGATTCTTGGCATGGAGATCAATGTGAACACTGATGAAGTTTGGCTGAATAGTCTGTGGTCATATGGGATAGAATCAAATGCTTCTATTGATTTGACTGAAAAGTAGTTCTCTCTCTTTATTCTGTTTATCAGCTCCACAGATCTCTTATTCCTCAGGTGAGCATCTGCTTTTGGAAAACTGTCAAGATTCAGGTCACTTTTTGGAATCACTAATGCTGGAACATGGACATTCACTAATGTGCATTTGCCTCCCCAGTCTTTAGGTCACCTTATGTAGGCCTTGGATCCACAAGCCCAATAATGATCCATGATTACTGCTGTTTCATGCACCATTCCTGATGTATCAAAGATACAATCACATTTCTGATTTTCTCCAACTTTCCCCTCTGAAGTATAACCTTGAGCTCTCCAAAGGTACTATTTGCAGGGGTCATCCTCTGTCTTCGACCCATGTCAATAATTGAAAAAGTCTTGGCCAACATGATTTGCATACCTCTTGTACATTTAAAATAGTGGATTCAGGACGATTAGTTACCATCCAGGCTCTGCAGATCACTACTCCTTTTTCCTAGCCATCTGGTGATAGCACTGATGCCCAGATCTGCATCTGGCCTCTGTTCTTCCATATTCGAATTTCGTCTGCAGTTATTCCTGTGATCTCTAGTTTCTTGTTCACTTCTCTTCTGATTTCTGCTCCTTTTACTCCAGGTTTTTCGTATCTGATCACCTGCTTTCTTGTTTTTGCATTGTTTCTTGTCTTTATATGTTGGATGTAGTCATCTTCATCTGGATCTTTCTTTTCAGTTGCCCATTTGAGAGAGGCATCTTGACCCATGAACTGGCCTCTTGTTTTGCAAAGTGAAACCTGTGAAATACAATGTGCTGTTTGGACATCTATTTCAACAGCTATGAAGATCTTCGCCTTCCCCATGCTGTATGGCAGGAGTGCACATACAAAGCATTCCTCCTTTGAAGTTTATTTCCCGATTTCCTTCGTGTGTTGGTACCATATGTTATTTCCAAAGTGTGCTTTGCTGTCCAGGTAATCATTTAATTCATAATTATATTCATATGTGCTTCTTTTAGATCTCATTCTTTTCATATGAGCTTCCATAATCATGAAGTGTACCCATGTAGCTTCTTCTTACCGAATTAATCACAGGAACATCCATCCGGTTCCCTGTGTAGGAGAAAGTTCAGAACGTCTCATCTGTTCAACAGCCCATTTGGGCATGAAAATGTCTCTTATAATCTCCATCTGGGATCTTCCTTTTGAAACTTCTTTTGGATCAATTGTCACTAGACCAGGTGTATCTGCATGTGTCTCTCGTGTAGACTCAACTTTTAACACCCCTTTATCTTGCCTGGTTTTCCCAGCCTGTCTCTGGTGTCTAAAAACAGTCTCCAAAACATGTTTTGTATGTGAATTATTATTAATGACATCCATCTCAATTGCTCAGGCAATTTGCCATCTTTTTTTGGGACAGCAATAAATACATATGTTCTAGGCCACCTAGTAGTTGCCACACGTACAATTTCTTTCTTCTCAGAAATGTGCACAGGAGTGTTGGTTCCATGTGCACCAATATAAAATGCTGTTCTCCCCATCAAGGAAAGCAGTACAATCATGAACACAATACAGGTGTAGATTACACCGTGGTACGTTAACCTGCAACATCTACTTCTTGGACAACGTGAGCATCTTTCTTCATGCAACAGAATAATGTTGCTATTTAGATTACCCATTTTGATCACCTAAGGAAGAAAAAACTTCAGCATGGTGAACTGCTTCTGGAAACTGCTGTCTTGATTCAGAAAGTTGTCCTTGATCAATTGTCTGCTTACTGGATGATGAAAGCACTGTCTGTGTCTTTGGAATCAGTTTTTCACTAGTCGAACTGAAAAAGCCTATTTAGTATGAAGGAAACAACATCAGCAAGTCTATACAATCTGTATGACATAGATTATCTCCCAATATATGCCTCAAATCTGCCTCATCCCAGAAGACATGTCAAACATTTTTCAGCAGGAACCAAAAGTCCTTCTTTATCAGCAACCTCTCGAAATGTCCCTTGGAGGAAAGTTTCTACAGCGACCTGTGATTTCTTTCAGAATAGATGCTCACTTGGATAATGATCCCTTCCATGATCACATTCAGATTTGCAGTGTTCCTTGGATCTCAGAGAAAGGTGCATACATCAGTGGGATACAACAAGGTGCGGATACTCTTCAATTAGAAGAAAGAACACCACACTGTCTAGTCTATGAGCTGCTTCGTTTCATGGTAATTGCAAGAACTGTTCAGTGATGACTATGAGTAATCTTTTTATAACTTCTTCATTCTTAGGATCTTGTAAAAAGGCTGAAATGCGGGTGGTTCTCCCCACCAGCGAAGGACAATTGCATAGTACTAACTCGAAATAGGTGAGAATGTTTCTAGTAAGGTCATCACTGGGTAACCCCATAAGTAAATCCAAACAGGAACTCTGTGTTAAACGAATCTGGGTATTGTACCCTTTTCTAATTGCTGTGTCCACGATCAAAATCTGGCATAACCTACTTCTTATCAAGGCTAAAGCATGCCTCAGTCAAAAGTAAATAAGCTACTGTGGCTTTAAGGACAAAAAGATCTTCCCTTAACCCTGCAACTGAGTTGCACAGAGTGTTCGAATTTGTATTTCTTGTCCCTTTTATAAATGACTTAAAAGGAGTGTCCCAAACCAAGCCGCAGTCCACTGGGTTCTTTGTCATTCTACTTGTCAGCTTCTGCGTCCTTCTTCCTCGTCATTGATCTTGTCTGCACATGCTGTGGTTCTTCCCTGATGCTTGTACTTGCCTCGTCATTTAGGGGTGCAGGCAGAGGAGTCTTTCCAGCAAAGATTTTCACATCTCCCAGGAAAATCCAGGCACGCCTAACCTGCACTTTGACAGCAGATGGCATGATGTCCTCCACAATGAAAGGACCACAAAAGCGGGGCTTGTCCACTTTTTTCTCACGTTATTGCAGATTAAAACTGCATCTCCTGGGAATAGTTTAAGAATAGAAAGTTCTTTATATTGGTCTGTTGAAGCATCTCCTTCTGTGTTCTGTACTGCTCTACACCATTGTCTCTGCAGCTGTCCTGAAATGACAGAGATACTGGAAGTCATACAGTTCAAATACTCACACAATTCCAATCCTAACAGTTGTGACGTTGGCTGAGCATCACTTCTAACTCTGGATGGGGGCATTAGGGGTGTTCTCATTCGTCTTCCAGTCACAATTTCATGGGGTGTGAGATGATGGTCAGAACCTGGTTGGTTCCTCAAAGCATATAATGCCAGTGGTAGACAATGCAACCACCCTTTTTTAAGGTCAGCTTCAACTTGGCTATTCTTTCTTTAAGCAAGCCATTGAGCCTCTCACAAATTCCATTTTCTTGTGGATGATAAGCCAAAGAAAACTTGTGTTTTATACCAAGCAACAAGCTAATCTGTTCAAAAATTGTATTAGTAAAATATTGACCATTGTCTGACCTCATGACTTCACATACTCCCCATCTAGCAAATACTTCCTGCACTAAGAATGTTGCTGCACAGGTGGAATCTGGATGTGTACAGGGCCCTGCTTTTATCCATCTCGAGAAAGGACACACCACTACGATCAGGTATGTATATCCATTACATACTTGTATCATGTTGACAATAGTGGCAGCAAGATTTTCGCTAGTTGTATGCGCGGGGTAGTGTAGCTGTTCTAGCACCACCCTTACTAAGACTACAGGCATCCCCGGTTTACCAGTGCTGTCCTGTCACCACAATGCTTTAGAGGGGTTTAAAGAATACCTCCTTCATGTCCATACATTGTTTTCCTCTTGGGGTGCTTCCCCCTGGATTTCCACTAACTGTGTTTTATACAAATGGTTTTATCCTTCAGGTACAGTCATTATTACAGTCATTCTTTCATTTTGATCACAAATTTCAACATTCATTATCCCTACATCTGTAGTTGCTATTCGCTTAGCCTCAGCATCCGCTGCTTGATTTCCGTGTGAGATAAAATCTTCCCCTTTAGTATGGGCTGCACATTTAACGGCTGCAATGCCTACTGGTAGTTGTAGTGCCTTTATGAGCCTATCCAATAAGGTGGTATGTTGCAATGGCGTGCCGTCCGCTTGGAGGTAGCCCCTCCTCTTCCAACGTGATAGCCCTGCGTGCACCATTGACATCACACAGGTAGAGTCACTAACAGCGTTACTTCCTGGTCTGCATAACTCTCGATCACGAGTATCAACGCCAGTCATTCTGCAGCTTGTGCGGAATAATGAGATGGCAATCGAGTACTAATAAGCATCCAAAATTCCCCAATAGCTGTGTGCTTTACCACAGCGGCACCTGTATACCTCTGTCCATCATATTAATCCATCCTTGAAGAACCATCAATGAAAACAATCTCTCTTCCTGCTAATGCATTCTCCTTTATTCTAGGGAGCTCATCGCAGAACTATTCATAGTTGGCACAATCGTTTACAGGCTCTCCCTCTGTCATTGGCTCAGCTACAAACATGGCTGGATTCACTATTCTACATCTAACTATTTTGATCGCTGGGTTGGATATAACTACCTCATAGGCAGAAGCCCTTTGAGAAGTCAACGTGCCTTTTGGTTTTTCTAAAATGGCAAATAGTGTGTGCTCAACAAATAACATCATGGAACATCCCATTATTATGCTTGCAGTTTTCTCTATGGTGAACGCAGCGGCAGCCAAACTTTGTTCGCATGGAAAATGACCCCTCATTACTGGAGCTAAGATTCTGCTGTAATATGCAAGGGGCTTGTACCCCACTGTGGTTCTCTGCGTGAGCACTGCTATCATAACAGTGCTGTCTGTATGTAAAAAAAAGAAGAATTCCTCCACATAATTGGGTATACCTAAAACTGGAGCCATGCAAATAGCTTTTTTCAATTAGTCGAATCCTTCTTCCATCCACACGATTTTTTCCTGCGTTGTCTGTGCTTTCTTTAGGGCCTGTAATAGGGGCCTTATATAGGAGCTGTAGTCAAATACCCATGCTCTGACATAGTTACATAGTCCCAAAAATCTCTGCATGTGCTTTATCATGTGTGGGTTGGCTGTTTTCAAAATAGCCTCAGCTCTTTCAGTGGTAACCTTTTTTCCCTCATGTGAAATCAATTGGCCTATGTACAACACTTCTTGTTATATCCTTTGTCAGCAAGTATAATCATCAGCTGAACAGAATCGCGCCTGCACTCTTCCTCTGAGGTGCTGCAAACTAGAATATAGTCGACGTATTGCAACACAACACTTTCTAAAGCAATATTGCTTAAATCCATCTGACGGACTCTATTGAAAATCGATGGGGACTCACAGTACTTGCCTGGGGTAAGCGAGTGCTTTTCAAGCCACTTTGACTGAACGTAAATGACGTCAGATCATGCAAGTCTTAATGCAATGGGATTGAGAAAAATGAGTTTTTCAAGTCAATCACCATGAAATATTGTGCGTCAACAGGTATATTACATAGAATTGTAGACGGGTTCGGGACTAGAGGGAACTCGGTCTATACAATTTGGTTTATCGGCCTAAGATCTTGTATTAGTCTCCAAGACCCCCTTCCCTTTTTTCACAGGATAAATTGCAGTATTACAGGCTGACTCTGACGTCACTAAGATACCCTGGTCCATCATGCCAGAAATCGTTTTAAAAATACCTTCATCTGCCTCTCGAGACATGGGATATGGCAGCGCTCAAGGTAAAATTGCTCCTGGTTTCAATTTAATCTTCACCTCTCCAACCCCCTTTAACAGGCCTACGGGCCTGTGGTCCATAATGAAACTGGCACCTTTGCCATATCTTCCTCAAGATATTCAGGACGTTTTTGTGCTAGCATAATTTTCTGAGGAACTTCTCCTTTAATCTCTCTTACCCAATAAGTAATGTTCATTTCAAATATCACCTCATCGTCAGATGGGTGATCCCAAAACAGGTCTTCATCAGTGACGTCAGTCAATCTGTAACCTTCTCCAATGGCGATTACTGCGCGCCATTGTCTGCCCTCATCATGATTGCCATCAAGCAAAGCCATTTCTCCACGCACTATGGCTGCTTGTATCTTTAAGGGAAAGACTCATCCCTTTTCCTCGAACATAGGTATCCTTGGCCTGAACAAAATGTCATTGGGAGTTCTCATCATTCTACCAGCCAGTCCTGGCAACCATGATATTAGAATGCAAACCCCATACTGAAAAACCTCTGGTTCTAATGGAATCGCTCTCATAGCTATTTGTCCTGAAAATGCCGTGATAATTTCGCACACGTTTACATAATGCATTCCTGGCGTTGAACATACTATACCTTTGTCAGTAAACAAAATGGTCATATTCAACTTTGTCATTAAATCTCGTTCCATTATATTGACAGGTTTTTGCCTTGAATACAGCAGTTGCACCTTCATGTCACATTCTCCTATAGAGACTGGTAATTCTTCTGTAAAAGGAACTCTACTTGTAGCTCCTGTGAATCCCTGAGTATTCATGGCATTGCTAGACATTGAAAATGTTCCCTCTCGTATACATAAGCGCGTTGCACCTGTGTCTACTAGAAACTAAAAATGTTGCCTTCTATTCGGACGTCCACCCTTGGTTCCCCATGGGGGTTTGGCGTCACGGATAGCATAGAACACATCAGGTCTCCCAGTGAGCTGTCCTATTGCGGGTAAAGCCTTGTCCCATCATTCGTGAAAGGATTCCCTCTATCAATAGTGACACCCCCTCCTCTAGAAGTTATTGACTGTCCTGTGCTTGTGTTCTGCTGAAGCTACATAGGTGATTGCTGTGACTATCCTTGTGGCGGGTTACCTGCTACCTGCTGCGTTTGCAAGCCTTACTGCATTCTCGGTGCTTGCTGCTGTGCTGTTTGATTCTGTAAAATCCATCTCCGTTCTGCTGCAAATATGCAGGTGGATTTGACATCCCCCCTCTTGAAAAGTGTCCATTTTGCACAAACCCTTGACTTCTACATGTGCAAAACAAATGCCCTGTCATTCCACATGTCCAACATATAGGCGGTGGTCTCTCAATCTGCCCATTTTGCATATTCGGATTACCATTCTGCATATTTTAACCCACCTTGGTTATTCTAAATGTTTCCCTGATTACTATGCCAATTCCCTTGATACCCTTGCCATCCTCGTCCTCGAAATCCCCTTCCTCATGGAGGATAACCACTATTGTTTTGATCGAACAGTCTTTGATTGTTCACCTGCAGCATGTTTACTGGTCGCTGTGAGTTCGACCCATCTACTCTGGACAACATTGCCCCTTTAATGGCGTACTTGGATAGTTTTTTCTGCACCAACTTCGCCTCCTCTCCTTTGCGAGCATCGTCTTTTTTGCGATTCTTTTCCTGCAGGCGCCTGCAGTAATGCGCAATGGTCAGCTGAATTTCCAACCACGGTTTAGCCTCTATCCCCACTAACTCCTTGAGCTGCTTCTGTACTGGCTCTGGCAGCCTGTGGCATAATATATGGTAGAACACTGGTATAGATTTTCCCCAAAATTCAGTCGTTTCCAACGCCCAAGATTCCTGAAAATTTTGAATATAAACCAACGGATCATCTCGTTCCTTCATCTTTTTTGTCATTATAGCTCCCATATCAGACATGTCCGGATACAATACTTGAAGCACTTTCCAGACTGCTACTCTACAGTTATTGAGCGGTGCTCCATCGTGAGTGGTGTTGACTGTAGTCACACCAGGGTACCCTGCCCTCGTCCACACGTCATCAGCTCTCTCACCAAGTATGGTGATTAAAAGACCTTTTATGTCCCCTATAGCCAACTTGTTCCCTCCCGTCATTTTCTCTAATTCATGTATCCATTTCCCAGCGCCAGACGTTAAAATCAGGATTTTACACCCTAAATTATCCTTGTCCATCTGGGGCCATGGTATATACTGTGGTCTGGCGCCTCCTTTTTCTAACAAAGGAAACTGAGACGCCCCAAACTCATTCTCATCTCTCATCGTTTCTCTGTCCACTGCAGGGACAATGTTGCCACATCGCCATCTACCTGGCAATAATCTTAATCTGCTTACATAATCCGATGACTCCCCCCTCTGACCGTGGAGTTGCCCCCTAGGTCGGTCTGACTGTGTCAATGGCTCAGTCGCCTTAAACACAGGCGTGTTTAAATCTGACCATCTTAATTCCTTATCCAGAGAACAGCATCTCTCAGACCCACATGCGTCATTTCTCTCTTCCCCATGAAAGTCTCCCTTTTCTTCGTCTGACATTTCTTGTACACAACTCGTGCAACTTCTTTTGTCTTCATTTCTATTTAGAGTCAGTCTGTTTAAAGACAGCTCCTTATGTCTCGCACTACATGAGGCTTCCACCGTGTCATACAACTGAGTACTCTGGAGACGGTCATTTTTTCCATTCCCCTTTGGCTCTTTCTGAGTTCCCATGTCATGGGGTACTTTATCGATCGCTTCCCCAATGCTCCTCGCGTCAAACTCCTCTTCTAGATTTGCTCTAGACATGCCTAGTAATGACTCGTATTCTGGGAAGAATTCCTTTATGTCCTCCCATGTTACTTTTGGATTAGGATCTTTTACTTCTTTCTCCAAGTACTCGAGATCGCGTGCTCTCTATCTTCTGTTACGCTCCATATCATCGTCAAATTCTCTTTGCTTTCTAGCTTCCTCTCTCACTCTGTCTTCCTCTTTCTTTTTCATATCCCTTCTTTCATTTGCCCTTCATATCTCCTCATCCCTTTGTCTTTGCATCCTTTTATCCCTTAACTTTTGTTACTCTTCTTCTATTCTTTTTCTTTCTAACGTCTCCTGTTCATCCACTGTTCTTTGTTTATTGTCATGTTTTCTTTGCTCTTCTGCTCTCTCTTGTTTGTTACCTTGTTTGTTTTGATAGAACTGCTCTCTTCTCTGTCAATCTTTTCTTTTCGCTCCTTCATCCTTTAAATGTTCTTCTCTTTCTTTGTCTCTTTTATCTTGCTTGTCTTGATCTCCCCTTCGTCTTACATCCTCGATGTCTTTACCATCGAGTTTTTGCAAAATCTGACGTCCCATCCATTAGTTCTGTAAGAATGCTACCTCATCAGTTTTTATCTCTTTCTCCCTTCCATCTCTTTATTTCTCTTCCAATATCTAGAGATGTGCTTGCTCAATAACTTCTCTCCTTATCGTATCTCTCCTTGTCCCTCGGGATCTTGGGGATTACATCTTTCTCACTGTTTTTCTCTGGGCACTTGTCACTACTTTGCGTAGGTGACTCATAAGCCGGGTTGCTATACCCCATCACTGCTTTAAGTTCCCTTAATGGGTATAACCCATTGTCTTTCTTATTCGCGTCTTCAATTTCAGACGGGTCGGGTGGAGCAGAGGGCTCTTCAGCCCCCTCTTTGCATACATAAAGTATCCAGTCTATAGGAGGCGGCTCATCTCGCTCCTCCTGGTACATTTCCAAAGCTCTGTGCTCACTAGGCGCTTGTCTAGCTTCTTCCCAGTATACGCTGCATGCATATATGTCGTCATATGCTGCAAGACTGCCTTCGATAGTGATCCGCCTTGTGGACACGGCATAAACATTTTGTCTGCAGTTCCTTTAACCCATTCTTCACTGTACTGTCTAAGTTTAGGTGCGTGTTTTGGCAATTGTTTGCAGAGATGCACTAATGGAGTAAGATCCTCCATTCTTAACCCTTCACTTTTAACTTGCTAACACTTGCTTGCTTTAATCACAGGTTTTAAAAACACGTTTTTCAAGAAAACAACATAATATGAACGAGCACCAACTGTCGCAAGCTCCAATCCCGTTTTATTCACAATTTTAGTTTAATCTTGCTAAAAAACAACCATCAAATACAATAAAAAAAGTCACTTTCTTTTCCTCAACTTCACACTTCACTCATTTATCATACATTTTTCCTTTGGCTATGACATCATCGTGCTTTCAAAACTACATAAAACAAACAGACAAACTTGACCGGTCACATAAAATGTTCTACGATCTTCTTTCTTAAGACTCATCTTACCCTCTAAAAATGCTCCTCGCTGAACTTAAATCTATCTCCTTAGGACCGCCTTTAATCGGATCCGTATTCTACGTCATCCACAAACGGGATTTAAGATAAGATTTCTTCTAAGGTTCTTTAAAACTTAGGTATAGGGCGCATCCTCTTTATCGTGGCCTCTCACACGATTTTACTTATTATATTGCTCGGGCACACAAGTCAATATCTGATTCCCCATATATATATATATATATATATATATTTATTTTTGCACTCTTACTCTTTCATTATGTTTATCCCACCTCCCTCCATTACTCTCCTTTATTTTAGTACGCATGCATCAATTTGCCACATTCCTCAGTTTCTACTCACCATTCGCATATTTTTTCTTCTTCGGACCCTTGGGATCGCCACCTCCATTACCGTCTCTTCAAGCCGTGGTCCGTTCCGCTCTTTGTTGAAGTGGTAGGGGATTCTTATTGAAATTAAGGGGACCCGTCACACCCTCCTTGCAAGGATATTTTTGTCAGTTATACTAAACACTATCTACGGGGAGCTTCACATCCGAGGTTGTGCAATATTACCGAGACTCTAAAGTTTACTTATATCGATGGTCAATGCACTTTTAAAGAACAATCCTCTCTCTGCTACCAAGTGAACTGGGTTCTTCCAGCTCTTTAAAATGAGTAGCAATACCCTGGAGATGGATGGGGATGCAGATTTTATTCATACATCAATAATCAAAACGACTCAGGTAGTTTGGCAAAAGGGGTGTTCATTTTATTAACAAGTATATAAAACAGGGAGGACAACGAACATCCTCTTACTTAATGCATCTTAGCAGGACTGAGGTTATATGGCATAAAATCGTCATCATTGACATTGACCTGCGTCACTACCTACGTGGCAAACTACAAAAACCTATTGGATGGAGTGATTTGTTCTACGTGAATGTCTAAGCATAAGTTCCATATCAGTATAGAACCGTGAAGGAAAGGGATAAGTTGCTTAACATCAGGTGGGGCAACTAAGCCCTCCCTAAACATGGCCACTATGAATGTCTCTAAATACACAACGTTCCTTTGGCTACACAAACTATAGGACCCTTGATTACATGGTCCTCTGCAATTGGTTGGCTTCCGCCCCCATCAGTATTTTTCCACCTACGTTTAGCAGCATGCAGACTGAACATCCATATGCTGGTGGGCTCATCTAGAAACCAGCTTCCCACCAATTATTATATCAATCCATCATCACCTCTACAGTCCAGTGTCAATTAGGGCTTTCAAGTTTGGCCTTGGGTTCGTACTTTGCTCTGAGAGTTTTAAGAAGTGTAGGCACAGCCGGCCTTCGTGAGTAGGTGTGACCACCTCGATGATCCAATTTCTTCCTTCCACATGACTGGACACCATGTAATCGAGCTTTTCGTGTATTTAATATTCTTTTTTAATAGTCCTCGACGTATTTTGTTTTGCTCAAGCTTCCTGAACAGGGGCCCCTTGTTCCTTCACACAATTTGGAAAAATGTACTCAGGGAACCCACCACAGTTGGGCGCGTAATGAGTGTGGTGAGGACTAGGTGTAGATGGCAGTTAAGTAATAGTCTGACCAAGATCTAGGCATCCACCAGCCCCCACCCTGACAATACACACATATATATATATATATATATATAAATAAATAATATATGTGTGCGTATTTATAGTGAAAAAACCTTATTAAAGGAACGTTATGGTTACAAGTAACAACCCAGGAAATTCACCAGTTATGACAAACTAAGCAACTATAACTCGTGCCACCACTGTGGCAATGCTAAGACTGAAACCCATGACATAAAAGATAACATCACAAATGGCATTTAGATTTAAGGTCAGGCCCAACATCTTCCTCTGTCCACCTGTCCCTCCTTATCAGTGGTTGGTGCCACTTCCTTCCCCCACCTTACCTCCTTGCCTCTCCCGCAAGGAAAAAGAAAACCCCACAAAACAACGACAAAATAAAAAAATAAAAAAGCTTCCATTGGAGCCATCTTTCACAGTTAAAAAATAGAACTAACAAAAGTAATATAATAGACTCCATCTATGTTAAATTTTTCAGAAAAGTAGTTAGAGTCAATAAGATTTTCCAACATTTCCTTTAGCATTATGTTCTATGCTAATCGAAATAATGGAGCTTTGTATACTAGAGATAAAGAAAAAATGACAGAAACTATTTGATGTCCCAAACACTTTTCTCTAGCATACAATAACTACCATAACTTCCTAAGGACCTTTTCTAGCCCTATTTAGTCCACAGACAGTATAATAATCCGCAGTGGGAATCAATACAGCGTAAACCTGTTACAGCAATATTGCAGACCAGAGTGATCCTTTACAAATATGGGAAGGTGTCCATCAATTCGGGCCCTACCATTTTGGAACCAGAAAGTTATACGCATGCTTATTTATGGACTGGAGACAAAATCTATCACATTAAGGGTATCCAGTTAATATGTCGAAAACATTTTTTCATATGACAAAAATGGCGAACATATTTTACCACATTTTTTTTCTCGAATGTATTATTTTTTAATTTACATGTTTTTTTGGTTTCGAGAGTAAAAAAAAAAGGGTTAAAAAAAATAATACAGTGGGTTGGGAGAACCCCCCCATTGCAAACAAAAAAAAAAGACATTCAAATTATTTTTTCCGGTGAAATGTTTTCGACATTATGGCATTCGAAAAAATGTCATTCGAAATAGTCACTAGGAACCCACAATAAACGCCTCCCTTAATAAACTAGAGGCAACATTTTGGTGACAAGTTCTCCGTCTTCCCGAATCTGTTCCAGGACCCTGGCTGCGATATGAGCTGGGGCTGATTTCGTTAACTGCCTCATATAATTGACGCCTATGCGCTTTATTTGGAAAATGTCTGATATTGACTAATATGAACATTGTGCTTAGAACTGTATCAATGTACATGTTTTTTTTCCAACATTCCTTTGCTCTAAAATGGACAAACCACATCTTTCGAATTCTAGTGAATGCAAATGTATCTGTATAAGTACTCATAGCTAATCCCGATCGAGAAAAATGTAAAATCTATCAAACAGATTGGATAGAAACTAGAAGACTATGTTCCACATACAAAAATTTCAACATCGATCATTATGGTGAAAGAAAGTTCAGAACTATGGAACCGTATCTCTGCAGATCGCCTTCACCAGACATTCGGAATTCTATAATTCGGCTGCGACTGAACCTGTGGCACACGCAAGATCTGTTGACCAAATGCAAAATCATCAGTATGCAACAAAATTTCTGTTGTTTCTGTTTGGACCATACAGTAAAAAAAACGATGGAACATCTCATAGTAAACTGTCTGGCATTAATTTAATTGAGAGCAAAGCACTTTACTAAGCATCTAGCATACTTCGGAAACATGTTTTCTGAATTCAGGTGGCCAATGATTTTGACTACAGATTCAATTAGCAAATCGAATTGCCATCTATAATTTCATCAGATCACTAGATTTACATGGTCAAAATGAATTGGAGATGTGCTCTGAGCCCAATACGTAACTCATGTCCTGAATAGCTTTTTGGAAGTCCGAAACAATGAATTAATGTGTGGATTGAATCTGCTAACAAAAGCATTGGCTGTCTGTATAAAATATCTAAGTAACAAATTAGTTCATGATCGACATATTGCACTCTGAATTGATTATTTGTGAAGTTGGGGCAAGTTGTTTAAGGTTAAATAGTTGACTTCCATGCTGTGATCCTCATATGACTGCACTTGTTTGCTTTGAGTGTGATTACTTGCTTGATTTAATTGAATTTTATACATTATGATTTGAACAAACACTTTTAATTTAACAGACTTGATTGCAACCAAGTTGATCTAAGGTTGTTTATATGTTAGTTGTATTAATTGTTCAATGAGTTTTATCAATTGTAAAAATTATTGAAAAGTTGATTAATTTCAGCTAAATCAATTAAAAAAAAATATTCCGCAGACTCCTCAGGAAATTACACAGTGGGAGGGGGATTTAAACTTAATTTACATTTTTTTTTCCCCATGGTGGCTCTTAAAATAGTATTTTTTTGCTTTTTTGTTTTTCGGGGGTTTTACATACTATACTTTTCGGGTTTTGCTTTTTATGTACTACAGCTACTAACAAATGCTTCACTACATACTTTACGTGTTCTGCTTTCATGTTTTTTTCAAAAACTGTCTCAAGGCATTCTGAACATTAGAAAGAAAAATCTAATTTCCAACATCTGTTAAATGTACTCCATCTCTTTGAAAAATATTCACTCCATCAAACTTTATGTTCTTCTTGTTGAAATATTCCATTCCTACATCCTGTAAAGAAAACACGTACAGCTTTATTTACATATTGCCTGTCTTTTTCAATCTGTGGACAAAACGAGTTTGAACGTTTCCACATTTTATTTTGAGTTATACTTGAAGAAATAATCTTCGAAGCTGAAAACAGTTCAATTAACTTTTTAAATGTATCCTTCATGGCAAACTGCAAGGATATGCCAGTCACATAGCCCAAACTGCTGCCTCCACAATATGCTAAAATGATGTCTGGATGTTTTAATTTAACCACATTCTCGCAAAACGGTAACAATTCTGCCCACTTTAATCCTTCAAACTCCATACCGGTAAACTTCTAATTCTTCTAATTCAAGATTCAAAGACATTCCATACTGCTCTGTGTAAACATCTAACCAATTGATTCATAAATCTCCCACCATCCACACAGTCTGCTTCTTCGTAACCATAGCCATCTTTGCTCCACTTCACAAAATTAAGAAAACACTTCCTACACTCTACACTTCAACTCCTCCACAACCACAAAACCTGATTGGCTAAGCGCCCGCTGTCGGCAGACATTTGTGACTGTCCACGGTCTCTTCAGTCCTATTTCCATGCCAGGCATTCTTAAAAGACCTGGATGGCACATGCAAATCCACTGACTGTCGCAGAGCAATTGAAGGGAGTGTGGAGGTTTAAACTCAATTTAAATTTTTGATTCTACAATGCTGATTCTTAAAAGAGCCTTGGCGGGGTTTGGAGATTATTTTAAAATACGTGTTTTGCTTTTTTTAGTTTTTTCTACTATACTAACAAATGTTGTTCTGTACTAATTTGTTTTAATAACTTTAGCAAAAACTGCTTGAATTCTTTTAGTTTTTTTGTTTTTATGTCCTACACCTACTAACAGATGTTTTACTCCACATATTCCCTTTTCATTTTTTCACAAAATCTGTTTCAAGGCATTCTGAACATTGGGCAGAAAAATCTAATTTCCAACAACTGTCAAATGAACTCCATCTCTACAAAAAATAATTCAAGCCATCAAACTTTATGTTCTCACTGTCAAAAGGTGCCATTCCTACACCCTGTCAAAAATCACATACAGCTTTATTAACAAGCTGCCTGGCTTTTTCCATTTGTGGCCAAAACAGGTTTGAATGTTTCCACATGTGCCTTTGATTAATTTGTGAAAAAATAATCTTCGAAGCTGGAAACAGTTCCATTAGCATTCTGAACATATCCTTCATGGAAAACTGCAAGGATAGTGCAGTCACATACCACAAACCTTTGCCTCCACAATGTACAATAATGATGTCTGGAAGTTATTCACACAGAAAGGTAATAGGTCACCCTGTTTAAGCCAAAAACTGCATACCAGGAAACTTCCACTTCTTCCAATCTAACATTAGCAGAGATGCAACACTGCTCAGTGTAAACCTTCAACAAATTGATCCATGAATCTCCCAGCATCCACACACTCTTCTTTTTCATAGCTATAGCCCCCTCCACTCCTTCACTTCACACAAGAAAGAAAACACTTGCTACCCTCTGTTTCTTCAGAATTCAACTCCTCCCCCACATCCACAAAATCTGGTTGGCCAAACCTCTGATGTCTGCGGACATTTGTGACTGTCTGCAGTCTGTGCAGGCCTATTTCCATGCCGGCATCCTTAAAAGACCCAGATGGCACGTGCGCATCTGCAGCCTGCTGCGTTTGCAAGCCTTACTGCATTCTCGGTGCTTGCTGCTGTGCTGTTTGATTCTGTAAAATCCATCTCCGTTCTGCTGCAAATATGCAGGTGGATTTGACATCCCCCCTCTTGAAAAGTGTCCATTTTGCACAAACCCTTGACTTCTACATGTGCAAAACAAATGCCCTGTCATTCCACATGTCCAACATATAGGCGGTGGTCTCCCAATCTGCCCATTTTGCATATTCGGATTACCATTCTGCATATTTTAACCCACCTTGGTTATTCTAAATGTTTCCCTGATTACTATGCCAATTCCCTTGATACCCTTGCCATCCTCGTCCTCGAAATCCCCTTCCTCATGGAGGATAACCACTATTGTTTTGATCGAACAGTCTTTGATTGTTCACCTGCAGCATGTTTACTGGTCGCTGTGAGTTCGACCCATCTACTCTGGACAACATTGCCCCTTTAATGGCGTACTTGGATAGTTTTTTCTGCACCAACTTCGCCTCCTCTCCTTTGCGAGCATCGTCTTTTTTGCGATTCTTTTCCTGCAGGCGCCTGCAGTAATGCGCAATGGTCAGCTGAATTTCCAACCACGGTTTAGCCTCTATCCCCACTAACTCCACTAACTCCACTAACTATTGCGATGTCTGCGGACACCATAGCACAGGGCAGCCCTGCTGCCCTTTTATGTTTGTAACACTCCCTCTTTTACTACTTTCAATCAGTCCCACATCCATCACCAATCACATCCAAAAACTCTAGATATCACTGTGTCACCTCAGTCTAACACTTCAGATATACATTTCAACTCTCAGAGTACATGTCTCCTGTCAGTCATAGCCTCCTGAATCAACAACCACTGTGAAACAATATCTATATCTAACAATACATAGTACAGGTATGCTTATATTTTTACAAGTATTTTCTTTAAACACCTCCATAAATACAGAAACAGGGTTGCTGTCACTTACCCTGTAATACGCATCTCAATGAGCATATTCTTTTTAACCACTGCTATCAAATGCCATGTATAGTAACATTCTGTACCTGCTCACTTCAAGTGGCAGTTACTTACATGTACTGCCAACATATTGCACTTTGTTAGTTCTATTGCAATGTGCACACCCTTTGATAAAAAAGTTATAGTTGACTTTTCAAAATTACTACAGTCTTATATGTTTTAAGAATGATCAAGGTGCGGGGGAGAATGGACTAGCCTGGCACATGGACAGTAAATATATATATGTGATAAAGTTAGTTCCCTAAACGGGGAACTCCCATCCCTTGCACACTATCTTGAGCTAATCGCCAAATGTGTATACATCCGTATAAAAATGCATAATGCACAATGATAGTTTTATGGTTTTATCCTGGTAGATCTTAGGGAGTACTTTTTCACTCCTTGAAGCACAAATAAATATAAATGTTCATATTGATTCCTTCATAATAGTTTATGCATAAGTGTTTTCAATAAATGAATTAGTGATAAAAAATCATAAAAGGCAGGATGTTGTCCCAAAGCGTTTCGAGAGATTCTCTCTTCATCAGGGGAATTCTTCTTACAATATTTCTACAAACAATTCAAAAAAATAATGATGATGGCGATAGTTATCAATTTTTAGATGAGCAATAGATAAATAGCCATATACAATCCAATATAAATCATCATATGGTCAATGCCTTAAATGTCACTGAAATCCTGAAGAATATATAGTCTGTTTCATTCTCCACAAACATTCGTACTATTCACTTTCCTGGTTGATCAAAAACAATCCTAATTATTGTAATGAACCTAAGCGTTCTGATCACATTGTATACTGAAAAATAAGTATCCAGTCTCAACTGTCTCTTCTGCTCAGAAGGCCTCTAGAATCCCTATTCTGGCCAAGAGAGTCACTTGACCTCCTATGAGAAAGGGATTCCTAGCTGTGTCAAATCAAATATCTTAAACTATAACTGATACATATATCTTAGATCAAAAACCTCTAACAATGAACATGTGAACTCACCCTACTTGTTGGCCAATTTTATCTGGAAGTTGATCTGTAGAATTCTTGAAACACTCCTTCGACTGATCAAGAGACAATTATACCTATAGTCTATTAGGTTTTTTTGTCAGCGATCCTTCTGCTTAAGTTCATCCCAAGGCAAAAATGTGAGGTTTATAAAATATGCATTCAATCCAACTCACTCAACAATTGCGTAGTTTTATCTGTGCTTCACTGGAGATAGTAAGGTAGGAGGATGTTGTCCTCTAGGTCGTTCAATGGAATCTAAGAGTTTTAAAGAAAAACACTTGTGTTTAAGGAACTATAGTGTGTACATCCTAAGGAGTATAAGGTTCACAGTTAATATGAAAAATCTATCCCGTAAGTGTTTTCTAATGTTTCAAATCATAGCTAGTTACTTCAATGGTGAAAAGATGGAACCTTCCACAGCATTCTCCAAGTCCAGAAGGATTGTGATCCTTCAAAATGGCTATTTGTTGTGGCGTGCACATCCTGATGACATCATCGCGTAATGACGCTGATGACATCACACATGTAAACAATTTTTTTTTCTTGTTGTGTAAGAGAACCTGTAAATAGTGCATGTGATAGAAAACCATTACCTCCTTTTGTCTATCATAATGGTGCTGCACGTTTATAAAGGTAGAAGTGTTCTCCATGAAGAGAAACTTGATTCATATTAACCTTTAATAATATTGTGAAATTACTGCTCTTAGTGATAAACTGTGTAGTTCAGGATTAGTTGAGCTTGAGAACCATTATGAGAAGGTCTATTGGTCCTAGTGGATATATCAAACTAAATATTACATGTACCCAGATGTGGACAAAAACTCACAGTGGCTCCCTATTGGTTGGAAATGTCAATTATGGTAAAAGAGTTGTCTAGATGTTCTGAGAATAGTGTCCTAAATTCTGTAAACTATAACGCTCTCTATTTGCAATGAAGGAACAACCCCCTCCTATATTTTTCCCTGTCCAGCAATATGATCTTCATAATTAAAATGACAGCACCTTCCAAAATGTTCATTCACGTGGCCCTGCTTGAGTTTCCTGCCCCTTGGGGTGCACAGTATTTGAATGTCAAAAAATAAATCTTGAATATTTAGCCATGTACCCATATTGGTGGTTCCCGTCCCTATAGTGTGCACAACATAGTGTCAAAATTTCATATGGTCAAAAAAATGTATCTATTCATTCAAGTTAACAATCTATGTCAAGAAATGATGCACAGTTCAGAAAGATTGTAATGATGTTATAGGTAAATGCAATGTATTGATCCAGTATTAGTTAACAACAACATGCCCCTCACGGCTGTACAATGTGTGGTTCTTGTACTGCTGCTACATCATGTGTTGCAATGTTCCTCAGTTGTTACCTACTCAATGGAGTGTACAGTCTGTTCCTCTGATAATGGTACAGAGTGGGCTTAACAATATTTCCTATTACTGAAAGGGACCCAGATAAAAGTCCTTGTTCATCCCAAGTGGGGCTATTGTATCTAACTAGAGAATCCAATACAATTCTCTTTGGGCAAGCTTTTTACCAATATCCCTCCCCTCAGAATAGGATGCACGATTTCTAAGACTAAACATTTCATTGGTGCTATTGTGTGCCTATTTTCATGAAAATGTCTATATACTGGTTATCTAATGTTACCAGTCCTTATATTGGATTCATGCTCTGTCCATCTTTCTTTGGCTTTCTGGATGGTTTGGCCCACATAATGCTTGCCACACAGACATTTCAAAGCATAGATTACATTTTTGCTATCAAACGTTGCAAAGTCCCGAAGTTTGATCTTTTTGCCTGTATTAGGGTGTCTGATGTGGTCCCCTTTCAGGACATTGGAACAGTGCTGGCAATTCAAACAGGGGAAGTTGCCTCGTTTGGGTTTATGAAGAAGCTTCTGTGTTGGTTTTTACAATCTCTTTGCTCTAATTAATCTGTCTCTGTTATTCCTTCCTCTCTTGTAAGCCATCATTGGTGGTTCCGTACAGCCAGTTTCTTAGACTAAAACAAATAGTATCAAGTACATAGACAATCCAAAAGGAATATGACTTCATGACAGAGAGGTTTAGAGAACAGAGTTACCCATCAGAAGTTCTTAACACAGCAGTGTCGAGGGCAGAAACACACCAAAGAAAAGACCTATTGAAACCTGACCCTAAAACAGAAACCAGCAGGATAATACATACATTGAAATATTCAGCACAGAGTTACCAAGTCACCAAAATCATAAAGAAGAATTGGAGTCTGGTCAAACTTGACCCCACATTTAACAAACATTTCCCAGAACCACCAATGATGGCTTACAAGAGAGTAAGGCATATCAGATACAGATTAATACTCTTACAACCTTCCGAACCACACCTATGCTCCCACTACAAAAAACATAGAGCATTCTTTTCCTCTCCACAATGGCATCCAAACACCGATAATTTTTATACAATAATATATGCAAAAACATTCCACACCTTTGAAACACACACTTTCTTTTTTACAAACAGACAAAACAGAATGCCTACTAAAAAATAACTCCATAGAAAACAAAGAAAATGTAGAGCAAATAAAAAAATTAAAATAAGAAGAAGCAATATGGTCACCCACCTCTAAAACAATGTATGGAAAACATTCAAACAGAACAGTTACTAACCGCACTCAACTAAAAGTAAATTAGTCAGCGCTAAAAAAAGTAAGCCCCCTCTTTCAAATGTAGTAATGAAAGTAGAACTAAAAATACACCTAATACTATATCTACCAATGTTAACATAGCCACAGTAAAACATACCAGAAAATCAATTTTACAAAAATAATTCCACCGCATAGTTCTTAAGCTTCTCATAAAAAATCTAAAAAGCGATGCTCTATGCTTAAAAACTACAGCAAAAAACGAATCCTCGAAACTCTAATTGACACTGCATTTCTACTAAAGATAAACCTGTTTATATCAATTTTAAACCGAATAAAACCACTAACTAAATGAATCAATAAACTACAGAAAGTACTTCTAAAAATGCGCAATCTCAATATAGATACCTGTTCAAAATTTTAGTGGAGGTGAATGGTTTTACACAAGCAGAACAGAACCATATTTCAATGAAGAGGTTTATAAACAAGAACAAAAAATCCCAATTGCCATAGACAATAATGGCCGAGGCTCAACAGTGGTAGGAAACGCCATTATGGCAAAAGAAACCCTTACAGAAAAAAACATCCCCAACAAACTTTCAACCAAATGCTCCTTGTGTCCAAACAAACCATCCAGTGTACAAATGGATGTGCAGCTCAATATGTAACGTGCACCGACAATCCATCAAATCTTTACGACAATTCCTTGATCACTACATGAAACTAAATGACAAAAGTAGGATCAAAATTTTACAAACCATAGACTCTTGCCCAGTACACATCCACACTGGACTGCATGGATATTTATTAGCCTGCCTTTCAGGAACCGCTTGCAAAAGCACCTTCCATCATATTAAAAAGGTTAGCAACACACCATTCTGCTATACGAATCCTTGTCCATAGATTGTACTATGCACCACTGGCCCTAGATTTATATGGGAAGCAGGCTGTTCTGGAAGCTTTATATGGGGCCAAATTGTGCGGGCATGCAAATATTGTAAAACTGACAAGTGAGCAAAAATGTATGAGAAAACAGATTTTGCTGCCTAAGTGTACCCTGTCTGGTTTGGTACTTTCCAGTGGGTGCTTTGGCGTCACTTAGTCCAGTTCTTTTTTGGATAAGATTGTGGAACCAAGCAGTGTTGGAAAAATATAGAGATGCCTTAAGTCATTTGATGTCCCTGGATGCAGGGAAATTGATTAAATGGCTTTGTCATGTTGAAAAAAAACTCTATATGACCTAGGGGGAGATAATTTATGGGGAAAAAATCCATAACCAACCAATAGGACTGAGGAAAGCAATAAGGAATGGTGCTGCCTAATAGCACGGAACCAGCTAGTGGCTGGTGCAATGTCATTAAAACGAGGACCAGAATACCTCAAATTGAGGATACCTGGTAGCAAACCCTATCTTCATTTGATTACACCACCTTTTGAAAAGTCCTTATACACACGAGTGAGATTAGGGACACTCCCTGTGGCTGTATTTACACAATTATGGAAGTCTCGGATCAATGTTGGATGTGTGGCACGGCAAGAGAGACAATGTTGCATTTTATGTTGATTTTTGCCAAAACAGAGTATCTGCGGTGTATGTACATAAAACCAATACTGAAGGAGGAAGGGATGAGGCACACTAACAGCTATGAAGTTTTTGAGGCCGAGCCTACAACCCTGTGTAGTTTTGCCACAGCTCAATATACTCATAGGTCCTGGTTGTTGTGAAGGAAGTTGCTGAACTCTGTTGTTAATTGTAATGAGATTTGTTAAAATAATTCTTGGAGTGATTTGATTTGATTTGCTGTATTTTAAGCATAATACTTCATGGAAATGTTGTGACTGTTTTTTATATGTATATACTTAAAGATTTTATATCAAATAAAAGTGTGTTGACTGATTGACTGGCAAAAAGTCCTGCTCTAAAACTCCAAAAATTAAATACCACTCTCCTACATGGAACAGCCAAAGAACTCCTTTGAGAAACGCAACACATCCAAAGTAAATATTTTGGAGCTGAAGTTGACTTAGAAAATTCAGTAACTTTAGAAAACTTTAGCGAAAACCTCACAAACACCCATAAATTACCACCTAACAAACACATACAAAAAATAAATAGCAATGTTTCAAAACACATCTGCTGAAATACCAACACATGTGCCTGTTGTCGCAGAGCTTTATATAAAAAGAGCACAAAAATAGTAGATATGGCCTACATAACAGAGGACAATGAGGAATCGCTATGGTTCCAATTAGCTTTATATCTAAAAGCAAAAAGTAAGTACAAAATAACTCAATAGTTTGCACGTACTTAAATACACAGCTTGACAATAACCAATTGCCAGCACGTGCTATCATTAATAACGTAGACATCTTCCCACTTCCAAAAGCTCGCCAACAACTCAACATGCATGAGAGCATTATAATCCAAACAGTACACCCATTTCAAGCTATAATATACCTTCAACCCAAAACTGCCAAATTGTCTCCATCCGAGTTACTAAAAGGCATTTGTAGCAAAGTAGTATATCTGACATTAGATCTTAAAGAAAATGTAGATACTCTAGGAGAACAACGGCCAATAGATCAATCTTTGAGTGGACTAGTTAATTGTGTACCAACAAAAGACTAAAGAATTTTGCAACAACTAGTCGACTTAAACAAAGTAAGACAAGCCCAACAATATCTTAAAGAAAACAATGAGTACTACAGAGATATAAATATAGAGGAAAACTTAAGAGAAACCACCATAATAATTGAAGATTCACCACAAACTGGACAATTTAAACGTGTGGATCCTGTTATTACAGCCAACATTAGACCAGTATGCAATTCATCCATTACATCCCAAAGACACCATAGAGGATGCATTACACACATATCAAATGTGTCAAGCCAAATGATCCCCAATGAGAATATGTGAGAAAAGTGAAAAAACAAGTTCTTTTCCTCTACGCTTTCCTACACTGAAAGGAGGAAGATATGATGAAAGATCCACACATATTAGTGCATCAGAGAATCGCTCTTCAGAAGACCCAAGATTTAGGCAAAATGTAGAATATATTGTCTACCTCCTGTTTGAAAGCGAACTAGCAACTTTATGTTACGGAGTTGCACACACATTAAAAACAAATTTCTTAAACATGTCCTCTACCCAACTGCTTCAAAAGATAAAAGACAAAGATGAAGTTTTCTAGTCAAGTATTGTCATGATCCACAGAACGCGCCCCTTTTGGACTTCCTGGTCCTTGTCACAACAGGGCTTGCACTCTTTGATACTCCCAACATGGCCATCTAACGTGGTACGCCTTGCACCAGCTCCCACATCGGACGTAGCACATTCTACAAATAGACCACGCCCCCACGGCCCCGCACGTCTCAACGCTATAGCTGGTAGTGACTAGACGTGTGCTCAGGAGTTCGGTGAACTATTCTCCTGTCCTTGGTTCCCTGACCCTCTAATTTCCCAATTCATTCCTCCCTCATCTCTTACCTTGTTTCCCGGATTTTGTGTACCTCCTTTGTGTACACTTCCTCGCTTCCTGGACGTCCTGAGCATCCGAGTATTCTGGAACGCTGAACGCACGCTGGACTTGCGCGGGCTTGTACAAAACCCGATCCGTGTGCAAGAAGACTTCCTCCAAGAAATCCTACAAGGAGTGATCTCAGGTGAAAAGGGGGAATTCCGTGACAAGTATCACAAATCTCTTGGCAAACATGTGTGGTACAAAGGAATACTGGTTCTGACATCATGCTGATGTACGTTGTATGCTAAGTAACCTAGGCCCACCCACATGGTCTGTAAATTTACGTTTTGTAGAATATTCATGAGATGACTTGCATGACTTCTTTCGCACTGCAAACCAAAATAAAGAGGGAATAGATATAGCAACACCAGGAGAACCCTGTTCTCTTGACCCTGTCAATGTTTCAAGGTACTTTCAACATTGCTTCTTTGCCATGCTGCACTTGATCTGCAGTAAAACTACCCCTCCAGTCGAAGAAGAAGAACATTTCTTATGAAGAAAAGAATATCAATCCTGGGGAGCACCACACATCCACACGCTTTGTTGATAAAAGATGCCCCCAAATTTGGCCATGACAGTGATGCCATTGTTTTACGATTTATTGAAAAATACATTACCTGCGACATCCCTTCAGAAACCACACATAGTGACCTATGTACAAAAATCTTACGTTTCCAAAAACAAACGTGTGCAAATACTGCAGACGTAGATATAAAATCAAAGGTAAATACTATACCAAATGTTGCTTTGGCTACCATAGACCAGTTTCCACAAAAGGACAAGTAAATAGCTTGATGTCTTCTGTTAGACACAGTGTAAAGGGGAAATCCCCTAAAACACATACAACATTAAAATGGATGAGGCAACACAGTACATCAATGATTACAATGTGATCGTTGCCCTCTTTGGAATGCAAATATAGACATACCATACATTGCAGACAATTCCACTGCAGTTGCAAGATATGTCACAGCCTAGCTCACCTAAGCTGAGAAGACAAAGTGAAAAGACCTTTGGGAGGTGTGAGAAACCTGACGGTATACTCATTCCTATCCCCCTGGATCCTCTTCTCAGGTGGCCAGGGAAAGGTCATCGATTTTGGATCCTGACCCTTGAGGTGGATAATCACCTGGGTAGAGGGTCCTTGGGGGTTGGGAGTGGGGTACCCACAGGCAGACCATGGTATCCCCTTTCCCTATTGAAGACCAACCTACCCCTCCCCCAGACTTTATAGGCTATTGTATAACATCAACCCTCATTTCCCCACACTTTACCTATGATAGTACTGGGACGAGGGACGAGGAAGAGGTGACTAGGAGTAATGAACACTAGTAACTACTTTCACCACTCTAGTACTGGGATGAGGAAGATGCCTATAAAGTATTGTGAATGTCAGGCATGTCCCTTTAACTATGGTCAGGCAAACGTACACCTGCAGCCTGTCAAGTGTTAGCCGGTGCATAAAAGGAGACCAAAGGGGAAACAAAGAGAGCAACAGGGAGGCCTGTGTGTGAGAGATCAGCAGGGGACCCTTTCTGTGAGGAGGCAGCCATGGTGGGACCTAAGAGGAAGCCAGGACACCGGCAGAGGTCCAAGAAGGCCTGTGGAGCACAGCGCAAGGTGGGAGTCAGACTGCCACAAGTGTGGGAGCCTCATGATCGGGAGAAAGCAGCTGGAGCTGCGGGAAAAGGGAGAAAGAAGAAAGGATGCCATCCATGTCCAGAGAAGAGGAGCGCAGCTGCCAGTGTGTGCTGGGAAGCACCGGGAGTGTGAGCGGGGCATGCAGAGACCAGCCCACCACCCTGCGAAGCAGAGAAGAAACATCAGAGCCACCAGAGAGGAACGCTGAGGACCAGTGAGTGCAGGGGAATGGCACTGAAAGCCGGGGCGCTCCTAAGTGCTATGTGTGAATAACAAAGAGCGGTGCGGCTTGACAATTGGCTGATCGGCAGAGGGTCCGCTGGCCATGCCGTAGAGTTAATTTCTCTAGTGAACCACAACGCTATGATATGGGAGCTGGGGGCTGGGAGAGGAAAGCGGGCGGTGAATGTCAAGAGTGGCGAGGAAGGGGATTCTTTGCCCGTTTGGACCCACTGACTTCCTCCTGATTCAGTATGGGGTCACTGCACCATAGTGCTGCTGATTAGAGTCTTCGCATCGCTACCTGCTCAATTGGAATATGGGCTCTGACCATGACTACGAAACAGCAATCCACAGCTAAATGCCCTGCTTTGTTCTGATAATCACACAGAATCCACTTCCCTGCCGCAACCTCACCTCCTCTTCTTTTTATTTATTTTTTTATTGCACTTTGATGACTGCGGGGGAACTCTTCCCTTTTGAGCTGTGGGGAGATGGGACTGAGAGCGGGCTAAGAAACGTGCTAACTCTGTGCAAGGGAGTGCAGTGGCAATACTTTTTACTTTTTATTTTTATTCTCTAATTTGATTGCAGTACTTGACATTAAAGGATAGCTTCTCTATGAACTGCAGATTGTGAGCCAGAATATGGTTAGTATCCCCACTTAGCCCCACTTGTTAGGTCACCCTCCAGCCTGGATACAATAACCAAGAGTTTTCTCATTCATTGCTTGCTTTTGTCTTGGTTGTTATGTATGGACTACATGCTAATCACTTGTCACTATAGGTGGTGGTTTCACAGTGTTTCTTTCAAAACACTTTCTTATTTTGCAATTTATCTTGCCATAAACAGTTGCTTGAGGAAAGGTTAAGACTAATAATTAACCTCCTTGCAAACTCTGTTCTTGTGAATGAACGTTTTGTATTTTCTGATTGTGTTTTTTTCTACAAATACTTATTTCCCAAAAAAACTATTGATGCATGATTATTAAATGCATCCAGCAGCAAAATAAATTTAAAAAGCTGACTGATTGATATCTATTTGTGTCTGAAACTCCTTTTGATGCATTTTCACATTCAAAGTGTTTCTATCTATCTTGACATAATAGAAATAACCTAGGCCTACTCAAGTCAAATAGTAGTCCCCAGAAAACGTTATACGTCAGAACAACCCCCCATTGTTGATCTACCACTTTTGTATGCCCTGGAGGCTGGGATGTGAGGGAAAGTGAAGGGAAAGCGAAGCATTTTGTTCATGTTTTGTCTTCTAGCCTGGAGAGGTTGGACCCGCAGCACTGGGCTTGCTGTTTTGGGCCAGTGCATGCTAGCTCGTCTGACTACTCCCCTGGTTCTTTGCCGGAGAGAAGGCATTTGGAATCGCGAAATACCTAAAGGAGCCTATTCGTATTGGGACTACAAACGCCTGCTGATTACTTCTCCACCCCGCTGGGCCTGGAAGTTCAAGGTGGCCTAAGGCAGATTGATAAAATGCCCACTGAACTGCAATCAGACAAGCTGCAAGGCACCAAGTCGGTCCGCAATAATGCCCCAGGAGATTTCCATTCCACCATTGTTGATGCCTAGACCATACAAAAGGCAAAAATGCAACAGGTATCTAAATCTATCATTGATGGCAAGCATACAAGTGCGAGTCAAACGATGGATCCGAAGAAGATGATACATTTCCTAACTCCTAGTGTCATTGATTTGGAACCTTGGTGTACAGCTAATGACCTGGAACTCCTTGACCCTATTCTATTACCTGATAATTCACAGAATTTCATGTTCGATAATAATTCCCTGTTAAAATTAGTCTATAATCTCAAACGATGCATAGGGCCTTCCCCCTCACCCCCCGTGCTTGATGGATATGACATACAATTGAGCTCAAAGGGAGGACAAAATATGATTGGTTCTAGTATGCTCCTAAGATCGGGAGAACCCTGTGTCAACATCATAGGTACTAACCTGTTGGCAAGCCCTGACTTCTCCCGCTTTGATGAATCATTAAAATCGCCTCTTCGGAAAGAAGCTCTCCGTTGGATAGCACAACTTTGTCACAAGTCTTAGACCATGAATCTACACATTATGACAATGATGACTGTGTCTGCCCCTCTAAGAATCTGGATGAGATTGCAGCAGTATTAGAGGCAGTTGTTGGCCTATGTTCCACAATAATGAAGGAGCATCGGGATCTTAACTGTATAGTGGCCAAGATTGTAGACATTATACTGTCTAATAACATCTGCACCAATGTTCAGGGATCGGGGGAGGTACAGGTGGCTAACTCATGGGAGATGATAGATGTTTTGTGTGATGTTATTGGGGATGGTTCGATGGATGAATGAGAAAGAGGCAATGAAATATTGACTAACAGGGATATAGAGTTTGTGCCATCTCACCTAATTTGCAGGATGAAGAAGGTATGGCAACCCAGATGTGGAGGCGTAGAAAGAGGTCAAGAAGTAAGAATTATAAAAATAAGGCTAAAACAAAAAAAAGAAAATGCAAGTCACAGTCTTTTAACAGTCCTAGAAAGAATAGTACCTCATAGGCCCATACTGGTTCGGATAATACTGTGTGTAATAAACAATATGATGTGATCTCTACTTGCGGTAACAAGGCTAAAAAGATCAACACAGGGGTTACAGATAGAGAACCAATGGATAAATGGATTAAGGGAACTTGGGATGCCATTGAGTGAACCACCGCTGAGTTGACTATAGGCAGTGAAGGTAGGACCTTGCACTCTCCGTCCCTATCCTTGGACCCTAGGACACCGACTATCAAGGAAATAAGGGCTTTAAAGGGATTGTCTTTAAATGTGGAGATTAATGATGATATTGATTATTGTGTAGAGGCCGACAACAGCCACAACTCCAATGGGTCTTGGGGTGGTAACGAAAGGGGTTATTACTTATTATGTAATTCCATAACATTTATGGAAATCTTGCCCCTTGCGGACAGCCCGTTTCTCAATTGGAAGAAAGTGCTAGATTTGTTCCATTCAATCCCTGAGTTGTTGATGATTAATTTGAGTGACATGGAGTGCATTGTACTACCGGATCTGTACAGCAGCGACAACTGGGTCATTATACAATTTGTTTCCTCAATTATTGTGGAAAAGATAAAGGACTATGCAGCCCATTTACTGTGCAGGGGTTTTGAAGTCATAATCTGCAAAAAAGTTTGAATTCTAATGTAAGTAAATGGGTCCAATCCTTGATCTGTCCCATTGCCGATAATACTTGCCACCAGCCAGGTAAAATGGAGCAAATAAAGGGGCAGGTCAATCAGCAAAACATAACCGGAGACACCAAAAAAACGGTAGCTCCCCTTTGGTCCTAAGTGGGGTGACATCAGGGTTGGGCCTCCTGGGAGAATGCCTCTTAATCAACATGTATTCTCCTCTTGGATATATACGAGAGGAATCCACCCGGAGACTCGTTAGATCTATTATGGATGGATGGATGGAGGAGTTACCCAAATTGCACATGTTAGTGATGGGCGATGTAAACTCTTATTGTCGTATGGTAAAAACAGTATTGGATGAGTGGTGTGAAGCCTGTGAACCATATGACCTGGCCTGCCCTATGGAGGTTATACAAAAACAAACATGTTGATGCAAATAAACAAAGGCATACATTGGTTGAAAGCCTTTAATGAGTATGGACTAACATTTGTTAACCGTACCACACCCAATGAGGGGGATAATAGGGAGAAATGGACAAATGGGTCGGTCTCATCTAGAGTGGATTACATTTTAGCAAATAGGGTTTTCAATGAATTAGTAAAAAGAAATGGATCATGTGTATACTTCTTTGTGTGACCATGTAATTTTTAAACTCACTGTAAACTGTAGAGTTGGACATCCCAAACCCCCTTCCCCCCCCTTACACATGAGAATATGGGCTTTTGTGTGAATGCCAGAGGAAGTAGGATTGTTTGGTCAGAATTAAATATCTGTCGTTTGAGAAGCTGTTTTTAACATGGGACATGGGGCCACAGAATCTTGGTACACTGACTAGTGCTGAGATTGGCAAGATGTTGAAGTCCATTTTCGAGAACGTGCCTAAAAGCCAATACGCATCACATCTGGTGAAAAACCATAAGAATAAGTATGATGGTGACATCTATGAAAATAAACAAATACTGAAGGCCAAAATCAAAACCAAAATATGAGTAAATTGGAAAAAAGGAGGTGAAGATTAAGTTAGGTCCACAGTTTAAGAACTGGCTACACTTCTATAAAAGTGACATCAGTAACTCCAATTGGAAAATGATTTTTAGAATACTGCATACTAATGATTCCAAAAGGTTTTGGTAACTGTATAGGCATTACCTAGCTGATGATAGCCACAAAGAAGCAACTCCAATTAGCATAGATGAATGGATTGGATATGTAAAACATTTCTATTCTGATTATAGTGTTAAAACTTCTTATCTCATTAGTGTGAAATAGGGTGACTTTGGGCCCTTTCTATTTGATATGGATTATTCTGTGTTCGCCATCAGTAAATTAAAAGCCTCAAGGGCACGAGGGCCCGATGGACTTGCTAATGTAGTAATTAAAAGAAATGGGCTATTTTACTACTTAAATTGTTTACGTTAATTTAGGAGACAGGCGAAATACCGGAGAGTTGGAGAAAGCCGATCATGGTACCCATTTTTAACAGGGGCTCTAGATCTACCCCATCCAACTATAGAATGTTAGTCATGTCAGATGCCTGCTGAACAATCTTTTGCACCTTTTTACTGAAGAGTATCAATAAATGGATAGAGGATAAGAACATTATCGATTGCCAGCAAACTGGCTTTAGGAAGGGGCACAGTACCATAAATAACATTGTTACATTAAACTATCTCATCTCGGATATTTTAAAACATCCTGAGGGTGGTCTCTATTTGTGCTTCATAGATTACAGTGGGGCATTCGACTGTTAATCGGGAAAGGCTATGGCGAAAGCTGTTGAAGTGGGGTATTTGTCTGATGGTTTTGCTTTTCTTTAGGGCAATGAATATTGACATTTCAGTGACAGTCTGTGTGGATGGAAGAGGTTCTCTTACTACCCCAGTTGAGACTTATTTAGGATTAAAATAGGGGTGTGTAACGTCCCCAGTGCAATACAATTTGTATGTCGTAGACATGGACGCCAGTCTGTCGGGCCTTAATTGCTTTCCCCCTAAAATAGGGGATGTAGGCATAAGGTGGCTATCTTACGCAGACAATACTGTCCTAATGGACAAAACGGCTGTTGGCCTACAGAGATTGTTGGATGCAGTGGGTACGTATGCCCGTGTTAATAACCTGGTTATTAACCCTCATAAGTCGAAAGTGATGATAATCAGTGCTAATTCTAAGAAAAGGAAAAAAAGATCTTATGTTTGGAAAATAAATAAGGAAGCACTGGAGATTGTGGATGTGTATCCTTACCTGGGGATGCCTTTTGTAAGTAACCCCTCCATCTCAATGTTTGATAACTTGCTGTCAGGTAGGATGATTAATCAATGGAATGTCGTCAGAAAATACCTGGGAGCAATTGATGGGTATTCGATTGAGGGGTTTATAGAAATTTATAAAGGCAGTTTTGCACCGGGAGTTTTGTATGCATTGGAGGCACTTGAGGAGAAATATGTACTATGGCTGGACAGATTAGAGGGTAGATTTTGGAAACCCATGCTCAGGCTCTCTGAAGCAGTTCCAATTGAAGCCATAAGATGTGAAATGGGTACGGTCTCCCTTTCCACACTGAGAAAAATCTGATGTGTTAAATTATATAACAAGATCCTGAGACATGAAGGAAAAGAAAGTCTCTTTAGATTTATAGCTAAGACTGTTGCATCTGGTTGTATTATCAATTATTTTAATAAGTTAAAAGTATATGTGAACTCTTTTCTTCTTGATATCAACCTGAGCAATACTGTATATGATAGTGAGGATCACTGTTTTAACCCCCTACTGAGGAAGAACGCATTTGAGTGGATATGATAAAATCCTTGGAGAATCTTCGTACTAAAAAGAGATACGTTTATTATATTTTGCAAGGTTTTCAAAATGGCAAACCAAGTGCTTACTTATTGGAATATGGCAAACCTGATTTTAAAAGATTCATGATGTTCTTTTTACGTTTTAATATACTTCCCTGTAAAGAATGTATGGATGGCTGGAACACTGTTCCATATGAGCTCAGGAAATGCTGCTTTTGTGGAAGTGAAGTGGAAACAACGAGACATCTACTCACAGGATGTATAAAGCTAACCAATTTGCACAATGGAAAAAATAAAACAAAATAAGTAGCTAAGAACCATATGAAGCAAAATTAAATACCAAACTGAATGAAACTTGAAGCAAAGTTACATTAAGCACATTGAACACCGAACAAAATGAAAACTTGTAGCAAAGCTACCCGAGTTGAGCAAAACTTTGTGGGCAAAGAGGTTAGCTGATGAAAGTCAAAAGGGAAAGTGGCCATTTGAAAATTTGATGCCATGTCTCTGCGACATCTAACAACTCAGCCGAATCCTTTAAAATCTACAAGGAGCTGGCAAACCCTGCTGTAGTCTCTACCTCTCCTGTCACCTCCCAGGCCCTTTGCACAGCCCTTGTCTCTCCGTTCATCTCAAAAACCCAGGATATCCTGTCCACCCTCTGGTCCGCTCCCCCTTCTCTCCCCTCTCCTTCTGTGAACTCTGGCCCTCCTACAGCCACCCCAAACCCTGTTGTTCATCATTTCCTCTTTTCTCCCCTGATGAGGTCTCCAGACAAGTCTGATCTATGAAAGTCTCATCAAAACAGGTCCCTCCCTGTTCTTCCAAAACAATCAAGGACCACATCGACATCCTCGCTCCTTCCCTGGCTCATTTCTGCAACCTCCCCTTCACCTTAGGAACCTTCCCCTCCCCTCTGAAGCACTCTTGTGCACCCTCTTCTCAAGAAACCCACAGCAGCCCCTTCTTACCTGGCTAACTATTGCCCAATCTCCATCACTCCTTTTCTGGGCAAACTCCTGGAAAAGCTGGCCATCTCACAGATTAACCTTCACTCCGATTCTCTTGGTTGTCTCCATGACCATCAGTCTGGTTTTAGAGCTGCCAGAAGCACAGAAACTGCTCTACTGAACATCTGTGAAGATTTTCTGTCCAACCTTGACTCTAACATCCCCACTGTCCTCATCCTACTCGATCGCTCTCCTGCCTTCAACACAGTCAACCATACCATTCTGCTCAACCGTCTCCATGACAACCTGGGTATCACTGACCAGGCACTGGCCTGGTTGACTCACTTCCTCTCTGATCGACCCTCCCAGGTCCAACTTGGCTCCTTCCTTTTATCTAGCTTGCTTTTTACCTGCAGTGGTTCCCCAGGGGTCTAAACTCTCGCCCTGGCTATTCAACCAATACCTAGCAACTCTCACCCACTGCATCGCCTTTTTCTGCTCCAATTTTCCATGCTATGCTGATGACACTCTTTCAGGCTTCCCTCGGCCACCTCTTCTTCTATCATCTCTGATTGCCAATCTACCATTCATGATTGGTGTGCCACCAATGATCTTTGCCTGAATGCCAGCAAGATGGAGATCCTCCTCATCGGCACACCTTCACCCTTGTTTCCTGTCACTCTCGGGCCGGCCTCCCTTGGCCCTCCTCCTACCCCCACCCGCGAGACTAAGAACCTCTGGGTCACCTTTAACTCTACGCTTTCCTTCTCTGCCCACATCTCTGATGTCTCTAAAAAATCAAACTTCCAACTGCACCCACTCAGAGGTGTTCTGCCTTTCCTCTCCTTCCCCCAGAAGCAAACTGTCTCTCGAGCACTGGTTCTCTCTAGGTTGGATTATTTCAACAGCCTCTTTCTAAATCTACCTGCTTCTACTCTCCGCCCTTTGCAATTTATCCAGAACAGGACTGCAAGACTTGCCCTTGGCCTCAAGCCCTTGGATCATATCTCTCCAGCTCTGAGATCTCTCCATCGACTCCCAGTGGCTGCAATGGTTAAATTCAAGACTCTTTGCATTGTCTACATGGCATTCTGGGGCCAAAATACCTTCAGTTGTCCCTACGTAAATACCTTCCCTCCCGAGCTCTTCGCTCCTCCACCTCTACATCAGTCAGTCATTTTTCAAAGAAACAAGCTGAGGGTAGATCTCTGTCTTCAGCTGCGGCATCCCCCTGGAACAGCCTCCCTGCCACTCTGAAACTTGAGGAGAACCATCTCCGGTTCCAGAAGCACCTCAAGACCTTCCTCTTTGCTTCGGTCTTTGCTCCTCCTCTCCCCTGCTTGTCTGTCTCGGCACCATGCACCTGGTTACCCTCTGACTTTCGGTCCCAGATACCTGCTCACCCTGCCACCCACCCGCACTGCCTCCTGGCAATCCCTTGCACTGGGGTCTGTATCTGTAACACTACAGCCCCCCCTTTTTATTTCTGCACTCATCAGACACACCCTGTCTGTTGCCTTAAACCTAACACTTGCCACTTGCTGGCTGCACTGCCACTGTTTGTTGCTTTTTATTATTTATTTATTATTTATTTTTTACTCCTTTGCTCAGCACTTTCCACTTCTATCCCCACAGCCTCCCGTTTGCGTTCTCCTTTTTTTCCCTCTCCCATGCACTTGCGTGCTCTCAATGTTACTGGGACTAGTAAAATCATTGTTTTGTTCTCCCTTGTTCCCCTCCCTTGCCTCGTCACGCTGTAAAACACTTGTGTATGAGCATGATACAAATAAAATATCAATATCAATATCCATAAAACCACCTATGAAAAATAGCGCAAGTGTGAAAGAGTGTGACTGAAAGGTGGGAAATTAATAAGACCACCACAAAGGGAACTTTATGAATGAAGACAGTGTGACAAGGCCAAAGATTGGCATAAGACATGCAATACATTATGGCAAAGCCAAGAGGCTGACCAGGAAAAGCCAGGAGAATGTGAAGCTGCACATAAAGCCAAGAGGACGACAAAGAAAAGTTAAGTGAATGTGAATTGGGACACAGGGCAAATGCAGAAGAACCTCTGTGGCTGAAGAGCCTAGGATTCCTGGTGGCACGACCTGTGATGGGTGGATTGTGTGGTCTGACAACCTTGCCTAGACCAGGGAGCCCTAAATTGTGAAAACCAAAGACATTGTGAAACACACCAAGATGGAGCATTGAAAGTGAACTGTTGATGCAATCCAGAAGGAGGGTCAAGTTTACCTGGAGCTGTGTTGAACTTTGAAAACCAGAGACAAGTGCAAGTTGCTACGTTGAATTCTTGCGGAAATGAACCCTGAGACTTGATGAATTGCAGATGCTGTCTTGAGGACAGAGTCTCAGGACAGTTTTCTTTTGAACTCCATTGCCTTCAATTTGGGGAAGGGAACCCCGAGGAGTGTGTGGAAGTGTATTGCTTTGAACTTGAGAAAGGTAATCTTGAGACTTTCCTGAATTTGGGAAGGGGAGTGGAAGAGGAAGCAAAAGCTGTAAGAAGCTCAGAACTTTGTGTTAATCACCATTTCTTTTATTGTTTCCATCCCTTCACACTGCTTAGCTTTAGTTGTGAGGGCAAGGATAGGTTTTGGACACAGACAGACTTTTAAGTTGAACTCTCTGACGAAGCTGCAGACTGTTTAACACCCTTGTATGGGAAATCTGAAAATATTGTCTGACTAAACCTTGGTCTAGCTTCATCATGAAAAAGGGTACTTAAATCCTACCAAGAGATAGGAACAATAGCCACAAATGATCCCAACAGCCAGGACATTTACAAAACCAATGTCATTGACACATACTATCCAAACAGAAGTACTGCTTTGTGCCGGTGCGACAAAGCCCAAAACTACTCCTACAAAAACAATGTTATGCCAGATGAGACAAATGGTAAATACTCAGTCTCAACTTGTGAAGGAAGTACAGTAAAACCTATGAAGCCCAGCCTAATTAATCATATACAATTATCGTTTAAAACTCCATACCAGAGAGAACATTATTACACGGCCCTAATACAAGTTTTCAAACCTTGGAGAAAAGAAGAAGAATTGTTAGGTGACCATGACTCATTTGAAGCTGCATTCAATTCAAATGGAAGCAGTATAACAAATTTCAATTTTAACCAATACAAACAATTGTTAGACAATGAACGGCAATAAAAGGAAGACATTTCATTTTCTGTGTATGATTTATAGCTGTATTGATCATTCTTTTTGTATGTTGGATTTTGTGTAAAAAGTCATAATGTTGACTAAAATCACAATAAAAATACAAAATAAAAATAAAAAAGAAATTGAAGCTCTACTAGATAAAGACACTCCTGAAGGCAGTCAACCTTCCCTAACAGGAAGCCAAGAACCACTTGAAGAAACACTAATTCTAAATGAAGCATAACTGAGGTAGAAAACACTATGAATCAATCTAAACAATCTGAAGAAGACTTGTCAGTGCTCAAATCACAGCTAAATGACAAACAACTTACCATTTATCTAGAAGTCACTGAAGAAATTGAACATGAACTTAAACATGAAACTAAAACTTGCAGCTGTAGAAATTATAAACCTCTGCTACTGTATGTAAGTGGTGAAGCTGGTTTTGGCAAAGCATTCTTAATTAAAATAATCAGCAAATGTCTACAAGACTTAAACAACAACCATTTAGCTTTTGTAACAGCCCCCTCAGGTCTAGCTGCCTAAACCTGTAACTCTTACCTGGACACCTCGGGAGCGTAATGTCTCTCTCAGCCAGTGGATCTGATACTTGGGCACCTTTAGGATTCTTCTCCTGGGTAAATGATAATAAATATAATAGAACTACTGTAATACCTCTTTTCTGGGGGAAAAACTGTGTAGTAGTGTGCCTTTGGTAATCCCTCCCTTCTCACCTGCGTGTATGTTTGTGGAGCGCTCCATCCTGTAGTCTACAGGTGTGTGTTGGTATGATAGCTTTTAACTTGGAAGGCTGCAGTGTTCAAGGGACTGTTCTCTTTAATAATGTCTTTGCGTTTCCAAATTGCCTTGAGTAAGTATTAGAGACAAATATTATAGTTTGTTAATTTCAAAGTTGTCCCTACTTTGGAGAGATCTCTCTCTCTAATATGTTTCCTTATTTTAATAGGTTCTTGGATATTGGGAAAGGTTTGTGGCTGTGGAATGACTGCGACTAAACTCTGTATGAGAAACTTTTAACACACAATGTGCTAGACTGTAACCTTTTGTTTTGCAGGTTTTCGGAAAGCTGTAAGAGAAATACCTTTGGCTGCGGAGTCTGCTGAGGAAAGCTTCTGAATGAAGGTACTGCGACCGCGAACGAAGACTGCTGCGAAGAAGATGCTGCGGCTGTGAGGGAACTTCTGACAGAAGATGCTGCAGCTAAGAAACAACAGCTGACTGAAGATACGGTTCGGAAATACTTTGGTTCAGTAAGTCTTTTAAGTAACAATGGAATTCTGTTGTTGTTCTGAGGAAACTAATGTCTTCGTCTTTTTCCTTTGACAGATTCTGTGAGGAGAGACGCCACTAGCGTTACCCGCTGTTAGTGGAGCAGACGCGAAGTGAGCGCTCCAGCGGAGACGGGGCTTAAGTAGCTCCTTCCGCAAAAGGGACAGAATGTGCTGTAAGTTATCTGTGGACCTGGTGGCAGCCATTTTTAATGATTGAAATCCAATGTAAACTCTATGATGTCCTATGGGTGCAATACTATGAATGATACAAATGCCGTGTGTGCCAGGCTTGTAGCCACTGTAAACCTGCTGACTGATGTGTTGTCCTTTGCTTCTCCAGTATGCCTGAATGTGAACTGTGCTCATTTAATGGGATCATGACAGTCCCTCCCCCAAAACCCCTCCCAAGGATAAACCCTCTGGTCCTGTCTTAGTAGGATGGTTTTGATGAAACCTTTGAAGTAGTTTGGGGGCATGAATGTTTGAACTAGTTTCCCAAGTCCTATCCTGTGGACCAAACCCTTTCCAGTCTACCAAGTAGAATAGTTTCTTTTTACAATCTTGGAATCTAAAATTTCTTTTACTATGACTTCTGGTTCATTTTCTATGATTAGGGGCTTGGGTGGTGGTTGTAATCTGGTCCCTGGACTCAGTGGCGTTATAAAAGAAACATGGAATACCAGATGAATTTGCATGTGGGATGGCAATTTTAATCTTACTGCTACTGGATTGACAATGGTTTCCACCGAAAATGGGCCCAGAAACCTGGGTTGCAATTTACGTGGGCCTTTAAGTGCAATGAATTTTGAAGACAACCATACTTTGTCTCCGACCTTATACTCTGGAGATTTTCTTCTAAGTCTATCTGCAAATTTCTTTTGGTTCTCCTTTGCTGTCGTCAAATGTTGTAGAACCTCTTCTTGTACTATGGTAATGTTGTCATGAAGACTCTGTACTGCTGGCCTCTCTAAGGACTCTCTGGGGTCGAAGGTGGAGGTCCGAGGATGTGAACCGTTAAGTATGTAGAACCGAGTATAGCGTGTGGAAGTGTTTTCGAATTTATTATACACATACTCTGCGATCCAAAGGACATCCACCCAAGTGTGAAACCAGAGATTGTATTGCGAAGCCTGGTTTGTTATCATTAGAGAATCATTACCCATTTAGGGATTTAGTTATCCATCATTCTGATTAGTGTGATATTAGTTATCCATTATCCACATATATGTAGCCATTTGCATTTGCTAGAGAATGAGGCCTGTTATATTTGAAGTGCCTTGGTAGTGCCTTGCTAGTGCCATGTAGAGACACATGTTATATTTGTAGAGACATGTAGACACATGTAGAGATATGTTATATGTATTATGTATGCATTAGAGACATGCATTAGTGTGCACTTAGAAGTATGCATTGAGACACTATGCATAGCGCTTGCCATTGTGAGAGAGAGAGTAAACGATAGAAAGCATGAGGCCTATGGCATTTTGAAGCCATCCTGAATGAGACCGGCAGATGAGAAGCGCCCCTTGGTTCTGCAGGGAAGTTGTTTTGAGTTACAGGGGAATGAGGAATGCATAAACAGTTTGGTTGTTCAGACACAGATAACGTGACTCTTGTCCGAGTGGAGAACAGAGAAGGGCTGGCTTATCAGGCCTGCCTGGCTGGTGTTCACAGATAGAGAAGGTGGGGGCCAGAGAGCGAGGAGCTTTGCCTCAGACAGAGACATGCTAGGAAAGAGGGATTTCAATGGAGTGCATAGAGGAATATGATGGTAGGATGGTATGGTAACTCGTAGCACAGATAGCATGTACAAGATAGGCTGAAATGTCACGATGACAAGAACATGCAGTGCATCACAGGCTTTCAGGCACTGCTCGGATTTAGAAATGCTGACATATAGAAAGAGAGTGCATTTTAGCTTAGAGAGACATGTAACCATAGAGATGTATGTACGTCATTGAATAGTATAACCAGAAGTGAGGCTTTGGGAGTTGTTAGTTGTAAATGTGGATGGAGCTGACTCTGACTCTGAGATTGAGAGAGGCGTTTGGTGTGGCATTAATGAAGGCATTGGCATGCAGCCTTGGCAGATCAGCTTGGGATAGTTTGTGAGCTTGGCAGAGGCATTGAGGCAGTTCGACTGACCAGACTGGCAGAGAGAGTTGGCAGGGAGACCAGACCACTGAGAGGCCAAGGAGAGCCCCTGATTGACTGGCTGGTTGCAGAGTGGGAAGCTTGCACATGGCAAGAGGGGAGTATTGATCTGAATAAGACATGTGCCAATGGGGAATTAGGACTTATACTCACACAGAGCTTTTGGGTTTGATAGGATGGGGAAATCAGACAGGGAATGTCTTAGAGAGAGAGTGTGAAGTGTGGTGTGGATTGGAGAGGAATGCTGAATGCTGACACTTGCCATATGTATGAATACACTGGATAAGTTGCTATTAGATTGCTTGCATTAGAAGCCTATAAGGCTACAGTTATTGCATTGCATTGTAGATTTGCACCAAGAGCATAAAAGGTGAAAATTCGAGATTTGCATTATAGTAGTGTTTGCATCATGCATTGCTGTACATGAGTAAACGTGTTTTCATTGTTGAATTGATTCATATGTTTTCTTTGTATCTTATGTTTGTGTGTCCATAGTATAGTAACTTAGGAGTAACACAATGCACAATTGCCCTGAGATACAAGAGCGGGGGGGGCATAGTGATCCACACCCCCCGAGGTAGATTTGGAGAACTAACAAAAGATCAATCTATCTGGTGGAGAAGAGATCGAAGGTATTGTTCAAGAGTCTGATTGGATCTTTCTGTTTGGCCATCAGTCTGTGGATGGTGACTGGTAGATAGACGCACTTCAATTTTAGCCAACTCACAACATTTTCTCCAAAATTGAGATACAAATTGACTCCCTCTATCAGAGATCACTGTAGATGGAAATCCATCAAGACGTACAATTTGTTCAAGGAACACTTTTGCTAAGACTGAGGAAGTAGGACGCCCTCTAAGGGCAATGAAATGCACCATCTTGGAGAATAAGTCCACTACCACAAGGATTGTGTTATGCTCCGAACAAGGGGACAGCTCTGTAATAAAGTCCATAGAAATGGTATGCCTGCTGGTCTCTGCTTTAAACTTTTATTTTGAGCACAAATACCACAAGTTTGAATGTAATCTATGATATCCTTGTGCCAGGTTTGCCACCAGAAATGCCTTTCGATTTTGGCTGTGGTCTTAGTGATTGCAGGCTGGCCTTCAATGTGGCTCCATGGTAATCTGCCATAACTTTATTTTGTAACTCCTGATTAGGTAGGTAAAGTCGACTCTGGAAATATGGTAATCCTTCTTGAAGGCTAAACTTAGGTCCTCTTGACTCCCAAGAATCTAATTCTGAAGTGGTCATGTTAAGTAGAATTTGTGCCTTCAAGTCGTCTTCTGAAGATCCAGTGACTCCCAGCACCTTCTCTTCTGGAATTATGTATACAGGTTCTGCTGTACTTTGGATCTCTTCTCTCTCTCTTCAATCCTTGACAAGGCATCCACCTTACAATTACGTACCCCTGGGCGATAAGTGATAACAAAATCATATTCCACGAAACATAACACCCAACGGAGTTGTCGGGATGACTGAGCCTTCAAGTTACGCCAATATTGCAGGTTTCGGTGATCTGTGAAAACTGTGTATGCCAGGCCCCTAACAAATGGCATCTCCATTCTTTGAACGCGTGTTTGATTGCTAGTAATTCCTTATCTCTGATGATATAATTTAATTGGGCTGTTGAAAACTTCTTGGACCAAAAAGCCACTGCATGTAGTTGTCCGGTTGTGGCATCTTTCTGGGACATGTGGGATGTTTTAACCCACTTTTTGCACTGTGTTATGATGGTGCCAGAAATAGCAAAATCGCTGCAAAACCCTTGTGCTCGCCAAAACCTCTGGAAATCGCACTTTGCAAAGCACAACAAGATGGCTGCCCAATCTGCCATGCATGTTGTCAGGGATGGAACAGAGATCTGATTCCTGGAATATGTCACTGGGCTCCACCGTAATTGAAAATGGAGTACAGAAGGGAAAAGCAGTGCTTTGCTAAAGGAAATCCAAATCTTGCGTTAAATCCCTTTTTCTTTGTTGCTGAAACTGCAGAATGCCAGTGCAAAACACCCTCAAACATCCAAAATTCTTGCTGGGTGCTACAATTCACTTAGCCTAAGAAATCATTGTGAACTTGCAAGGTCCTGAAAAGCTGAAAGCATAAAGGGATTTCCACAGCAAAAGTGGCCTGTCTGTGGATGTAAAAATCTCTGTGCAGCAGAGGACTGCAGAGATGACAGCTGTAAGGAGCCTGCCTGATTAAACTTTAAACATGTATAAACTGAAATCAAATGTTTGCAATCGAAGAGGCCTGATGCTGATGGTAACCCATATTGTAATTGTTTTGCTTCCATAGTTTAAAATCTTGAATGAGAATTCTAGCTGGTATTTTGAAATCACAAGTTTGTTTTAAGCTAAGTAAAAATGCAACAGAATTAACAATTAAATCAAGCTTGGCAAAAGGGAACAATGAACAGCTACTGCTAAGGAAATGTGAGGTGTGAGGACAGTCGTAAATGGCCTCTGCCAAGAGCAAACAGGGAGTAGACTGCTCCTGAACTGCAAGGAGACAGAAAGACACGGACCCAAACAACCATCTTTGGCTGAACTTTAACAAAGAACACTTTTTTAAAAGACATATAATTTGCCAGTTGAAAAATATAAAAGTAACAGATTTGTGAATCTAAATTTTGGCTGCACGTTTCAAGAGGCGGCAAAATCGTGTGACATGTTCTGGAAAGAAATGGCAGAAAATATGATTTTACACAAAATGTATTTCTGCTTGAAGTATGAAACTTTATGCCCATGTTAAATGCGCACACTTGTAGAAATTTGCTTATAAATTATAAATTGGACATTGTGTTCCTGATGAAAACGGCAAAATTCTGTGGAAAGCCAAGACAAGATCCCATAGCTATGGGGTTTTGAGGGATAGCTGCCATATAAAATATGTAATCTGTATATGTGATTGTTATAGAGGTTGCACATGTGTAAATAGGTATGGTGCCAAAAGTAGATTTTGTGTTCAAGGGGCTAGGGGTGGACTTTCACCCTCATAAAATCACACCATAAAGGTGACACACTGTTTCTCTCCTCCTATCAAGGCCGAGAGAAGACTCTGACCCAATCGCCTGTCGAAGGGGCGAGCTTAGGATGAACCAGCACACACACCCCTTTATCATAGCATAAATAGAGATACTTCACCTCAAAAAGATAGACAGATTCACCCAGTCTCCTGATACTGGTGGAGCACCCTGCTGCCGAACTCTCCATCTTCCTTGCTTCAGACACCAGAAACTTGGCAAAGCAGAAACTCATTGCATAGCTGAACCATTTTTCAGCTAGGCCTCAAATTCCAGACCCAGAACCCCACAAACCTAAGGGGAAGCATCGAAATACAGCCTGGATGCACTGTACTGCTTGCCTGCTGAAATAATTATCATCAGAACTAAGAAGGGCAGATCCAATCCAGTCTTGTGCCGTGCTGTGACCAGAGCCATTGCCGATCCAATCCAGTCCTGTGCTGTGCTGTGACCAGAGCGCCTCGCTGGTTGCAGATCCAATCCGATGTGCCCAGCTGTCTGTCCTAGAACCAGATCCAATTCCCTGACCAGAATCTTGACGGACCAGAATCCTGACGGTTCTGTTTAAAAACATATCTAGTGAGTATCTATAGATAGAACAGTGTCACTAGCATGTGTACCTTGCTTAGTTAATCCCTAACTTAAATTCATCCCATCTTGTATTCAGAATCCGTATTGTTAGGAGTATTTTTGAATTGTCTGAACTCTCTATCCAATCCATCCCATCCTCCTCTGTACTAATATTGCTAAAACTATCTTTGCGCTGATCTTTTCTCATCTGAAGAAGGCGAATCCTTCGCAGGCAGTCATTCTGATCAAGTGGCTGTATTCCTGTGGGGTATTCGTTTTGTTCATAGTCATCCTCTAGTGTAAGCAACCCATTTGTCATTTTAAAAGCACATTCCTGTTTTCCATTTTGCATCTCGAAAAAACGACCTCCACTAAAACGTCCAAAACTTCCTCAGTTTTCTCCCATAAGAAATTATAGCAATTTCAGCAATTTTGACCATATTAGTGTTTTTGCCCAATCCATTCTCAAGATAACTTTTAAAGCCATTCAGACAGTTTGACAGTCAATTCGGTTTCTCTTGTGTTTGCTGGGGGAAAGTGGGATTGTTATTTTGTTTGAATTCTGCAATTCCTGAATACCTGCTCTCTCCTTCTATCTCTTTACATTGCCTATTGGGGGGTTGAGGGGTGTGCAGGGGGAACCTATAACCACAGTGCTATTTGATCTGAACACACACACACAAAAGTATTATTTCTTTGCTGAATTGTTTTGCTCACTACTACTCCTTGCGTATTAAAGAGATTATTCAGTGTTACATCACCCCATTGGTTATTATGGTGTACCTATTAAAACCTAGTGTGATTAAATTGTCAATACATAAATAAATATTTTAACTTTGCAAACAGCCTGATTCCAGGTTCAGTGAGACCGGGCGGGTTCCAGGAGAGGGGCGTGATATGAGTGGTACATCGTTCAGAATAAAGAACTTTTAGACAAAAATAAATAAGGATTTCAGTTGTGCATTACATGCTAGGCGTTGACTTGGGTGTGTGCCGGATTGAAATCACTTACAGCTTGGGGGCTCGTCACGAGATCCTGAATTAGACATATCACTTGTGACAGTCTAACATAGCGTGCTAACTGACGGGGTACATACACCTTGTTGGGCTACCACACTGTGCTAAACTGTAAAAACACCCTTCAATAGAAATACTCAAAGGAGTTGGGCCTGTTTTGCAAACGTAAAATAACCCTGGGATAAGTCAGAAGGAAATTCATATTTTCGGAATGGCGACCCCAGTGGAAATCAATATCGCAAGGGAACACCTACTGCACAAATTGTTTGTCAGGGGTAAATGGTTAGAGCAGGATGAGAATGTCTGGCTGCAGGAAATCAAACAACAAATCACTGCCATAGGATTAGATACATGGCAGGACCGGGGTCCATTACACCAGGCACTTAATGAATTGTATATGGCCACAAAAGCAAAAGAAGAGCAATGTAAAATTTCCAAAATAGCTGCTTACCTGTACGTCCACATTGGAGTAATACAAGAAAAATATGCTGAAAACCTAGAGGCAAAGAGGCAAGTACAATCCCTAGAGAAAACCCAAACTGATCTGGACTCTGCAGAGCAAAGGCTACAAAAGAGCCAAGATTCAGAGAGAGAAACCAGATGGTACTTGACAAAATTAAAGGAAGATCTGGATCTGCTGCAGCAAGAGAAGGTAGAGCAAGCTACCAAATTACTGACACTGCAAAAAGAGTGTCAGGAAAGATTGGACTCTCTACAAGAGAGCCAACAAAAGCTGGAGCAGCAATTAAGTTATAATAGAGTCTGCGCAGGGAAGATAGTTGCCCTAGAAAATCAGATTGATGAAATGAAGGAGGATAATAATAAATTAATAGTGAAGGAGCTCCACACTCATACAGATTTTGATGAGGAGCGCCAGAAATTAAGGGACGACCTGGCTGCACAGAGGGGTACTCTAAATCAGGAAAGGGACGCCTTAGGCCAGAAAGTCAGACATTTAAAAACCAAGGTGGAAGAAAATCACCTGGCCCTTCAGGGAATGGGTGAACTCAAAATGGACTACGAAAAGCTGTTAGAGCACACCAGGAGGGTAGAAGATGCTCTGGCAAAGAATAATCAGGCTAGTGAGGATCAGACTCAGGAGGTGAGCCTCCTGCAGCAAAAATTGGCCAAATACTCCCAAATCAGACAGGAAGGACAGAGAGACAATGAGGCTCTCTGTGAAAAAAGTGACAGGCTCCATAGACAGTTAGCCATGCAGGAACAACTAATAGAGACCAGTAAGGCCTTAATAGAAGAACAAAGGGGTCAGATTCTTGCATGCCATCAGGGAGTAGGGGCTGAGAGAGATGAGGTCAGATGGGAGAAGGAAACCCCTGAGCATAACCTCAGGAACCCTGGCACCAGAGACTTTAATCCCTTCAATTCCCTGGACTCTGCCACCCCCAGGTCCACTGGCTCACATGAACCAAGGGCCACGGGGATGGTAGACTTCAACCCAATGTGAAATATGGGGCTAATAGGTGAACGCCTCCCAGAAATGGATGGGCGGGCATCTATGTACAGGTTCCCAGGTGCTAGGGCCATCTTCTCTGATCAGGGAGACTCCAGTGGGGGGAGAATCAGAGAAATTTCTCCTCATAAATATAATCTACCAAGATATCAGGCGGTAAAATTCGGTGGGGAATTCAATGAGACTAGGCCCCCTAAGAGCATACTCAAACCCTCTTCCCAGCTAGGACAGTGGGGGGGTACTCAATCAATCCTGGGAGCAAGGAAGAGTCAGAAGACTCTTCTGAGCACCACAGGTCCCAAGAGACTAGGCCCCCACATTCTGCCAGCCATTCCCAAGCTCGCAGAATCCGGGAGTGTCTAGAAGACCAGACAGCCACCTCTGGTATCAGTGCCTCTGAGTCACAGGATGAGTAGACCAGGGTGACCAGAACTAAAAAGGCCAACAAAGTTAAGAGGGCTTTACTCAAGGATCCCCTGAAGCAAATAAAAGCTATTAGGAGTGTCATCACGCCCTACCACAAAAATGCCAAATATTCGGTTTGGGAGCACCTTGAATTATTTGAGCAGATGATGGAGACTTTCCATCTGAAGGACAGCCAAAGCTGTATTCAGTATGTAAAGTGGACGTTTTCTCCTGAGTACTCCAGCTTCTTTGCGGGGCTGGAGGATCAGAACCATTCCAGATGGTCCACCTATAGGGCGGCCATCCTGAAACATTTTTCCATTCGTAGGAACCCTCAAGAGGCTCGCAAGGCAGCCTACAACTTACAATGTGGGGAAGACCAGGCCCCACAAGAATTTGTTCAGGAATTGAAACGCGCCTTTGCGCAAACCACTAGAAGGGTGCGCACTGACAATAAGGAATTTGTGAACAACTTCTTTCATGCTCTCCCTAACTACATTATGACCCAGCTAGTGAGGGACTTTCATAAGAAAAGATCACTAGACTGGGTCATTGAACAAGCAACACGCATCTATGAAGTACAGAAGCCGTTGGAAAATAAAAATATTAGCAAAAGCCCCAAACCAACCAACACCCGTGCTGCTGCTAAGGTGGTGGAGGTGAAGGTTGCCCCCATTTTAGATCTGGAGATGGGGAGCCTAAAAACCTTCCTGCGCAGAATCCGACCAACCCCAAACCCAGAAGGCCCTCAGGCCAATCCCAAACAGGGAGCCAGGGAGGTAACCCCACAAATGGGACCCCTAACTCCCCTGACTACATCAGCCCACGCTACAAGGGAAATAGACCCATCCTGGGATATGTGTGGACTCCTCCAGCCGAAGGGTAGGGATCCAACCAGACAGCAGGCAACCCAGGAAACTTCCCTCCTCACTTTCCCCAGGAGGGCAGTAATCCCCCAAATACCGGACCAAACTTCTTTCCCTGGTACCCACCAAACATCAACCCCCAAAACAACCCATCCTTCTTTCCCCACTTTCCCGAGCCCAGACAGCCCAATCCAGGAGAGGGGAGGCCAAGGGTGGAGGGATACCCAAACTTTCCTAACCAGGGGTATTTTGCGAGAAGGGATAGTTACCCTTCCAGGGATCAACCCAGGGTAGACCTGAGGACCCCGTACCAGCCAGAGCGGGTGTCCCAACTAGAGCGCCAGGTCCAGAACATGGCACTGGATCTAGGTCACATGCTGAGGCCTCAACAGAACCCTCAGATGAGCATGGCGGCTCAGAATTCCTCAAATCCAGGGTCTGGTGCTCCAGACCAATGACGGGGAAGAACCCCGACAACCCACTGGTTCCCAGGGAGGAGGCACAAGGGAAAGGGGCAGTAAGGCCTTAGAGGAAGCTTCCTTCACCACTTGTGGAAAGCCCCTGGAAACCCAGGAACCAGAACCAAAATCTCCTGCTCCCGAAAGTCTGCAACCCAAGGAGCAGAAGGTGGGGTAGGAGAAATAAAGAGCCTAAAAAAACCCATTTTGAAGAGGAGGTACAAATCTTCCAGTTTGAAGGAGAGGGGTCCTCAGAGGATTCTAGGAAAAAGATCTTCTCCTTCAGGGATGGGGGAACTTCTCCCACAGACAAATGGGTCCTGAAGGATCCAAATCCAGACTGGGTAGATGTGGGGACTGAGTTAAAACCGCCCAGCATCAGTACCCAGAATGCCCAGCCCCAAAATCCCCTGGTTCAAACCCATCCTGGTGACTGCCTCCAAAAGGGGGGGGGGCAGCCCAGAATCAGAACCAGGGGAACCCAAAACCTCCCCCATATCTAGCTGTCACCTTTTTCTTACAGGTTCCCAAGATCCCAAACAGGATCCTGCCCAAATTACCTCTCTGTCAGTATCCAAAGCAAGGAAATTAACCCACCAGTTGGCCAAAAATGTGCATTATCTTTGCCCCTTGAGGAAAAGGAGGGAGATTTTATGCCCCGGTCCAAATACAGGGGCAATGTACAATTTCGGCACTGGTGGATACTGGATCCCAAGCTACCCTTCTGTCAAAAAGGGCCTTTGATCAACTGAATTCAGGGAGGGGGGAGAAGTACCAAATTCCTCTCACCCCTCTTCCTGGACAACTTCAGAACTTCGATGGGAAGGAATTTCCAGTCGAGGGGACTGCGGATTTAGACATTAAAATTGGGGCGACACAAGGTGAAGCACCCGGTCATAGTTGTCACTCTAGAGGGCACACCTTGTTTACTAGGGAATGACATCCTGCGTAGATTGTCTCCCCTCACAGATTGCGTAAACAAGGTCCTCTGGACCCAGACTAACCGACCAATAAATTTAAAACAGAGTGTCAACCATGTTAGTTTAAATGGCACATGCCACATGGTTGAACAAAAATCTGACCAAATTGAGTTTCACTTCCAGAATAATCAGATCCCAGACGTGACAATAATTGCAGTAGGACAACAAACTGGTGATGGGGAGTCCTCTCTATTTCTGAAAATCAACCTTCCTTCCAGTCTAAGGTGGCATTCCACGCTGGAAGGAAACACTCTGAAATTCTATACAAATTCACAATCAGAAAATCCCATTCCTATTGTCTAAAAAGATGAGAAATCAGCTCAAAGCTTGGCTGATATTCAGAAAATTGGAGAACAGTTGTTCATCCCGATTCAGTTAAATGAGGGGGAAGGACTCTGTTCTCGCCCGCGTGTGCGTGAAGAGCTTCATCAGCGAGGCCATGTTCCGTAAACTCCAAAAAGATCCAGCCATTCCCACATTTAAACTGTTCGATAAATAGGAGAGGGACCTGGAAACACCCAGTTCCAAACATATCCTGCCTAGCAGGTGTATGCTCAAAATTCCCATAGGCAACAAGGGCATAGTCCATAATTGTTGGGTCGTGCGAGATATCTCTGCTGCATTTTATTTAGGCAGTGACATTCTCAATCGCTTTGCCATTAGTTTGGACCTAATAAACTTCAAAGCTTTGTCCCGATTAGCGGGTAATCCCATGGACTTTGATGACCCAGATAAAGCATTTTGGTCAACCCAACTGCTGCCATATGCAGTTGAAATTCAGATTGGAGAGGAAGTCACCATCCCAGAATGGACCCGACAATTCTCACTGGAAGTAAAAATTAAAAGCGGACAGAAACTGAAAAACCCTGACACCTATGTTCATCTTAATGCTGATTTCCAACAGCAAGGGTTGGGGGTAAACACAACACCACTAGTCAACATAGAACACAACACCATTCCAATAGAGTTGGATAACAGCGGCCTAAAGAGTATCACACTGGGCACAGGCACCATTATTGGAATGGCGGTTGATGACCGACATTTTTCCATAGATTTAGGTAATGAACTGTTAGGACCAATCCCCAAGGACTGTTTTGACAGTGATAGCGACGATGACGCAACACCAGACAGGATCTTCACCCGGCTTGGGGGGGAATTTCCTGGTGTACTCCTCCTGCCATTATGGTAAGGAAGATGTGACCTGTGACTTCAGGAGGGATGAGGTAATCTTTCAAGTCCACGAGGACTGCCTTCCCCACCTGAATCCATTAGTCCAAATCAACACTTTGACCAGGGACTTCTCCACTCAGCTGGAGGAGGCCGCTGAGATAACCAAACCGGAAGTCTTTCCAGGCTTCAGGCAGATGGTTGAAGAGAGAGTCAACCTAGCTGATGCATGTGAGACTCTGGAGCAAAAGCAAAAATTGAAACAAGTTTTCTTAGATTTTCAAGATCTCTTTGCGGTGGACTGTGGTCGCACCGACATCCACACAACAATTCCCACGGACCTTGGCATGACTCCACTGTTTGTGAAGCAATATCGCTTGCCTCTCGCATCAATGGAGTCCCTTACTGAAATAATTAAGAACCTTGAGTCCTGTGGAATAATTTGTCCAGTCCACAGCACCTCCAATAATCCGGTGCTGGGGTTTTTGAAACCAAACGGCCAGTGGAGACTCTGTGCTGACCTAACGGAGCTCAACAAACGGGTCCATACTTCCCCATGGCCTCTTCCCTACATTGACCAAGGGCTGGCCCAGATCCAGGGGTCACAGGTATTCATTGCAATTGACCTGACCAATGGGTACTAGACTGTACCTGTCAGTAGGGAGGACTAATACAAGATGGCCTTAACCTTCGGGGGCAGCAGTATACTTGGACCCGGACTCGCTTTGGATACATCAACTCCGGCAATTAATTTAACATCTTTCTACATAAGGCCATGCCCGACTTGGGTGAAAGGGGTAACCTGGCCTATGTAGATGATGTTTTAGTCAAAAGCTCAACTGTGGAGGAACACATAGCGGAGATCTGTTATATCCTGACACAGTTGAGGGCTGTCGGAGCAAAACTCTCCTTTCAAAAGGCATAGTGGTGCAGAACCCGTGTACATTTCTTGGGGCATGGGATAACTCCTCTGGGCCTCTGTCCCCAGGAAAAGGAAGTGGAAGCACTCCAGAAAATAAAAGACCCCACAACTCTGCGGGAACTAAGGAGCCTCATTGGACTAGCTAATTACAGCAGAAAGTTCATTGAGGATTACGCAGAGATCACAAGACCCCTGATCCATCTTTTGAAAGGGGGGGCTCAAGTGGGAGTGGGGTCCAGAACAAACCGAGGCAGTAAGACAACTCAAAAGAAGCCTCTCACAAGCGCCTTGCCTAGTTTACCCTGTCAAAAACAAGGAGTTCTTGGAGATAGGGCTCTCAAATTCATGCTTGACTGCAGTATTATATCAAAAGCATGACAAGGTCAATAAAGTAATCTCCTATGCGAGTAAAACTTTATCCTCTGTGGAGGAAAAATTCAACGTTTGTGAGAAGGCACTCCTGGCAACGGTGTGGGCATTGAAGAATTACCACCTGTTTATCCAGGGGGAACACATCATAGTGGAGACTCCACACCAACCTTTGCAATATCTTCAAAGTGACAGAATCCGGGCCTGAAATGTGAGTAATTGCCAAATTACTTCCTGGATTCTGTCAATGCAAGGATTTCCTGTGGAGGTCAGATATGGCCAAAACAAGAAGAGTCCCCTCACGCAAGGTATGGCTGACTTGCATGATTGTGCCAGAGAAAACTGTCTTGAGGACGAAAGTCTTAAAATCAAGGACAACATGGAGGCATGCCTTAATTCCCCACACAAAGTCTATGAAGAAGGCCAGTGTGAGGTAATGCCCAGTGTCTATGTGGATGAGTGCTCCTACCATGTTCACAACAATGGGGAAAAGGAACTTGTGGCCGACGTAGGGAATGCATGGGTGAATGAAGCCCCAGAACCCTCCGCTGGGTACAAAATCGGTCAAGTGGCAGAGCTAATGGCTGTGCATCAAGCCATCCTCACTGCTGTCCAAAACCAACTCCACAAACTGTTCATAATCACAGATTCAGATTATGTATGGAACGGGTTCGTGGAGCACCTGGTTAATTGGAAAACCAGAGGCATGCTATGTGCTAATAATAAACCCTTGAAACACGGACAATTAATACAGAATATTGATGATCTGGTCACCTCGAATGGGATGACCATCTACTGGAAAAAGATCAAGGGTCATTCTAAAGTAGAGGTACCAGACAAAACTGGAAATGTCCTAGCTGATCAGCTGGCCAAAACCGGAGCCATCTAAGGGGATCTACTTGAGATTGAGTCCCTGTTGGGGGAAATCCAGATCACTGCTATCACTAGGTCCCAGACAAATGCTCACAATGAACTCTCAACTGCACAATGGAACAAGGAGACCCCAGATGCTGATTTGATTACGGCTCAAAAAGGGGATCCAATAATTGGTAAGTTTTATCAACACATTGAGGACCCTGAGAACTTTCCCGTAATGGATACCGATTACATAGGGAAAGAGGACCTCAGAGTGTTGATGAAATGTCCACAAATATTCCAAATCCAAGATGGTTTGTTGGTGAGGAGATCCATAGCTGGCCATGACCAGTGGGTCGTCCCTACCTCATTCCGAAGCCTGATGCTAAGTCACGCCCATGATGCGGCCACAGCCGGTCATCGGGGGTTTCATACGACACTAGATATCTTGTGAGAGGTTGCATGCTGGCCACACATGGGGCAGGACCTTGACCAATACTTGAAGGGGCGTCTTGTGTGTGCACAATTTCAGACATCATCACTCACACACCGTGCTCCCCTCCAAAAGAGGGGGATGACCCTGCCTTGGTCAGGTTTACAAGTCGATTTTATCGGGCCGTGATTCGCTCCTCTAGGGGGAACAAGTACATGTTGACCGTAACATGCTTGTTCACTAAATGGGTGAAATGTCTCCCGGCCCCAAATTGCAAGGCAGAAACAGCAGCTGCTCTGATGATCAATCACATCTTCTTGCGTTTTGGACTACCCCAAAGGATTGAGTCAGACTGAGGTAGCCACTTCACGAGTGAAGTGATGACAAAGATGTGGGAGATACTTGGGGTCAAAAGGAAACTACACATTGCCTACAGGCTAGCCTCTAGTGGTGGAGTTGAGAGATACAACAAGACTATTGTGAGCATATTAAAAAAGTTTGTGGCAGATTCTGGGCCAAGTTGGGACATTAGTTACCCCGTGTCCTGATGGCCATCAGATCTACCCCTTCTTCTGCAACAAAAATTTCTCCATTTGAGCTGATGACTGGACGAAGGATGGTGCTACCCCAGCATATGCTCTACAGAACCCAAGAGCAGACCTTGATAAATGCCTCCACTACTCGTGAGTATGTTGGGAATCTGAGAAAACACCTTCAACATGATTTTGCCTATGCTCAGCGGAATCTAGAAAGATCTGCAGACAGTTTGAAGACCCACTATTACCTTAAGACAACTAAAAAAGAATACCAAGTAGGAGACCGGTCTACTTGTACAATTTCCAAAGGAACCAAGCCAAACAGCGCAAATTCCTCCCAACTTGGCGGGGTCCTTTTTAAATTGTACACAGAATCTCACCAGTCGCCTACAAAATCTGCATTCCCAAAGGCAGTTTGGCAGAAGGGGAAGACAAGTGGGTCCACATAAACCAGCTGAAGAGTTGCCATCCCAGGCATACTTTGCGGCAAATAGAGGAGCCAACCAGAAACCCAGAGGAGGACATTCCGGATACCTAGAAGAATCCAACTGTTAAAAACCATTAGTAAATACAGGCAGGGAATATTGTAAATTGTATTTAATGTATGCATCTGCCCCACTACATGAATAGCATGTGGGGAAATGTTCATAGCAATGCTCTGTTCTGTCTCATAGCACTGGAAGCAAGAATTTCTAATTACCAAGGAGGACCATTCGGGGACTGGGAGGAAAGACCCAAGGAGCCCGGAGTAGCGCTCAATACTCCCGTCCAGAACCGGCGAGGAGAGCATGTCGATCCAGCATTGATGGGAGAAGCAGACGACTTTTTCACCTGGATCAAAGAAAGAAAGAACATCCCAATCTCCTGACTTCCTCTTGACGGGCGGTCAAACTCAAGTCGTGAAGGGGAGGTTCTGTGGGATGTTTTAATCCCCTTTTTGCTCTGCTATGTGGCATCACTGTGTTATGATGGTGCCAGAAATAGCAAAATGGCCGCAAAACCCTTGTGCGTGCCAAAACCTCTGGAAATCGGGCTTTACAAAGCACAAAAAGATGGCTGCCCAATCTGCCACGCATGTTGTCAGGGATGGAACAGAGATCTCATTCCTGGAATATGTCACTGGGCTCCACAACAATTGAAAATGGAGTACAGAAGGGAAAAGCAGTGCTTTGCTAAAGGAAATACAAAATCTTGCTTTAAATCCCTTTTTCTTTGTTGCTGAAACTGCAGAATGCCGGTGCAAAACACCCTCAAACATCCAAAATTCTTGCTGGGTGCTACAATTCACTTAGTCTAAGAAATCATTGTGAACTTGCAAGGTCCTGAAAAGCTGAAAGCATAAAGGGATTTCCACAGAAAAAGTGGCCTGTCTGTGGATGTAATAATCTCTGTGCCACAGAGGACTGCAGAGATGACAGCTGCGAGGAGCCTGCCTGATTAAACTTTAAACATGTATAAACTGAAATCAAATGTTTGCAATCTAAGAGGCCTGATGCTGATAGTAACCCATATTGTAATTGTTTTGCTTCCATGGTTTAAAATCTTGAATGATAATTCTAGCTGCTAGTCTGAAATCACAAGTTTGTTTTAAGCTAAGGAAAAATGCAACAGTATTACCAATTAAATCAAGCCTGGCTAAAACTAAGCAAACGGAATAACAGGTTTCCTCACAGTAGCCTTTCCCTCCAGCAGGAAATCACACCAAATCGATAATTGTAGGGTTTGGAAAGAACCTGGTCTACAGAGGCAAAAGGGAACAATGAACAGCTACTGCTAAGGAAATGCGAGGTGTGAGGACAGTCGTAAATGGCCTCTGCCAAGAGCAAACAGGGAGGAGACTGCTCCTGAACTGCAGGGAGACAGAAAGAGGCAGACCCAAACAACCATCTGTGGCTGAACCCTAACAAAGAACACTTTTTTAAAAGACATATAATTTGCCAGTTGAAATTGAAAAAAATATAATAGCAACAGATTTGTGAATCTAAATTTTGGCTGCACGTTAAAAGAGGCGGCAAAATCGTGTGACATGTTCTGGAAATAAACGGCAGAAAATATGATTTTACACAAAATGTATTTCTGCTAGAAGTATGAAACTTTATACACTTAAGCCCATGTTAAGCGCGCACACTTGTAGAAATTTGCATATAAATTGGACATTGTGTTCCAAGGGGAAAAGGGCAAAATTCTTTGGAAAGCCGAGACAAGATCTCATAGCTACGGGATTTTGAGGGATAGCTGCCATATAAAATATGTAATCTGTATATGTGATTGTTATAGAAGTTGCAGATGGGTAAATAGGTATGGTGTCAAAAGTAGATTTTGTGTTCAAGGGGCTAGGGGTGGACTCGCAGCCTCATAAAATCACACCATAAACGTGACACACTGTTTCTCTCTTATCTAGGCAGAGAGGAGACTCTGACCCAATCGCCTGTCAAAGGGGCGAGCTTAGGATAAACCAGCACACACACCCCTTTATCATAGCATTAATAGAGGCAGCTCACCACTCAAAAAGATAATCAGATTCACCCACTATCCTGATACTGGCGGAGCACCCTGCTGCGGAACTCTCCATCTTCCTTGCTCCAAACTCCAGAAACTTGGCAAAGCAGAAACTCATTGCATAGCTGAACCATTTTCAGCTAGGACTCAAATTCCAGAACCCCACAAACCTAAGGGGAAGCATCAAAATACAGCTGGGCTGCGCTGTACTGCTTGCCTGCTGAAATAATTATCATCAGAACCAAGAAGGGCAGATCCAATCCAGTCCTGTGCCGTGCTGTGACCAGAGCCATTGCCGATCCAGTCCAGTCCTGTGCCGTGCTGTGACCAGAGCGCCTCGCTGATTGCAGATCCAAACCAATGTGCCCAGCTGTCTATCCTAGAACCAGATCCAATTCCCTGACCAGAATCTTGACGGACCACAATCCTGATGGTTCCATTTAAAAACATATCTAGTGAGTATCTATAGATAGAACGGTGTCACTAGCATATCTACCTTGCTTAGTTAATCCCTATCTTAAATTCATCCATCTCGTATTCAGAATCTGTATTGTAGGAGTATTTTTGAATTGTCTGAACTCTCTTTCCAATACATCCTATCCTCCTCTGTACTAATATTGCTAAAACTATGTTTGCGCTGATCTTTTCTCATCTGAAGAAGGCGAGTCCTTGGCAGGCAGTCATTCTGATCAAGTGGCTGTGTTCCTGTGGGGTTTTCGTTTTGTTCATAGTCATCCTCTAGTGTAAGCAACCCATTTGTCATTTTAAAAGTGCATTTCCGACTAATGGGCGTACTGTGAGAGGAGCGGGACGGCCCTGCAGCGGTCGTGGTCCGCCGACCCACCAGCCTGTAGCCTGCCAGATCTGAAGCGCTGGGTGAGGTGGTGGCCCCAGGCGCATTAACTGAGATGGCGGTCGCATCCCGAGGATTGAGGGCATGAGGGCGCAAAAGAGCAAGGACAGAGAACCGAGGGACCTCAGTGCGGAGGGATCTGAAATTCGAGCGGCCTGTCCGGGACCAAAGAGGAACAGAGTGGCCCAACTGAGACAGTGCTGGTCCAGCACAGCGACCTGCCGGTGAGTGCTCATACCAGAGCCCCCCACACGAAGCCCAGCCCCCCTGCTCACCCGACCGGGAGGCACCCGACCAGCGCTGGGCTCTCTCGCCTCAGAGAGCACTGCAACGTTTGGGGAGCTCAGGAACCACCTGACCCCTATCCAGAGGAATTACTACGCGGCCCGCGAGCATATCCATGAACGCTGGGGACATAACCCTTTTGAATGAACGCATAAGAGTGGCAAACAGTGGGGCGGCAGTGCGAACAGTTGCTGAGCAGAACCAGGAGGCCATCCCCCTCACACGACATCGTGACCTGCCATCGTTCAGGGGGCCGACAACAGGGAGTGAACCACACCGCACTACCCTCCGCGGAGCTGAGTTAACCCCACTATTTTGACACAGAGCTGCTAAGTGGGGATTGACCTTCAAAATAAGCCTTGTGATCTGCAAGTCAGGAACCTCGCTATAAGTTCACGCCCGCAGGGCCTGGCAGCAAGCATGGGAAAGGAGAAAACGAAGAGACCCACCATGCAAATAGGTTCGACCAATACACTCTTCCCCATCACAGTCCCCTGAACATCAACTGCTGCCCTCTGAAGACACATTCGGCACACACACTCTCTTTAAGAGATGTCATGGCCACCATAGCGGAGTCCCGCTCATCCATGGAGCAGAAGATAGACGGAATAAGCCTGGATGTATCCCTCCTCAGACATCATTTACAGAAGCTATCGGCGCGCACTGGAGAAGCAGAACAGCGCATTTCCAACACAGAGGATGGCCTACACAGTGTGCAACAACAACTCCAAGGAGTCTCCGCCAAGCTCAAGACTCTGGAGGCTAGGGTCGAGGAAGGCGAAGGAAGGTCCAGGCGTAACAACGTCCACATACTCGGTATCCCCAAGAAAACCAAAGGTCCATGTATGGAACTTTTCCTGGAACAGTGGCTAACAGACCTGTTTGACCCGCAATCTTTCTCCAAATTTGTATCTATAGAAAGAGCACACTGCATGCACACAGGTAGATGGCTGCCCGGAGCTCCCCCACAAACTGTGATAGCGAAGCTGTTAAACTACTGAGATCAAGATGCACTTCTACAGCAAGCACGAACCAAGGCCACATCACCTTAAACGGATCCAAGATTGCCTTCTTCCCTGACTATATGAGGGAGGTACAGAAGGCTAGACAATCCTTTGGCAAGCTCAAAAGACAACTGCAAACATTAGGAGTTAAATACGGCCTGCTTTTTCCTGCGCAGCTGAAAATTTATCATAAAGGCACAACAGTCCACTTTGACGACTCTGGGGATGCATGGCGCACGGCAGAGCAGCACATAGAAGGGGACTGATCAGCACCCTGAGGCAATAGGGGCAGAAACCCCAGACCACCAGCGGACCAACGTTGAGTGCCAGACCAGCCACCATTACGGAGCATCCGGCAAACGTTGAGGACGAACCCCCGCCCTGATCCCCCTGAGGGCTCAGAACCTTCCGGCAGACACAAAACCACTCTATGGACAACGCCGGAGCGTGTCCGCAGTAACCTACATAAGGCATTCCACATACTCATAATGCAGTAACTTTCTAGTTTAACTTAATAAGGGACTGTTAACATTGACACCCTACTTCTTTTGAGTGTCAGCAATGTTTGGGTGACAGGTACTTCGTTTTGGGGTGGAGTATGGGGAGGCAGTGGGAGGGGCTAGTTGGGAAGAGTTTTTTATTGCCCCAGGACCAACGCACCCTTGCAGGTCTCAGGGGTTATTATGGTTCTTGGCTAGTTGGGACCACAGCATGCTCGGACAGCAATTCAATCACCATTATTCGTATGACCTACATTACATCACCATACACCGGGATTCTATCCCCGCAAGACATGCGCCCAACTCTATCAGATTTGCTAGATGGCACCTGACCAATCTCAGTCGTTTTCGACTGAACGTCCCAAGTCCCTCAAGGTGCTCACCTGGAACGTGAACGGGATGGGATCTGCGATCAAAAAGCGCCTGGTTAAGCAATTACTCAGTAGACACTCCCCCGACGTAGCCCTGCTAACAGAAACACACCTAGCGGGATCACACTGTACTCTCTTCCAGAGAACCAATTATAGGACTGCCTTACATGCGGGATTCACAATGGGATCCAGGGGCACCCTCATCCTTATACACAAACGCATCCCATTTGCCTTGCAGGAATTAGAACAGGACCCTCGGGTCGCTTTGTGCTAATCCTAGGAATGCTCTGAGGTGAGAAATTTGGGTTTGTCTCAGTTTACTCCCCACCTGGACTGGGACAGGAACTGTTAGATGAATTGACTACCCTCATGGGCAAACATCAACCTGATAAGTGGTTTCTCGGTGGTGACTTTAACGATGTCATGTGTAACATCATAGACCGCACCCATCTCAGACAACGCAACTGTTCTGACTTGAGTGTCGTGTAGACCGTTGAGACCTCCGTCCCCAAGTGACGCACAGGGGAACCAAAAGAACCCCGCTGTGCGACCTTTGGAGCCACAGGTGGGAGATGTTACTTCCCGGATCCACAGAACCTCTGGAACACCGATGCTGCTGCAAAAAGAACGAGGTTAAGTACCAGGCAATTACAATATAACACACAAATCAGAAAATCTGAATAATCTTACCTATCCGGTGATTAGGAAACCCGGGAAACCTAGTGAAGGAGGTTCGAGACTCAGATGAAAGGTGATCCCCAGACCAACAGGGAACAGAGTCAAGCGTGGACACAGGATAGCCCAACTGTAGAGCTGAAGATGTAGCTAGAGTTCCCAAAGGGTAATAGCGTAGAAGTCCAACAAAGTGCCAAGGGATGATCCAAAGACAGGTGAGGGACGGGTCGAGGTTCAGCAATGGGTAAACAGTTCCAAGCAACAGTACAGAAGGGTAATCCGAAGGAGTCCAGGAGAAAGGTCTAAGATCAAGTTAAACCAACAGAGAATACCAAACGTAGCGCCAAACAGAGTCGAAGGACAGCTGAGAAGCGATGAGTGCTCCGGCAATCAGGCTTTATATACTGTGTGCTTCTGGGTCATGTGACGTCCACCAAGGTCACGTGGGAAACACTGCTCTGGATCACGTAAGCAAATGAATGATCGATGCGGAGGTGTTCCGCCGCCCCTTCTGCTGTATGTTCTCCATGGCAACTGCCAATGCAGGAAGGGCTGCAAGCGGGGACCAAAAATTGTACCTGGTACGGAACTTTAGGTCCTTTGGGGTAACCAAATCACGTGAGTCTCGAATCCTGGAAGGAGTCATGTGGGAACCCGGGGAAGGTGTTGTGGAGATGTTAGCAGTGTTCTGGTGTGCAGAGGATCGTCTAACATAGCCCTCCCCCAACGGCCCACGACCTCGTGGGCAGGATGGGTGATCCCTATGACAGGCCGTGGCCGCAGGATTCAAAGAGACAGAAGCATCAGGGACAGGTAAGACCTTGGGGTGTTGGCCATAGAGGCCGTAGAAAGGAGAAAAACCTGTAGCAGAGTGAGCTGCGTTATTGTATGCGAACTCGGCAAGCCGTAAAGCACTCAACCAGGATGACTGCTGCTGCACGATAAGGCAACGAAGATACTGCTCCATAGATTGATTTGTCCTTTCAGTCTGCCCATCAGTCTCAGGGTGATAGGCCGAGGAATACCTGGTATCGATGCCAAGTAGCTTAGTCAAAGATCTCCAAAAACGAAATGTGAACTGCGACCCACGATCGGAAATAATGACAGAAGGAAGCCCAAACAACATGAATACAGACTCAAAAAACAACTCAGCCAGGGCCGGGGCCGAAGGGATCCCCTTACAGGGACCAAAACGAGCCATTTTTGTGAATGTGTCCACCACCACCCAGATGGTATCACAACCCCGTACCTTGGGGAGATCAGTCACAAAATCCATAGTCACAGTATGCCAAGGTCTTGGGGGAACCGGCAGCGTAAGCAGCAGGCCAATTGGACGACCTCTTCGATGTTTGGCCTGAGCGCAAACAGAGCAAGAGTTGACATAGCATTCCACGTCGTGATTCATAGAAGGCCACCAGCACCAGCGCTTTAGGAGATCCATGGTACGCTCCTGGCCGGGATGGGCATTAATGGGGGCATCATGAGACCATTCAAGGGCCAGGTTACGGGTGTCAGGCGTGGGGAGGAACAGGCGATCATGCACGAAAGGCAAACCATCACAATATACGGGATCCCAATCCCGCAATTGGTCAGAATGATTGCTCGTCCATGCTCGCACAGAATCCAACAGTGACAGAGAGGGAGTGCAGAGACAAATCACATGACTCTTACCTAGAACAGTATCGGGGAAGGTTGGCAATGAAACTCCACCCGGAGAGCGTGACAAGGCGTCCGCTTTTCCATGAGTGATTCCAGGACGATGAGTAATGTGAAAATCAAAGGCGGAAAAGAAGAGATGCCACCGGACCTGTCTGCTGTTGATGCACTTTAAGGAGGCCAGATCCTGTAGATTCTGATGATCGGAGTAGACAGTGATTGGATGCTTAGCCCCCAAGAGATGATGGCGCCAGACACGAAAGGCGTCCATGACAGCCAGAAGTTCCTTCTCCGTTACAGTATAATGGGTCTCAGTATTGGAAAACTTGCGGGAATGGTATGCCACCGGGTGCAACTTGCCTATCGTAGGACATGTCTGAGACAACACCGCACCGAGGGAAAAAGAAGAGGCATCCGCCTCGACTATGAATGGAAGTTCGGGATTGGGGTGCTGAAGAATCGGTGCGGTGGTGAAAGCGGTTTTCAAAGCCTCAAAGGATTCCTGATGTTCCTTTTGCCACTGATAGGGTACTTGAGGGATGGTCAGAGCCGTAAGTGGGGCCACAATTGTGGAAAAGGATGAAATAAAGCGCCTATAAAAGTTGGCGAAGCCCAAAAAGGCCTGCAAGGCCTTGAGTGTCTGAGGAACTGGCCAATCTAGGATTGCCTTAACCTTGGATTCGTTCATGGATAGTGCCCCAGGGGTAATGTGGAAGCCCAGAAACTCAACAGACATTTTATGGAATTGACATTTCTCTGGTTTGGCAAATAGCGAATGTTCCCTCAGATGGGATAAGACCTCCCGAACATGCTTTACATGGTCATCAAGATTCCGTGAAAAGATCAAGATGTCGTCCAGATAAACAACCATGTAAACGTCCAGAATGTCCCTGAATATGTCATTCATAAAACGCTGGAATGTTGCCGGGGCGTTGCATAAACCGAAGGGCATGACTAGATATTCATAAAAGCCGTAACGTGTGCAAAAGGCAGTTTTCCACTCATCGCCCTCGCGGACGCGCACTAGATTGTATGCGCTGCGAAGATCCAGCTTGGTAAAAACGGATGCATGAGATAAGCGGTCCAGAAGAGGGGTGATCAAAGGGATTGGATACCTATCCTTTTTCGTGATGGCGTTAAGGCGTCGGTAATCCACACAAGGACGTAAATCCCCCTCTTTCCTGGGTACAAAAAAAATAGGGCTTGCAGCTGGTGAAGTAGAGGGGCAGATGTGTCCTAGTTGTAGGGCGTTCTGGACATACTGTTTCAGAGCATGTTCTTCCGAGGGGGACAGAGAATAGATCCTGCCCGAAGGAACGGTAGAGTCCGGGATTAGTTCAATCGGGCAGTCATATGATCTGTGTGGGGGAAGCACCTCGGAAGAACCGCAATAGAAAACTGACTCGAATGCTTTGTACTCAGAGGGAATCCCGGTAACTACCCCTCCGACGGTATGGGAATTCACAACCGCTGATCCACCATCATTCAATGTGAGCTGAGCGAGAGCTCCCAAAGCCCGTGATGGAGTGTCTGTCTCTAGATGGGTTGGGAGACAAAAGTTCTGGCAGATTTCCGACTCAAAGAGAACCGTGCCTGTTTGCCAATTAATCAGAGGATTGTGTTCACGCAACCATGGTATTCCTAATATGATACCGAACTGAGGTGTGGTGATCAAGTCAAAACTTAGCGTCTCTGTGTGAATGTCTTGTATAGTCAATAATAGAGGGGCAGTTTGATGTTTAACGGGACCAGAGACTAGGGCAGTGCCATCTACAGCCTGAACTGGTTCAGGTCGGGTTTTCACCACTAAAGGTAGATTGAGAGAATGGGCCAAAGCAATGTCTATGTAGTTCCCCGTGGCACCAGAGTCAATGATGATCATGACTGCATGAGAGATACCCACAGAAGGACAAAGAGTAGCCTGTACAAAGATTGGCTGGACATGAGCGAAAGCAGGAGTGGCACCCGGAGATGAGGACTGGAAGCTCGACCTGGTCTCCGGATCTAAGGTCGAGCTGTCCGAAAAACCTGGGACTTCTTGGGACGTCGAGGGCATTCCTTAACATAATGTCCCGTGGTGCCACAATAAAAGCATGCATTATCCACCCTCCTACGTTCTCTCTCAGATGTCGTGATAGGACTACGTAAACCTCCCACTTGCATAGATTCCTCAGTGCTGGAGGCGGGAGTACTGACAGCTGTAGGATGAGGAAAACCCAACTCAGCCCTGCGTTCTGAGCGACGTGCATCTACCTGTAGGGCAAGATCCACTAGTTCTTGATTCTGAGTGGGCACGGAAGGTATCACGGCTAAGGCATCTTTCATTGGATTATTCAACCCTCTATAGAATATGACCGCCGGTTTGCTTTCTGGCCATGATGTCTCGGCGACCAATTGGTTGAAGCGGGTGATGTAGTCTATCAAGGTCCCTCTACCCTGGGTTAATTCTAACAACTCCACATCCCTAGATTGTGCCTTGTGTCGGGTGTCGAAGACTCGGAACATCTCGGTAACTAACAAATCAAAATCATAGAGAACCGGGCTATTGTTCTCCAGTAAAGGATTAGCCCAAGCGGCAGCCGTTCCGGCTAGATGGGAAAGGGTAAAGGCCGCTTTAGCAGTGGAATTATGAAAGGCCAGGGGTCTACACAGGAAGTGTAACTTGCACTGATTGATAAAGGTCCTGAACTTCTTGGGGTCGCCTTGATAACGTTCAGGAGCAGCCAAGGGAGCAGGGGCTGGAAGGACCACCGGGGTTGGTGCTGGGGTACTTGCCAATGGAGGAGGTGTGGCTGGAGCGGCAGCATCCCCGAATTCAGAGTCTGCAGGGAGGGAATGCTGAACACTCTGTATGCAATCTAGCCTTTGGTGAATCACCGTGTTTGTGGCGGCCATATCTGCCCTTAATACTGTAATTGCCTGAACTAAAGCCGCTATGGGTTCTTCCGTGGACCCCTGCATTGTCCAACACGACTATACGGCTTCTCAGTCTGTTCTGACTTGAGTGTCGTGTAGACCGTTGAGACCTCCGTCCCCAAGTGACGCACAGGGGAACCAAAAGAACCCCGCTGTGCGACCTTTGGAGCCACAGGTGGGAGATGTTACTTCCCGGATCCACGGAACCTCTGGAACACCAATGCTGCTGCAAAAAGAACGAGGTTAAGTACCAGGCAATTACAATATAACACACAAATCAGAAAATCTGAATAATCTTACCTATCCGGTGATTAGGAAACCCGGGAAACCTAGTGAAGGAGGTTCGAGACTCAGATGAAAGGTGATCCCCAGACCAACAGGGAACAGAGTCAAGCGTGGACACAGGATAGCCCACCTGTAGAGCTGAAGACGTAGCTAGAGTTACCAAAGGGTAATGGCGTAGAAGGCCAAAAAAGTACCAAAGGATGATCCAAAGACAGGTGAGGGACGGGTCGAGGTTCAGCAATGGGTAAACAGTTCCAAGCAACAGTACAAAAGGGTAATCCGAAGGAGTCCAGGAGAAAGGTCCAAGATAAAGGTAAACCAACAGAGAATATCAAACGTAGCTACAAACAGAGTCGAAGGACAGCTGAGAAGCGATGAGTGGTCCGTGCATCAGGCTTTATATACTGTGTGCTTCTGGGTCATGTGACGTCCACCAAGGTCACGTGGGAAATGCCGCTCTGAATCATGTGAGCAAATGAATGATCGATGCAGAGGTGTTCCGCCGCCCCTTCTGCTGTATGTTCTCCATGGCAACTGCCAATGCAGGAAGGGCTGCAACCGGGCACGTAAATTGTACCTGGTACGGAACTTTTGGTCCTTTGGGGTAACCAAATCACGTGAGTCTCGAACCCTGGAGGGAGTCGTGTGGGAACCCGGGGAAGGTGTTGTGGAGATGTTACCAGTGTTCTGGTGTGCAGAGGATCGTCTAACAGCAACCCGAATACCCCCACGAGGCTGTCCAACTTCATATCCACCTTAGGTCTTTGCGACATGTGGCGGGAACTACACCCGGGAACTAGAGGTTATTCATTCCACTCGGGAGCCCACCGTTCCCTCTCCAGGCTTGGCTACTTCTTCCTTCCGCATATAGACCTCTTCAGAGTACTGTCGGCAGACTTGCTCCCTCAGGGAGTCTCCGACCACTCACCTCTGATAGTGGAGATACGATTGCAGGGTACAAGCACCCCAAAAACGTGGAGGCTGAATAACTACTATCTGGGCTTCCCCGAGCTGGTGGATCGCCTCACTGAAGTCTCCACTGAATACTTTGAGATTAATGATACTGGGGAAAATGACCTGGTAGTGATATGGGAGGCCTACAAAACCGTGTTGCGGGGTGAAATAATTTCCTGGACGGCGAACAAAAAGAGGGAGAAACTTCGGAAGATAATAGAGGCAGAGGGGGAGGTAACCCGATGGGAGAACAACCACAGCCTTGAGCCAACCTCTCAGATCCAAACATCCCTCAAACGCTCCACTCAGCGCCTCCGAAACCTAATGCTAGATAATGGCAAACAAGCCCATTGGGAATCCAGAGCAAGAGTATACGAGTTTGGGGATAAAGCAGGCAAAATGTTGGCCTGGTTGGAGAGGAGGGATGAGGGACAGCTAGGCTGTTGAATGGGGGTTTTTCTGCATAAAAGCAGGGCTTTTGGGACTGGAACTTCAGAAGTCGCCACCGGACCTAAGAAATCTGAAGAGGGGAGAAGCTGCGCCATCTGCAATGACGACAACACCGGTGGAGCCCTGCTGCAATGACCTCACCACTTTCCCGACGACAAGAGAAGATCTTCTACTGAAAGAGTCTTCTTCCTCTGAGCTGGTGGGATCGACCAGTCCGCCATTCACCTTCCAGGATGTCTCTTGGTCAAATTACCCGTGCCAAGCACCCCGGCGGCCGGATAGCCAAGCTTCACCACTGTGACCACGAATAAAAGGAACGCACCTTTTAACCGACGAACTCCGCGGCTGGTCTCTTCCCTGGGCAGTGCAACGATTCCAAGTTTCCTCCTCAACGAGATCTTCTCTTCCCGTGGTCAAAACCATGAACTGCATCCGCTGCCAGGAACAACTGCCACCGCTGGAGCTTCCTCAACTTTAAAGGTACTGTGTTCCACCTGGCCTCCCTTTCTACGGTTTGCAAAGGTGACCCTTAAATCCTTGGCTTTCCAACTGGGTTGGCCCCCAGACCTTCTAACTTTACCTTCTGAATCAACCCAACCTCTTTTGAACATTTTTACAAAGACTTGAATGCATTTCTAAACGGTGTGACCTTGGGCGCATTTCACCTTGCTCCATTTAAAGTGCGCCTGGCCTATGAACTTTGGCTCTACAGTAGACTCTGCCTTCACTAACTTGTTTTGGTCTTATAAAAGTGTTGGGAACTGTTTTATATTCATGACCTGCCTTTTTCTCTCCCTTTAACCTAATTATTGGAGTGCCATCTAAGTTACGCGCTCACATCTGTTTTTACAAATAGTGGTGTTTTGACTTAGACTTGTCTAATAATTCTTAAGGGAGGTGTGTATACTTTTCTGATTGTGTTTGAATTTGCTTTGATTTATAGTGCTAGTGTATTTCATTAAGTGTGTGTTAAATAAATAATTATATACTTTTGATACCAAGCTCTGGTCAGTGTTTGCTTGCTCTACTGTGTTTTTAGCCCTATTGTGTATCCTCTGTATACTGCCCTACTCTTCTTGAGAGAGGTCTGACTGCTCAGCCACAGCTACCAGGTAAATCTGGGTGGTACAGACTGCTACTAATTGGGTTTACTGCTTACTCTTGTAGTCTTAATTTTCTTGCAGTAGACCCGAAGGGATCTGCACAGGATTCTGCCTAACACTCTTCTGCTTCCTTGTCCCAGGAGAATGTCTTGTGCTTTCGCAGTAACAAAGTTATTGGCTGGACTAGAGAAAATCCTGCAACAAAGCATCTGTAAAAATGTGCAAATCCTAAAAAACTTTGGACTCCTTTCACTGATGTGGGGGAAGGCCAATTTAGTACTGCGTCAACTTTTCGGTTATCAATTTTGATTCCCATAGGTGACAGGATGAATCCCAGAAACCCTGCTGAGGTTGCATGGAAGGAGCATTTTTCTAGTTTGACAAAGAGCTTGTGTTGCCGCAGTTTCTGGAGTACTGCTCTTACATGGGTTATGTGTTCTTGGACTGAGTTTGAATAAATGAGAATGTCGTCTAGCTACACTACAGTGCAGACATCAAGCAATTAACATAAAACTTAATTCATAGCATTCTGGAAAGCTGCGGGGGCGTTGCATAAGCCAAAGGGCAGACTTGGTACTCTCTTCCTAAATATCTTCCTTCCCGAGCTCTTCGCTCATCCGCCTCCAACTCCCTCAGGGTCAGTCGCTTCTCCAAGCAACGAGTTGGTGGTAGATCTCTCTCTTTGGCAGGGGCCTCCCTCTGGAACAGCCTTCCTGCCTCCCTGAAACTTGAGGAGAACCATCTCCGGTTCCAGAAGCACCTCAAAACCTTCCTCTTTGCTTCTGCCTTCTCTCTTCCTCTCCCCTGCTGATGCCTGGCTGAAACTGCACTGGTTACATGGCCTCCCTCTCTGCTCACTGGCCCGGGCCTGCCAGTTGCTCAACTGCACTGCCTCCCTGGCTACCCCGCACTTGGAGACTGTTTCTGTATCCCTACAGTCCCCCTACCTGCACTTATGCCTGCACTTACCACTAGCTGGCCGTTTATTTATTCTTATCCTTCTATCCCATGTACTGCACTTTCCCCTCTCCCTGCACCCTCACACTTTTCCCTTTCCCCCTTCCCATGCACTTGCGCAATCTGAATGACACCTGGCCTAGTAGGATTGTTATCGGTCTTCCCCTGCTCCCCCTCCCTTGCCACGTCGCGCCTTGAAACACTTGTGGATAGGCACGTTATAAATGCCATATCATATCATATCATACAATCCGTATTTTGTGTGGAAAGCAGTCTTCCATTCATCTCCTTCTTTGATTCTCACTAAGTGGTAAGCTCCTCTGAGGTCTAGTTTAGTAAAGCTGTTTGCATCCTTAACTTGATCCATTAACACTGGAATGAGCGGAAGTTAATACCAATACAGAGGTGCTTGGAAAGTGCTCTTGCCATGCCTACACAAAATGTTGGCATTGCCAATGCTTGTATTCAATATGATGGATGGAATCGACCAGCCCTATTTTGCAATAGTGCCCCTTGGTGCAGTAATACTTTCCTGTACACTAATATTGCTCGCTCGTGCAGCAAAATATGGAGCCACTTTGATCACATTTTCCAGGGCCTCTTTTTTTCCCAGTAAGGCCCTGCTTTCTAGGGGGGGCATGGGTTGGCTTTGGGGGGGGGCGGGGGCTGGCTCCCCTCGGCCCCCTGCTGGAGCAGGGCCTGTTTTGAACAAAATTGTATAATATGAATAAAAAGGCTGTACTAAGTTGGGTCTCTTCTTGGACTTGTTTGGGCATTAGCTTACTCACAAAGTGCAACTGTGCTTGCTGGTGTGCACCAAGTATCTAATTTGAAGAAACTGTACACCATATTATCAAACTTGGTGGTGTCCACTCCATCCCCCTTATTTCGCATTGCGGCAAATACCACCTGTATATACATTTCAAATAATCCGATTGGCTGCGACGCACCTCCCGCGCACTAATAAAAGCTTAATGCCTGCTCAAGCGTTGCTTGAAAAAATGTGCACATTTTCTAAATTGTTTTATTTTTGTGAGCAGGTAGAGGACTGCAAGCAGAATGACACACAGATATTAAGCAATCTTTGTTCTGATTAGGGGAGGGAAAGAGAGAGAAAGCTTCGTTTAGTCCTTTTGTTGTGGGTGGCATTGGGCAGTGGGCGATGCAGGCTTGGGTCAGATCTTATATTTTATAACGTTTTGCCCAAATTATTTCAATTGAAATGTGTTCCCGGCTCATTTTAACCACACCGAAACATTTTGGAGGCACTTTTTTTTCGTTAGTAAAAAATGGAAATTAAGCCGAAGCAGGTAAAATGCATCATATCCTCTATCCCAGATTGAAAAAGCTCATAAAAATACCTGTTTGGTATAAAAAAAATTAAAGAAATCGAATTTCGGTTTTTATAAAGTGTTCAGCCCGTGCAGTTTCCACGTCCTGCAGTTACAGGTGCTGCTATTCACACATTACAAGCAACTCCTTTTGGTGACTTGGGAAAGGGGGAAGTTGGCCGCGCGGTGATTCCCACTTGTGTTCTGCAGGCCGCCTATAGGTTTTCTACAGCCGATACACACTGGGTCCATCCACCGTCATCCCTCTTACCTTACTGGAAATCGAACATGGGACCGCTCACTGTACCTTTCACAGAGGAGAAATAACCATTTCTGGTCCCACCCACTTGGTCAGTCCAGTACCGAAAAGTACACTGAGCTAGAAGGTGGTTGTCGTTCCTCTGGAGCAGGCACCTACCCATAGAACAGGTTATTTGGCCGTATTTTTTTCTCGGAAGAGAGGCTCCCAGACTTTTTTGTGTGCCTTTTGCCTGATATCCCCTTAAACATACCTAAGCGAACCCATGCAACGGCCAATGCCAGAGTTTGAAGACCACTGCTCTGGATAGCGGTCATTTGTGATAGTACAGTGGCGGTCTCATTACTGGAATAATAGAGCCTTGGGCAGGCCAAATAAAGGGACATTGAGGGAGTTCTAGCTCCAAAACTATTAAAGTAATTTTGAACAACTTTTAAAAAGTACATTGAGTGTATGGTTAAAAAATACAACAATGTTTGTATTTTCTATTTACACAATGGGGAACGGTGCAAGGGTCAGAAAGATGCACTGGTACTATGGGCGATTTAGCGCGTTACAAAAACAATAAATAAATAAATAAATAAATAAACGTGTAACAGCACAAAGAACAAATTCAACAATTGGTCAGAAAGCACTCCTTTTGAGAGATTAGAGCCAACCGTCCAGATGCGGAAATGTGTGCAGCTCAGGATGTTACAGCCCACGTTTGACTCTCAGAGCCTGTTTTTGTTGAGTCAATCTAGTCTACTTGGTCTGATCCACTTGGGGAATCATTCTAAGCGCAATCCTTCCAGGACTTTACTTTACGATCATTTAAATGAATGTGGTGCCCAATTACGCGATTGGTACAAGGTGTGAAATAAAGTGTTAATAGGGTGTAGCAAAATCTCCTTAACACAGCCACATGGAAGTGACAAATGACCAACAGGAACGCGCCTACAGATGTTATGGTAGATCGATGGGATGCAATGCTTGGGGCAAATACAACATTGTGTGTTCCATTTATTAAATATTATTGCCTGTAGCAGCGGGCAATGTGGGCAGTTATGCGTCCAGAAGCCGACAGCCTGGCCCCGAGTGAAGCGGGATCACACAGGCAGGGTTTACGGCATGTAACTGCACCTACTGCCCTGATGCTGTTGTGTCTCCAACAGGGCCTAGACTGTGAAACTGTTTCTTTTGTTAAAAAGAAAAAAAAACACTTAGAAATTGACACAGAGCAACCGTGCTCATTGGCTGTGTGACAGACAGGGGTGTTGGTAGGTCTGGAAAAGATCTGGAGCTATGCTAATTTCGGGACTAGCTAGCTAGCCTTTTGGTCGTAGCCCCCAGGCTTCTATCCGGGGCTACAACCACATGACCCTTGACTATAGCGCCCCCAGCACCTCCCTAGGGACACCTCTCACGACAGAAGTCCCTTCTTGCTTTCTATTGAGACTCGGACAAGGACTTGGCGTACACAGATAAAGGAGGAGTACGTTGGCGGGCGAAAGAGCGGCAGCCAGGAGTGTGCACCAGCGATAAAGAGGAGCAGATGCATGGAGGAATGGCAAAGTGGAGGCAGGCAGAGTGTGAGGCTTAGTGGTGGTGTTCTGTAATATTTGGTATCCCATACGGATCCGGTATCCCCTGGTAGTCGGCTGTCTTCGGCTCATTGCTGATTGGCTGCATTAAGCCTGAGCAGTGGCCCCTCTTCCGAGCTGTCACAGACATAAGCAGCAGAGCACCGCCCCAGCGGCCTCCGTTGCTGTAAAGATAAAACACGGTTCATTCTGAGAGAAAACTTTGCATTAAAACGCGAGGCTGTCTTTGAGGAAGCCGCTGATGTAAAGCTTTCTCTCAGAATAATAAACAGTGATTAATCTATACCCACAATGGAACGAAGCTCGGCATTACATGAACTTTAACTTGTCATTAAAATATGAGGCTTCGACAGAAGCCATTAATTACTCCTTACAGTTCATGACATGTCGAGCTGCGCTTTGTGGTAATAACAAGACAGTTACATCTTATGAAAAGCCTATTGTCCTGTCAGTGGAGTATCCAACATTGCAAGATGTGGTGGGGGGGCAATTCCAGGTTGTCTTATTCGCGCCCACAAACCGCCCACCCCTGCCCCAAGCAATTTTTTTGGTAACATTACTAGTGGCATCTCGCATTTTAACACAACAAAAATAAAACGTCAGAATCATTACAGATGCAGGGAACTCATCTATTAGAGCCCTGTCCAGGCACTCTGGGGCAAAATATATGCACATCAACTAATTTGCATATGGATTGCACCAACAGACATCACTTCACAGAAAGCACATGCAAGGAGCATCATCAGTCTTTGATACTTGAAGGCGCCATGCAACTGACTTTAGAATAAGTTGTCAAGCCAAATGGCAAATAATTTTGTGTAAATACCTAAATTGCACTGTAATATATGGAGCAAGTCAGGCTTTAAAAAAAAATAACAGCATGATATATTAAAGCTTTGAAGTGAATCACTTACAGAGCTGCAGATAAGACACAGTCTGATTACATCTGCCCAGGATCACACACTGGTTAAATGGTGAAACCGGGATGTGGACAATTTAAACAACTGAGCACATCTTCACAGTTTTAGTTTATATAGATATTTATTAATGTTTCCCTTTGCATTTCATGTGCTTAAATAATACTTTATTTATAGCAATGCCTTGGAAGCAAAGCACATTACATAAGAAACAACCCTTTCATTATTAACTTTAACTATACATCATTATAGAAATATGTTGAGCAATAAGAGGATGGATTTGGTTTTATGGTCCCCATCCTGCATATAAAGTCACAATAGCATCATGAAGATTAATGTGAGCCTAACATATACCCCTGGGGTAAAGCCATAGTCATTATTTCATAAAGCCTGCAGCATTATGCAACCTTCTCACACCTGATCACTCCCTGCCATGCACATTTCAACAAAAGTCCCTGCTAATACTACCCCCTCCCTCTCAGCAGTGCCTAATGGCTCACATTGAAATGCTCTGTTGACACAGAGCAACTTGCGAGCCCCTCTGCTGCTGCCCTGAGCTCCTTAGGACATTGTCCTGCCAGAGGTTTCGGAAAGGGTAAGGTGTCCTGCTGCCAGGACAATTACTGTGCTGAGCAGGAATTACTCTGCACACATTGTCCTGCCAGGGGGACACCTTTCCCGTTGGGCACCCTCATTGAGGTGCCGAACAGGAGAGGTGGCCCACTGACGAAAGTCCCGGTCAGGTTCTCAAAAGAGCCTGTGGGGTGGCAGCCTGCCCCCCTAGTCCTCACTCGGTACGCCACTGTGTCCAGGTATTCTCCAGCCGATCAAGATATGAAGCTTTACAGTCCCTGGTGCAACATCTATGAGTTCATGAACCACCCTTGTGCATTTCACCCATCCTCCTGATTGAAGGGCTTTAAAAACACCACATAAGACTTCCTCCATTAGCTTCTACACTTTTTTTGTCAAAATGTTATATTCAAGAAAGAGCGTGAACAGTAATTTCAACAAAGTGATACATCCTCATCATATACCGCCACAGATTCCTTACATAAATCAAGAAATGTAAACTTTCAAATAAAATTTTCCATCAAAGAGGCACTAATAAAAACAACCACAAACAGCAATACATAGGGAAAGTCGGTGGGTACAAGGTGTGTCTGTGACAGACAGCAACAGGAACATCGACAAGACGGAGCACACTGATACAACAAGCATTAGCAATGCAAACAGTTTGGCCTTTTTTGCAGGCATGGCAAAGGCGCTTGTCAGGCACAGTCATATTGGTATTTACTGCCCATTGGTAATTGCAGGTGCAAAATGGTGGCAGTACCTGGGCATCTAAGCAGTGCCCGACAAGTTCCTAATATTATACACAAGCCAAAACTGTTGGCTTTGCCAATGCTTGTGCTTAACAGGACTTCAATGAAATGAACACAGAGTGCTTATAAATCAAGTGGCTGAATGCAGATGTGGCTTCAGCATTTTTATTACACCAGTAGCGTGTTTACAGCAGCAATTAAGTCTGCAAGCTGTGTCAAACAACATCTACAAGCTGTGTGGCCCTTCTCATATGCCGACACCTGAAGGGTTTCTGTCAAAGAGGCTGATACCTTAAAAGTAGGTACTGGGACAAGGAAGAGGAACATGGAGGTAATATGCCTGAGAGATATGTGTAGAAATGAGCATTTCTACACATAAAGTTGATTTACGACTGTGCCGGCCCGGTAACAGCGGTGCCGGTAAGCCTACCGGCACTGTTGTTACCGGACCGGCACAGTACGACTCTGCGGGCAGGTGCCGTCCCGCCTGCAGAGTTTCACGGAAGCAACAAAACCGTTATTAACGGTGACGTTGCTTCCGTGGTCCCCATTCCTATTGAGTCTTATTGGACTCAATGGGAATGGGGACAAACAGAATTACCGGCTCTTGATTTCCCGGCCACTGGGGATGTAATACCTTGGTGTTACCGGGACATCAGGTACTGGTAATTTTTGTCGGGTCTGGCGGCAACCCGCCGGTTTTACCAGCAGGGTTACCGCCAGACCCGTAATGAGGCCCATAGTCTTGTTATTGTTAACACGATACAGTATTATTCTTCATAAAGTACCTATGCTGCTATCACACCTGGCTGGTGTGCATAGTGTAGTTCGCTCCACAAGCAGGAGAGCCCCATGGGAGCAACCTCTCTGCCTGCCGCTCTATGCTTTTCTGTGCAGCGCCCTGCGACACCCTCACATGCCTCCTCGACCACAAGCGGCGTGCCCTTGTGGCGTGGGTCAGAGCAATGCGGGCAACACAGTATGCTGTGCAGAAACATCAACACAGTAGGTATACATGTTGTGCTTCTCACCCCTTGCAGTATCTGCAGGTAAGAACCCCTCAATTCCGAACACAAGTGGGATACTGCTTTGTTGCATGGGTGCAGCAGGCACGCATTATGTTGCCTCCCTTTTACAATGGCCTGGGCTCAGACCCTGAGTCAGGAGATAAGTGAGATGTTGTGCTGCTGCAAAGTGCCACCTCTTCTCTCCTGCATGTCCTTTGGTCTCACGACCTTAGTTTATAAGATGTGGATGAGTGGAGTACTGTACTGATGTATTCCTCTTTTGTGCAGATCAATACAGAAGCCCTGCCGGATTACTTGTCAGTGAGTAGGATTAATACAGCCTTCCCTTTCAAAACCCACTGTCACAAGCTTGTTAAAGCATGGTCGCTGCTTCTAGTGCAGTTCTTGGTGTAATCCCCTGGTTTAGCAAAGTCTGCCATACCAGATGATACTCTTAGAAATTGGAACTGTTCCTATATCATCAACCTTGTGGCCGTGGAAGCTGCCAATGTTGTCAACGCTGTGAGGCCTCATTAGAATATGTTTCACCTTGAAAATATTTGAAATAAATAAAATAAAAATTGTACCTACTCCTGCTCATATGGAGATCACGGTAGCAAGTGTATTAATCCTCCACACAGCAATATTACCAGTCTAGCTATCTTATAGGCTCTATATATCATACATTTGTTAAGAAGGAGATGCATACATCAGGCGCAGGCAGCATGTAAAAACAGATTAATTGGCATGCATATTAAAGCCATTCAAGGATGCCCTAGTGATTGTTTGTGTTCCACAGGTGGGGATTATATTTGTAACATGTGTTTATCCCTTCCATGATGATTTTCAGGATGCCATCTTGGGTCCTGGAATGGTAAATGCTTGTCTTTATCTCTCTCTACCTGTCTCTCTCACACAATCTTTGACAAAACACCCTCCATAAACTAAATGTACTCTTGCCGCTTCGATAGTACACCTTGACCATTAACCTCATAATTTCAAGGTCTTTGATAGACCGTGAAAGTATAAAAGGTGCAGTCTAGAGGTGATCCTCAGATCTCTGTGGTGGGGACTCAACCCACAGAACAATCTTACTGGCTCAACAGACGGCTATAGTCGGCCATGGTCCACAATCGCTGTCCATGATCGGTGATGCTTGGCAATGGTTAGCTATGATTGGGGATGATGGGCCTTGGTTGGCAATGATTGAGTTGGGGATAGGCAACCGTGGTTGGTTTGGACGCTGGCGAAAGTCAGCAATGTCCAACTGTGTTTGGCAATGGTCGCCTGCTGTCTGATCCTAAAAAACGTTTGGTAATTTGAATAATGCAAGATGCAAAACGTTTTAACTGCAGATAACCAAGACAAAAGACAGTTCAGCCAAACAAAAGCCAGATTCTATATCTGTCTCTGCCAACCCTTATGTCATGCTGTCGCCTACTTGGTGCTTATCTGATCAGGTTTCATTTTGGAAACGCTTTCAAATTGCGTCCCGATCCAAGATGGCACCCAGATGCTCTTGCCACGTGGTGACATCATCTCGTTCACGTGCTCGGCAATATCTGATACCCGGAAATAAATAGAGGTAATTCAGAAGGCTTCTCGCATTGCAATTGTTTTGTATTGCGGAATGCTAGTTTGCCTTATGACCTCGTGTTTTCTACTTGTTCCTGGTTCCTGTAAAGACAAATTCCCGGGATAACAAATTTACCTGGAACGTCTTCTCAGCACCTTGTTTTTTTCCCCCTCAAGGTTTTTTTCCCCCTGGGACCTGGCTCTCGGGGTAGCCGTAGTGCTTACCTGATATCTTGTAATTGGGTTGCATGGAGGCTACCTGAAAGGACAGGCCTTACCTCTTCCCAGCAAAGGAGTCAAGAAGCAAAGAGGTAAGGACTGAACCTGACACCTTATCTCCTAGTCATCATTTAGGGCATTCATTTTGACTCACATGCAGAGGGGAACTAAACCACCACCCCATGGAGCCAAAACATAAAAATTCAAATGTAATCAGTACTGAAATAATTCTACTAAAATAAAAAGTCAAATAAAAAATGAATCAAATAAGAGATAAAAGTAAGTTTGAGTCCCTGTAATATACCCTTGGGTGTTAATGTCTCTGTTGCAGAGATATACTTGTATCCTACGGGTCCGAATTTCCCATTCCCAATTGGATTGACATAAGAACTATAAGAAAGCAAGGGAAGTAAGGAACAAGTTACTTACCTGTAAATGTTGTTCTACAGCATGGGTCTGGCATGGATTCACATGCTCATGAATATTCCCCCGTCGTCAGGCTGGGAATCCTTGGTAAAGAAAAAAATCAGTTTCAGTTTCGCTTTTGAAGTGTCTTTCTACTAGTAACCATTCACTGGTCTCTGGGTCATACTGCCCCCAACCAATGACTGCCCTCTACCTAAGCCCCTCCTCTGGCAGCCATCTTCAAATTTGGTAGCACGTAAAGTGGCAGTAGGACCAAGAGAAGAGCCGCAGAGAGGTTTGAGGGAGGGTTCGCATGTGAATCCATGCCAGACCCATGCTGGAGAACAACTGTTACAGGTGAGTAACTTGTTCCTTCTCCAGCATGGGGTCTGGCATGGATCCACATGCTCATGAATACAAGAATACATAGCAGTACACACATGCACAACCAGGGGAGGTGGCAAGGCTGAACATTTCAACAACTCAACATTAAGCATCTCTGACCTCCTCACCAGGCTCACCTACAAGCGAACAGGTTGCGCAGCACTGCCTGGCCGACTCTGGATTCCTCCCTAGAATCCCGGTCGACGCAGTAGAATCTCGTGAAGGTGTGCGTCAACCTCCACGTAGCAGCCCTGCAGATGTCCAGCAGGGGCACACCAGACAGGAACGCCGTGGTAGCAGCGATCGCTCTGGTTGAATGGGCTCTCGGGCAGCCGGGCAACCGTCGGTTTGCCAACCGGTGACAGTGCATGATGCACCCTTCCCTTGGTTCACAGGTCCAAAGTTCACAAACAGCTGTAATGTCTTCCGAAGACTCTTTGTGCGGTCCACGTAGAACTTCAGCGCTCTAGCCACATCCAGCGAGTGCAAAGTCCTCTAAGCCGGCGACGAAGGCGACAGGAAGAAAACAGGTAACACCAAAGGCTCGTTGAGATGGAAGTCCGACGGCACCTTGGGCATGAAGGAGTGGTGCGTCCTAAGCACTACCCTCGTCTCGTAGAATGTCAGGTATGGAGGTTTAGAGGAGAGGGACTGCATCTCTCCCACTCGTCATGCGGAGGTGATGGCCACAAGAAACGCTGTCTTCCACGACAGGAACTTCAACAGTGCCGAATGCAGGGGCTTGAATGGCAGCCCCATGAGCCTGGTCAGCACCACGTTGAGCTCCCACGCCGGGGCCGGGGCCTTCACCGGCCGGACCGACAGGAACAGTCCTTTCATGAACTCCTCCACCAGGCGATGAGACCACAGAGATGACCGCCCCGGAGTTCTGGTGTAGCGGGAGATAGCCGCCAGATGGATTTTGATGGAGGCATGTGTCAGCCCGCCTTGGCCAGCGGTAGCAAGTACGGCAGCACATGAAGGGCCGTAATCCACAGAGGGTTAATCCTCTGTGCACGGCACCAGACAGAGAACCTCTTCCATTTGTGTCCATAGCACTTGAGAGTCCAGGACGCCCTGGCCTTTGCAAGCACCTCCTTGCAGTCCGCCGGGATATCGACCCTCCAAACTCTAGTGCTGCTGGAGCCAGGCCTGCAGGTTCAGCGATCCTTGGTCGTGATGGAGGATGGCGCCTCCTTCCCTGGCGAGAAGATCCGCATCCGTCGGTAGTCTGACCGGGGGGACACTGACATGTCCACAAGGTTCGGGAACCAGATCTGCCTCAGCCACACCGGTGCGACGAGGATCATCCTGCACCAGGACCGTCTGAGTTGACTGATGAGTCGCAGCAGGAACGGCAACTGAGGGAACGCATACAGGAACAGGCCGTCCCAGGGGAATGAGAAGGCATCGCCCATGCTCCACGGCTGGGGAAACCTGCTGGCGAACCTCCGGCACTTGGTGTTCGTCGCTGTCGTGAATAGGTCGATCTGGGGATTGCCCCATCGTCGGAATAGGAGATCCACTTGATCCTGCCAAAGCTCCCACTCGTGGCAGAAGCGCAGGTCCCTGCTGAGTGAGTCGGCGATGGTGTTCTTTATTCCTGCCAGATGGAAGGGTACCAAGAACATCCCTTGGGCAACAGCCCAGTGCCACAGATCCTGCGCTTTTTTGCATAGGACTGGGGATCTGGTGCCCCCCTGCTTCCTGATGTAGAACATCGTGGTGGTATTGTCGGTGAAGACCCTTACCACCTTACCCTTGAGGGACGGAAGGAACGACCTGAGGGCCCAGAGCACGGCCCAGAGCTCCCGAACGTTGATGTGTAGTGACCTCACCTCCGGGAGCCAAAGGCCTCTTGCGTGGAGATCTCCGGTGTGCGCTCCCCATCCTGTCCATCGTCACAGTTTCCTATGTGCCGGGGTCTGGAAGTCCATGCCCGCCGCTACATGCGCGTGGGTGCCCCACCAACGGATCGCTTGGTGGAAAGTCTTGCTGAGTGAGATCCTGTCTTCGAAGCTGCCCGCCGTTTGCATCCAATGGGCGTCGAAGAACTCCTGCAGTGGTCGCATCTGCAACCTGCATAGGCACACGAGGTAGATGCACGATAACATCATGCCGAGTAGGGACTTGATGGACCTCACCTTGGCCACGTCCATGGTCAACAGCCGGCCGGGCTCGGAGAGCGGCCATCTGGTAGGGCCATGCATTCCAACAGGCCTGGACGGGAAGTGCGTGTGGGGCCCCAAACCTGCCTGGCAAAGGACAGCTGGCCGGCAGGTGCCCAAGGGCATGCATGGGACAGCACCGACAGGGCCTCCTCGAGCTCCGGCCAGAGCGCCTTAGAGCTTTTCTCCCGCCACATTAGGGCTTTTCCCTGCGGGGAGGGACGGGGACCCGCCGGGGCTCCCTGAGACTGCCGCCGGACTTGGGGATGGTTAAGCCACGCGCGATGCAGGCACGCAAGGCAAGGGGCCAGCCCCTCCAGCCACCCCGGTGCTTCGGCGTGGCCCCTTTAGAGCTTTTCCCTGTGGGGTGCGATGGGGACCCAGCTGGGGCTCCCCGTGACCAGCGCTGGGCCCGGGGACCTTCCAGACAGGGGGCGGGGGGGTGGGTGGAAGCAGCCCCGGTCACCCTGGAGCTCTAGCCGGGCCCTCCCTTAGAGCTTCTCCCTCCACATTAAAGCCTTGCCCTCCGGGACTGACCCGAAAACGCTGTGGAACTCGGGTCTGGCCACTAGGAGCGCCCCTTGACACACGCACCCCGTTTTGGACTTGACCTCACACGGGAGGCACTGGGCCGAGGACCGGGAGTAACCCACGAACGCCATGGAACCCAAGGCCGGACGCTACGAGCGGCTACAGCCCAGTGGAGGGAAGGGGGCCCCGCTCAGGGTGCCACCTCGACACATGCGCCACCCTGTTTTGGACTTGACCGGGAGCGGCCCACAAATGCCATGGAACCGAGGCCGGGAACAGCGCAACGGCCGCCCCGGGGGCTGCAGGGTGGCACCTCCATGCCGACTATTAAGCCCCCATGCAGTGGGGGCTTATGGGACCCGACCAGAGACAAATGTAGGAGCCAGCCGCCCAGGCCACGGCGCGGGCCATCTGGTCCGCCGGCTGCCACTCGGGCCATCTGGTCCTTCTCCCCTGGCCAGATGGCCTGGCGGCCCGCCGGCCTCGCCTGCCCCGACCCCACCGTCCGTGGGGCACAGGTTTAAGGTTCCGCCCGCTCTGGGGTGGGAGGGTCATAAGCCACCGCCTCTCTTCCACCGCCCTGTCTGGGGGGCTTAAGGCACCAACCTCATGCGCGCTCGAGCCTGGGAGACACTTCCACACCCACTATTAAGCCCCCACGCAATGGGGGGGTCTTAAGGAACCCGACCGGAGGGGACAAGTGCAGGAGCCAGCTGGGCCGGCCGCCACTCGGGCCATCTGGTCTTTACTGTTGCCACCATGAGTTCCTTACACCATGAGTTCCTTACACCGCCCTCCCCCTTTTTCTATCTGCCCCCTCATCCACAGAACTTCCTGACAAGAGTTCATATCTGCCAACTAGATACGTGCCACCACACATTGTGCTATGGGTCTATAGGAGGCACAATTAGTGGGGTCTTTCCTGGGCTTCAGGATTAGCGTAATCATGGCTTCACCGAAGAAGGAGGGAGGGAGCCTTGCTGGAAAGCTTCTTGCCAGACTTTCAACAAGTGCATGGACACTTTAGGACTAAATTTGTTAAAAAATACAGCCGTTAGACCATCCGATACCAGGACCTTTGCGGTGGCTAGCGCTGCAATGACATTCATTATATCCTTTTCCGTGATTGGGGCATTTAAGAGTATGGGTGCTCTGATTTAACTTGTGAATTGGTATATCGCATAGGTTTGCTTTGAGTTCCATAGGGAATTGTGTATTCTTCCTAGCATACAGTGTGTTGCTAGAAGTATGAAACATATACACTGTCACTCAGATCTGACATAAGTGTCCCTTCATCGTTCAATATGGTTGCTATGTCGATAGGCCCCCGTTCAGAATGCAAAACAAAAGAGGTGATGGCTGAAAGGTTTACAATTAATCTTAACTACTGGCATTGCTCTGGGCAACCCTCCAGGCCATTGTTCTTTGCCTGCCAAGCCATTACAAAAGGCGAAAGACCATATGCAAATCAGGCTTGGTCCCACCCCAAAAGGGGCAGTCTAGCCTGAACTACTAGTTCACATCCCTTCTGCATGAGACCACAAGCATCCACAAACATATTTTGGTCTTGTTAGGCCTCATCAGTGAGGAGTCGCTTGGGTCTCTCGGCCCAGCAGTCACGGGACCCACGTCTGGGCATACCCGTCCCACTCGTGGTGACTACAGCAAAACAAAAGAGGTGATGGCTCTTTCAGAACACAACAGTAAGGCTAGTAAGTGGCAGGTCTTCCGTCCTCTCCATATTTCGGGTCTGTATCTCGGCAGAAACTAATTTCACCTCCTGATCTGCCAGTGAGCGGAATTGGCCAGTTGAACTTTTATAGATGGAAGCAGGATGTTATTGCTGGACCTGATCCATTTCAATCTCAAGTTGTCTGATCTCTACCTCGTTCAAACTCCTCCTTATGGCCTTATGGACTCCATTCTCTATGCCTATGCAGAAGAAATGTCCACAATAAGCGGGGGTGTTTTGATAGAGTCCTAGGGAGCAGAATACACTCCCGAGACCTATGTTACAGTCCTGTCCTGATTAAGATACATTCAAACCGTGACTGCATTTCATGGACTGAAGAGTAATATGAATATTCCCCATCACTTGGATGGAGTGTCCTCCACAGGTCTAAGAGCTCAAAATCATACATGCCCTTGTGAATTTCCTGTGCAGACAATGAAAGAGCTCTAGCAACTCTGCTGGCTCTACCTAGGGAGGTACTTAAAATGCTGTTAAAATCTCCAGCCTTTATAAACTAGGTATGAAGATGATTAGCACATTTACTGCTGTTTTTGCTGCCTATGCTCACGTGAGGTGGAGGAGGAGGAGCATTTAACCCTAACACAAGCGCAGAGGGTGGCGCAGAGGTGAAGTCGGGGCACAAGTGATTATTGGTGGGGAACTGCCAGCCTTTCCAGTCTGTTTTTGATGTCTATGCTCATGTGAGTTGGAGGAGGAGCAGCATTTAACCCTAACATGAGCGCGGAATGCTACACTAAGGTGAAGTGGAGGCACAAGTGGTTATTGGTGGTTCGTGGTGGAGTGGCATGCAGGGGGTTACTCCAGTCACCAAGGTCTGCAAGTAAGTCATTGGCCGACCTCCATTGGCAACCTGGGTTTCCTCACTCATCTGCACTTTGGTACTTCCGCATGATAGTGGAGTGTGGAAATTGTAACCCGAAAGCAGGAAAATGAAAGCTGGACTGTTGAAAAACTGTACGTGAATATATTTGCACTCCCCTCCACTTTTGTCTGCTACTCTACGTCCAGCCAACTGAGTGGCTATTTACTTATTCCGGCAATTGGATAAGGAGGAGTGTGCCAAGCTAGAATCCCTCGCAAGAGCCGTGCTACTGGTTGAGTATTGATTTGCTGCCGAAATCTATCGCTATCCAATGCCTCTGACTGTTTCAAGTTTTAGGCTTATGAGAGTGGGGTTAGGGGGAGACAGACAGACTAAGGCTGCTCCTTGAGCCATCGGGTGTTCCCTGTCCCCCCTCTCTGGGTCTCTGGAGGTTTTTCATGAGGACTGGCTGCCGGTGGCCCTCTGTAACTGTGGGTGTTGTGGCTGCCTTTAGAGCCGAACAGTCCTTACTAAGCTATCAATCCAGGGTGGTGGGTGGCTGTATTTGTCCCGCGGACGGTTGTGGTCCTCTGTGGCCAACAACCCATTACCATTTGTTTCTTATGCACTGGCACATCCCGGAAGGTCCCACTGTATAGTCACCATTTAGACATTGAAGTTTTAGCGGTATGTTTACTCTTTTTAATCAATTTTATAATTGCTCAATTTTACTGTTCTTAGGTGCATTTCCACCATGGTGAAAAGAAAAGCAAGGGATGATCGGAGACCGGGGGCGCTGACAGAAAGGGCAAAAAAACGAAGCAAATTAAAACGGCCCAGGAGCTTGCCAAGGTTAAGCCCCATCTTTTGCAACGCTCCCTTGATTTATATTTGGAAGACATGGCCAGCAAAATAGTGAATCGCATTACTGTTACTGGAAAAGCCACATGGGATGCTATTTCAGGTTCAGGAGGGAATCCCAAAGGTAGCACCACTGAAAAAAATAGTTGTATTGAGGGGATGGGGGCCTTAGGGGGCACAGTGGTGCAGGCAATTGCTCTACAGGAGCAGTTGCTTGGGTGTGTATGCCTCAGGATCCTCTGCACCCTGGTACGGAGTCAGATAAGGAAGTGGAAGCGGAGAGGGTGAGACTAGGGATGGGTGACCAGATGGTGAGTGTTAGAGGTTACAGTTTATCATATTAGAAGTTATTATATTTAAATGTCTATGTATTGATGGGCTTGTGTGTGCAATACATCTCATTCATAACTTGGTTACTGTTGTCATAATATGTTCACTGACATCGCCTCCTGGAATGTGGAGTCTCAGCATCTGGGGGACTCCACATTCCATTAGGTCAGTTGAGAATATTTCCCCTGGCTGGGGGTCTTTGCTGTTACTAACTCAATAAATAGTTAATTATAACTTTGCACTGTGTGGACCCATCATTATGTGTCTTAACAGTGAGGGGGTGTAGTAACGGATCAATTGGTGAAAAGCCATACGGGTGGGAGCCCGGAGAGGGAACTGTAGCGCTCACCTGAATCCCTCGGAGGCGCAGGTCTGGGCTGGGGGTTCTCGGAGTCTTCTAGGGTCACGCGCAGGCCTCGAATGCCACCCTGGAAAGGCCCTCTCCTCACTGAGATCTTGATCTGAAGGGTGAGGTGTCTGCAATTGTGAGAGCAAGGGGTTAATAGGATATATAAGCCTGACAGGCAAGCTGACTCCCCTTCCTGGTAATCCCCACGTAGTTCGTAGGCTAAATGTGCTCACCTTATATAGGTGAAAGCGGAGCTCTCCATCCTGCGTCTGTGCAGGGGCGCCGAAGCCAGTTACTTCACTGGTTAATTGTCCAGCCTCTTGGTTGCAGAGGATGAAGATTTGGAGCTAGGCCGTCGTTAGCAGCACGAACGGCGGTTGCTTGAATGGAGAGCGATGGAAATGCGAAGGTATTGCAGGCAAGTAAGTAAGAAATGTCAATTCGAAGTTTAAAGCACTTCTTAATGTCTCTTTTCCTTTTTCAGGTTGCAGAAGCAGCTGGGTAGAAAAATAGATGTCGAGGAATGCGCCGAGGAGTGAGAAAGATGAGAGCTGCCCAAAACACGTGCGTATGGATGGAGTTTTGTATTTCTTAATGATGTCCTTTTGTTTTGCAGATGCGAGTAGCAGCGTCGGCGGAGGCGAGAAGAATGCAGCGCAGGTAGGAAAAGTTTCACGAAGGTTACTAACCAATGTCCTTGCTTCCACAGGGTGCCAAAAAATGGAGAGCTGCAGCCCGTGGCTTGAGATGCACCGATGGATTGGGTAAGTGCTGCGCTGGTTTTATCTCGTGCTAACCTGGTGTTCTTTTCCCTTCTCAGATGCTGCTGAAGACAAAGATGGTATTTCAGAAGGTAAGATTACGGATTTCTCTTCCCTAGATGCAGAAGTTGCAGATTCTCTGGAGCTGACACGGTGAGCGTCCTGCTGCTATTGCAGAATAACGCGAAGCACGTTGCTCTGATCGGGCGTGGTTTAAATAGCCTACTGGAGTGCTTAGGTGTCTCCTTCCACAGCAGCCTCGCCCAGGAAAGAAGTCCCAGCTTCCAGAATAGTTCCAGTATCCAGTCCCAGGGAGTGGTGCTGGCCACACCCAGAAGGTAAAGTAGTTCCAGCCATGGATGGATGAGGATTTCATCCTGCAGGTGAGTGAGCAGCATGGTCTGCAGCAGGTAGGTCCACCCAAGCACCATTCCTTGCATCATGAGCCCGGCACGTCCTGTGCCGGGACTGGGTCCCCTTATGAGCCTGGCACCACTGGCGCCAGGACAAGGTCCATAAGGCCCCTATGGGAGCCGATGGGAGCCTGGAAATGAAGTTGTGACCCGGCTTCCGAGGCAGTTGGGCTAAACCTGACTCCTTGGAGGCTGCGGTCATGACCGGAACTGAGTCAGGATCTAAATTCCTCCTCCAGGGGGGAGGAGGATAAGCTCTGGCTGGAATCACTTCTAGATGTAAAGCTCAAGCCCCTTCAGACCATCCTAGAGTCATTGCAGATGTTTAAGTCTGGGGTAATGAACACACTGGCTATCGTGGATGACTCAATCAGAGTTCTAACAAAAAGAGTGGCAGAAATAAGTACGGTGGGGTTGGGGCAAAGCCAAATGGTAAGATACTATCGAGGGGGGGTGGGGTTGAGTGGTGAGCATCCTGGCCCGGTCACTGAGGTTGGCGGGCTGGTGATGCCGGCAAAGGATAAGGCAGGAACCACACAGTAAAGCTCAGTAACTGTTCATTCAAATTTTACGGGTAGTGGGAGGTCCGACTTAAGCTTTAGGACTTTCATAGGGGACACTGGGGCTAACATGGATATAGGAGGGCTGGAGAAGAGCATTTTGAATTTACTGGCTGCAGCAGCCCCTCTTATGAGGATTATCATGGGTGTACCGGGGCTCCCTAAGTGTGGATTTGAATCAACTATTTCGCTAATGAATAAAACGACCCATTGGATCAACAACAACCTGATTGGACCGAGCATTGACCCAAGCCTTATATTAATGGCAAGAAGGGTAGGAAGGGTAGGACAAAAACCCAAATGTATGAAGGGGGACTGCATAGTGGTTTCCTTCTCGGATGCAGCGATGGTTTGTTATTTGGGCAACTCTAATTTATCCAGAGGCCTAAAACCAAACAGCTACAGTCTCCATAGTAGGCTGGTCTCTCAGGATTTGTTTTACGGTTGTACAGGGAAGGTGGCTGATTCAGGAAACCGCTTGAGCAAATTCTGTTGTTTCATAAAACCAATAAAAAAAATAATAAGAAAAAAATAACCTACAATGTCATTCTCCTGCAAGAGACCTGGGCCTTGGAGACCACACTGTTAGATGGCTACACATCGTAGGGGATCTCAGCAAAAAAATGCTAGAGTAAGATGTTATGGGGTCTGACCATTTTGATTAAAGCGTCCCTAACCTGTAGGTTTAGGGTAGTGGAGACTAACATGGACTACCTACAGGTGCTCTGTATTTTAACCTCTAGGGGGACCCGTTAATCATTTTGAACCTCTATAACAGCCCCTACAAGGCGGAGGCAGACAGGTTATCCAAAGTCAAGGCGTTTATTGATGAGTTATTTCTAAACAGGAGGAATCGTAATGAGCAATGCATATGGGGAGGAGATTTTAACCTCAAAATGGGTGTAGGTCTGCCAAAGGATCTGTTAGATCCGCTGGAGGACTGGTCACTGAACATCCCCTTGCCCACAATGAAATATGGACGGGTGTGTGCAAAGGGTCTCCAAATGTGTTTATGGCTTATTGAATGGGGGCTGCGCACGGTAAACGGACACAAAGCACCCGATATACTGGGTAACCTTACCTTTAATAATCACCAAGGTTGGTGGGGTGTGTGGCCAGCAAGCGGGCAATGAGGACGCGATTCCTCGCTGCTCCCAGGCCGCCAGCTAGATCCTGCCTTTATCCTGACAATTCATGTTGTTAAACTGACGAAAATAGCTTCCAAAAGCGGCGGATCCCTTCTGCAACGGGTCACTGCACTAATCCAGAAGAGGCTGACCTCATATGCCAGACAAGATGGCCGCCGGGACTGCGAGCTAAGAGGAAGGTGCACATTACGTTAAAGGCTCCACTGAACCAAGCGCCCCGCAACAGCAACTACCATCACAGCGCTGAGGCCTAAATCAGGAAGACTAAACACTGATCCCGACCCCAAACAACACTGCGAGTAGGCGGCGAGTGCGCCCATGAAAGCAGGCGGACATTGGCATCCCCTGCTCTGATACGAGGTGGAGCAACCCTGCTTGAGGACGACAGAGAGGACCAGCCGACGTTACGATCCTGATCACTGCAGCGACAAGGTGAGCCGCACTATGGGTCCCCCTTGATGGGATCTCCAAGTGCCAGCGAGGCTCAGCTCCTACCGGCTGCCCCAGCGGTCGATGGGGCGGTCCCATCTGAGGCTGCGAGAAGCTGCTGTGGGCCCCGGGGAACAACGCGACCCGAGCTAGCAGGCGAACCGAGGAAGGCTGCCTGAAGGCGCTCCGGTTGCAGGAGGGCCAGGCCAACAGCGAAGCGAGCAGCGCCTGGGACAAGGAGTGAGTGGGTGCACCCAAATCAAACACGTCTCCTACCCAGAGATGGTGCGAAGAAGCTAAACTGCCTACCAACAATGATACGCAGCAGAATTATCCCTAGACCCCAACCGCTCACAGAGGGACACTGAAAGTGGAACGCGACATGTGGATTGCAACACATGTTCCACAAAGCAACCGAGAACGGAAGGTAAGCTGCCTATGCTGAGGGCATGGCTGTTATAAGGGGAATGAGAACTGCGCACTGAATCTACAATGCTCCGAGCTCCCAATAAAGTAGTGATGTGGCTGAGTGCTGAGTGTCCAAGGTGAACCCAATAAGGCTAATATCCTGTGAATACATCGCCTAGCTGCCATAACACGCAGCAATAAATGTGGTTTACACACTTGAAATCCCTTGTGAGCCCAGACCATTATCAAAGGCGACCACCTGCTGGGAGGCGAGCTTGTACACAACCGGTGCGCCAACCTGACTGGCAGCATGCACTTTAGAAGCTGCAGGGATTTGAGAGAGCAAAACAACATACTGATATCACCGGCCCGACCAAAGACTACTACTGAGGACAACTGAAACGAGGCAACTGAAGTACTGGCCTGCTTGTCCGTGGCGTGAAGCGGCAACAGGGCCCCCAAACCTGCACTGTACAAGTCTAAGACACACATTTGAACTGAGACTAATAGAAACACCTCCTTCCCGAAAGATAAGGTGCCGACCGAGCCAATCCTCAGTCCAACAAAACAAAAGAGGAAGAGGGCATAGGTGATAACGCAGCGGACTTCTGGGAAGAAACCATGAAGTGGACAGTACATATAAACCGTAAGAGAAACCAAAAGGAGGGAAGAGGTGTTCGAGATTACAACGGCACCTCCCTAGCAAGATAGAAGCCAAGGCTTGCGCCGTCTTCGGAGTACCGCAGCCGGGTGGTCACGGACAGCACCATTTGGTAATAAACGCTTGACAGTGCACCTGCGAAGGTGGAACAAGTGTCTCTGGTGAACCACTTGACCAGCATCCACAAGATCCTGAACCAACAGCAACTACTGGATGGTGCCTTGCCGAATCGTTGCACTGGAAGCAAGCACCCCACTGACCTAAACAGCTGCACAAACATCGGCTGAGAGGTAAGGGAGCAACTGCAAATCAACACAGGCTTGACCACCATGGGGAAAGACCGGGCAAAGAACGCGACAATGCAGAGCAAAATGGAGCAGTACACAATCGCTACCCAAGTTCCCCCACAGCAGCAGGGCAACTCTGGCGATGCACTGGGACCGAAGAATGACAATATATCCCTTAAAGACATCATGAATGCTATCGCCAACTCAAGGACCTCCATGGAAAAAAAGATTGATGGCATAAGTACTGAGGTGTCGCTATTGCGCCATGACCTGCAAAAACTCACGGCTCGTACCGGGGAAGCAGAGGCCCGCATATCGGAAACAGAGGACAGCCTGAGGACTGTAAATCACCAAATGACCGGAGCGTTGGCACGCCTCAAGGCACTGGAAGAACGAGTGGAAGAGGGTGAGGGCAGAGCAAGACCGAACAACATCTGGATCCTTGGATTGCCCGAAAAGTCCAAAGGCAAGAGCATTCAGATATTCCTAGAGCAATGGCTTGCGGATCTATTCGCTCCCAAGACCCTATCAAAATTCTTCTCAGTTGAACATGCTCACTGCTTACCAACGGGCAGACAAATACCCGGAGTTCCGCCGCGCACGGTAATTGCATAGCTCCTGAACTATATGGATCGGGATGCAATACTGCAGATGGCCAGAACTAAGGGCTCCATAACATTTAATGGCTCCAGAATCACCTTTTTCCCAGACTTCACCAGGGAGGTTCAGAAAGCGAGGCAGTCCTTCGACCCACTCAAGAAACGCCTTCAAGCGCATAACATAAAATACTGACTTCTGTTCCCAGCACAACTAAAAATATACCACAACGGTACGACAGTGCATTTCACGGATCCCAGAGAAGCGTGGAGCTGGGCGGAAAGAAAGCTAGAGGGTAACTTGAGGCCGAATCAGAGGCAAGACATCAACAGGAGTCACCCACGACCAGAGAGAGCACCACCTGAGCGCCCACAACAGGAGATGGAAGCACTGCCAAATGCAGGCAATGACTTCTGGAAGGCATCTCATCCTTTTTTTGAAGGGGATACCAAATATTACAGCTAATATAGTGTTGTAATATTTGGTATCCCCTTGATTTTGAGGGGTAACACTTAACAACGCAGTGCTTGAACTATCCCTTGCATTGGGGAGGTAGGTACATCATAAGCGTTCACTCTGACAACTTCTGGAAGCCATCCCATCCTTTTCTGAAGGGGATACCAAATATTACAGCTAATATAGTGTTGTAATATTTGGTATCCTCTTCATTTTGAGGAGTAACATATAACAATGCACTGCTGGAACTATCCCTTGCATTGGGGAGGTGGGTACATCATAAGCCTTCACTGTGGCAGCTTCTGGAAGCCATCTTATCCTTTTTCTTAAAGGGGATTTCAAATATTACAGCTAATATAGAGTTGTAATATTTGGTATCCCCTTCATTTTTAGGGGTAACATTTAACAACACACTGCTTGAACTATCCCTTGCATTGGAGCGGGGAGTACATCATAAACCTTCACTGTGACAGCTTCTGGAAGCCATCCCATATTTTTGAAGGAGATACCAAATAAAATGGCTAATATGGGCTTGTAATATTTGGTATCCCCTTGATGTTGAGGGGTAACATTTAACAATGCACTGCTTGAACTATCCCTTGCATTGGAGAGGGGAGCACATCATAAGCCTTCACTGTGACAGCTTCAGCAAGCCATCTCCTTCTTTTTTTGAAGGGTATACCAAATATTACAGCTAATATAGTGTTGTAATATTTGGTATCCCCTTCATTTTGAGGGGTAACATTTAACAATGCACTGCTGGAACTATCCCTTGCATTGGGGAGGGGAGTACATCATAAGCCTACACTGTGACAGCTTCTGGAAACCATATCATCCTTTTTTTGAAGGGGATACAAAATATTACAGCTAATATAGTGTTGTAATATTTGGTATCCCCTTGATTTTGAGGGGTAACATTTAACAATGCACTGCTTGAACTTTCCCTTTCATTAGGGAGGGGAGTACATCATAAGCCTACACTGTGACAGCTTCTGGAAGCCATCTCCTCCTTTTTTTGAAGGGGATACAAAATATTACAGCTAATATAGTGTTGTAATATTTGGTATCCCCTTGATTTTGAGGGGTAACATTTAAGAATGCACTGCTTGAACTTTCCCTTTCATTGGGGAGGGGAGTACATCATAAGCCTACACTGTGACAGCTTCTGGAAGCCATCTCCTCCTTTTTTTGAAGGGGATACAAAATATTACAGCTAATATAGTGTTGTAATATTTGGTATCCCCTTGATTTTGAGGGGTAACATTTAACAACGCACTGCTTGAACTATCCCTTGCATGGGGGAGGGGAGTACATCATAAGCCTTCACTGTGACAGCTTCTGCAAGCCATCTCCTTCTTTTTTTGAAGGGTATACCAAATATTACAGCTAATATAGTGTTGTAATATTTGGTATCCCCTTGATTTTGAGGGGTAACACTAACAACGCACTGCTTGAACTATCCCTTGCATTGGGGAGGTGGGTACATCATAAGCCTTCACTGTGACAGCTTCTGGAAGCCATCCCATCTTTTTTTTGAAGGGGATACCAAATATTACAGCTAATATAGTGTTTCAATATTTGGTATCCCCTTGATGTTGAGGGGTAACACTTCACAACGCACTGCTTGAACTATCCCTTGCATGGGGGAGGGGAGTACATCATAAGCCTTCACTGTGACAGCTTCTGCAAGCCATCTCCTTCTTTTTTTGAAGGGTATACCAAATATTACAGCTAATATAGTGTTGTAATATTTGGTATCCCCTTGATTTTGAGGGGTAACACTAACAACGCACTGCTTGAACTATCCCTTGCATTGGGGAGGTGGGTACATCATAAGCCTTCACTGTGACAGCTTCTGGAAGCCATCCCATCTTTTTTTTGAAGGGGATACCAAATATTACAGCTAATATAGTGTTTCAATATTTGGTATCCCCTTGATGTTGAGGGGTAACACTTCACAACGCACTGCTTGAACTATCCCTTGCATTGGGGAGGGGAGTACATCATAAGCCTTCACAGTGACAGCTTCTGGAAGCCATCCCAACCTTTGTTTGAAGGGGATACCAAATATTACAGCTAATACAGTGTTGTAATATTTGGTATCCCCTTGATATTGAGGGGTAACATTTAACAATGCGCTGCTTGAACTTTCCCTTTCATTGGGGAGGGGAGTACATCATAAGCCTACACTGACAGCTTCTGGAAGCCATCTCCTCCTTTTTTTGAAGGGGATACAAAATATTACAGCTAATATAGTGTTGTAATATTTGGTATCCCCTTGATTTTGAGGGGTAACATTTAACAATGCACTGCTTGAACTATCCCTTGCATTGAGGAGGGGAGTACATCATAAGCCTACACTGTGACAGCTTCTGGAAACCATCTCATCCTTTTTTTGAAGGGGATACAAAATATTACAGCTAATATAGTGTTGTAATATTTGGTATCCCCTTGATTTTGAGGGGTAACATTTAACAATGCACTGCTTGAACTTTCCCTTTCATTGGGGAGGGGTGTACATCATAAGCCTACACTGACAGCTTCTGGAAGCCATCTCCTCCTTTTTTTGAAGGGGATACAAAATATTACAGCTAATATAGTGTTGTAATATTTGGTATCCCCTTGATTTTGAGGGGTAACATTTAACAATGCACTGCTTGAACTTTCCCTTTCATTGGGGAGGGGAGTACATCATAAGCCTACACTGACAGCTTCTGGAAGCCATCTCCTCCTTTTTTTGAAGGGGATACAAAATATTACAGCTAATATAGGGTTGTAATATTTGGTATCCCCTTGATTTTGAGGGGTAACATTTAACAATGCACTGCTTGAACTATCCCTTGCATGGGGGCGGGGAGTACATCATAAGCCTTCACTGTGACAGCTTCTGGAAGCCATCTCCTCCTTTTTCTGAAGGGGATACAAAATATTACAGCTAATATAGTGTTGTAATATTTGGTATCCCCTTGATTTTGAGGGGCAACATTTAACAACGCACTGCTTGAACTATCCCTTGCATGGGGGAGGGGAGTACATCAAAAGCCTTCACTGTGACAGCTTCTGCAAGCCATCTCCTTTTTTCGAAGGGTATACCACATATTACAGCTAATATACTGTTGTAATATTTGGTATCCCCTTGATTTTGAGGGGTAACACTAACAACGCACTGCTTGAACTATCCCTTGCATTGGGGAGGTGGGTACATCATAAGCCTTCACTGTGACAGCTTCTGGGGGTACATCATAAGCCTTCACTGTGACAGCTTCTGGGGATACATCATAAGCCTTCACTGTGACAGCTTCTGGAAGCCATCCCATCCTTTTTTTGAAGCGGATACCAAATATTACAGCTAATATAGTGTTGTAATATTTGGTATCCCCTTGATTTTGAGGGGTAACACTAACAACGCACTGCTTGAACTATCCCTTGCATTGGGGAGGTGGGTACATCATAAGCCTTCACTGTGACAGCTTCTGGGGGTACATCATAAGCCTTCACTGTGACAGCTTCTGGGGGTACATCATAAGCCTTCACTGTGACAGCTTCTGCAAGCCATCTCCTTCTTTCTTTGAAGGGTATACCAAATATTACAGCTAATATAGTGTTGTAATATTTGGTATCCCCTTGATTTTGAGGGGTAACACTAACAACGCACTGCTTGAACTATCCCTTGCACTGGGGAGGGGAGAACACCATAAGCCTTCACCGTGACAGCTTGTGGAAGCCATTCCATCCTTTTTTTGAAGGGGATACCAAATATAATGGCTAATATAGGGTTGTGATATTTGGTATCCCCTTGAGGTTGAGGGGTAACATTTAACAAAGCACTGTTTGAAATATCCCTTGAATTGGGCAGGGGAGTACATAATTTCTGTGCACTGTGACTCTGGGCCAGCCCAACCGGTGCTCCGGGCACCAACACACAATTAATGTGGCAGGGATCACCTTGATCGTCGTGTTCACACGACAAGATCGCAGCTGCCGTGGGCTCCCGGACAAGCAGCTGCTCTGCGATCACAGAGAGGGCCAGTGGCCAGGAGGCACTCTGTTACACATGCTGGTCTGGGGCACCCAGACCGCACCCAGACTAGCAGTGCCGCACGCCTGTGATCACAAGGGGAAGGCCTGCAGGCCCTACACAATGAGACACAGAGACAGAGTGCCATTACATTTAGTCTACCACCGTGGTATTGCATGTGCATGCAGATGCTCCTTCTTCCAGTCAGGTATGAGGCTGTCATGACACATCCTTAGAGGGGCAATACATGTTCTTAAAATGGAAACACTACAAATACTCCCACTATGCTATGAGATGTGTAATATATATATATATTGTCAGTCTCATTTATTGTGTGATTTATCTGCGTTTCATGTCAACCCTGTAAAATGAAATATTATTTGTATGTGTTTCACTTGCCTGCCATGATGACTGCACCGCTACACCACACCCTCTACAGTGAACCCATCTATCGGGTCAATTTCCCTAAGGAGGTAGTATTCCGGAGTATTTCTTCAATTTCCAAGCCTAGTTTGCGTACCCATTTCCATCACTGTTGGCAGCTGTGATTTTTTAAGCTACAAATAACCATATAACCAACTACATTTCATTTAACTCAATGCAGTTCAGCTGACTGATCAATTAACAGTGGCGTACCGAGTCAGGGGGTTGGGGGGCACGTTGCCACCACACAGGCTCTTTTTAGAGCCTGACCGGGACTTTCGTCAGTGGGCCACCCCTCCCGTGCAGCATCTCAATGAGGGTGCCCAACGAGAAAGGTGTCCCGCTGCCAGGACAATGTGTGCTCAGTAATTCCTGCTCAGCAAAGTAATTGTCTTGGCAGCAGGACACCTTACCCTTTCCGAAACCTCTGGCAGGACAATGTCCCAAGGAGCTCCAGGCAGCAGCAGAGGGGCTAGCAAGTTGCTCTGTGTCAACAGAGCATTTCAATGTGAGCCATTAGGCACTGCTGAGAGGGAGGGGGTACTATTAGGAGGGACTTTTGTCCCTTTAGAAATGTGCATGGCAGGGAGTGATCAGGTGTGAGAAGGTTGCATAATGCTGCAGGCTTTATGAAATAATGACTATGGCTTTACCCAAGGGGTATTTTGTTAGGCTCACATTAATCTGCATGATGCTATTGTGACTTTACAAGCAGGATGGGGACAATAAAACCAAATCCATCCTCTTATTGCTCAACATATTTCTATAATGATGTATAGTTAAAGTTAATAATGAAAGGGTAGTTTCTTATGTAATGTGCTTTGCTTCCAAGGCATTGCTATAAATAAAGTATTATTTAAGCACATGAAATGTAAAGGGAAACATTAATAAATATCTATATAAACTAAAACTGTGAAGATGTGCTCAGTTGCTTAAATTGTCCACTTCCCGGTTTCAGTATTTAACCAACGTGTGTGATCCTGGGCAGATCATGAAATCAGACTGTGTTTTATCTCCAGCTCTGCAAGTGATTTACTTCAAAGCTAATGTGTTAATATATGATGCTGTTATTTAAAAAAAAAAAAAAACCTGACTTGCTCCATATATAACAGTGCAATTTAGGTATTTTGCACCACAACATGATTTGCCACTTGGCTTACTTATGCCAACTTATTCTAAAGTCAGTTGCATTGCGCCTCCAAGTATCAAAGACTGATGATGCTCCTTCCATGTTCTTTCTGTGAAGTAATGTCTGTTGGTGCAATCCATATGCAAATTAGGAGATATGCATGTATTTTGCCCCAGAGCGCCTGGACAGGGCTCTAATAGATGAGTTCCCTGCATCTGTAATGATTCTGCCGTTTGAGACAACCTGGAATTGCGTGCACTGCATTTGAGGGGAAAGTAGCAGGAGTTTCACCGTGGCTGTCCCCCAGCCCCTCTTGCAATGCTGAATACTCCCCTGACTGATCAATATGGAACTCGGGGTTATGCCGGTGTTGTGCAACATTTGGTACCCCATACCGAGACTCGGAACTCCCCTACTTTGGTCTGCGATCTACGAAGACAGCCGAAGACAGGGGATACCGGATCGGTATGGGATACCAAATATTACAGAACACCGGAACCAATCCTGGAGCTCTACAGTGACAGATTCTACCATGAGAGCTCTCACGGGGGCAGTTGGTGGCGTGGAGGAGGGACAGCCTGCGGCGGGGATTCCCTCCGTGCTTCTACGCGTGTAGACGCGTGTGTTTACATGAAAGAAGTACATGTTCTTATGTAATACTTGCCACACTCGTGGTGATGCCAAACACGGGCATTGTGTTTCACTGATGTGTACAGTCTCTGCGCCTTCTTGGGCTGCCCGTCTGTTTTTTCACCGTGTTTCTCGCCGTATTGCGTTGTGACTTTGTATGGGTCTGTGTGTACGCTGTACGGATCTCTCCGGTGTTTATCCATACATGAACGCCATGCAAAGGCACATCGGAGCCTTACCGAAGAGCTAGCGGAATAAAGCACTCGCTGCCCCAACCCTGGCCTTACCCCCTCGCCTGCTTTCCTCATTGCGTTCCTAACTTATTGAGTGCGGCCTCTAATCACACGCACCTACCACCACCCGCTTATATGGAAGAAGAGGGCTGCATGAGTCTAGCCCTTCTTCTATTTCCATCATTGCTTCTTTGTTTTTTCGCTACTCTTCAATTCTCGATATACCTTGCAGGGTCTGACTGGGGCATACAATTGTCTCGTGCACCAATGAAAAGGTGGCCCACAGTTGCAAATGGCAATTCATTCCTTTTGTGACAAACTGATTGACTAGTACCCAAGGGGGAGGTTTTTGATAAAATGTGATGAAAATTGTGCATTTTAAATAATATTTAGTCGCTAACAGTGGTCAAAACTATTAGCCACATGGTGAAATGACTTCTGAAATTGCCCCACATGGGCCAAAAAAGAGATCCACTTTGACCCAAAAAATTGGCGCACACTAGCATTTTGTGCCTTTGGTTCGGACATTGCCCTATAGGCCAATCCGAGCCTGTACCTGAGTCCGATACAGACTCCTCTCTCCATTATAGCCAAGGTACACCAAAACAGAGATTAGTGGTAGGGTTTCTAGGACTGTGACGAGGAAGACTAGCATTCAAAGCAATGAAGAGTACCATTAATTCCACCATTAATTGCTCTTCAATAAGTTTGCCCATGCTTTTCTCGCACACCTGCCACAGTCTACACTACAGTAGAGAACTTGTCAGACTTTCGCGACAAGTCACACTGGCACTCATCCTATCCAGGCAATCACATACTTCCCTACCATACACACGCACAGATGAATCCATACACACATTGACAGTGCACATGTTCCTCAGGCAAAGCAACCTACTGTTTACACAAAAGAAAGGGGGTTCTGGGAGTCTCTCTCCCAGCGGCCATCCACCCAAGAACAGGTCAATGGGCTGTGTTCGTGCTGGTAGAGAGACTCCCAGAGCCCCCCTTTGATCTACTGTTTACACATCCTGAAATCTTTGTGGCCTTTTCCTTCGCCCAAGTCTTCAGATTCCTCCTGTAATCGCATCCCTTAATTAATGCGTTCCTTAGAACCAACTCTAAAATCTTGTTCTGCACGACTTCTTCTCAGCTGAAACCCCCATCAATTTCATCACCCATCAAGAACAACCCATTGGCTTCTTCCTCCCTTCCTTCTCAAAAGCTTCCTTGCACAAAAACAGCAATTTAAAAAATCCTTCCTAGCATCATTGTTAATGTTTTGGATCTTACCCCTGTTTTACAGTGTACCACAAATCTAGCTCTGCCCTTCCTTGCAAATGTAGATGGGTTCAGCTTTACCCAATCACCCGTATTAGTGTTATCTTCTCTCAGCTCAATGACCATCAATGTAGCACTCTCTGCCTGCTGCGATTCCTTGACATTTCTCAACAAATGTTCCTTTTTGTGTTCCAGACAAAATTCTTTGCTCTTTTCCTCGCAAACCATTGGCACAACGCAATAGAAGGCAAACTGCCCCTGAGCAATTTAGATGTATTCTTCTCATAATTAGTTCGGGGTGTGGAGGGATCGAGACCGCCATAGATTGCAACTTCGTCTCAAATAGAAAACCACTAGCAACCTTCAAATGTAAACTCCCCATCAAAATTCCTTTGAAACTCTCTACTTGCCTATTCCATCGTGGATAATTAATTGAGGTACGCCTTTGGCTAATACCACATTTGCTAAAAAAAATCTCTCCTCTTCTGACACACACTTGTACCCTATTTTCAGATATCAATTCTAAAACTAAACGCCTCCTTTTAAAAAATAGTACTGAATTAAGGTATGGCCAACTAGAACTAGAACTTAACTAGCCAATGAAGGGATCTGTATTAATGACACTAAAATACAAGCTGGCAAATTGTCCCATTTCATTGATGACAGCCTTCTGGTAAGCAACATTAATTCCACAGCTATCATTGGGTACACATTAACCTTGTTTTTGTCACTCTTCACTTTATCCTCAATTTCTAGATCTACAGGTAGTCACCAAATGTCTTACTCCACTTTCCTGCTTGCTACCAGAAAACTCCAACTCTCCTTAATGTGCCAAATACACTAGTTTCATTCCAAAAATGACCAGTGAAACTGTGAAACACATCCTTCCCCTATTACCACTGAATTTTACATTTACACCCAACTCATGTGCCACACCGCAAAAATGATCCAACACTCATTTAGGTTCATATCACAGGGCCACCTAGTTCGGAAATAAATTCCTTTACTTTGTGGGGTGCATTTAAAGGCCCTAAACAGACCTTTCACATGAAAAGCTGAATTTAAACATTACCACCAAAAACGGCCCTGCTGTGCTTTACTTTTATTTCACCTGAATGACAAGAAGTTATTCACTGCATCCGAAAATGGCCTGCTTTGCTTTTATTTCATCTGAATGACAAGAAGTTATGCACTGCGTCCAAAAAACGGTCCTGCGTTGATTTTTTTCACCTGAATGTCAAGAAGTTATGCACTGCATCCAAAAACGGCCCTGCATTGCTTTTATTTCACCTGAATGGCATGAAGTTATGCATTGCATCCAAAAACCGTCTTGCTTTAGTTTTCATTCACATGAGGGACAAGAATTTCGACACTACAACTAGAAATGGATTTTGCTTTCCATTTGCCTGTGAAACACTGCAAACGAAAAACGGCTTTGGCTTTTTCTACTGTTCAAGTCAAATCAAAGAAACATGTGGAAGGGAGCCTGTCCCTCTTTGTCAATGGACTAAGAGCAAATGCAAACTCACTTAAAAAGGAGCAATTAAAGAATCCTGTGACCAACAAGACAGGATTTCAAACATTAAACAGGAAAATGTCTTGCACACATTTGAAAAAGAAAAATAATTTACAAAAGCCACAGTGAAAAGATAGCACTGCTCGCACAAGGAAACTGTCAGGGAAATATGCTATGGGGGTTGACTAAAGTAATGTACATTATGTTTCCACCCACAAGACTTCAGTCACCTTTGAAGAGGCAGACAATAGTGGAAAATCCAGTTTGGGGCTAAGGTAGGAAACTTCACAATTAAAAGCCCCACTTCCCAATGGAAGTCGCACCTACCAGTGAAACATTCTGCAGTCAAATGTGATGTTACTGACAGCATCATAATTCCCTGCTCTGCCAGACTTGAACGCAGGGGCTCAGGGACTTCAAAGGAAGCGGAGTGTGGCTAAAACTTGACTAGGAGGTGTGAGCTCCTTCCTGCACCCACTACAAAAAACAAACTGGCAACTTCAAAGGGGGTCATAAAAATCTTTGGTCACCGGCTGAGCCAGGGGAAGACAGTTGGCAGTGGGGAATGAAGCGCCCCTCTCACAGAGGGGGACAGATCCTCCCAATTGACATTAAAAGACTAATTTCATTTTAGCCCTTTTTCACAGTAATTAAAATGAGGATTCATTTTGTTTTATGCTGATTTCTCATGTTTCCAGGTGGCTCTAAAGAGATAAAGTGCCTTTTCCTAGGACATTGGGGACTGAAATAGCCAGTTGAAATAGTTTTCTGGCTGATATAAAAATGGGACAAATAAAATTGGTGGAAAGATGGAGAATGAAATGATGAACATGCTTGATCTTTTACAGAGTTACAACTGTTATACATGCTGTGAAAAGGACCAAAATGTGCCACTGGGCCATGCTCCATAGTACAGAGTTGGCGATTGGCTTACTTAATTCCCTATGGTCAACTAAAATCACATATCTAGTTCATATGTCAGGGGCTAGTAGAATTATGAAGTTAGGAGACAAAACTGTTTTTTGTGAAAAAAGTGGCAAGGAGGACAAATAATAGTAATACATGCTAACAGACAGATGGTGATCTCTTCCCTTGAACCAATCATGCCAGGGGGTGGAGAGAGGAATGATAAACTGTCCTATCTGAGTGGTAGGGGTAAATACAGAGTACTCCCCCTAGATTGTAAAGTGAGTGATGTGATTTGTGCTATATAAGGGGGACGGTACTAGGTCAGCGGACAGGACACAAAAATCCGGGGAGACAGGAGAAGGAGGACGGAGAGAAGGCGGCTGAACCTAACCAAGGCAGAGTGCACCAACAGACCCCTTTCTGAGGTATCCAGAGTGCCCTGAGATCCATCTGGCATTCCAGAATCCCAAACCAAGGCAGAGTGCAGAGACCAGACCCCTTGCCTAGCTGTTCCGAGTGTCCTGAGATCCAGCTGGTTTTCCAGAATCCCAAACCAAGGCTTGCTGTGTAAGTAGCAAACACCCCAGCCCTAAATTGCATAAGCCCTTCCTTTTTGTAGCATTAAACCCCATTGAAAACCCCAAATTGCAAGTGTAATTCAGTCACCTTCCCATAGAAGAATCTATTTTGAGCCTATGTATGTTAGCATCTCTCTTTAAAAAAAAACCCTCAGTGTGTGTAAATCCATAGCATATTTTTAAGTAAATCAATTAATTCCCCTATGTGAAATTCACGGTTCAAGACTGTTAATTTTCTAAATTAAGCCTCTTGTCCCTGGTGTCTTTCTTTAATTATTATAGTAATTAAAGTATTGCCTCAAAAGAATAACAGGGTAATTCATAGAATTTCGCAGAAAAGTGTCGCAAGCGGCTGGCGCAGAGTGTCCGCGTGCGATTGTGTGCGCCAGGCACGTGCGCTAAAACCGATTTCCGCGCACAGCGTATTCATGGATTCCATGCTCCCAAACCAGCCGTGGCGCAGAGAATCGCAGCGACCCTGCAGCAGCGCCAGTAACGCCCCCAAGAACGCCCTCGCGCAAGGAAAAGCCATCAACATCGCTAAATCATCGCAAAGGGCTGCGCTAACCCTGGACCAGTTTACAGGGCTGCCAAACAAGGAACGCAAAGCGGGCAACCTTCATATCAGGAGAACGCGGGAGGTTTTACACGCGATTAGCCAGGGTACGTGTATTACAGGGGTACGCGGGAAGTTCAACACGCGATAGTCCAGGGAACGTGTATTACAGGGGTACGCGGGAAGTTCAACACGCGATTGTCCAGGGAACGTGTATTACAGGGGTACGCGGGAAGTCTTACATGCGATTAGCCAGGGCACGTGTAATACAGGGGTACGCAGGAATTATCACACGCGATTTGGCAGGGAACGTGAATTACAGGGGTGCGTGGGAATTATCACACGCCATTTTGCTGGGTACGTGTATTACAGGGGTGCGTGGGAATTATCACACGCGATTAGGCTGGGTGGGTCCTCACAGGTGTTCCCTGTACACCCTCCACGGCCCCTGCAGGCAGCCCACAAAACAGGGGACTACCCTGCACACCTGCTCATGTCCCCCTGCACCCCCACCCCCCAGCCACCAGGGGCACCCACCACCAGGCCCCCACCCATGTCTCCTACCACCCCCACCCCCCAGCAGTGCAGGGGCAGCCGCCACCAGGCCCCCACTCATGTCTCTCACCACCCCCACCCCCAGCAGTGCAGGGGCATCCTCCACCAGGCCCCCACCCATGTCTCCCACCACCCCCACCCCCCAGCAGTGCAGGGGCAGCCTCCACCAGGCCCCCACTCATGTCTCCCACCACCCCCACCCCCCAGCCACCAGGGGCAGCCTCCACCAGGCCCCCACCCATGTCTCCCACCACCCCCACCCCCCAGCACTGTGGGGCACCTGCCAGCAGGCCCCCACCCATGTCACCCACCACCCCCACCCCCCAGCAGTGCAGGGGCAGCCTCCACCAGGCCCACACTCATGTCTCCCACCACCCCCACCCCCCAGCCACCAGGGGCAGCCTCCACCAGGCCCCCACTCATGTCTCCCACCACCCCCACCCCCCAGCACTGTGGGGCACCTGCCAGCAGGCCCCCACCCATGTCACCCACCACCCCCACCCCCCAGCAGTGCAGGGGCAGCCTTCACCAGGCCCCCACCCATGTCTCCCACCACCCCCACGCACTGTGGGGCACCTGCCAGCAGGCCCCCACCCATGTCACCCACCACCCCCACCCCCCAGCAGTGCAGGGGCATCCTCCACCAGGCCCCCACCCATGTCTCCCACCACCCCCACCCCCCAGCAGTGCAGGGGCAGCCTCCACCAGGCCCCCACTCATGTCTCCCACCACCACCACCCCCACCCCCCAGCCACCAGGGGCAGCCTCCACCAGGCCCCCACCCATGTCTCCCACCACCCCCATCCCCCAGCACTGTGGGGCACCTGCCAGCAGGCCCCCACCCATGTCACCCACCACCCCCACCCCCCAGCAGTGCAGGGGCAGCCTCCACCAGGCCCCCACTCATGTCTCCCACCACCCCCACCCCCCAGCCACCAGGGGCACCCTCCACCAGGCCCCCACTCATGCCCGACTCATGTCTCCCACCACCCCCACCCCCCAGCACTGTGGGGCACCTGCCAGCAGGCCCCCACCCATGTCACCCACCACCCCCACCCCCCAGCAGTGCAGGGGCATCCTCCACCAGGCCCCCACCCATGTCACCCACCACCCCCACCCCCCAGCAGTGCAGGGGCATCCTCCACCAGGCCCCCACCCATGTCTCCCACCACCCCCACCCCCCAGCAGTGCAGGGGCAGCCTCCACCAGGCCCCCACTCATGTCTCCCACCACCCCCAGCCACCAGGGGCAGCCTCCACCAGGCCCCCACCCATGTCTCCCACCACCCCCACCCCCCAGCACTGTGGGGCACCTGCCAGCAGGCCCCCACCCATGTCACCCACCACCCCCACCCCCCAGCAGTGCAGGGGCAGCCTCCACCAGGCCCCCACTCATGTCTCCCACCACCCCCACCCCCAGCCACCAGGGGCACCCTCCACCAGGCCCCCACTCATGCCTGACTCATGTCTCCCACCACCCCCACCCCCCAGCACTGTGGGGCACCTGCCAGCAGGCCCCCACCCATGTCACCCACCACCCCCACCCCCCAGCAGTGCAGGGGCATCCTCCACCAGGCCCCCACCCATGTCTCCCACCACCCCCACCCCCCAGCACTGTGGGGCACCTGCCAGCAGGCCCCCACCCATGTCACCCACCACCCCCACCCCCCAGCAGTGCAGGGGCAGCCTCCACCAGGCCCACACTCATGTCCCCTATCACCCCCACCCCCCCGCCACCAGGGGCACCCTCCACCAGGCCCCCACTCATGCCCGACTCATGTCTCCCACCACCCCCACCCCCCAGCCACCAGGGGCATCCTCCACCAGGCCCCCACCCATGTCTCCCACCACCCCCACCCCCAGCCACCAGGGGCAGCCTCCACCAGGCCCCCACCCATGTCTCCCACCACCCCACCCCCCATCACTGTGGGGCACCTGCCAGCAGGCCCCCACCCATGTCACCCACCACCCCCACCCCCCAGCAGTGCAGGGGCAGCCCACCACCCCCATCCCCCAGCAGTGCAGGGGCATCCTCCACCAGGCCCCCAACCATGTCCCCCACCCCCCAGCAGTGCAGGGGCAGCCTCCACCAGGCCCCCACTCATGTCTCCCACCACCCCACCCCCCAGCCACCAGGGGCAGCCTCCACCAGGCCCCCACCCATGTCTCCCACCACCCCCACCCCCCATCACTGTGGGGCACCTGCCAGCAGGCCCCGACCCATGTCACCCACCACCCCCACCCCCCAGCAGTGCAGGGGCAGCCTCCACCAGGCCCCCACTCATGTCTCCCACCTCCCCCACCCCCACCCCCCAGCCACCAGGGGCACCCTTCACCAGGCCCCCACTCATGCCCGACTCATGTCTCCCACCACCCCCACCCCCCAGCAGTGCAGGGGCATCCTCCACCAGGCCCCCACCCATGTCTCCCACCACCCCCACCCCCCAGCAGTGCAGGGGCAGCCTCCACCAGGCCCCCACCCATGTCTCCCACCACCCCCACGCACTGTGGGGCACCTGCCAGCAGGCCCCCACCCATGTCACCCACCACCCCCACCCCCCAGCAGTGCAGGGGCAGCCTCCACCAGGCCCACACTCATGCCCAACTCATGTCTCCCACCACCCCCACCCCCCAGCCACCAGGGGCATCCTCCACCAGGCCCCCACCCATGTCACCCACCACCCCCACCCCCCAGCAGTGCAGGGGCAGCCTCCACCAGGCCCACACTCATGTCCCCTATCACCCCCACCCCCCTGCCACCAGGGGCACCCTCCACCACCCCCACCCCCCAGCAGTGCAGGGGCAGCAGGCAGTCAGGCAGCAGCAGGTGGGAGCGTGCTCGGGGCTCTGGGGGGCAGTAGTTCGGCCTTCCGGGCAGGAGCGTGGTATTCCGTGTGCGTACGCGTGGCCAGCTTGGTACGGAGTGATTTGGCACGTGAAAATCCTGCACGTCAGCGTGAAAACCGAGGAAAGGCCCTCAGCGCGTAAGCGCGTCTGTGACGTGACCCGCACAGGTGTTTCCCACACAGCACGTGATGACAGAGCACACGTGGAAAGACTGCACATCAGAGTGTAATCGTGTGTGATTGGTGGAAATGGCCCTACACGCAGAAGTGACAAAGCGTGTGATTGGTGGAAATGGCCCTACACGCAGAAGTGACAAAGCGTGTAATTGGTGGAAATGGCCCTACACGCAGAAGTGACAAAGCATGTAATTGGTGGAAATGGCCCTAGCGCGTACACGCCGCGTAAATTACACTGGATGTGTGGGCCTGTATAAAAGGTACGTGTAGAACACGTTTTCCTTGTGCGTGCTTTTCGTGGAGAGCGAGTGGGTGAATTCTGTACTTCTTGTCGTTTCACACGCGATTTACTTCACGGCGTTTCAAGTTCGTATTCCCTGTTACCTCTGACAGCTTTTTCTCTTTTTTCTCTTTTACTGGTTTACCTGGGCCTGTTCCCTCAAACAGTGTTCCCTTCTACTGTTGTCCTGTCTCCTCAGACAGCGTACAAATCTTCTTTTGGCGGGGGTGTTGCCAACCAAACGTGCTCCTTTTACACGCTTGTTTACCAGGCAGACGGTGAGTCACGCACGTATCTAACATCTGTGCTTGCCCCGTGTGTAGCCTACCCCTTCAGAGGTCATTCTAGGCTGCGTGTGACACGCATACGTTCATTCTTGTGTTACTGGGTGCCACAGCGTAGTGCAGGTTTTTCTTTCTGCACACGAGGTCTAGGAGAGGTTGCGTGCACGTCATCTCCCTTTTTTGGGCCTCCTGTGCGTTGCGTGACCCGTCATCTTTCCCCAGGGGTTACATTCAGCCTTGCTAGAGCACTAAGGTACAATTACCATCTGGTACCCAACCCCTTTGACCCCCAATTGCCCAGGACAATAGTCTACATCCACTCCCATACGCACATTAACATCAGTGCCATGGCTGGGAGGCGAGGATTCCGTAAGGGTGGCAAAGGTGGAAGAGCCACAAGTGGTGGCCGTGGTGGATCCGGTAGGGGACGTGGTCGTAACTTGCAGGGTGAGCCTGTCCCACCATGTGTGGAGGACCAGTCATGGGCACCCATAATCCCCCCCTCCCCCCCTCCCGTTGAGGCTGATGTGGCTGACACCATCCATGCTCAGCCCTTGTTGGACCAGCCCATTGTGGCACCAGACCTGGCTGACTCCATGGCTGACTTCCAGGTCAGCAGGGCTACGACACGTGCGCTGGTGCACGTTGATGCCATCATGCCACGTGGATCTGGGGCAGCAAGGTCATCTGCTGCACCAAGGAGGCAGGGCGGAGAGGCTGCAGGGGCAGCTGCGGCTCCATCCACCCCAGCCCTCACACACCCAGCCAGGACAGTGTCGGTCCTAGTCCATGCTGCTGACATTCCCCCTGACACCATCACACTAGAGCCAATGCCTGCACCAACTCCCATGCTGAGTGTGCAATCCCACACTCCTGATACAGAGTCCACCAGGGCTCCTGCCCCTAGTGTCCAGAGCGGCGAAGGACACTCAGGATCACCACCACCTTCCAAGCGGAAGAGGAAGAGTGCTCGTCCGGCACAGGCTGATGCCCCAGACACGGCTACACAGTCCGGCCCGTCCAGGAAGCCCAGCTTCACGAATGACGAACTGAATGCACTTGTCGAGTATGCGTCCGGACATGACAACGAGATGGTCATTGTTGCAGGATCCAAGACCACACCTGCACAACGCCAGGCACACTGGCAGACCGTTGCGGACATCGTAAGTGCCCTTGGAATCGTGAGGCGCACAGCCAATGATTGCTATAAGCGCTGGAATGACCTAAAGCGCAGGGCAAAGAGTAAGCTGGCCTCAAGTCATGCCGCAACTCTAGTGACTGGAGGTGGGTCTCCAGTAGTAGACATGGAACTCACTCCACATGAGTCAGTCGCTGGGACCTACGTCACGGAGGAACAGATCCAAGGCGTGGGAGATCTGGCTGATTACGAGGCATTGTCCGGTGAGTGCACATGCATGTGTGTGTCATCCATGTGCATGGTGTGTGTGTGAGGGCTTCTGTTTGTGTGCCAGGTGAGAGTGTGTGCGCCTGAGTCGTATGGGTCAGCCATGTGCTTCATGCAATACTTCCTGCGCAGCTGCATTTGGCCATAGCAGTATCCCTTCTGCCAACAGTAGACATCTAGCCCAACTGCACGCCAGTTGCCCTTGAAGTGTCACCTTGCCACAACATTGTTGCTTATTTTTCACTGTTCATTCAGTCAGATTGTTTGCATTCCCCCACTTTTACTAGCCATGTCGCTGTCCACTAGTCACATGTCTGACATGGCTATGGTAAAGTGGAGTGACTTTGTTACCTGGATATCATTTGTACACACATGTCCCTGTGCAATTGGACCATTTCAGACTGGCAGCTCCAGGTGAAAAATCTGACCTGTTAGAATTAGAAAAGCAATTACATGCGGGAAATGGACTGAATGAATAGGTGCTGCCCTCCTCTCCATCTTCACTCAATAGCAATGGTACATGCCATCTGTGTGATGGCATGTGTGTTTCACCTGGCAATCACAGGCCAATGTGTGATGCCACTGCCAGGCAGCATGCAGAAAATGTGTTCATTTTCCATCTTGGTGTCATCAGTGTGTGCCATTTGCCTGCACTTCATACGCAGTGAGGGTGCATGCATGGGAGGGTTTTAGTCTTGTGGGACATGTGTCAATCAAGTACTGGTTCTCTTGCTTCTCAGCCCTCATTGTGTGCCATGGTGCTAATGCCTGTTTCCATTTCTTTGTTTTTATGTCTTTGCAGGGGAAGACGCACCTGATACTGCTGGGGTTGTGGAGATGGTGCAGACCCAGGAGGGGTCCGAGGGCCGACCAACCACCAGTGAGGGACGTGGTGTGGTGGTGGGGGAGAACCCACAAGTGCTGCAGGTCGTGCTCTCAAGGGGTGTCTCTGGCTGCACCTCCCCCGAGCTGTACTCAGGTGTTGATTCGGATGAGACCTACGTGCCGGCGCAGGTGAGTGTTCCAGGGAGGGATTCTGTTCTGTCTCACCCACCTGCACCAGGGTCAGAACCCTCCATGGGGATGTCAGTGTTGGCAGCTACGCCTTTGGTGGTTACGGATGCAGGGTCACACTCCGCGACATCTGATCCTGTTCCTGGGCCAGCAGATCAGAGGGGGAATGCAGTCCTGCAGCCTCAGGCAGTGCCGGCACAGTAAGGCGCAGTTCGCCTTGCCCCAGACAGGTGTGGTGCCCGCCGACGTGGTGGCCGTACGCCACCTGGCAATACCACATGGGAGCAATCCATTTACGGTATGGCAACCCAACAGGCTGCATCATCCGAGATGATGGCTCAGGCCATGGATAGGGTGGCCACTTCCATTGTCCCCCCAGAAAGGCTGATGGAGCGACTAGAGCAGGCAACCGACTCCATCTGCCAGTCACACAGGGAGGACATGTTGGGGTCCAACAGGGACAGGCGGGCGGCACTGGCGACTCTGCAGGAGGCCATCTCCATTGAGTCCCAGGGCCACAGGGAAGCCCTGAGGCAGGAGCTCCTTCACCTCAGGACGACTCTTGTTGAGCTTGAGGCTTCAACACACCAAAGGACAGAACAGCAGCTGGAGCGTCTCACCCATACGCTCTCAGCTGAGATGCAGGCAACGAGGGCGGAGGTCCGGGCATCCCGTGAGTTGTTGCATGGGGACCTCCGCACACTCATCCTCCAGAACCAGACCTACCACACCCGCATGCTTGCAGCCATGGAGGAGCAGACTAGGGCCTTGCGTGGGCTGCCTCCCATAGTGCAACCACCTCCGGATGCAGCTGCACAGGGTGATAATAGCGACAGCAGTGATACTCCCACAACAGGGTAGCCGTGTGGGCCATGAGCCCATGGAGGTGTTTTATTTTCCCAGGATCCACGCAGGTGGGTTCTGGTGTGCATCCTGTCCTCGGACCTCCTGGGTGGCCTCCCCATCCCCCCCGGGCCCATTAATGGCCATTTTTGATTGTTTCTTATTTTTATTTTTATTTATTTTATTCCCTATTTTTTTGGGACGATTTGTTGGCTTCCGTGGTTCCTGTGGGCATACACTGCATTGTGGCTGGGCACATGCAGGCTTGTAATGTATTTGGTTCAGATGCTTGGGTTTGAGTCTCACACACACCCCTCCTGCTTCCCGTTTCCATGGGCTTGCAAAGGGTGTGCCCAAGTGACAGTGAATTACACAATGACGTTGGACTCCCATGAGCTGTGTGGGCAGTCTGTAGTCAATACTGTGTATACATTCCTAGTGCATATTGCTGTTGTGTTGTACACTGCATGTTGCATTGATGTGTAACTCATCTTCTGTGTCTACCTCCCAATTTGCAGGTCCCTTCCTCATGTCTACACAAGGACCTCTAGTCTGGCGATGGGGTCCATGTTGGCAGCAGTGCACCTACAACTCTACATGGCGCCAACACTGCACAGTTGGTGGTGGTGGGAGTGCAGGCATTTCCAGGAGGTGAGACTACTAATATGTAAAATTTGTGATGTCATGTTAATGGTAGTACGTGCTCAAGTATGTTGTTGGTCCGGCATTGCTGTGAGCATTTCAGGTGTTGCAGGTTTCTAATAGGGACACTGTACATAGTGACACTAGTGTCATGTTGTGGGGATTACTTTGTTTACCTGCAAATAGCATGACATGGCACGGTGTGTCGTGTGGCGGTGCTGGGGTTGGGTTGGCTGACATGGCACTGTCCTCTTGTTGCATTTTGCAAGTGGGTATTCTTTTTAGCTGCTTGAATGTGTAACTCCACAAAACTGCATTGGTGGTGTCTGTGTGGGTAGGGATGCACACATTGTGACACTTCCAGGTGTACAATCTCAGGCTGATATGGTATTCACGGTTCATTCTCCAGACATTCAGGATCAGTGTCAGGTTGAGTCATCATTGATTGTCAGATGGAATGTGCCAGGGCAGTGTGCACTCCACAGGGGTGTGATTTCTATGTGAAGTAATTAGCCACTAGCTGTGTACGGGCTGCCTCCCCACGTGCCCTTTCCCCTCCCATGCGCAGCGGCTGTGCATGTGGTTGGGGATGTGGGGCCACCACCATGTCCACGGCCAGGCCCCAGCGTGTTGCAACGTTGTGCAGGACACATGCTGCCACTATGATCCTGCACACTACTGGGGGAGCGTATAACAGCTGGCCGCCAGAACGGTCAAGGGAGCGAAAGCGTGACTTTAGCACTCCGAATGTGCGCTCCACTATGCCCCGGGTCGTAATGTGGGCTGTGTTATATCTTACCTCGGGTGGCGTGGTGGGGTTCCGAATTGGCGTCATCATGTGGGGGCTGAGAGGGTAGGCACTGTCCCTTGTGGAGGTGGTGATTGGTATCATTGGTGGGGTTGTGACCTTGCTCAGTATCCAACATGCATGCATGTGCAGTGGCATACATACTCACCAAGCAGCCATGTATCGCCATGCCGCCCAGCTTCTAGGTCCCGGCTTAGGGTGGACATTCGGTAAATGAAGCTGTCGTGGGTGGAGCCGGGATAGTTGGCATATACTGAGGTGATGATTCCCTTGGCATTACATGCTACCTGCACGTTGATGGAATGCCAGTGCTTGCGGTTCCTATAGATGTGCTCAGATGCCCTGGGGGGACGTAGAGCCACATGGGTGCAGTCGATGGCACCTAGCACTTTGGGGAATCGTGCCACACCGTAAAAATCCAGGGCGGCAGCATGCCTTTCTGCAGGGGTTCTGGGCAGGTATATGTGCCTGCGGACTGATGGGCGTGCAGTGATGATGTTCAAGACCTGGTGTAGGCAGCGTGACTGGGTGGCCTGTGACACCCCACCCACTATGGCACTTGTCCGCTGAAATGATCCAGTGGCTAAGAAGTGCAGTACATTGAGGACCTTCTCCAGGGGGCTGAGTGCTTGGGAGCACAGGGTGGGTGATGTGAGGTCATCCTCCCACTCACTCACCAGGTCCAGTATTATGTGTGGTGGAAACCTGTACCTCCCATACACCTGGTCATCAGGCATCCCGAAAAGGCTGGTTCTGGGTGTGAATATTCTGGCCCTGACTATCCTCCTCCTCCTCCTTTGGTAGCCCACTGCCACTGCTGCTAGGAACGGTATGTTCATCCTGGCGTCTGAGCTTGTTATTGTCAAAGTGCGCAAATTTATGCTTTGCGCGTGTTCTAGGCGAGCGTGTGACCCGCGCACCCCTGGAATCCAGTTCCCAGTCCAATAGCGTGTGGAAATTCCCACGCACCACGGGATACAGGTGCGCTGACGTACTTGCGTGTGTAAGTGCCCGCGCACCCATGCAATACACGTACATAGGCCAATCGCGTGTACGCGCACTTTTGTCCAATTACACGCTGACGTGCAGTATTTCCACGTGTGCTCCGTCATCACGTGCTGAGTGGGGAACACCCATGCGGGTCACAGACGCGCTTATGCGCTGAGGGACTCTGGTCCAATAGAATCGCGTATGCGTGCTGACGCGCTTACGCGCTAAGGGCCTTTCCTCGGATTTCACGCTGACGTGCAGGATTTTCACGTGCCAAATCACTCGGTATCAAGCTGGCCACGCGAAAACACACGGAAGACCACGCTCCTGCCCAGAAGGCCGAGTTACTGCCCCCCCAGTGCCCCGAGCAGCCTCCCACGTGCCATCTGCTGCTGCCTGCCTGCCTGCCTGCCTGCCTGCTGCCACCGTGCCCTGCCATTTGGTGCCTGCACATCAGCCATCTGCAGGGGTCCAGTTGCTGTGTCCACCCCTGCTGGAACTGAAGACTCCCGACTGGGATAACATCGCTCCACAGCCCAGCCCCAGGACCCAGTTGCCCACTCACACCTGCCTCTGGGGTTGCCATGTCGGGCACTTCCAGATCTGGCACCAGTGGCAACCCCAGGCCAGAGGGGCAGAGGGGCACCAGCTTCACTGCCACCGAAGTTGGTGTCCTGGTGGAGCATGTCCTGGGGCAGTATGATGCCCTCTTTGGATCGTCCCGCGCCAGCAAGGAAGGACGGGAGAGGATCTGGGCCGACTGTGTGGTTGCCATCAACGCGGAGGGGGTGGCAACCCGCAACGTCCTGAAGATCAAGAAGCGCTGGGAGGACTTGAGGTCCAGGACCCTTGTGAAGGCCCGGCGCCTCGTGGAGGGGGGCCGGGGCCGCATGAGTTCCATCCAGATGAGGGTCCTGGAACGCATACGCCCAGCGCTCCACGCCCAGATCCTTGAGAGGGAGGCCCGCCTGGAGTTGAGCGGTAAGTGTCCAAGCATTACTGTGTGAGACAGGGCATGTTGCGGTGTGCTGGTTCTATGATACTTGCCTGTATGTGTGCCATAGGCCATGTATGCATGTATGTGTGCAGGGACATCATAGTAATGCATGTGCGACCAGTGATGTGTGACCCACATGGTTGTTGCATGTGTTCAAATGCCGCATGGGGAGCCCTATGCAGATTTTGAACATGAGAACATGCCAGTCTCTGTACCTGGACATGGGTGGGGGTGAGGGATGGGTGCTGATGCCAGGTACATATATGGTAGCCATGTCTGTGTGCCTGACCTGCGTGTCTGTGACTTGTGCATGCCATGGATGCATGACACATGTGTGTGACAATGCACAGATTCAGTGAAGCAGCCAAATTACCCTTGTATCCGCTGTGTTTGGTGTGTTTGGGGCCAGATGGATGTGACTGAGGTGAAGTGTGTGCATGTGATCGGCATGAGCCATGATGCATGTGAGTTCCATATCATTGAATGTTTCAAGAGTCCATTGGACATGCATGGAAATGTCCATGGCATGCACCATGCCTGTTACTGTGTGTGTTTTGCCAGGACTGACCCATGTGTTGTGGAGGGACATGATGGAAGTGTACTTTGACAGTGGTGCTCATCTGCTATTGCTTCCTGTCTAGGGGACCTTTGTACAGTACCCTGATGCTTGTGTTCTTTGTCTCCCTCTACGCAGCGGCTAGTGAAGAAGAGGGCGGAGACGGCGCTGTGGAGCAAGGCGGCGGGGATGCCGCCACGGCTGCAGCGGAAGGGGTGGGTGAGCCCCCACAGGGGCCTGCTACGGTGGGAGACGGTGAGGAGCCATCCAGGTTGGTGGTTTGCACAGAGGAGGAGGAGGCCGTCACTGGGGCACACATGGGGCCTGGTGGGGGCATCCCTGCTGGTGCAAGTGGTGCAGTCCAGGGCCAGGGGCAGGAGGCAGCACAGGTCACCATGGAGGGGCCTGTGCATGTCGCTGTCCCTGACCCTGTGAGTGCACCACCATGCACCAGCAGGGATGCCCCGTCCCAGGCCCGTCCGCAGGTAGAGGGGATGTCCATGTCACCTGACTCCCCTCCACCTGCGGACGTGGGAACCCCTGGCCGTGCGGAGAAGGTCCTGATTGGGGTCGCGATGCGCACGGCTGTGATTCGTGATGCCGTGCATGCTTCCCGGGAGGAGCACGCACGTCATCACGAAGTGCACCGTGCCGACGTGGCCCAATTGGGATCGGCCATGTTCGGGGGTTTGCTGCATGTGTTGGCGAATCTGGCGGCCCTCTCCTCCTCTGTGCAGGCTATACACCAGTCGTTCTCCTTGCCGTCTTCCGGCCCAGATGCCACCAGGGCCCCCTGTGGACCTGCCCCGACCAATGCAGCCAGCTCGGTGGGGATCCCATCCCTGCCACAGTTGGGAGTCGGAGGTCCAGCAGGGGTGGACAACACAGCAACTGGACCCCAGCAGATGGTAGATGTGACAGCATCATCGGGCAGGGCACGTGCACGACGGCGTCGGTGGTTTCCATCAGCCTGGATGCCGTCGTGCTGGCAGAGGCAGTGGCGTCGGAGGCAGCAGCAGGCTCGACGTGGGAGGCATCATGGCTCGGGGCCATCAAGATCAGAGGGGCAGGCATCGGCCGGAGGGCAGGGCAACCCTGGGATGGTGGTGTCTTCCGTGTGGGAGCAGTTGGTCCAGCGGATAGGTGCGGAGCGGCAGCGGGCGGAAGAGGAGCGGCTCACCATGGTCAGGGCGGAGTTCTCCATGCGTCGGGCGTTAAGGCGGGCTGAGTGCCTCGAGGAAGCTCGCAGGGAGTTTGAGCTGAACATGGGGTTATCCCTGCGAGACCTCGGGGCCAGGACAGAGTCCCGCCTCCAGGACATCGACATGGAGTTCGATGATGTCCTGGCCAGCAACATCACCGAGTGAGCCGCAGGACTTGCCCGCTGCCTTTGTATATAGTTATTTAGTTAGTTAGTGTTAGGTTTCCTTTCTTTATTTTTATTTTTTTGGACCGCTCGGACAATGGCCACTTTTTTGTATATATTTTTTTCATTAGGTAGTAGTAGGTTTCATTTATGGTGTTGGGCTCATGGACCCTGGAACATTCGTGTATATAGTTTGCTTTTTGAAGAAACATTTTTTTTATTTATTATTGTGTTCACCATGAGGAAATGGTTTTTCATTATTTTCCTTCCACATGACATTGCTTTGGACGACATTTGTTTTTGGATTACTTTGTTTTTTTTATTTTTACATTTGTTCTCGGACATGGACCATTTATTTAGTTATCCCCATTGTTGTATGTTTGATTTGTTTACTTATTTTTCATCTTTAATACATGTTTTTTTAACTTTCACTTGTGGTATTTTCTCATTGGTTTCAACATGTCACGATATGGGTTTTGACATTCACTTGCACCCGTTGTGCTGGGGGCTTGGTGGAGGGTGCCCCTGGTGACTGGGGGGGTGGGGGTGGTGGGAGACATGAGTGGGGGCCTGGTGGAGGGTGCCCCTGGTGACTGGGGGGGTGGGGGTGGTGGGAGACATGGATGGGGGCCTGGTGGAGGGTGCCCCTGGTGACTGGGGGGGTGGGGGTGGTGGGAGACATGAGTGGGGGCCTGGTGGAGGGTGCCCCTGGTGACTGGGGGGGTGGGGGTGGTGGGAGACATGAGTGGGGGCCTGGTGGGGCTGCCCCTGCACTGCTGGGGGGTGGTGGTGGTGGGAGACATGAGTGGGGGCCTGGTGGAGGGTGCCCCTGGTGACTGGGGGGTGGGGGTGGGGGTGGTGGGAGACATGAGTGTGGGCCTGGTGGAGGGTGCCCCTGGTGACTGGGGGGGTGGGGTGGTGGGAGACATGAGTGGGGGCCTGGTGGAGGGTGCCCATGGTGGCAGGGTGGTGGGGGTGGTGGGAGACATGAGTGGGGGCCTGTTGGAGGGTGCCCCTGGTGACTGGGGGGGTGGGGGTGGTGGGAGACATGAGTGGGGGCCTGGTGGAGGGTGCCCCTGGTGACTGGGGGGGTGGGGGTGGTGGGAGACATGGATGGGGGCCTGGTGGAGGGTGCCCCTGGTGACTGGGGGGGTGGGGGTGGTGGGAGACATGAGTGGGGGCCTGGTGGAGGGTGCCCCTGGTGACTGGGGGGTGGGGGTGGTGGGAGACATGAGTGGGGGCCTGGTGGGGGCTGCCCCTGGATGGTGGGGGGTGGGGGTGGTGGGAGACATGAGTGGGGGCCTGGTGGAGGGTGCCCATGGTGACTGGGGGGTGGGGGTGGTGGGAGACATGAGTGGGGGCCTGGTGGAGGGTGCCCCTGGATGGTGGGGGGTGGGGGTGGTGGGAGACATGAGTAGGGGCCTGGTGGAGGGTGCCCCTGGTGACTGGGGGGGTGGGGGTGGTGGGAGACATGAGTGGGGGCCTGGTGGAGGGTGCCCCTGGTGACTGGGGGGGGTGGGGGTGGTGGGAGACATGGATGGGGGCCTGGTGGAGGGTGCCCCTGGTGACTGGGGGGGTGGGGGTGGTGGGAGACATGAGTGGGGGCCTGGTGGAGGGTGCCCCTGGTGACTGGGGGGGTGGGGGTGGTGGGAGACATGAGTGGGGGCCTGGTGGGGCTGCCCCTGCACTGCTGGGGGGTGGTGGTGGTGGGAGACATGAGTGGGGGCCTGGTGGAGGGTGCCCCTGGTGACTGGGGGGTGGGGGTGGGGGTGGTGGGAGACATGAGTGGGGGCCTGGTGGAGGGTGCCCCTGGTGACTGGGGGGGTGGGGTGGTGGGAGACATGAGTGGGGGCCTGGTGGAGGGTGCCCATGGTGGCAGGGTGGTGGGGGTGGTGGGAGACATGAGTGGGGGCCTGTTGGAGGGTGCCCCTGGTGACTGGGGGGGTGGGGGTGGTGGGAGACATGAGTGGGGGCCTGGTGGAGGGTGCCCCTGGTGACTGGGGGGGTGGGGGTGGTGGGAGACATGGATGGGGGCCTGGTGGAGGGTGCCCCTGGTGGCTGGGGGGTGGGGGTGATAGGGGACATGGGTGGGTGCCTGGTGGAGGGTGCCCCTGCACTGCTGGGGGGTGGGGGTGGTGGGAGACATGAGTGGGGGCCTGGTGGAGGGTGCCCCTGCACTGCTGGGGGGTGGGGGTGGTGGGAGACATGAGTGGGGGCCTGGTGGAGGGTGCCCCTGGTCACTGGGGGGGTGGGGGTGGTGGGAGACATGAGTGGGGGCCTGGTGGAGGGTGCCCCTGGTGACTGGGGGGGTGGGGGTGGTGGGAGACATGAGTGGGGGCCTGGTGGAGGGTGTCCATGGTGGCAGGGGGGTGGGGGTGGTGGGAGACATGAGTGGGGGCCTGGTGGAGGGTGCCCCTGCACTGCTGGGGGGTGGGGGTGGTGGGAGACATGAGTGGGGGCCTGGTGGAGGGTGCCCCTGCACTGCTGGGGGGTGGGGGCGGTGGGAGACATGAGTGGGGGCCTGGTGGAGGGTGCCCCTGGTGACTGGGGGGGTGGGGTGGTGGGAGACATGAGTGGGGGCCTGGTGGAGGGTGCCCCTGGTGACTGGGGGGGTGGGGGTGGTGGGAGACATGAGTGGGGGCCTGGTGGAGGGTGCCCCTGGTGACTGGGGGGGTGGGGGTGGTGGGAGACATGAGTGGGGGCCTGGTGGAGGGTGACCATGGTGGCAGGGGGGTGGGGGTGGTGGGAGACATGAGTGGGGGCCTGGTGGAGGGTGCCCCTGCACTGCTGGGGGGTGGGGGTGGTGGGAGACATGAGTGGGGGCCTGGTGGAGGGTGCCCATGGTGGCAGGGGGGTGGGGGTGGTGGGAGACATGAGTGGGGGCCTGGTGGAGGGTGCCCCTGGCGACTGGGGGGTGGGGGTGGTGGGAGACATGAGTGGGGGCCTGGTGGAGGGTGCCCCTGGATGGTGGGGGGTGGGGGTGGTGGGAGACATGAGCAGGTGTGCAGGGTACTCCCCTGTTTTGTGGGCTGCCTGCAGGGGCCGTGGAGGGTGTACAGGGAACACCTGTGAGGACCCACCTAGCCTAATCGCGTGTATAACTTCCCACGCACCCCTGTAATACACGTACCAAGCCAAATCGCGTGTGATAATTCCCGCGCACCCCTGAAATACACGCGCCCAGGCTATTCGCGTGTGGAAATTCCCGCGCACCCCTGAAATACACGTACCCTGCTGAAATCGCGTGTTAAACTTCCCGCGCACCCCTGAAATACACGCGCCCAGGCTATTCGCGTGTGGAACTTCCCACGCACCCCTGAAATACACGCGCACAGGCTATTCGCGTGTGGAACTTCCCGCGCACCCCTGAAATACACGCGCCCAGGCTATTCGCGTGTGGAACTTCCCGCGCACCCCTGAAATACACGCGCCCAGGCTATTCGCGTGTGGAACTTCCCGCGCACCCCTGAAATACACGTACCCTGCTGTAATCGCGTGTGGGACTTCCCGCGCACCCCTGAAATACACGCGCCCAGGCTATTCGCGTGTGGAACTTCCCGCGCACCCCTGAAATACACGCGCCCAGGCTATTCGCGTGTGGAACTTCCCGCGCACCCCTGAAATACACGTACCCTGCTGTAATCACGTGTGGAACTTCCCGCGCACCCCTGAAATACACGCGCCCAGGCTATTCGCGTGTGGAACTTCCCGCGCACCCCTGAAATACACGAGCCCAGGCTATTCGCGTGTGGAACTTCCCGCGCACCCCTGAAATACACGCGCCCAGGCTATTCGCGTGTGGAACTTCCCGCGCACCCCTGAAATACATGCGCCCTGCTGTAATCGCGTGTGGGACTTCCCGCGCACCCCTGAAATACACGTACCCTGATGGAATCGCGTGTGGGACTTCCCGCGCACCCCTGAAATACACGTACCCTGATGGAATTGCGTGTGGAACTTCCCGCGCACCCCTGAAATACACGCGCCCTGCTGTAATCGCGTGTGGGACTTCCCGCGCACCCCTGAAATACACGTACCCTGATGGAATCGCATGTGGGACTTCCCGCGCACCCCTGAAATACACGTACCCTGATGGAATCGCGTGTGGAACTTCCCGCGCACCCCTGAAATACACCTACCCGGCCAAATCGCGTGTGAGACTTCCCGCGCAGCCCGGTATACACGCACACGTATTTTTTGTCAGCGTGTCCGTGTTTGTGGGTACCCCTTTGCACGTCATTTGTCCTGGAGGGCCACAGTATAGGACATTCATCATGGCAGTATATGGGTGCTATTTGTTGGCGCACCTTTTGGCGCACATTTCTTACGGCCGCAGAGACGCTACCGCCTGCTTTCTTGTGGCGGTCGTGTTTGTGCCTGTGCGCTGGTTTGAGCGTGCGCTTTTTTGCCCTATTCTATTCCATGAATACGTGTTGTAGGCGAGCGTGTGGGCGTTCCGCGCACTTGTGCCCTGTACTTCCCCCGTGATGCCCACGTTTTTGCAAGTTGTTCCCCATTCCGAGTGTTCCGCCCGTGTTCCGTCTACTTTTGTTGCGTGCGCCGTGCTATGTGCGAATTTCGCTGTGGCCTGTGCGATTTTCGCTGTGACCTGGCGCACGCTGTTAGATGGCCTGTGCGCCAACGTGCGTGGCACACTTTTTATCGCACATCCGCTGGTTTTCTCGCGCACGGACTTCCATGAATCGACGTGTGCTGCTTTTCGTGCGATTTTCGCACTTGCACTGCGATTTTCGCTATTCCACTGCGATTCGCACGTTTTTGCCCACTTGCGCCGCGCTAATTATTCCATGAATCGGCCTGTGAGTCTCCTTGTAACTGAAAACTGAATTTGTCCATGTATTGTGTACATTACCCCACAAATTCCTATTTGCATCTGTCCTATTAAAACCCCAGATCGTAGTCCCATTGAAAGCAACCCCTTTAGCTTACAAGTCTATCTGTTATGTGCCTCTGTCCTTGTCATTGAAAACCGATTTTGCTATTGTAAGCAAAACCCCTTCCCTGAGCTGCCTGTCATTGTAAATCCAGGGTAAAACAAATTTCCATTTGCCAATGTATGTTTCCCTTTTGCATTTCCTTTCTCCCAAAACTGATTTTCCCATTTCATTTCTACTTTGCCCTGGTGTGCTGATTAGTATTATCTAAACTTCCCTATTTCCTCAAGTGTAGACCACACACATTTTCTGTCATTCTGTTCCCTAGCAGTTGTGAGCAATAATCAATATCCCATTCTGCCATTTTGCTCCAAAAACGGGGTTTCACTTTCCTTGCTAGCTTCCCATCTTGGGGTGGTGAGCTTTACGCCAAATCCAATTTCATCTCTCTATTCCTACTTCTTGCCACTGCCTTCAATTTAAAGGAATTAAGTTAGCTGATGTTTGGGGGTGGGTGTTGCAGGGGGGAGTGCTAAACCGTTGGTGTTATATTTTTATAAAATAGTTCTTTTTTGTGTTGCCATTAAAGATTGCGTGAATTAGAACAGGATATCTTAACCTAATTGTTTTGTAGAAATTACTGCATTTGTGTTACCACAACATAGGTGGCTGTGAAATTGTTTGATTTTCCTTCTGCATCAAAAATAATAAATTAATAAATATCTTATTGATACACAACGACCTGATTCCTGGTCCATTTTGGCACGGGGTGCTTGTGGAGGTTGGGTGTGAGACGTGTTGAAGGCCTACTCAAAGAAAATGTACCCATGCTTTACTAAAAATAAAAAACGCTTTATTGTACGCCACATTCATTGTCGGGGAAGGAGTCCCGGCTGGAGTGTGTCGTGTAATAAAACTGTGACAAAGTGGGGGCTCGTGCTGTGATTTGAGGTTAGAGTTTTCATCCGTGATAGTACAACACAGCAGGCTAACCCACTGAAGGTAGTGTTACTGTTAGTGGCTAGAAAGCTAGGTTGCATTGTAAAGGCGCCATCCAAAAACCTGTACCCGAGGTATCAGGGCTGTGTCTCAAAATTAAATATTGTAACCATAAACTATGCAGGAGAAGGGTGGAGATTTTGCCCTTACATAGATAACCCACCAGTAGTAGAACACTCTTCATAATGAACACTGTGGAAATTAACATGGCTAGGCAGCACCTTCTGTCCAAATTATTAATTAGAGGGGAATGGGCACAACAAAAACATGAAACCTGGCTATCTAGTATGATGCAACTGGTGACCTCTATAAGTATGGATGTGTGGTAGAACAGTGGCCTGTTACATCAAGTCCTGACTGACTTCTATATGACGCAGAATGTCAAAGATGAACACATTAAAATGGTCCAACTGACTTCATACATGTACTTCCACATGATAGTCATGGACGAAAAGGTACCAGGAAAATGTAACCTCTGTGAAAAAAACAGTCTGAGCTTTTAAATGAAACACTAAGTAGAGTAAGTAGAGGAGAAAATGCGAGAGAGACAAAATTCTGAGTTAGAATTAGGAAATACCATTCAGCAGCTAAAGGATGAGTTGGCAGTACAGCAACAAACCACTTCAGAGCGAGAGTCCCAATTATCTGCACTAAAAGAGGAATGCTAAGAAAGGGTTGATTCCCTGAGAGTCAACTAAAATTGAACCAACAACCTACATACAATAGAGTGTACTTGGAGGATATGGGCATTTTGAAAAATCTAATTAAGCAATTAGAAGAGGAAAATAGCAAGTCAATTATTAAAGTGGTCCATTCCCAAGGGGAATTTTACCAGGAGCGCCGGAAGTCAAACGCTATGAAACAAAAGAGAGATAACTTTTGTGAACTGAATAGCACACTGTATCAGGAAAAAATATGCCCTATGCCAGGAAGTGTGCAAATTAAAGACAAACCTGGAGAAAAGTGAGGCATGTTTTCAGGAACTGACTAACATAAAATTAGAGAATGAAAAATGAATTGGGGACATAAGACAAATAAACTGTGATATAGAGCAGACAATACAGACCACAAAATGCCCAGAGTGAGGAGATGCATCTCCTTCAACAGAAATGGTCTGAGTACTCCCAGACAATACAAGAAGCACAGAAAGAAAATGAGGCCCTGTGTGATGAGAACAGGGGACTCCAGAGCCAAGTAGTAGCACAAGAGAAAGTCATAGAAGTCAGTCAAGCCATGATAGCAGAGCACAAGGCTCATGCCTTTGCATACTATCAAGACATAGGAGCTGAGAAAGTGAACTTTGAGAGGTTAGAAAAAGAGTGTGCTAGATTTAATAAGGACTTGAGGAACCCCGAACAGTTAGAGATTGGTGGGGCAATCCCGGATCACAGTGTGATACCCTCTGTACCAAGGGACTCAAGCCAATTTACCACCCTATACGCGCAATGTGGCCTACAACCTGCAGTGTCAAGAGGATCAGGCCCAGAGGGAATTTGTCCAAGAATTGAAGTGGGCATTTGCACAAACTGCTAGATAGGTGTGCACCAACAGTAGGGAGTTCATCAATACCTATTTCCATGCACTCCCTAAGTACATTATGGCACAGTTGGTTAGGGACTTCCATGATGAAAGGACCCTGGACTGGGTAATAGAGCAAGCTACCCGGATCTATGAGTTCCAAAAGCCAGTAGAAAATAAGAATTCCCCCAAAAGTCCCAAACAAACCAACACCCCGCTGCTGCCAAAGTGGCAGAGGTGAAGGTTACCCCCATTTAAGACCTAGAAATGGGGGGGGGCCTAAAAATACACCTCGCACTAACCAACCAAACCAGAGGCAAAGAAGACCCTCTGACCAGTCCCAAGCAGGGAGGTAGCCAGGCAGGGTACCCCATAAATGTGTCACCTGACTCTGCCACCTACATCAGCCCAAGGTACAAGGGGAATAGACCCATATTGGGGTACATATGACTCCCCCGGCTCAGGGGTTGGATCCAACCAGGTAAGTATGGCCCCAGGAAATCTTCCTCCCAACTTCCATCCTAACATCCCTACAAACTTCCGACCAAACCTCCATCAGGAGGGCAGTAATCTTCCACCCTCTAGTTTATGTTTCTTCCCCAGATACCCTCCAAACCCCAACCTACAGAACAACCCTCCTTTCTCTACCCGCTTTCAGGAGTATAGACCACCAAATCAGGGAGAAGGGAGACCAAGAATGAAAGGCTACCATGGAAACCTTCCATATCAAAGTTACCCTGGGAGAAGGGACAGTTACCCTTCCTAAGAGCAGAAAAGATCTGACTCAAGACCCGTTTATCAGCCAGAGAGGGTGTCACAACTGGAGCGCCAGATCCAGAGCTTGACCCAAGACCTGAGTCGCATGTTGAGAGCTCAGCAGAACCCTCAGATGAATATGGCTGCTCAGAACAGCTCAAACCAAGGGACTGGCACCCCAGAACAATGACGGGGAGAGAACCCTGAAAACCAGCAGGTTCCAGAGGAGGGGGCTCGGGAGGAAGGGGGATACAAAGCCATAAAGGAAGCTTCCTTCCTTATCTGCTAAGCCCCTAGAAACCTCTGAACCTGAACCCAAATCTCCTACCCCCGAATAGCTGCAACCTAGGAAACAGAGGGTAAGTAGGAGAAACCAAGGAACAAAGAAGACCCATTTTGTGGAGGAAGTCAGCATCCTCCAGTTTGAAGGGGAATAATCCTTAGAGGATTCGGGGAAGAAAGTCTTCTCTTTCAAGGATGGGGGGACTCCTTCCAAAGAAAAATGGGTCCCAAAAGACCATAACTCAGACTGGGTAGGTTTGGGGACTGACCTAGAACCACCTATCCCTGAACCCCAGAAATGTCATCCTGAGAACTCAGGAATGAATGAGGGATCCTCCCCCCAAACCGGTTCAAGTGACTGTCTCCAGGAGAAAGGGCAAAGCACAGAATCAAGGGAAAAAGGGGATTCACAAACCACCCAAATCTCTGGATGCCAAATTTTCTTCAGATTCCCGAACTCCGACACAGAAAACTGCCCAAGACCCCAGAGTGTCGGAGTCCAAAATAAAGAAATTAATGGCCCAACTGACCCAAAATGCCCATTTCCTTTGCCCCCTCGAGGAGAAACAGGGTAGGTTTTATGCCCCCGTCTGGGTGCAACGGCAGTGTGCATATCCAGCACTGGTGGATACTGGCTCAAGCCACCCTCTTGTCTAAAAAGGCATTTGAACAAATACATTCAGTAAGGGGAGAGAGTCACCAAATTCCCCTCACACCTCTTCCTGGACCACTCCAGAACTTTGACGGGAATGACATTCCTGTTGGGGGGGGCTGCGGATCTGGAGATCAAAATTGGGCCACACAAGGTGAAACACCCGGTCATAGTCGTTACTCCAGATGGACCCCCCTGTCTCTTAGGGAATGACCTCCTTTGAAGGTTGTCACCACTAGGAGACTGGGTGAACAAGGTCCTCTGGACCCAGACTAACCAGCCAATAAAATTAAAACAGAGCACCAACTATGTAAGCTTAAATGGCACATGCCACATGGTTGAGCAGCGGTCTGACAAAATTGAGTTCCATTTTAAGAACAATCAAGTGCCTGAAGTCACTGTAATTGCTGTAGGAGAACAAACTGGTGATGGGAACCCTTCTCCATTCCTGAAAATCAACCTTCCTTCCAGTTCTAACAGGCATTCCACACTGGAAGGAAATACCCTGAAATGTTATACTGATCCACAATTTGAAAACCCAAATCTCAGGATAAAAAGTGATGAAAAACCAAATCAAAGCCTGGCCAATATTCAGAAAAAGGGTGAACAACTGTTCCTCCCCATTTAGGTAAATGAGGGGGGGAGCCTGTTCTCGCCAGAGCATGCCTGAATAGTGGAAAAAGCTTAATCAGCGAAGCGTCATTCAGGAAACTTCCAAAAGATCAACCATTCCCGCATTTAAATTGATTGATAAGTGGGAAAAGGGCCTGCAAACTCCCAATTCCAAACATCTCCTGCATGCATGCTAAAAATTTTCATTGGTGATAAAAGTATATGGCATAATTGCTGGGTTGTGCGAGATGTCTCCTCTGCCTTCTACTTAGGCAGTGACATGCTCAATCGGTTCGCAATTAATTTGGACCTCATTAATTACAAAGCCTGGTACTGACTAGGGGGTAACCCCAGGGGCTTTGGCAATCCTGAAAATGCATTTCGGTCAGCTCAATTGCTACCGTATGCTGTTGAAATTCAAATTGGAGAGGAGGTCACCATCCCAGGACTGAGCTGACAATTTCCAATCCCTCTAAAAATTAAGAGTGGATAGAAACTCCAAAACCCTGATGCTTATGTACATTTAAATCATCATCTCCAACAGCAGGGGTTGGATTAGAACCCAACACCATTAATTTACTTAGAACACAACACCATTCCAATATTGGTGGTTAACAGCGACCCTAGGAGTATCCCTCTGGGCGCAGACACCTTTATTGGAATGGCGGTTGATGACCAACATTTCTCCATTGACTTTGGTAATTAAATCATGGGACAGATCGCCAATGACTGCTATGACTGTGACAATGACTTACCGCCAGAAAAGATCTTCACCCGGCAAGGGGGGAATTTCTTGGTGTACTCTTCCTGCCCTTACGAGGGGGAAGAGGTGACCTGTGACATCAGGAAGGATGAGGTGATATTCCAGGTCCATAGTGACTGCCTCTCCTACCTGAAACCTCCTGTCCAGGTCAACACCATAACCAGAGATCTCTCCACGCAGCTGGAGGATAGTGCAGAGAATGCAAAACCCGAGGTCTTTCCAGGCTTCAGGCAGATGGTTGAGGAATGGGTCAACATCGCTGATGCCTGTGAGACCGAGGAGCAAAAGCAAAAGCTGAAACAGGTGTTTTTAGATTTTCAAGAAATCTTTTCTGTGGACTCGTATGACTGTGGTCACACCAAAATACATTCTACGTCCATACCCACGGACCCTGGGATGACTACCATATTTGTGAAGCAATGTCGGTTGCCTCTCGCATCTATGGAGTCACTCACGGAAATCATAAACAACCTAGAGTCCTGTGGTATAATGAGTCCAGTCTACAGTACCTTTAATAATACGGTACTGGGGATACTAAAACCTAATGGCCAATGGAGACTATGCGCAGATCTTAGGGAGTTAAACAAATGAGTTCACATGTCCCGATGGCCTCTTCCCTACGTTGACCAAGGACTGGCCCAGATCCAAGGGTCAAAGGTGTATACCGTCATTGACCCGACCAATGGATCCTGGACAATACCTGTGAGTAGGGCAGACCAGTACAAGTTGGCTTTTACCTTCGGGCGGCAGCAGTACACATGGACCCGAACTCCCTTTGGATATATAAACTTCGGCAATAAATGTAATATCTTTCTGCACAAGGCCATGCCCGAATTGGGTGAAAGGGGAAACCTGGCCTATGTGGATGATGTCCTAATTAAAAGTTCAACTGTTGAGAAACACATAGCGGAAATTCGCTATTTTCGGACCCAGTTGAAGGAAGCCGGAGTGAAACTATCCTTCCAAAAGGCGCAGTGGTGTAAAACCTGCGTGAAATTCTTAGGGCATGAAAACACACATGAGTGTCTCTGTACCCAGGAGAAGAAGGTGGAAGCACTACTAAAATCGAAAGATGCCACAACTCTGCGTGAACTAAGGAGCCTTCTTGGACTGACTAATTACAGTATAAAGTTCATCTCCTACGCGAGTAAGACTTTATCCTCTGTAGAGGAAAAATGTTATGATTGTGAGAAGGCACTACTGGCAATGGTGTGGGCATTGAACAATTACTGTCCGTTCATCCAGGCGGAGCACCTCATTGTTGAGACTCCTCACCAGCCTATGCAATACCTCCAATGTGACAGGATATGGGCAGGGAATGTGAGTAATTCCAGAATTACTTCCTGGATTCGCTCCATGTAAGGCTTTCCTGTGTAGGTCAGATATGGCCAAAACAAAACAGTCTCCTCGTGCAAGGTTTGGCTGACTTGCATGATTGTGCTCGAGAACACTGTCTCGAGGATGAAAGTCTCATGACACAAGATAACATGGAGGCGTACCTGAATTCCCCACACAAAGGGCCTCATTACGACTCAGGCGGTAAGGGTTTTACGGTGGCGTAAACAGCGCTGACCCTTACCGCCTGAGTACGAGGTCCCTTAGCGCCATGGCGGATTTAACACCTGCTTTTAGCAGGTGTTAAAATCCATGGCGCTAAGGGACCATGGAGTTAATTACGCCACCGTAATTTACGGTGGCGTAATTATCGCCTTCCCCACTCCCATTATGCCCTATGGGGCAAAAATGGGAATGGGGAAGGGTAAATGGGGATTGGGGACTTACCGCCCCGCCGACCTCGGAATGGGGCGGTAAGTTCGCCTATCACCATGGCTTAAACGTAGTTTACGCCATGGTGGTAAAGTCACAGCCCAGGCGGTAACTTACCGCCTGGGTCGTAATGAGGCCCATAGTCTATGAAGAAGACACATGCCAGGGGATGCCCACAGTTTATGTGGACGGGTGCTCCTACCATGTTGATAACAGCGGGGAAAAGGAACTAGTGGCTGGCATTGGGAATGCCTGGGTGAATGATACCCCAGAGCCCTCTGCCGGGTACAAGATCAGTCCCCGAAGTAGTCAGGTGGCGGAGTTGATGGCAGTTCATCAGGCCATCCTCACTGCCGTGCAACACTGACTCCAAGAACTGGACATAATCACTGATTCAGATTATGTCTGCAACGGTTTTGTGGAGCACCTGATTAATTGGAAAACCAGAGGCATGCTGTGTGCAAACAATAAGCCATTCAAGCATGGCAAACTAACACAATCCATTGATTACCTGGTCACCTCTAATGAGATGACCATCTACTGGAAAACCATCAAGGGTCATTCCAGAATAGAGGGACCCGACAAAACTGGAAATGACCTGGCTGACCAGTTGGCCAAAGCTAGAGCCATCCATGGGGATCTCCTTGAGATCAAGTGCCTGTTGGGGGAAATCCAGGCCACTGCTGTCAACGAGTCCCAAACACTTGCCCAAAATTAACTCTGAACTGCCCAGTGGAGTAAGGGGATCCCAGATGCTGATCTGATTACGACACAAAAAGGGGATCCAATCATTGGGAAATTGTATCAACACATTGAAGATCACAAATTTTCCTCTGACCGAAACCAATTACATCGGGAAAGAGGATCTCCGGGTGTTGATGAAGTTTCCCAATATGTTCAGGATCCAAGACGGTTTGTTGGTACAGAGATCCATCTCTGGATATGACCAGTGGGTGGTACCTACCTTATTCCGAAGCCTGATGCTAAGTCATGCCCATGACATGACCACAGCCGTGCATCAGGGGTTTCATACAACTTTGGAAATCTTGTGAGAGGTTGCATACTGGCCACACATGGGTCAGGACCTCAACCAATATTTGAAGGGGTGTCTTGTGTGTGTGCAATTTCAGCCAATTTCACTCTCAGACCGAGCTTCCCTACAGAAAAGGGGATGACACTGTCTTGGTCAGATATACAAGTAGATTTCATTGGGCCCGTGATTCACTTCTCCAGAGGAAAGAAGTGCATGTTAACAGTAACATGATTGTTTACCAAATGGTTGGGATGTCTCCGGCCCCAAATTACAAGGCAGAAACAGCAGCTGCCCTGATGATCAACCACATATTGTCACGTTTCGGCCTTGTCGAAAGGATTGAGTCGGATGAGGAACTCACTTCACCAGCGGGGTGATGTGGGAGATGCTTTGGTTAAAGAGAAAACTCCATATAGCCTCCCGCCAAGCCTCTAGTGGGGGATTTGAGAGGTACAATAACACGATTGTGAGCATTCTTAAGAAGTTTGTGGTGGACTCTGGGCCTAGTTGGGACATCCGAGTACCGCTTGTCCTGATGGCCATCAGGTCAACACCACCTTCTGTGACAAAAATGTCACCATTGGAGCTAATGACTGGATGAAAAATGCTGCTTCCCCAGCATCTGCTCTACAGAACACAAGAGCATACACCTATTAATGCATCCATGACACATGAGTATATTGAGAATCTGAGAAAACACCTGCAGCATGCTTTTGTGTACTACTCAGCGGAATCTGGAAAAATCGTCAGAGGGGATGAAAACCCATTACAATTTGAAGACTACTAAAAAAGAATATCAAGTGGGAGACAGGGTCTACTTGGACAATTTTCAGAGGAACCATACCAAGGAGCGGAAGTTCCTTCCTTCCTGGTGCGGCCCCTTTGAAATTGTTGACAAAATCTCACCTGACACCCATAAGATCTGCATCCCAAAAGGAGAACAGACAGAAGACAAATGGGTCCACATCAATCAGTTGAAAAGCTGTCACCCCAGACACACTTTGCGACTGATTGATGAGCCAGTTGAAAGTCAAGCAGAGGAACCATCTGAGGAATGAAAAGAAGGGAAAAAATTTAAATCAAACAGAAGTATTTATATATACAGGCAGGTAAGGGGGACTGCTATGGGCAGTACCTTCGCCCCATCATACGCAAACCTGACAATGGGGTGGTGGGAGCCTACTTTTTTAACTTATTTGCTCGCATCCCGCTTTTCCACACAAATTGTCACCTGGTGGCGATATATTGACGATGTTTTTGTTATATGGAAGGGTACCGAAGCTGACTGGCAATTGTTTGTGAAATGTATAAATACTAACACGGTCAATCTACGCTTTACCGAATGCCATAGTACCACCGAAATTGTTTACCTTGATGTGGTTGTGACCCTTGAAAGATCTGGTCTTCACACAGCACTACACAAAAAACCCTCTAACACCGGTCTACCTCTGCATGCCACTAGTTGCCATCCAATGTCATTCAAATGCAGTATTCCTTATGGCGAATTCATTCGCTATAGAAGGAACTGTACAGACCTGGCATCTTTTGATTATCACTGTGCCCAGGTGGCTCTTAATTTTGTGAAACAAGGTTACGAGCGTAGAACCATAGAAATGGCCTACACCAAGGCCCGTGGACTGTGTAGGGATCAACTATTATATGGCATTAAGTCCGATCAGACTACTACTGATGATGAACCTAGACTTATTGTCTCGTTTGATAATGCCTCTAACCATGTCCGTAGAATTATTGAACGACATTGGCGTGTTCTCATTTTAGATAAAGATCTATGCCCTCTACTTTCTAAACGTCCCACTATCACATACAAAAGAGTACCCTCGCTTAGAGACAAACTAGTATCTAGCTTTCTGTCACCCATCGACAAAAGTTCTTCTCTCACCAATTGGTTGGCGGTCTCCCCCATAGGCTTTACCAAATGTTCTAAATGTAAAGCCTGTGCTCATGCCACTGTATGCAAATCTTTCATACATCGAGTCACCAAATACCATCAGATCATTAAGCATTATATGAACTGTGATACTGTTTTTGTAGTCTATGTTCTCTCATGTCCCTGCATGAAGTGGTATGTTGGGAGTACCACATGTAAGCTTAAATTAAGGATCTTGCAGCACCTTAGGGTGATTAAAAACTTGGATCCCGCATACCCTATGGCTAAACACTTCATGCAGGAACATGGGAATGACCTGAATTTGCTTAAATTTGTCGCAGTGGCACATGTTCCTATCCATCCAAGGGGTGGCGATCGTGTTTTAAAGCTCAGACAATTGGAGACGAGATTTATTTTGGACTTTGATACCAAGTTCCCCAATGGTCACAACCTTGATGAGGAGCTATATACATATTTGGGTACTTGAGGTCCACTAGTATACTTACATGGGTCTGCCTTCCTTTTTTGATATATCATATCTGACTCCACTGCTTGTTCTGAGTTGTCTTTTCCCCTTCTATATATAAAGTGTTTGTTCACTGTTCTATCCTTGGCCATTAAGTATTACTATTTTTCCACCTTATTTTACTGGTGGCTTTATTATTTCAATTTGTTTGAGACCGGCATTGGTCTCACTCTTCAGCTGCTGCAGTCACGACCTTTTAGGAAATCAGCTTTATTTTAAAACATTACCTGAAGTCCTTGGCTTTTGAAATGTTTATTCATTACTTAATTTCCTTTGCTGTGATTCTTTGGTCGAATTGCATTGACAGTGTACCACTGCCCATGCACATTCTTTGAAATTTTGGGTTGTACCTTTGAGACTGCCATTTCATTCTCAGTTGCTCTGTCAGTTTGACCTTTGCTGTTATCTCCAGTTATCATGTATGTACTGTATAGGGTAGAGTTGTATTTTGCCTATTTTGCACATGTAGCTATTGCTATTTTGGCTTTGCTTATTTGCACATGTTGGTTTTTTCATGTACTGTATTGTTAAGAGATGCATTTTGCAATTTTTGCACATGTTTATGCTGCTATTTTGGTTCTGCTTATTTGCACAAGCTCATGCTGCTAATTTTGGCTTGCACTTGCACTTTATGCCTTCCATCTCTAGTCCCAGCATGACATGCCGTCTGGGTTTCAACTTTTGTATACATGAACTAGCTGTTTTTATCCTGACATAGATTTGACCCATTGTGGTCGTTTTATACCATCAATGTATTTTATTCTACTCTACGTGCAACCCTCATCTAAATTTTTTTAGTGCACTATGTACTTATTGTGTGCGTAATTGTCCTCTTTCGACCAGGAATCCACAGTGGAACTTGGGATGCATTTGGTTTGGTTCATGTGGCTTAGCCCATTCTCTTGGTCGCCTCCCTTATTATTTTAGGGCTGCCTTTATATTGTCTGCACTTTGCACTTTATTTATTGGCTTACTTTGACACTTTTTGTATGCTCATTCCGCATTCCTTTCTTGGCTCCAGTGTGGGTAGATTTCCGCCCCCCCATTACAATATGGCTGCCATTGAATCCATGCCTCCATGCACCCTTCGTTCCATTGACACAGTGAAAGGACTACATGATTTTATAACTATGCTTTGGTCCTTTTTTCCTTTACGTGACCAATCGCTCAGTTGAGCGTGAAACACGTTGTCTGCAGGTCGTGCCGACGGGTGTCCTGCCTCTTTTCTGCTGCTTCCCCAGCCGTGTTTTTACACATTTTTGTGTTCGTTTCATTAAACTTTTTTATGACCTTCCTCGTGTGAGCTGCGCCTTTTTTGTTTGGATTTTGCCATATGATCCGCGGAGAGTGCGGTCTTCCCTCTCTCCTCTCTTTTCTTCTGATATATATATATATATATATATATATATATATATATATATATATATATATATATCAGGGAGTAATTTACTTGGTATTATTGTAAAAATTGCAAGTTGTTATGGTTGTAAATTCTTTGTAAACCTTCTGGGGAAAATGGTTATAAAAAGTACTGAAACTAACATCCTTAAATTATAATTCCAGCCTGGAGAGGCACACCCTGCGGAACTGGAAGGGAAGTAAGAAAGGGGGTGCCGTGCCACACTCTTCATTCAAATCAAAGACGGAAGGGTATTCTGGAGTGCCCACTCCCCAAAAGGAGAAAGGAAAGAAGGGGGTGCCATCCCATACCCACCAAACCAGAGATGGAAGAGGATACTGGAGTACCCACTCGCTGATGAAGGAAAATTAAGCAGAAGGAAACCCCACTCTACCCTACTCTTCCCCAACAGAAAGTCATGGAAGAGCCAGGGGGATTTGTGGGGTGCATTTAAAGGCCCTAAACAGAAATCCCTTTCACCAGAAAGGGTGCATTTAAACATTGCCACCAAAAACAGCCCTGCTGTATTTTACTTTTATTTCACCTGAATGACAATAAGTTATACTGCATCAAAAACGGCCTTGCGTTACTTTAATTTCACTGGAATGACAAGAAGTTACACACTGCATCCAAAAAAGGCCTGCTTTGCTGTTAATCAGAAGAAATTGAGATGCATGAGATCCTCCATGACTTAGAAATTTCACCAACAAGCCTTATGAAAGAAGAAATGAAACCAAAGTCCAAATTTATGCCACAGTTGGCCCACGAGAACATGATTGATGCCTTTCACAAAGCCATTTCAACTGATATCAACACAATATCAGAACAACACAGGAGAGCTGGGAGAACAAGAAAGAATATTAGTGATCTAACAAAAGGGGAACAACTGGCATTGCAAACATTGAAAAGAGACACCACCATAGTTATTAAAGAAGCCGACAAGGGCGGGAAGATCATCATCATGGACAGGGTTGACTCTATACGGATGGCACAAAGCCATCTACAAACACCTTTTTGCTATGAAGAACTTCGCTCTAACCTCACCAATGAGTTCAAAGCTAAACTGACTGATATAATTAATGCCTGGGAAAGGAAAGGCCTGATCTCAGATCACAAGAAAGCTTATTTACAGGTACAACACCCAACAGTACCGACAATGTACTTTCTACCGAAGGTACATAAGACATTTGTGGACATACCGGAAGGAAGGCCAATTGTCAGTGGGATTGGATGGGCAACAGGGAAAACTGCCAGACTGGAATGTAACATATTTTTGTTCAATGACAAATGTTACCAACAGAAAAGGGGAGCAGCTATGGGCATGAAATACGCACCAGCGCTTGCAAACCTCTTCATTGGCATGTTTGGGGACAAATTTGTGTACAAGGAACCTTCACTTTCCGACAAGATTATACTATGGGCACGGTTTATTGACGATGTGCTTTTAATCTGGAATGGTCTGGAAGAGGATTTGGCAGATTTTCAAAATAGAATGAATGTGAACAACCTAGGGATTCACTTTACTGGACAAGCAAATAGCACAAGTATAGATTTTCTTGATTTTACAATTTGTGTGTAAGGAGATAATTTACTCACCAAAACCTTTCAAAAGCAAACTCAACACCCTATGCCAGTAGCTGTCACTACCAGTCTGTCAAACAGAATATACCCAAAGGTGAATTTATACAGGCACAGAGAAACTGTGAAGATAATAATGATTTCCTTCAGGAATGTGACCTACTAAAAAGAAGGTTCAAACAGAGAGGCCACCAGATACACCAGAGATGTATCGAAGAAGCATATGAGAAAGCAAGCCAGATGACAAGAGTACAAACAATTACACCCAATCGGAAGAAAGAAACAATGGACATGGATAAAGTACACTTTATAACCACATTCTGTGACAACAATTTTGAAATTAGGAAAATTCTCTCTAAAAACTGTTTCCTGCTTAAGCTTGATCCACACCTGGAGAAACATATTGATGACAAACCAAAAAACCAAAAATTATCTTCAGAAAAGACAAAACATTAAAAATGAATTTGAGTCCATCACTAGTCCCTCAGTTACCAGCAATGACTACAGAAACATGGTTACCATCCATAACAACAGGGTTCAGGAAATGCGGAACATGCAGGATATGCAAATTTGCACATGAAAGCACACTGATGTTTCAAGATTCACAAGGAACGGAAATGAAAATCAACAGCAACATCAACTGCAGAACTAAATATGTTGTGTATGGAATAATCTTCACATGCAAACGCATATACATAGGAAGCACAATAAGGGAACTAAGGATCAGAATTTGTGAAAAATGTTCAGCAATTGGAAGTCAGGACGCAACTTTACCACTTGCACAACACTGGCAGCACAATCACTAGTTGGAAGAAAAGCGAAATCTAAGATTTGTAGGGCTCTGGAAAGTTGTACTAGGAAAAAGAGGAGGAAACAGGGAAGCCCTGCTACAACAAGCGGAAGCACGTTTGATATGTATATTCGCTCGATAGAATTTGGACTGAACAAGGACAGTGAAATGGTGCATTTCTTATGAAACACATGTAACCAAATATTGTGAACTAATGTCTTGTTGCATACTTTTTTGGCTATTGAGAAATTAGACTATTATGAATTACTTTTCCACTTGGTATATGAATGTAATCTGATCATATGCATCTATTTGGAACATTTATTAGATCACTATTTGACACAGTCACAGACTCCTGAATATTTACAGACTACACCAGATTCAGCCATGTGCATCCGTATGGAACACTGTCATTGACAAACAAATTACTGAACATGCATAGTCGACAATTGAGTAGCCACATTTGAAATATTCAACTGAACATACATTTCATACATACCCATTTTCGAAACATTGTGTTAGATTACATAGTCACAGACTACTGAATATGTCAAAGACCACATTTGCTGAGTAGGTTTTACTTTTTAGGTACCTCATTGGACTAGACAATGCTGAGCCTGACATATTCCAATTCGTGACTTCAATAGGGTTATTCACAGATAAGGTAGACTAAACTTAAGTGGGACTTCAATAGGTCTAACAACATAACTATTGGCTAGCGTCCCGATTATATTGCCAAAGGCTCATACTGGAGCTAGGGAGACAAGCCCTCAAATCAATGAGGAGCTATCTGATCTTATTGATATGTGAAATTTATGTGATGCATTACTGCATTAATTTGTGTCTTTTTATGTACAAAAACATTAGAAGAAGCATTGGGCTTTGTTTCTTATTGCTTCATTTGAATTCATAAAACTTACGTAAGTATGGGAGTATGGGAATAATGGCACCTAAATGGTTTATTTCTGGGTTTTGTGAGCCCAAAATATGGCGCTGAGATAAAGAATCCAATACGGAGCCGTTGAAATAGAGAAGGGATACACAGTCGCCATAGTGACAAATAAAGCTAGGTACGAGGCAGGATGCATTCAGCCAACGCGAGGAAACATGATGAAGACTTTTCAGATAAGCCCTAAAGTTCTGTACAGATGGACCTGCGGAGAGTATAATAACTTGTTACTATAGATACTTTCATCAGGAAGGCTGAATATGAGCACACATAAAGTAAACGGAGGAACTCACACCCATTAACATAAACTTTTCAATATTGGCACGCACACTCAATTTCAAGCAATTACTAATGTTAAGTAACTTTAAGCACCACACACGGCACGCAACCTGAATTTTAGTCGCTCTGCAATGATTACTAAAATAGTGATGTTTCAAAGTAAAATAACTCAACTTTATAGTATGTAAACAATGGAAACAGGGATTGCTGCAGAGATTTAATATTTGTTGGTACATAGGGCCGTCCATACACACTTTCTGACACAAAATGTACATGCATGAACAGGGAAGAATATGCTGATCTTCAGTAACCATAAACCTATGCACTTTCAGGAGGGATTTGAACCCAGTGATTTTTGGACATGGTACTCAATGAAGATGAAATTACGTAAGAAAATGGGACGTTGCATCTAAATTCAAAATCACCTTGCACCTAGTTTGGTAGGGACGTTACTATTAATCTGATCACTGGGATCTTTCATAGTGTTTTTGGGATGTTTTAAACTGTTGCTATTCCTTTTCTTTGTGCCTCAGCACTTGGCGCAATTTGCTTTTATGTGCGAAAAAACGTTCTTTTACAAAAACGCTTGTGAAGACAGAATTGTAATAATTGGGAGTTTTTGGTTATTTTGTCAGGCGTATGGAACAATCATTTTGCTTTGCAAAGATTAATTTATCTACTTTTCCTCACAGAGCCAATTTATACTGACCTGTATCAATTTTCTTTTTAATTGTGTTTCTGCAAACTCCTACCCACCCTTCCCAACACCCCTGCCAAATATCTGTGATTTTTGTGTTGTTTTTATTTTTCATATTTCTATATATATTTTTCATTTTCTATGAATCTGTCTACTGATCATTTGATTTCGGTCTGATTGAAATTGCCCTGATTTGAAAAAGGCACTTGTAGTGCCAAAAACACGTGTAAACCAATAGGCACCACCACATTTCGAATGACTTCAAATTTTGTCTTTTATGATTTCTAAACAAGATAACGTTTTTGAAGCACAGTGAATTAGTGTGGCGCATTCTTTCTGTGTGTGAGGAAACATTTCACTTGTGTTTGTAAATGAGTTACATGACTATTTGATATCCATGATTAAATACCTCTCTCTTTCGTTCCTTGACAGGGAAGGAAAGGCGGGGAGGTATCGCTAAAGGCACAGAAAAAGACAAAACAGAATTCAATACCACTGCAGTTGTCAACTTTTTCCTGTGGGTCAACATACCCAACATAAAACGATACAAGAGGGCCGCCTCCCTGCCCAACTACCAGGAACCCGAGGGAGAAGAGAATGAAACCAGTCCCAGGACAAGAGCTCAAGTGCATGCTGAGAAAGAAGATAAAAAGAATAAGGAACTTGAGAATAAAGAAGATATAAATCACAGTGCACCACTTGATGATCACTGATGCTGAACTCTGAGGCTGAACTATCACTGGAACAGTAAGAAAGGAATTGATGCTGAGGACTTTTTTAATACATCACCAGCACACTATTTCTGTTGATGGGGAGGACTATTTTTCACAAAAGCAATCATCTATAACAGACTACTTCTTCTACTTCCCTATCTCTAGATTGTATTGGGACTATTTTTTATACTATTTTCACAAAAACAAACATCTATAACAGACTATTTTTCTCAACTTTTCTATCTACATTTTATTGGGACTATTTTATATATTATTTTTCACAAGAACATATATCTATGACATACCATTGTTTCTACTTTTCTATCTTTAAATTTTATTGGGACTATTTTTTATACTATTTTTCATAAGAGCATACATCTACAATGGACTATTTTTTCTACTTTTCTATCTTTACATTTTTGTTGGGACTATTTCTAGCTTACATATTTTTATATTTGTATGTTTTCGTCAGCACTATTTTTTATGTTTTATATTTTTCAATGAACAACATAATAATGGAAGAGGTTTAAAAATCATCAATATAATCTTTTATTATTGTCATTTTATGTGGTTGTAAAATTAGAAAAAGGTATATACAGCTCGCCTCATTCACCATTGAAAAATAATAACCTACTATTGCCCGGTACTAAGTAATCTGTAAAATATTTTCATATCCTTATGTTCCTGATATCGTCATAATACCCTGATCAATATACCACAGGACACAACTACAAACAATTCACTTTATGACTATTGCCCTCCTTCTGTTTTCCTTTCTCTTTTGTTGTTTTTATTTCTTATTTTATCTCACACTGCATTTAACTGATTATGATAAGATAAATGTGTCCTTATAGCATAATGTTAGTGAAGAAGTTAAAAAACAAGTAGATTTCCAGTTAGAGCAGGAAATGGTATTCCACCCAGTTGTGGAGACAGTAAGTGCTAGGAGAAGTATTGCATATGATGAAAATTATCTGAGAAGTTATTTTGATAATTCCATAAATATTGAACGAAACTCATGGTATAGGTCAATGGAGAAGGTGAGGAGATAGTGATCAAGGGAAAGCTGCTTTGTTTGCTTACTTATCCCCTATGCCATAACAGCCTCTTGAATATTTATCTCTTAAGAAGTACCTGCGTACAGAGCACACTGCTTAGTACATCTCGCAGTATGCCAGACCAGAGGACAATTTCAGGGACAATCGACCATAATAAAGTATCTCACAGGATCAGAATTCCCCTACAGAGACAACTATGTAAAAGATGCACACATGATGGAGAGTATACAAATGAAAAGTAAGGTGCTCAAGTACATATTATAAGGTCCAAAAAGAGGAGATGTTGAAGTAGTGGATCACCAAATATTAAGGTGTATAGATGCCCAGTTTAATTTGATACCTCATTGTGCCAACAGACAACAAATGCAAATAAAATGGAAAGTATATTCACCAGGAGGATGGGTTGATGGAATAATGGGATGCAAAGCAGAGGCAATATGGACTGCACCAATAGAAGTGATAAAAACACAGACAGAGTGTGATGTGAGGAATGGAAAGAAACTGCAAAATCTTTAACATGGACGGATGATGAAGCAGGACCACTACCCATAACCAAACTACAAGCATCGACATTATACTTTAGAAATAATGGCTCTGTAAAGCTTGGTGACAATGGAGGCTGCAAACCATTTTGGATGTACCAGGTATGAAAGTTGGCACAGCTGTACTAATGGACCATTACTGTGCTTGCGGTAGAAGAGCATATATGCAGCTTCCGCCCAACTGGGGAGGCATATGTACAATAATGCTATTAAATGCACCAGCATTAGTAATACCACAAAGTGAGGTTGACATTTATTCTTTTCTTTCAATGGCACATAACAGGAACAAAAGATCCCTAGACCTAAAACGCACAAAAAGAACTAACTATTTTTCCAAAGAAGACAATGCTTCATTCGATTAAATCCCTGAGAGTCATAAGCTGTTTGGTAAAACAACAACATTCTTCACATCCTTTCTAATGCCTAGCCTGCAAGCAGCAGCAAATGCCCAGTGGATCCAGATAACTAGGTGGGAACTCTTACAATCTATTAATGCCTCAATAAAAGGCTTTAATGCCATCAAGGAGGAGTTAAGAGCGGTCAGATTGATGACCCTACAGGACAGGTATGTTCTGGACCTGCTCACAGCCATGGAGAGAGAAGTGTGCGCAAAGATAGGGCCAAGTTGTTGTACATATGCACCTCCACATAATGAGGAGAATGGGATCTTGAAAGAGGCCATGTACTCCCTGAAAGAGCTGCATGATGAAATGGAGGAGGACGTGGATGATATTGTGGACGATAGCTGGTTCAGTTATCTAATCTCCTGGATGCCTACCTGGCTGACAGATGCATTCACATTTATGTTGCCTATTTTGGTACAGGTCCTAATGGCTTTTGGCATCTTTAGAATAGCAATCAACCAATCTAAAAAGACTGGGAAGAAGGCACTCCAAATGACAATAATGGTTAATATGGCTGACACCGTACATCAGTACACTCAAACTGATGATGAAGGTTACTTTCCCATGTACCCATTGGGCCAACCAGCTAGATCAACTGAATCATTCTTTACATGCCCAAAAGATACCCATAACTACAATGAGCACTGGATGAAATATGATGACAATGGCTAGTGCTGGTTTATGACATGTAGTCCAGCAGAATACGTTGCACAAGGAGGTAATCTGAGGGGGGTCGACAGAGTGTGGCTGCCAAGGATAGCTATAATATGATGAGACAAATTGTAGGCGTGGTCTACGACTCGACCAGAGGGGGGAATGTAGTGGGGAAATTGTTGACTAGGGAGCTTGTGCCCTGCTGCCTTCCTCAGAAGAAATAGAATTATAAAATCAGGAAGGACATATTTGAAACTGCACTTTAAATTAAATTCTCCTGCAATTGCAGCTGGCACAAAGAATAGTTAGTTTCAATATACAAGTAGGGGACAGATAAGGCATTAGCTTGCACAATTAGTGTGTTTTTAAATAGAATAGACAAGGTGACAGGGAGGCATGTACCCAGGATAGGGATTCACTACACAAGCAGAGAAGCATGACTATAGGTAGGATCAGGTTGCACCTTACCGATAGGTAGATATATCATGTGGCAGGCATGCACCAGGACTCGGTAGATAGCAAAATAAATGCAGAGAAAATGTGTCCTACAGAGGAAAATAACGTGACAACCAGATGCCATTTCTGCACCAACACAGCAGAAATTGAGCTCTGCAACTTTAAGAAAAAAGCCCAGTTAAGCACACTTCAATAAATACACTTAATTCAGAAAAATGCTGTGACCGGCTAGATGGTAGCTGCCTCGAAGGAATGTCAAAGCGCAAGGCTTTGTATGGAGGGTTACATGGCAGAAACAAGATACCACTGTGTGCATCCACTGTTGAGGTAAATTAAGTTATGATAACACAACAGACTATTTGAAGTCTATGGGATGGCCTGAACATCCCAGGAAGTTCATAAGTAGTTGGCAGATTAATGTCTCTGCGATTGTCTAGGTGTGACAGAGGATCACGATGTGACTAAAAAGACAACTAATTGCTGCAATGAAATCTTAACAGGGTGGAAGTAGCATGATAGTTATTCATAAATGTTTCAAGAACAGGATGGTGCAGTCACTGTTGCTAACAGGTCCTTGAGACTTGACTACGTCATGGCAGATGAGGTAAAATGGGCTGTTTTATTTAATTAAGGACACAGCGATACGCTTGTCCTCTCTCTTCTTATCTACATAAAACGTGTCATCATGCAGTCAGTTCATGGAGAGTGTGACCACCTGTTAACCGACTAACCCATGTCTTTTTTAACCACAGAAGTAAGTTAGAGCCTACCAATAATATTCAAGCCTTATGAGGTCATACATTTTATGGTATGGGATGTTTTATGGATGGGCCCTTAGATAAAGAGTTATCCAATCAATAGGGTGGTAAATATAGATACTATATGTAGCTTAGCAATTAGGACCAATGAGCAGTAGAGATAGGTCTCCATAACTCAGTGATCATGATGACATTAGAATGACTCATTTGTGTTATATAAACTTCTGTTGTCTGTTCAATCATTGGAGAATCTTTAAGTGAGAGCTTGGCTTTTAATCTTGCTTTTCTCCCAGTGTATTGCAATAAAACTGTCTTACCTTGCATTTGGCATACCACAATTGCTCTGTGTTGTCTCTTCTTTGAGAAATACCAGTTAGTGGGCTATTTGGCTTTGCCCTCTTGTTTTCACAGAAAAATAGAATTCATTTAACACCAGAATTAGCACAGCCTTTTCCAATACCAAAGACATCTTTACCATATACAGGTAACTAAAATCACCCACCTCACCATCTTCTACCATCACCAAAGACACATCATGGTGTTCTGACATTCAAGCAGCACTCTTAGGCAAAATAGAGACCCTAACCCAAAAATACTCTCACAGCAAGCCACATTCAACAATGACCCAACAGTTTCCAAAATCAACTGGATTCCTCCCCACCCAACTCCTTCCACCATACGATTCACCTTCAGAGACCTTAAGTGAAGTCTTGAAGCTAATCCAAAGCCTGAAACCCTCAAATGCAAAGGTGATATTTGCCCAGTATCCCTGATCAGCCACAGACATTGCTGCCTTCATAAACGCCTCATTCTCTGAAAGTACCATACCAGCCAGCCTTAAAGAAGCATGGGTCCTCCCCCTCCTAAAAAGAACCTCACTAGACCCATCCATTCCATCCAACTACAGGCCAATTACAACTGTCCCCTTTGTACTAAAAATGTAGACCATGCAGCCTACCTGCATGTTCAGCAATTCCTGGAGGACACAATCCTAGGGATGTGCCAAACCGGCTTCTGCCCAGGACATGGGATGGAATTTGCCCTTCTCGATCTCAAAAATCAGCTTGATGAGATTAGGGATAAAAGAAACTGTGCCTTGCTCCTCCTCTTGGATCTATCCATAGCGTTCAACCTGGTCAACCATCAAATCCTCTGCCAACACCTTACCACCCACGCCAACTTTTCCCCACATGCTGTTGCCTGAATTGCATCTTTCCTGGAAGGCAGAGTCATAAGATTCTTCCCAGGCACGGCTAATGCTTCACCCTCCCCAATCACATGTGGTGTCCCCAAGGGGTCCTGCATCGCCCCCACCCTCTACAATATCTTCACCAGGCCACTCTTTAAAGTCCTAGACTCCCTCGGCATAGCTTACACCAACTATGCCAGTGACACGCAAATCCTGATCCCACTCTCAGACAATTACACAGAGGACTCCAATAACCTCAACATCTACTCCACTATTCAGGCATAGATGGCAGCAAATCACCTCTGCCTAAACAGCGACAAGACAGAAATCCTAATTGTCAGCACAACCAATGCCCGCAAATCATTTAACACTCAATACACCTCCTTCCAGATCGACCAGTGTGTACTCCCGGTCTCAACCACAGTAAATACACTAGGCATCTACCTTGATGCCTCACTCACCTTGTCCAGACAAGTTAGCGCCATTGCCTCCTTGGCAGCTTACACAACTAAAGTTCTCAATACAGCCATACCCGCCCTCTCCAAAAACAATTGCCTCACCATTGCCCAGGCCATCATTGGTTCCAAGCTAGACTATTGCAATGTCCTATTTACAGGCAACTCTGATGGAAATATTGAAAAATTGCAAGTTATGCAAAATAACGCCCTGAGAGCAGCCCTCAATATCCCTAAACAAGAAGACATCTCCAAAGCCAGAAGAGAAGCTCACTGGCTTCCCATCGAGGAACGGATCACCTTTAAAACATTGTCCATTGCCCACAAGTGCCTCTCCAATAGAGCGCCCCCTTACCTCACACAAATAATCACCAAAGTCCACTCCTCGAGACCCACCAGGACCCCCTACAGAGGCAAACTTCTTGTGCCTAAAGTGAGGAGATGCAAAGCTGCAGGCTCCAGCTTCCCCTACCATGCCACCAAACTCTGGAATGACCTCCCCCCATCCCTGAGGGCTGGGAAATCCTACTGGATCTTTCGCAAAGTCCCCAAAACCAAAGCTCTTCTCCTAATCCGTCCACCCTCCCATCACATCAGCAACATTTTCCATACTTTACATCAGTATGAACAGTACAATCAATATGTATGAGAATGCTATGTCTCAAGGCAACCAATGTAATTTACCTATCCATTTGCCTCTGCTACTAATACTTTTTTTTTAGACTAAGTGTGCCTCTTTTGACTTGTACCTGCAACAGTGCCTCAATGCCTCCGGGTTGTATGTGCACTTTATAATTAAATAAATAAATACAATAGAATAGAGACTTATATATAGATATTTTAGCAAATCTCCATCTTGCATCAGTTTAGCAAAGCCTCTAATATTCCAGGAAAACAAGTCAATTGTATTGACTCTATAGGGTTTCCTTTCACTCACATCCTGCCTTTCTGGCCCCTAATCAGGTATGATACCTAGAATTTCTCCTCATTTCATTTTTTTCTGACAGTGATGCTGGTAACCAAGACCAATCATCAGAGCTTTTGGCCTTCATGAATTGTACTCTTCTTTCATCGTTGCCTTCGGAACATATAATTTCAATAGCCTTTTCAATACTACTGCCATCCACCAGAACCTGTATTGGGCATGACAATAGTTCCCAATATCTGCCTTGCCTGCTAAATGAGTATGGGCTCGAAAGTAAGTCATAACCCATTGACCTTAAATCTTCAGCCTCTTGCAATAGGATAGCTTGAACTGGCTTTCAAGGAATGTTTAGTTTTTGGCATTGTGGTTGATCTTCATTGGCTATGGGATTTATCGTAGAGGTCACCACATTAATGTACATTTCAGTGGTTTGGCACTTACATACACTCAAATTCAGTGTGTCCATGCCTTTATCCACCTAATGATCATTTGGCCCCACCCTGGGACCCTCCATCTTATTTTTTTGCAGAATTGATTTTGCATTCAACGTTTTCTTCACTGCTTGGGCTGCCGCTCTTTCTGTTGCATGCAATGAACGTAAGAATTTGCGGGATGATTTGTTCTTATGCTTCCCTTTGCCATTTTGTTTCATCAATTTATCCATGATTGCCTTCATAGTAAGACCAATAGTATTAATGACTTCTTGCGATCGGTACATAACTCCTTGCGGAATTACTTCCAGAGAGTGCCAAGGTTCTTGAGGCACCTCCATATCCTTCTGCGTGGCACAGTCTCTCCTCTCGCAAACTTTATTAATTACACCTCCATTGACAGTTGTTTCATGCTTATTATCAGAGGATGCAGCGCTGCATCTAGTGTTTCCAGGGTTATGTCGATATCACTTAACATTATGGTACCTCCTCCCGTATATTGGGCCTCATTAGGAGTTTGGAGGTAACCATGGCGCTAGTGCCATGGCTGCCTCCAACCCCTTACCGACTCCGCCCTGGTGAATGGAGCTATTACCGCCCCATTCCAAGGTTGGCGGGGGCGGTAATTCCCCATTCACCAGAGCCCTTCCCCATTCCCATTTGAGCCCCCATAGGGCTCAATGGGAATGGGTAAGGCGCTAATAACTGTACCGCAAATTGTGGTACCATTATTAGCTCCAAAGTCCCTTTGTGGGTCCCATCCTTAACGCCTGCTAAAAGCAGGCGTTAAGGGAGGACCCGCAAAGGGAACTCGTAGTAGAGCGGTAAAGGTTTAACAGCACCGGTCTCGTTAATGGTGACCGTTAACCCTTACCGCCCTACTTGTAATGAGGCCCATTGTCATAGAGGTCTATGAATTCACTCAACACAGAGTGTGGAGCTGAGGACGTTGCAGAGATGAGCTTGATTCTGTCATCAACCCCTTGCAATGTATGATGCAATGGACCTCTTTCCCTTTGGTTATTATCCAGGTTTGAAGTGTTTCTACCTTTGGGAGAGAGTAATTCTGTCAGTGCCGTTGGTGTCCCCACTCCTGAGCCACCCTGAATTGGTGACATCAACTCTTCCATATACATTGCGCCTTCTTATTCAATCCCTGTCGTGAACACACCAGCTGTTTCAGGGATTGAGAATAAGCCATCCATATCATGTACTGCATCTGTTATACTTTGGCCATTCAAACATGATCTCTCGACCAAAGCCAGTGTACAGTGCAAGCCCATAGAATGGATTGCTGTGCTAGTGCCTGACCTTGGAAAAAAAATCTGTAATTTATTTAGCCTGCTATAAGTGTCATCTTTAGTGCCTCTTGATGTTTGTTTTACTTGCACATTTCTTTGGGCCTTCACTTTCCTCATATACCTCCGACGGAAGGAGTAAACCCACCTTTTTTTGCAGTTCAGCAATAATGATCACCTCAGTGAAACCCACCCCCTGCTGTTGATCTGGGAGAGACACTTCCTCAGTATGCGATTTACAGGGTAATTCATAGAATTCAGTGCACAAGTGGCGCACGTGGCTTGCACACAGTGTGCACGTGCGACTTTCTGCGCCAGCCGCGTGCGCTAAAATCCATTTCCGCGCACAGCGTATTCATGGATTTTAGCTTCCAAAACCAGCCATGGCGCAGAGTGGCGCAGCGACCCTGCAGCAGCACCAGTTACGCCCCCAACCCCTCCCTGTGCGCCATGCACAGCGCACAAATCCCGTACATGGCGCACAGGGACCCATCCACGAAAATGCCTGTAAAACTCCCCGCGCACCCCTCCGAATACAAGTACCTGCACGGGGAGTCTCACACACGATTGGAGCGGGGTACGTGTATAACTGGGGTTCGTGGGAAGTTTCACACGCGATTGGAGTGGGGTACATGTATTTCAGGGGTGCACTGGAAGTTTCACATGCGATTGGGGTGGGGTACGTGTATAACTGGGGTTCGCGGGAAGTTTCACACGCGATTGGAGCGGGATACGTGTATTTCGGGGGTGCGTGGGATGTTTCACATGCGATAGCCCCTGTGCGAGTGGGGTACGTGTATTACTGAGGTGCGCGGGAACTTTCACACGAGATAGGCGTGCGAGTTGGGTACGTGAATTTCGGGGGCTCGCGGGAATTTTCACACGCGATTGGAGCAGGGTACGTGTATTTCATGGGTGCGCTGGAAGTTTCGCACGCGATTGGAGCGGGGTACGTGTATTACTGGGGTTCGCGGGAAGTTTCACATGCAATAGGCCGTGTGCGAGTGGGGAACGTGTATTACTGGGGTGCGTTGGAACTTTCACATGTGATAGGCCCTGTGCGAGTGGGGTACGTGTATTTCGGGGGTGTGCGGGAACTTTCACACGCGATAGGCCCTGTGCGAGTGGGGTATGTGTATTTCGGGGGTGCGCAGGAAGTTTCACACGCGATTGGAGCAGGGTACATGTATTTCAGGGGTGCGCGGGAACTTTCACACGCGATAGGCCCTGTGCGAGTGGGGTACATGTATTACTGGGGTGCGCGGGAAGTTTCACATGCGATTGGAGCAGGATACGTGTATTTCGGGGGTGCGCGGGAACTTTCACACGTGATAGGCCCTGTGCAAGTGGGGTACGTGTATTTCGAGGGTGCGCGGGAAGTTTCACACGCGATTGGAGCAGGGTACCTGTATTCCGGGGGTGCGCGGGAACTTTCACACGCGATAGGCCCTGTGCGAGTGGGGTACGTGTATTACTGGGGTGCGCGGGAAGTTTCACATGCGATTGGCCCAGTGCGAGCGGGGTACGTGTATTTCGGGGGTGCGTGGGAAGTTTCACAAGCGATTACGCTGTCAGAGCAGGGTACGTGTATCCAGTGGGGTGCGCGTGGAGTCCCACACGTGAATTAGCACTGTAGGTCCTCCCAGGTGTCCCCTCTACCCCCTCCACAGCCCCTGCAGGCAGCCCACACCACAGGGGACTACCCTGCACCCCTGGTCATGTTCTGCAGCCAGTCCATCCACCATGGGCATGCCCCCCAGCCAGGCCACATGTCACCTTGCACTAGTGATCACCAACTCATGTCCCCCAGCACCCCCACCCCCCAGCAGTCAGGGGCACCTGCCAGCAGGCCGCCCACTCATGTCTCACTCATGTCCACCAGCACCCCCACCCCCCAGCAGTCAGGGGCACCTGCCAGCAGGCCCCCACTCATTTCCCACTCATGTCCCCTAGCACCCCCACCCCCCAGCAGTCAGGGGCACCTGCCAGCAGGCCCCCACTCATGTCCCACAGCACTCCCACCCCCAGCAGTCAGGGGCACCTGCCAGCAGGCCCCCACTCATGTCCCACTCATGTCCCCCAGCACCCCCACCCCCCAGCAGTCAGGGGCACCTGCCAGCAGGCCCCCACTCATGTCCAACTCATGTCCCACTCATGTCCCCCAGCACACCACCCCCCAGCAGTCAGGGGCACCTGCCAGCAGGCCCCCACTCATGTCCCACTCATGTCCCTCAGCACCCCCAACCCCCCAGCAGTCAGGGGCACCTGCCAGCAGGCCCCCACTCATGTCCCACTCATGTCCCACTCATGTCCCACAGCACCCCCACCCCCCAGCAGTCAGGGGCACCTGCCAGCAGGCCCCCACTCATGTCTCACAGCGCCCCCACCCCCCAGCAGTCAGGTGCACCTGCCAGCAGGCCCCCACTCATGTCCCACTCATGTCCCTCAGCACCCCCAACCCCCCAGCAGTCAGGGGCACCTGCCAGCAGGCCCCCACTCATGTCCCACTCATGTCCACCAGCACCCCCACCCCGCAGCAGTTAGGGGCACCTGCCAGCAGGCCCCCACTCATGTCCCACTCATGTTCACCAGCACCCCCACCCCGCAGCAGTCAGGGGCACCTGCCAGCAGGCCCCCACTCATGTCCCACTCATGTCCCACAGCACCCCCACCCCCCAGCAGTCAGGGGCATCTGCCAGCAGGCCCCCACTCATGTCCACCAACAACCCCACCCCCCAGCAGTCACGGGCACCTGCCAGCAGGCCCCCACTCATGTCCCCCCTACATGAAATACAGATGCACAATCATGGCCCACTTCTACACCAAAATACCACAGTATGCCACCCCATTCTTGAGACTTAATGATTTCCCAATCCACCTCACACTGACATGCCTATCTCAAGACAAAAACCAATAGTCAACTATGTACATCAACACATGTCCGTCACACACACACACACTGGTTGGCATTGATTGTGTAAACCCACATTTTCACATGCATCAACCCAATGAGTGAATCCCACACATGGAACTAAAATATGAAAATGTATTATGTACAAAAAAAAAGCAATGACATGAAAGCATACAAAAATAGCAAACATGAAATGAAAAGCATGTGCAAAAGATTAGTAAATGAAAAGTATAACCAATCCAAAGAAATCCGAAAGAAAAATAGTCCAAACTCTCCCTCCAACAACGCAAATCCAAAGGAAACGTAAAAACAAAAATCCATTGATCCATGGTGAAATCAAATGAAAAAGGTCAAAATAATCCATTGTCCAACTATGTACAATCCATTGTCAAGGGTCCATGAGCCCAACGAAAGAAATGAAACCTACCTAATAAACTACCTAATAAAAAAACTATATACAAATGTGTGTGGCATAGTCCATTCACCACAAATCAAAGAAAAAGGAAACCTAACTCTAAAATCTATTTACAATGGCAGCGGGCTAGTCCGACGGCTCACTTTTTGATGTCCCGGGCCAAGGCATCATCGAACTCCCGCTCAATGTCCAGGAGGCGGTCCTCTTCCATGCCCCCGAGGGTTCGCAAGGGACGACGACATGTTCACCTCCAACTCCCTGCGAATTGCCTCGAGGCTCTCGGCCCGCCTCAGTGCCCTCCGCATGGAGTTATCTGCCCTGACCATTGAGAGCCGTGCGTCTTCCGCCCGCTGCCGCTCCGCATCTATGGCGTGGCCCAATCGCTGCCACACGGAAGACACTTGAAATCCTGTGTCCTCCTGCCCTCTGGCCGATGCCTACCCCTCCGATGTTGAAGGCCCTGAGCCGTCATTGCTCCCACCATGTTGCTGCTGCTGCTGTGCCTGCGCCCTGGCTCTTGCTGCCTGCACGTCCTCCTCTGGCTGGGGTGCAGTTGTCGTGGTGGCCACCCCTGCTGGACGTCCGACTCCCGACTGTGGCAGGGATGTGTCCTCCATTAGCCTGGCCGCTGGGTCAGAGGCAGCTCCACAGGGTATCCAGGTGATACATGGGTGGGAAGACGGCATGGAGGACGACTGGCACGTAGGGGGTTCAGGTGAGCAGGGGGTCAGTATCAAAAATGTCCAGCACAGGGAGGAATCCAGCATTGGTGACCCATCCCAGCAGGTCAACGTGGTCAAAGAGGCATCCGAGATGACGTGCAGTCTCTTCACGAAAAGACCGCAGGTCACTTCGCATGCCCCGTTGACGCAACGCTATCCCGGCCAGGACAGGCTCAATGCGGTCCCGGATAGCCACGTCCGCAGGCAGAGGAAGGCCAGTTGTTGTGCGCTCATCCCCTCCCTGAAAACGGGTCTGGACGTAGGCATCCCTGCTGTGGCCGGATGATGCAGGGACAGGATTGCACACAGGCTCCTCTGCGGTGGCCTGTGCTGCCTCCTGTCCCTGCCCCTGCACTACACCACTAGCACCAATGGAATCCCCACCTCCAGACCCCATGTGTATCCCTTCCGCGGCCTCCTCCTCCACCAAACCCCCCACCAACATGGATGACCCCGTGCCATCTTCCTCCGTTGGACCCTGTGGGGTCTCAGCTGCCCCTTCTGCTGCCAAGGAGTCCAACTCCGACCTCTGCCTCTTGGACCTACCCTCGTCAGCTGCGGCCTGGGATGTGGCACCAGACTCCTCACTCCCCGACAAGATGACAATCTGGGAGGGGAGCCGGGCCTTGCGTCTCCGGCTGGTGGTGCGATCCCTGCCGCTGTGCTCCACAGCACCCTCTCCGCCCTCTTCACCAGTTGATGCTGCAGACAGGGAGAGATAAAACACAGACATCAGGGCACTGTACAATGGACTGATACACACATGAGTGGCGGTGTCAAACTTCAGACACGGCATCACACTCCACGACACACGTCATTTTAACTCACACACATGAGCATTTCCACAGCAATATTGCACCAGGCAGCACCATCCATACACATACAACAGCATGAACAGCCGAAGGTGAGCCTGACATCACATGAAACACAGGGAGTGCACTAGACATGCACACACACCACCACACATAAACATGCATGTCTACATCTCATCCAACTGTCGCAGTGATGAGATCGCCATACATGTCACATCTGGCATTCAGCCTTCTACATATCGGTGTCACGTGCATCCATGTTGCATCACAGTTGCACACTTGTCAAATACACGCACATGCACATGTACACAGTGCAGATACATGCTGCAGGAACCACCATCCATGTGTGACACCACAACCATGCCAACGTACATACACAGAAATTCAAACATGTGTGCTCCCACACCTGCATTTGCACAGCATGCTTACCAACACATACACCATCGATGTGTCTCACACCTGAGAGGACTGACATGTGGCAGCCTCATGCCCCTGTTCATACACATCCCTACATGGCCCTACGAAAACACATGTGCAACCTGCACATTACTGGCACACCACCACACGCACAGCGTCCAATCAGTATGCATGTACACTTAACGCTCGACTCCAGACGGGTCTGCCTCTCAAGGACCTGGACGTGGAGCGCTGGGCATATGTGTTCCAGGACCCTCATTTGGTGGCGGCCCAGGTGGCCCCGGTGCCCCTTGGCATCCGCTGCCTTCAAGAGGCGCCGGGCCTTGTTGAGGGTCCTGGACCTGAAGTCCTCCCAGCGCTTCTTGACATGTTGTAAGTCGCGGACTGCCACCCCCTCCGCGTTAATGGCAGTCACGATGTCCATCCAGATCCTGGTCCGTCCTTCATTGTCGGTGCGCGAACTTCCAAAGAGGGCATCATACTACTGCAGGACTTGCTCCACCAGGACACCAACTTCCCTGGCACTGAACCTGGTGGCCCTCTGCCTCTCTGGCTGGGGGTTGCCAGTGGTGCCATATGGTGTTGTGCCCGACATGGCAACCCCAGAGGCAGGAGTGGGTGGGCAACTGGGTCCTGGGGCTGGGCTGTGGAGCAATGGTATCCCAGTCGGGAGTCTTCGGTTCCAGCAGGGGTGGTCACAGCAACTGCACCCCTGGCTGACGTGCAGGCAGCAAATAGCAGGGCACGTGGGCAGCAGGCAGTCAGGCAGTAGCAGATGGGAGCATGCTCGGGGCTCTGGGGGGCAGTAATTCGGCCTTCTGGGCAGGAGCGTGGTCTTCCATGTGTTGTTGCATGGCCAGCTTGATACAGAGTGATTTGGCACATGAAAATCTTGCATGTCTGCGTGTAATTCGAGGAAAGGCCCTTAGCGCGTAAGCGCGTCAGCACACGTACGCGGTTTCATTATTGGACCAAAGGCCCTTAGCGCGTAAGCGCATCTGTGACGTGACGCGTAAGGGCGTTTCCCACAACACGGATGCATGTTCATTGTACACGTGCAAAAACTGCACGTCCGAGTGTCAGCTTGTGTAATTGGAGGAAAGGGCTTTAGCGCGTACACACATAAGTGACGTTGTACGTATGGGCCGTTTTAAAAGGTACGTGTAGGACGTGATTTCCTTGTACGTGCTTTTCGTGGAGAACGAGTGGGTGAATTCTGTACTTCTTGTCGGTTCACATGCGATTACTTCACAGCGTTTCAAGTTCATACTTCCTGTTACCTCTGACAGCGTTCTTAATTTTTTTGGGCCTGTTTTCTCAAACAGCGTTCACTTCTTCTTTTGTCCTGTCTCCTCAGACAGCGTACAATTCTTCTTTTGGCGGGGGTGTTGCCTACGCGCACACGTGCCTTTTTTTCACGTTATTTTTCCAGGAAGACGGTGAGTCTCGCACGCATTTACCAAGTGTGCTTGCCCCGTGTGTTGCGTATCCCTTCAGAGGTCATTGTAGGCTGCGTGTAACACGCATACGCTTATTTTTGTGTTTCTGGATGCCACAGCGTAGTGCGGGTTCATTTTTCCACGCACGTGGTCTACGAGGGGTTGCGTGCACGTTACTTTTTTTACGGGGTGCCTGTGCATTGCATGACCTGTCATCTTCCCTCAGGGGTCACAGACAGCCTTGCTAGAGGACTAGGGTACGAACTCCATCTAGTACCCTACCCCTTTCATCCCAATTGCCCAGGACAATTGTTTACTGCAACTCCCATACGCAGAACAACATCAGTGCCATGGTTGGGAGGCGACCAAGCAGTAAGGGAGGCAAAGGTTGCCGATCTCAAAAAGGTGGGCGTGGTGGGCGCGGTAGGGGACGTGGCCAGGATTTTCAGGGTGCCCCTAGACCCCCATGTGTGGAGGACCAATCAGGTACACCCATGCCCCCCCATGGTTGAGGGAAACGTGGCTGAACCCATCCCAGCTCAGCCCTTGTTGGACCAACCCATTGTGGCACCTGACCCGGCCCAGGATGACTCCCATGCTGACTTCCAGGTCAGCAAGTCTAAGCCATGTGAGCCGGTGCAAGTTGGTGTCACCAGGCCACGTGAATCTGGGGCAGCGATGTCATCTGCTGCCCCAAGTAGGCAGGGTGGGGAGGCTGTAGGGTCAGCTGCAGCTCTATCCACCCCAGCTCTGAGTCTCCCAGCCGGGACAGTGTCGTTCCAGGTCCATCAAGCCGACATTGCCCCTGCCAACATCACACTTCAGACAATGCCTGCACCAAGACCTATGGTCATTGTGCATTCGCACACTCCCAGTACCCAGTCCACCTGCGCTTCTGCCCCTACTGACCAGAGCGGCGCAAGCCACTCAGGCTCTGCTCCACCTTTGAAGAAGAGAAAGAAGGATGCTCTGGCACTACAGGCTGGGGCCCCAGACACTGCTACACAGTCCGGCACGTCAAGGAAGCCTAGCTTTAATGACCCCGAACTTGATGCACTTGTGACCTATGTGTCAGCACATAGCCGCGAAATGGGGGTGACTGCAGGGTGCAAGACCACACCTGGTCAACGTAGGGCACACTGGCAGACCATCGCAGACCGCATAAGTGCCCTTGGATTTGTGAGGCGCACAGCTGATGATTGCTACAAGCGGTGGAATTACCTGAAACGCAGAGCAAAGAACAAGCTGGCCTCAAATCATGCCGCTACTCTGGTGACTGGCGGTGGGTCTCCACCAGAGGACAATGAACTCACTGAACATGAGTCTGTTGCTGCGACCTTCGTCACAGAGGAACACATCCAAGGTGTGGGAGAGCTACCTGTTTACGAAGCATTGTCCGGTGAGTGCCCATGCATGTGTGTATAATCCATGGTTATGTTGTTTGGGTGACAGGTTCAGATTGAGTGCCAGGTGAGGGTGTGTACTCCTGAGTGTTATGGGTCACCCATGTGCTTCCTCCAATACATTCACGTACCTTTGATTTGGGTATGACAGTATCCCTTCTGCCCACAGTAGCCAATTAGCCCTACATTACTGCTGTTGCACTTGAACTATCATCTTGCAAAAACATTGTTCTGTTTTTTTCTGTGTTCATTCAGGCTGATTGTTTAGATTATCCAATTTTTCATATGCTTTTTTCATCCCTAATGCCACATATGTGACATGCTTCTGTCATTGTTTACACCCCACATTGTGCCACTTTAGTTACCTGGTTATGTGAATGATTAAACCATTCAGGGCGAGGGAGTATTGGCCTGCTGAAATTTATTTTTAGGGCCTGTGTGCATGTGGAACATGATAGTTGTTTCCTGTCCTGTTGAAGTGACCAACTATTGATGTGTACATCTGCCTACAATCACTGTCTAATTGTACACTGGATGTGTTGCAGTGTGCGGCACATGATTATTTTGCGACACTATTCTGCATTAATCTTCTCATCATGTCCATGTGACTTGGATGTGTGACAGTACTCATTCACTGACATATCGCTGTAGTTGTCTAATTTACCATGGCTATGCTACATGACATCTGTGTGCTGGCATGTGTCATGTATGTGTATTGGACATGCCACTCACAGGCTGACGTGTGATGCCAGTGCTACACAACATGCTGCAAATGTGTTGCTTTTCCATCTTGGTGTCCTCATTGTCTGCCTTTTTGACTACCCTTCAAAATCATTGACAGTACATGCATGCCAGGGTTATAGTCATGTGGGACATGTGTAAACCATGTACAGGATCTCTGTCTTGTTAGGCCTATGTGTGTGCTATGGTACTCATGCCTGTTTCCATTTCTTGTGTTTCATGTTTTTGCAGGTGACGACGCACTTGATGCTGGTGAGGTTCAGGAGATGGTGCAAACCCAGGAGGATTCTCAGCCATGACTAGGCACCAGTGGGGACGTGGTGTGGTGGTGGGTGAAAACACTTTGGTACTGCAGACCATACTGTCGAGGGGTCCGCTGGGTGCAGCTCCCCAGACCTCTATTCAGGTGCCGAGCCGGATGATCAGACATATGTGCTGTCGCAGGTCAGTGCTTCTGGCAGGGATTCTGTTCTGTCCAACCCACCTGCACCAGGGTTAGAAGCCTCTATGGGGATGTCAGTGTTGGTAGGTCTGCCTTTGGCGGTTACGGATGCAGGGTCACACTCCACAGCATCTGATTCTGTTGCTGGGCCAGCAGATCAGAGGGGGAATGCAGTCCTGCAGCCTCAGGCAGTACCAGCACAGCAAGGTACAGATCGCCTTGCCCCGAACAGGTGTGGTGCCCGCCGACGCGGTGGCCGGGCGCCACCAGGCAATACTGTATGGGAAAACTCCATGTATGGTATGGCAACCCAACAGGCAGCATCAGTAGAAATGATGGCTCAGGCAATGGAGAGGGTGGCCACTTCCATTATCCCCCCTGAAAGGCAGATGGAGCAACAACAGCAGGCAACAGACTCCATTTGCCAATCACACAGGGAAGACATGTTGGCGTCCAACAGGGCTCGACGGGCGGCACTGGAGACTCTGCACGAATCCATATCAATAGAGTCACAGGGCCACAGGGAAGCCCTGAGAGTGCAACTCCATAACGTCAGGCAGAGTCTGCTTGAACTTGAGGCTTCCCGAAATGTTAGGGCAGAACAGCAGCTGTAGCAGCTCACACGTTTGCTCTCAGCTGAGCTGCAGGCAACACGTGAGGAGATCCGGGCATCCCTCGAGGCCATGCGTGCAGAAGTGCAGGCAACCTGTGACGTGCTGCATGGGGATCTCTGCACTTTAATCCTCCAGAATCAGACCTTCCAGACATGCATGCTTGCTGCCATGGAGGACCATACCAGGGCTTTGCGTGGGCTGCCTCCCATAGTGCCACCACCTCCTGAAGCAGCAGCAGAGGGTGAAGAGAGTGACAGCAGTTCTCCCACAATAGCATAGCCGTGCAGGCCATGAGCCCATGGAGGTATTTGTTTTTTGCAACATCCACGCAGGTGGGTGTTGGTGTGCACCCTGTCCTCGAACCTCCTGGGCGGCCCCTCCCTGACCCCCACATGGCCATTTTTGATGTTTTCTTTTTTACAGTGTGTTGCCTTGTGTGGCTCCCGTGAGCATCCACTGTATACCGGCTGGGCACATGCAGGCTTGTCCTGAGTTTGGGTTAGATGCTTGGGTTGGTGACACACACACCCCTCCTGCTTCCCGTTTCCAGGGGCTTGCAAAGGGTGTGACCAAGTGACAGTGACTTACACAGTGACATTGGGCTCCCATGAGCTGTGTGGGCAGTCTGTAGTCAATACTGTATGTACATCCCTAGTGGGTATTGTAGTTGTATTGTACAATGAATGGTGTATTGATATGTGCTTGTGCATCCATGTCTTCCTCCTAATTTGCAGGTTCCTTCCTCATGTCTTCACAAGGCCATCTCCTTTGCAGATGGAATTCATGTTGTATGCAGTACACTGACACATTTGCATGGCAGCAACACTCTACAGTTGGAAGGGGTCGATGTGCTGCCTTATTCAGGTTGTAAGACTACCACTACTTTCACTTAGTACTGTCATGTTTTCGCAATGTTACATGGTGTGTTGCTGTATTGTGTTGGTGGTAAGTATTTGTTTATGTGTGCTGTTTGTTATTGATTACTGGGATCATATTGCCTGTGGGCAGTTTCCATTTGGGACAGTGCACTTTGTGACACTTGTGTCAGGTCTTGTGCATTGCTTTGTTTGCTTTCACATTGCATGACATGCCATGGTGTGTTGGGTGGCGGAGCTGGGGAGAGGTTGGGTGACATGGCTCTATTTTCATGTTGTATTTTGCAAGGGGGTAGTCATTCATGCAGCATAAATGTGTGTTTTTTTGTGACACAGCATTGGTTGTCTTTCGGCAGGTAGGGATGCACACATTGTTACAATTCCAGGTGACCAATCTCAGGCTGGTAGGGTAGTGACAGTTGACTGTCCCTTATGTCATCATCATTGATTGTCAGCTGCTATGTGCCAGGGCTGTGTGCACTCCACAGGGGTGTGATTTTAGGTGAAGTAATTAGCCATCAGCTGCGTACGGGCTGCCTCACCACGTGCCCTTTTCCCCTCCCATGCGCAGTGGCCGTGCTTGTGGTTGGGGATCAGGGGGCACCACCATGTCCACTGGCAGGTCCCGCCGTGTTGCAACGTTGTGCAGGACACATGCTGCTACTATGATCCTGCACACTATTGGGGGCGCGTATAGCAGCTGCCCACCAGAGCGGTCAAGGGAGCGAAAACGTGACTTGAGCACTCCGAATGTGCACTCCACTATGCCCCGGGTTGCAATATGGGCTGTGTTGTAGCTTACCTCGGGTGGTGTGGTGGGGTTCCGAATTGGCATCATGATGTGGTTTCTCAGTGGGTAGGCATTGTCCCCTGGGGAGGTAATGATGGGTATCATTAGTGGAGTTGTGACATTACTCGGTATCTGACATGCATGCATGTGCTATGGCATTTATACTCACCAAGCAGCCAAATGAAACTATCATGGGTGGACCCTGGATAGTTGGCATATACTGAGGTGATGATTCCCTTGGCATCACATACTACCTGCACGTTGATGGAATGCCAGTGCTTGCGGTTTCTGTAGATGTGCTCAGTTGCCCTGGGAGGACTTAGAGCCACATGGGTGCAGTCAATGGTACCTAGCACTTTGGGGAAGTGTGCCACCCCGTAAAAATCCAGGACGACAGCCTGCCTTTCTGCAGGTGTTCTGGGCAGGTTTATGTGCCTGCGGACTGATGGGCGTGCAGTCATGATGTCCAACACCTGGTGAAGGCAGCGTGGCTGCGTGGCCTGTGAGACCCCCCCCACTATGGCAGTTGTCCGCTGAAATGAACCAGTGGCCAAGAAGTGCAGTACATTGAGCACCTTTTCCAAGGGGCTCAGTGCTTGGGAGCACAGGGTAGGTGATGTGAGGTCATCCTCCCACTCACTCACCAGGTCGAGTATTATGTGAGGTGGAAACCTGTACCTCCCATACACCTGGTCATCAGGCATCCCAAAAAGGCTGGTTCTGGGTGTAAAAATTCTGGGCCTGACTATCCTCCTCCTCCTCATGCGGTGTCCCACGACCACTGCTGCGAGGAACGGTATATTCATCTTGGCGTCTGAGTTTGCTTGTTATTTGCGTGCACTTTTATGCTGCGCGGGTCCATGTATGCCTGCTTCCTGCTGGCGTACGTGTTTCCGGATTAGCGCGTCTTTTTTGGCGCACGCATTGGCCCCGTTCGAGTCCATGAATACGTGTTGTAGATGTGCGTGTGGGTGTTCCGCGCATTTGGCTCCTGTACTTCCCACGTGATGCCCACATTTTCACGCATTGTTCCAGATTCCGCGTGTTACGGCCCCTGTTCCGCCAACTTTAGTTGTGTGCGCTGTGCTATGTGCGCTTTCGCTGTGCGCGTAGCGCACGCTGTTTGGAGACGTGTGCACCATACAGGATTTTAGCACACATCCAGGGATTGACACGCGCACAGACTTCCATGAATCGTTGTGCACGGGTTTCGCTGCGATTTTTGCACTTGCGCTGTGATTCGCACACTTTCGCAGGAATTTTCGGCACACATTAATTTCATGAATCGGCCACTTAGAGTAATACACCACACCCAAGTCCGTTCCAGTTTCAGAAGAGCCTAGATTCCCATTCACTGTCACAGACTGACTAGAGTTTGTACTTGCTATGACCCAACATTCCAAGTTCAACCAGACGTGTCAGTTGGGGTGGTATGAAAAGTATACTTCACAAAAAAAGTCAACAATGTAAAGAACTGCTACTCACGCTAGTCCTAAAAAACAAGCTTCTCCACCGTATGGCGTCTGCTTCTTCGCGAATCCATGAACTGCAAACTGCTTCACAAACCGATTGCACACCACGCGCGTTCCATGCTCTTTCGATTGTATTAAAGAGAAAAGTCTGCCTCCAGGAACAAACACTACGGACAGACTCCGATAGCAGAAAGTATCCTTAGCACTCCGCTGCAAACTGCTTCACACACTGCACGCCCCATGCTCTTTTGGGTGTATTCAAGAGAAAAGTCTGTCTCCAGGAAAAGACTATTAAGACAGACTCTGATAGCAGAAAGGGTCTTCAGTACTGCCACTTCTGCAAACTGCTACACACACCCGCACACTGCACATAGTAATTTTTATTACTTGGTTAGGCGGCCTTATTTGGTGTAGCCAGTATGGCCATGTAGTCTTGCTTCGGCACAGTATTCTTACTGGGAATCAACATTAAAGCAATACTGGTGTACATTGGTTCAGCCGGCCTGGCTATATCTTCTGACTGTAACAACACTGGGGGTATCGGGGGGGTCGCTGCCCTTAGATTCTCATTGTTTGTGTTTCAATAGAACAAACATTATTGTGTCATGTCATATTTTTTTGGGTGATGGTGTAACACTAACATTACGAAACACTGTCAAGTTATGGGACCTTGCCGCCAAGATCCCTGTCTATAAAACTATGACAATGAAATGCAGTAATTTCATCATTAGCAAATGAGAAAAAGAAAAAAGAAAAAACAAAACAGAAATAACAGCTAATTAATGAAGGCTGGTTTATTTTGAACGAATAACTGTGTTTTTGCTTGTGAATATGTGCATGGTACACTTTTCTAATTAAGGTGGGTGTACAAAAAATATGACATAACACAATAATGTTTGTTCTATTGAAACACAAACAATGAGATGCCCCCTCCCCCCCGTGCTGTTATTGTCTAAACCCGTAGTCCTGTCCCTTTCTAGGGCTGTCCCTCCTGCTGCTATATATTTTCTGACTTGGGCATTGCATTTTTTACTGGAATCAAAGGTAAGTGAGCATGATGAGTGTTCTTACATGGCTACACGGGCCTAGATTGATGCAACCCATCTGGATATGTTTTCTTACTGAAGCATGGCTTTTTTACTGGGCATCCAGGTTAAAGCAAATATTCTGAGTTTTATTACGTGGTAATACTGGCTTACATTGGTGCTATAAATGAGCATATGTTTTCGGATGAGCCAATATGCTCATTTATAGCACCAAAGCCAATAGTATTACACTCTTACATGGAGACACTGGCATATATTGGCAGAGCCAGCATGGATATATTATCTTACACTCCCAGGACCTTCCTTGTTAATTTGCATATTCAAGTAACTTTGGGTCTCACCCTAAGTTACTAGGGGAATCCAGACGTGGACCACTTGCTCACTACTCGTAGAGAGGCACAGCTCCTCCCTACTGATGAGGTCCAACCAGACCGAAACACATGTCTGGGGATGCTGTTGGTACTCTTGTTCAGAGAAGAATTGCCTAGCATTTCGGTGCTGGACTGCCCCAGGGCAGGACAAAGACTGATATGTTTGGGATATTTCTTCTTTGTGAAAGATAGTGAGCTAAAGACTCTGGGTAAGTCTCTCGTAACCAGGACTAATGTCTGGCAGAGGGACTCCCAGGACCCCCCTTGTCAATTTGCATATTCAAGTAACTTTGGGTCTCACCCTAAGTTACTAGGGGAATCCAGATGTGGACCCCTTGCTCACTACTCTTAGAGAGGCACAGCTCCTCCCTACTGATGAGGTCCAACCAGACCGAAACACGTGTCCGGGGATGCTGTTGGTACTCTTGTTCAGAGAAGAATTGCCTAGCATTTCGGTGCTGGACTGCCCCAGGGCAGGACAAAGACTGATATGTTTGGGATATTTCTTCTTTGTGAAAGATAGTGAGCTAAAGACTCTGGGTAAGTCTCTCGTAACCAGGACTAATGTCTGGCAGAGGGACTCCCAGGACCCCCCTTGTTAATTTGCATATTCAAGTAACTTTGGGTCTCACCCTAAGTTACTAGGGGAATCCAGACGTGGACCTCTTGCTCACTACTCTTAGAGAGGTACAGCTCCTCCCTACTGGTCAGGTCCAACCAGAACGAAACACATGTCTGGGGATGCTGTTGGTACTCTTGTTCAGAGAAGAATTTCCTAGCATTTCGGTGCTGGACTGCCCCAGGGCAGGACAAAGACTGATATGTTAGGGATATTTCTTCTTTGTGAAAGATAGTGAGCTAAAGACTCTGGGTAAGTCTCTCGTAACCAGGACTAATGTCTGGCAGAGGGACTCCCAGGACCCCCCTTGTTAATTTGCATATTCAAGTAACTTTGGGTCTCACCCAAAGCTACTAGGGGAATCCAGACATGGACCCCTTGCTCACTACTCTTAGAGAGGCACAACTCCTCCCTGCTGATGAGGTCCAGCCAGACCGAAACATGTGTCTGGGGATGGTGTTGGTACTCTTGTTCAGAGAAGAATTGCCTAGCATTTCGGTGCTGGACTGCCCCAGGGCAGGACAAAGACTGATATGTTAGGGATATTTCTTCTTTGTGAAAGATAGTGAGCTAAAGACTCTGGGTAAGTCTCTCGTAACCAGGACTAATGTCTGGCAGAGGGACTCCCAGGACCCCCCATGTTAATTTGCATGTTCAAGTAACTTTGGGTCTCACCCTAAATTACTAGGGGAATCCAGACGTGGACCCCTTGCTCACTAGTGAGTGAGAGGATTATATTGGGAGGTGATGGGGAGAGAGGCAGGAGGAGGAATAGTGTGATGTTGGATTTTGTGAGGCAGACGGGGAGGTGGGAGGAGTTGTGAGCTTAAATGGAGCCAAATAATAATTAGTGGGTACGGTGCACATCATCCTATAGGATGGGGAAGCGCCTGCGTGGGTCCGTCCACGCTTTCGATAATTAAGAAGAAGAAGTAGAGAGGCACAGCTCCTCCCTACTGATGAGGTCCAACCAGACCGAAACACATGTCTGGGGATGCCGTTCGTACTCTTGTTCAGAGAAGAATTGCCTAGTATTTCGGTGCTGAACTGCCCCAGGGCAGGGCAAAGGCTGATATGTTTGGGATATTTCTTCTTTGTGAAAGATAGTGAGCTAAAGACTCTGGGTAAGTCTCTCGTAACCAGGACTAATGTCTGGCAGAGGGACTCCCAGGACCCCGCTTGTTAATTTCAGAAATCCAATGGGCAGAGAATTAGTGATGTGTTTTTAGAAAAAATGTATTAATGGTATTCCTTTCTGGACAGGGTCTAATGATAGTATTAATAGTTGGGCCGTAATATTGGTGAAAAACTGTCATAGTCATGTTTCAGAAGGTGTAATTCTAGAAGATGGGCCGAATGCTGAAAATGGATGGACCTTTTTAGAAAAGGTATGGTCTTTAATGTTTACACTGCACCAGATAATGCTAATAGATATGCTCTATTTTGAGATTTGAAATAATTGTACTGACTCAAAGAGATTTGAATTTAATTGGTGATTTTAATAAATATACATGTTATGTTATTGTGATTTATACTTTGCACCACTGCCATGATCATAGTTTCTAGGTGCTCTGGCGGATTTGTAAAGGAAGGAGGGCTGGGGGGGCTTAGTTAGTGGGATAGAGATGGATAGCGCTAGAAAGCCTTGATGTTCTGTTTGTAGCTCCAGTTCAGAAAAGACGGTCACTGGGCGCTAGGTTTGTTTTTAGTTCATACAAGTTAAGTGGTGTTTGTTGTATGAGTGTGTGTGGGATGATTTGTGTGTAATTGGGCTAGTTTTCTGTAGTGTGTTGTGTTTAGTTGGGTGTTGCTCTGTGTGTGTGTGTGTGTGTGTGTGTGTGTGTGTGTGTGTGTGTGTGTGTGTGTGCAATTGTGTGGTTTTTATGTTTCTGCGGCAGTAGAGGGATGTGGGTGTTTGAGGGTTAGTGTGCAGGATATCAGACATTTTTAGTAGGGTTAGTTAGTGAGGTTAGTAGTCTGTGCCCTTCTATCCAATGGTTATGTTGGTCCAGCTAGCATCTCCAGGAGGAAACCATTGATGTTTCTAGGGTCTGATTACTGATTGATTAAACCAGTGGAATTCTGAGTAATCTTTACGGTAGACATACACCCACAGGTGAAAGGAAACTTTGCATCCAGAGCTACTTACATACATTACAAATGGTTAAGTTGCCCAACTCATCGAAAGAGCATTTTTTGTGTGGCTTATAACTTAGCTCACCCTAGAGGTATCCTCACGAATCTTTGCAAAACAAAAGTATCTGACCCTTTTCGGAATGATACTGCGAAGGTTTATGCGGTTTTGTGAAGGTGGGGCAAAGTTATAGGGGGAGTCTCAAAATGTGTGGAAATCCCCATAGACGCAATGGAAACAACATTTTTCTCACACCTAGAGCCCAAATCGTTAAATGGATTTTCACCAAATTTGCGCCAGGAGAGGCGGCTTGCTCCAGAAAGTGTGCTTTTATAAAATTGGTGTAAATCCGTCCAGTTGTTTTTTATAAAAAAAGGCCAAAAAGTAGATAAATAAAATTATTGATAGCTGGGTCCGGACCGGGAACTCACTTCCCGATTCCGTCCATGGGCAACCCCTGAACCAATCAGGGAGCAGCGTGATGTCTGCGGACAACATACGTGCCTGCTGATTGGATGGTCTAAAGTGTGAGGTGCATCATATTTTTTTAAACGGTCGCCATGTTGGATCTGCAGACAATTGGCTGTGTTCGTGGATAGCCGGTGGGGAAAAAGTCTGGAAAACACATTGGGGGTTCTTTGGTGGTCAAAAGAGGGTCTGGAAAGGGTCAGGGGGTGGAATAAAGATAATATGGGGCTGTTTTTATAGGTGAAAAAAGGGTGTGCAGGTGCCACGGTAGTCTGTGGACCCCAGGGTAGTCTGAGGAGAGCACTGTGAACAGTTTGCAAAACAAATTTGGGGTTGTTTGATGGCGGAAAGAGGGTGTGGAAAGGGTAGGGCAGTGGAATAAAGATGATATGGAGCGGTTTTTATAGGTAAAAAAAGTGTTTGCTGTCAATATTGGTGTCCGCGGACATCATTTCAATTGAAGGGGGTTCTGGGGGAGCTTTGTTATGTGAGGTGTATTGGACGTACTTGTTATATGGTTTAATTCTATTGTGGTGGTTGTGGCCAGTGGCCAGATTCTTGCAGGGATGGCCCTGGGCCATGCCTCATTTTTATCCCTGATTGTTTGATCACCACCGAAGCATTGTGTGTGGCTAACAATCTCTGTCTCAATGCCAGTAAGTCAGAGTATAGTAATATGTCTATAGTAATTATAGATAATGAAGGGGGAGTATACAGTCAATATTGGTGTCCACGGATATTATTTCAATTGTAGGGGGGGGGGTTCAGGGTGAGTTTTGCTATGTGAAGGTGTATTGTATGTGCTTGTTATTTGGTGTAATTCTATTGTGGTGGTTGTGGCCAGTGGCCAGATTCTTGGGGGCATGGCAACATATAGTATAGCAATGTGTGTATAGTAATTATAGGTAATGTAGGGGGAGTATACAGTATTTGTAATATGTCGGAATGATTTGTGTATATGGTATTTATGATTGTAGTACAATTGCAGTCAGTGCTCATTGATGTCTCCTCTGCTTTTCACATGGTCAACAATGTTATCCTCATTAAACTGTTACATGATACCATTAGCATAATGGACTGGACTGGGCACTGGACTGGCTGATTTGTTTTCCTTGCTAACCACCCTTACCAGCTGCAACTGGGCTGTTTGTACTCCACCACCTCACTGTATAACTGCAGAGTACCTCAGGCTTTTATCCTACGATTGTGGCTCTTCCATATCTATTTTGTCCCTCTGGCTCACCTGATGTCTCACTGGAAACACATAGTTTATTAATATGTGTATAGTAATTATTGGTAAAGTAGAGGGAGTATTCAGTATTTGTAATATGGTGCAATGATATGTGTATAAGGCATTTATGGTTGTAGTACAATTGAGGATAGTACTCCTTGATGTCTCCTCCGCCTTTCACGTGGTGAACCATTATAGCCTCATGAAATGGTTATATGATACCTTTAGGAACATGGACCGAGCACTGGACTAGCTGATTTTTTTTCCTCACTAACCGACCTTCAAAGCTACAAATGGGCTGGTTGTACTGCACCACCTCACCTTGTGCCTGCAGAGTACCCCAGGCTTTGATCCTATAATTGTGGCCTTTCCATTTCTATTTCGTCCCTCTGGTTCACCTGATGTCTTTCTTTGTTTCTCATTTCCAGTGTTATGTTAATAACGCACAGCTTTCCTTAAACTACCCTGGACTAATTTGCTATCCTTGTTTTTATCCCTGATTATTTGATAGCCATCGAGGCAATGTGTGCGACTAACAATCTCTGTCTCAATGCCAGTGACACCTGTGTCCTGTTTTTCTCCTATCCTCTGGCCGCTGTCTTTGGGCCCTCTACTTTCACCATCCAGTGAAGCCAAAAACCTTAGGGTCATCTCTGAGTCTTTTCTCTCCTTTACTACCTACATTTTAGAGCTTATTTAAAAAGCCCATTCTTTCAGCTTTCCGTCCTTACAGTCATTGGTCCTGTGTAGGCTGGACAACTGCAACAGCCTCCTTCTTCACCTCCCCCTTTTTTGTCTATGCCCCCTTTGGCTAATCTAGAATAGGGCTGCAAGACTTAACCCTGGCCTAAAGCTCAGGGATCATATTGCTGCAGCCGTACAATGTTTACATTGGATCCTACTAATTGCAAGGACTACAGTATGTCTAACTTTGTTTCCATAAATACTGCACTGCTAGAGCCCTCCACTGCTGTAACTCCCATACTGTGATCGTCAAACACTTTTTTTTAAAAAGAGCAGAAGATATGTCTCTGTCTTTGGCTGGTGCCTCTCTTTTGAACAGCTTTCCTGCTCCTCTTATAGTTGAGACGGACTTCCTTAAGTGCTGCAAACCTATGAAAACTCTGCTTTTGTGTTTCTTTTTTTACTTAATACCTTCCCGGCTAGCTCATACCACTGACACTGGGACTGGTGGCCTGGTCCCTCACGAACCTTGCAAATTCCAAGCCCTATAATTAATTTGGATAAGCAAGAGAAATGCATATGCAAAATATCTGTGGAACATTTTTAAGTGGCAGTTGTGTGCAAATTTAATATGTTGATAGGGTTATATGTAGAGTTATCTTAACCTATTGGTGGATATATGTGTTACTGTCTCAAAGCAGGCAATGAGGGACTGCTACAAACATAACAGTAAAAAGGGTAGAAGGGCTGTTTTGTGCGATGGTGTGCATGTGGAATCTGTTTTTTTTTAATAATGCAAGGCCTAGAGAGGGGATTGCAGAGACCGTGGATAGTCATAAAGGGCCATGGGTTATGGTCTTTATTGTATACTAGAGAAATTGTTTCTGTGTTTTTTTTCTTTTTCCCTAGCAGGCAAGTGACCATTATTTCCATTAGCATAGTATAAAATGCTAATGGGAATGTTGCAGAATCTTATTGAGTCTAACTACTTACTGAAAAATGTAAAGTAGATGGATTCCATAAGCTTAATTTTTGTACTTCTATTTTGAAGCTGTGACAGGTGGTTGCTAAAGGAACCTTTTTTAGCGTTTTTTGATTTTGTATTTCTTTTATTGCAGTATAGGTTAGGAAGTAAGGTGGGGGAGGGAAATAAGGGAAGGGACACCAACCACAGATATAGATAGAGGGGCAGGTGAACAGGGGTGGATGTTGGGCATGCATTAATTTTAAGGTAAGGGGCATCGTTTCTCATGCTTCTTGATTGCAGCCTAAAAAGCACTTTGAAACTGCTCCCCTGCACAGAGTGGTGTGTTGCAGTATATGCACAGTACTGTTGTCTTGGAAAGATATGGATCAGCAACTTATTTTTTGACCTCCAAGGTTCCTGGTGGGATTTACTGCCCCCACAGAAGGAGCCTTTGTGGTGGTAGTATTGGTTGAGGAAGATGAGGTAGAGGAAGACAGCGTTCTACTTCCTGAGAAAGGAACAGCCTTTCTGAGAGCATTCCAGTGGTTGGATTTAGTGTGATGGCTCATGGAGGTGGTCTCGTAGGAGTACTGCCCAGGTTGTCCGCTACTGAGCACTCAGTGAATTTCACCTTGGTAGCCTTAGCCTTCGGTACACCTCCAACAGTGGTAAAGAACTGCCACACCCATGATTCTCTCTGGGTGCTAGAGGTAGCCATGTCCTCTACTTTATCTTCCTGGTCCTCTTGATTGTTTTATGTATGATTGCGCTTCTTCCGTTGTGTAGGCCCTCCAGCTGGTGGTGGTGGCTCTTGGGGAGAAGGGATGGCAATAACTGATGCCATTTTTGAAGATAAATAGCAATTCTGCTAATATTCTTCCAAGCATGTTCTCTGTTTTAGATTGCAAATTGATAATGAGTAGGTGTAGGTGCTGTTCCAGGGCACATTTTCATCTGGAAACTTCCTAGATCAGCTAAAAATGCAGTTGCATACTGTTCATGAAGCACAGACCCATTTGCGAACACATCTTAATACCGTGCACAAGCGCGTGGTCACGTGATACTGTCCGGAAAGTCAGCAAACACAAAAACAGTGGAAAAAGTTGCAAAATGTTTGTAAAAGTGTTGCAACATTTTTTAGGAGGTGGGGAATGGCACAGTCTTAAGGTCAAACTTTCTACATCGGCCGAAAATGCTGCTACATTGGGGTAATTATGATATTAGGAAGTTGGAGAAAATTATGGTGCACTGGTAAAAACCCATAAAATTCAGTGAAAAAACTTTGTTAAAGGGACATTATGGTTAAGTTCTACTAATAAAAACTTATGAAATTCAGTGAAAAATCGTTGTTAAAGGGACATCATTGTTACAAGTAAAACCGAAACATCCCAGACATTCACCAGTTATGGTAAGCTAAGCAACCATAACTTGAGCCACCACCGTGATGTCCTGGGTGGCAGTCTTAGCAGTGCACAGTGGTGGCGCAAGTTATGGGGGTTTCCGGTTTTACTTATAAGCATAACCTCCCTTTAATAAAGTTTTTTCACTGAATTATATGCATAGGTAAACTTATCATATCCCTTTAATAAAGATTACACAAGAAATACATGTAGCACACTATATCAGAAAAACATAAATCAGGTTTGACTCCTCTAAATAAATCAAACCTTTTATAAAAAAATAAATTATGAAGTATTATAAATTGAAGGATTGTTCAAGATGATTTAAATCCAGCGGTTCCTAGGTGTACATGGTGTTCTTATTATGGACTTTGCAAACTGAGAACTGATTTCATTTTTGCCTTTGGGAATAAGACATGTTTCAAAAGTGGAGTTGTCCCTGTGTTTTATTTTTCAGACCATAGTTTTCTCTCTGCTAAAATTACTGTAGCAGATAAAATCCCATGTGACAAAGGAGTTAGAAAACTGAAAGTAGAATTCCTGCAGGATGTAAGCGATAAAAGCTCTGACAAAAGAGGGAAGTCGTTGAGTTACTGCAGTGTTTCTTCGATCGAACTTTGAGTGCAGGATGTTTATTAAAAACGGAATTAAGAGTTTTAAAAAACATTTTCGAGACAGAGGCATTTTCTGAACAACAAAAAAACAAGCGGAGTCACAATATATTTGACAAAGAATATATATTTTGCAAGAGAAGATATTGGTTAAAGAAAAACAGTTACAGCTAAAATATGTCAGCACAATCGGACTAAATATTTTGTTCCCGATGCCTAACAAACTATGTCTGGCACAAATTGCTTCTGATTTACAAAAGAATGAAAAGAGTCATGTGCAACCAGAAGCAATGACAAACATATGCGCCTTTCACTTTAGATATGCAATTTGGAAACTAAAAACATCTGTGTCGGAAGGAGTGAAACCTTATTCTCAAAAAACCTAACAATTGCAACTATAGCAATGTGCCCTGGCTCTAACCTCATGTGCATTTAAACATGGGCAAATCACCATTAACAAATGTCATTCCTTCCGATTGTTTTCCAAAAATGGCTCACTTCCATACGTTTTGACAACTTGTAGGTTAAACATTTCTTTTTGTTTTCACTTTCGCCATCCCATGTTAATTTGAACTTCCGGGAACTAGTGATTTGCTTTTTGTGTAGAATCATGTACATTTGCACATGCAAAGTGCTGTAGGTATAAATTATAATGTATGATCCACAACACTTGTGCAAAGTGCATTTTGGCCAAGGGAATAAATGGCATATACGGCAGGTTACCTATGTAGATGGATTTCTTTAAGAATACAGCACACAGGGCCTGATTCACAAAGATCTGCATTTGAAATGAGGCGGTGCCTGTGGGATTCTCTGATTTGCACTTGCACCTAATACCTGATTCAGCAAGCCTAAACTAGAGCAAGTTTGGAGATGACTGGAACAGCCTTCAGAGACCCTAGAGAAAATCTTTGAGAACGTCTGTGTCGCGTTTCCCCTTAGAATTACCTGGCTAGCTAGGAAATGCTGGTTCCGATGGGGAGATTCCCCACCTGTGATTGAGCAGGAAGAACTTAGCACCCTAAAAATGTGACAAGTAGCACAGGACTGTGACTTAGAAGCTGGTTAGATGACTCCAACCCTGTCTAAGTGCACATCCCTTTGTGTGCCTGCAACTAAGTTGCATATGATTAAGAGATGCAGAGAAATGTGGGGTCATGGATTGTTAGTCTTGCCTCTTGGAACTCATAGTAAGCATTCCTCCTTCACCCATCTCCTTACGCACGTTCAACCCTAAATGGGAACTGTCAGCGTATAGCAGAGTACTTACAGTTTATCTTTATGACCTGTGCATGTTATAAGCAGAGCAAAACCCAAATCAAACAGAATGAATGGCAGAGCAAATTGGCATAACATTTTCCAAAAATGAATGTGGAGTCAAATGAATGCCCTGACCATTAATATGTACATGAATACTTTTTTTAAAAAATAAACTACCCCAATCTCTGAGCTCACTCTTTTAATGTAACAATGTAACAAATCTTGATCAATCCCTTCACAACTTATACTTCACAATTCACATTTCTATTATGAACAGGTGCTGAAAGTAAAACACTTTACTCTCTCAAATCATCAACAACCAATAACTGCCCCGTTCATGATGCCCCTAATGAGACAGACAAAATTTCTCTTTGAAATGCCAAAACCAAACAATACCACATTCAGTCACCAGGATATTTGCAAAATGCTGTTTGATACCTTTCCAAAGGTGAATTAAACCAAAACTATGTATTTTTCTCTCAATGCTAAAGAAATGCAATCTTCAAATGCAAAGCAATAATAGCTTAAAGAATCATTCTAGCTTTGCAAAACCCCCAAAGGTTGGAGCAATGATAACCAATGGTAAGTACTACACTCTATTTCAGAAATGTGCTAAACAAAATGCAAAAATACCAGCCATTAGGCAAATATGAAATGTAAGGATGACATGCCAGAGTGCTCAAATTCAAACATGCAATGCTGGAATGCAATTACAGAATGGAATACAATAGCAATAGTGAAATCTGAATGAAAGGTTAGCACATTTTCTATCCAAGAGTGGCTAATACCCAGCACTACAATGTATTGAATGTCTGCTTCTGAATTCAGCATGACATTCCCTGTCAATAGATGGGGCCTATCAAAGTATGCTTGGATCTTCAGACTGCTTCCTCAGCTACAACCCATTGGTACAGTCAGCATGTCAGCTTCTCAGTTGGTCGGCCGGTCAGTTGGTTAGCAGCTCAATCCATCAGCGTGCCCGTCTACCTAAAGAAGGCTTGCATACCATGTATATGCCTTTTTGATAGAACCCCCCAGGAATCTTCTTACATGTAAGTTGATGAGCATCCCTCGGAGTATGGTATTCCCAATGCAATCCTACAAAACATGTCCTTTCAAAACCTTGCTCTTTAAGGTATGATGTATAACAACATTTCATTGTTATGCCCCCAATCTTACAAGTTGGTCACCAACTTCAGGTTTGTTCAACAATTCCCAATTTTGGATGGCATATCAGTCTAATGCAAATGTAACTGCCTTCTCTGTCTGGAGTTAGGCAGCAAGAGCCCTTTGTATCTTAAGGTCATGCACTTATCGTGTGCCTAGAAAAAGGCGGTTGGTGATTAAGTGTCGTCATTCTGCTATCACCAACAACTTGTTGCTTTCCTGCATAAAGGACAAGGACATATTACATAGCTTCTCTTGAGAGCTACTGTAAAATCCCTTTTGGAAGGAATATAAACAAAATTGGTTTTTTCTAGTTGCTGGTTCCCTCTACACGTTATGGCATAACACTATGCAAAGATACATTCATAAATAAAGCTCAAGGGAGTATACCTCACTGGGAGGTTATGTGGCAAGGGTATAGCAAACTCATTCTGGTTAATTACTTTTCCGCGTTTAGCGCTTTTTAGTATTTTCTGATAATTTAAAGCACCTATATGCATATAGTTCCAAGCATCTTAAATGTAGATTTTGCGGCATTAAATTCTATCACCAATATCTGTTCAGCTCTAGGCCAGTTATTCATACTTACTTTCGGGTTTAGGGGAATGCAGACATGAAATGTCATCTCATGTGCTAGTTTACTGTAACGCTCACCTGGTTCCCACGGAGGCGCGGCGTCGAAGGCGCAGAACTCTGAAGATGGACAGGAAGGGCCCCTCTATTCTGGCTTCCCTGGCTCGTTGGATACCCTCCTGTGCGTGAAAAGGGAGTATTACCAACTGTGGAACAATGCTCAAGCCTCCCACTCCCTTCCAACCCTCCACGATACCTCCTCCACGATTCCCCGTGAAGCCTCACCTTAGGGTTTGGAAGGATGAGCTCTGCATCCTGCTTCTGATGCAGGGGCGCGTTGAAACCCAGTTACTTCACTGGATTGAGGATTGATGGGAGTTCAGGTAAGCGTGACTGTTCAGGTAAGGCGCTGTAAAAGTTCTGTTCAAAAGTTCAAGCTTAATAATAATGTTTGTTGTCTAATTGCAGCAAGCGCTAATGCTTATGTCTTTTTCCCCTTAGGGGCCGGGGTTCGGAGTGCCGGAGATATGGCGCCGACCCGAAGTGAAACAGTTCTGGATGAGCGCTCAGGTAATGTCTTTGCATTCGCTCATTCAATGTCTTTGTCTTTTTTCCCCATAGGGGCCGGGTTCCGGAGTTGCCAGGAAGCGGCAGGACCCGAAATGCAGTGGGAATAATCCAACAGGTACGACTTAAAAGGAAACTGAGCTTTCCTTATTCCTTTTCTCCCTCTGACCTTTGTTCTTGTCTTTTTTCCTGTAGGCACCGGGGCGTAGCTGAATCCGGAAGATCGCTGCTGAAGATGGAAGCGCCTTGCAAAGGTGAGTAAAATGCAGCGCTGCAGCGATCAAAACAAAATGCCTTTAAAATGATGTCTTCCTTTTCAGGGCCGTTGGAGAAATGACTCCGGGATGCAGATTTAGCAGGTAAGGGCTTTTCTTCTCCTATTCTCTTCCTTTCTCCCCTTGCAGGTGTTCCAGGGTGCTGGCAGGCGTGGCTGAAGTCAGGATGCAGGAGCTGACACGGTGAGCGTCCAGCTGCTAGGTGCAGAACAACGCGAAGCATGTGTGGCTGTTCGGGTGGGGTTTAAATAGCCTTGGAAGAAGTTCCTGGTATGTATCCTTCCACCAATCAGGTAAGTATCCTTCCCCGACCACACCCGGGTGGTGAAGTAGTCCTACAGGTTAAGTAGTCCCATTCAGGCCTCAAGAGGGCCTGGATGAAGCAGCAAGGTCTGCATCAGGTAAGTGTGCACCCAAGCACTTAAACACATATCCTCTTCTATGAGCCTGGCGCCTAAGGCGCCAGGACTGGGGTCCGCTATGAGCCTGGCGCCTAAGGCGCCAGGACTGAGTCCAAAGGGCCCCGATTTGGGCCCGCTGAGACTTCCCTGGGGAAAATGATGTCTGCCTCTGGGGTTGCTGGGCCCGGCCTGGCTCCTTAGAGGTAGGCATCATGACAGTACCCCCCCTCAAGGCCCCTCCCAAGGTCTTTTCCTCCAGGGGTTTTGGTTTGTGCGGGAATCTTCGATGGAATATTTGAATTAATCGTGGTGCGTGAACATAGTTACTGGGTTCCCAAGATCTTTCCTGAGGTCCATATCCTTTCCAATCAACAAGATAGAAGAGTTTCGACTTAACTATCTTGGAATCTAAAATGTCTTTCACTTCGAATTCTAATTCTCCATCAATTTGGACAGGGCCTGGGGGCTCAGACAGTCTGGTTCCAGGTTGTACTGGTTTTAGAAGAGATGCGTGAAAAACGGGATGAATCCGCATGTTGGATGGTAAATCGAGTTTAAAGGCCACTGGGTTGATAATAGCTTTGATGGGGTAAGGCCCAATGAATCTGGGATTAAAGGTTCGCTGACCCTTGAGGGGTAGATGTTTAGTTGCTAGCCATACCTGATCTCCTACTTGGTAAGGAGGAGTTTTACTTCGGTGCAAATCAGCGTTTTCTTTATACTTTTTCTTGGCTTGCTGTAAGTGGGTTGTAGCTTCTTTGAAGGCTTGGGTTATTGTGGAATGTAGGTGATTTACTGCAGGCATCTCCAGGGTCAGAGGTGGATCTAGGTCAGAGGTCCGAGGATGGTGACCATACAGGGTATAAAAAGGAGTCTGTCCGGTTCCAGAATGCACTGAATTGTTGTATGCATATTCTGCAATCCAAAGGATGTCCTTCCAATTCAACTCGGATTGGTGTAACATGCACCGCAGATATTGCTCGAGAGTCTGATTGGTTCTCTCGGTTTGTCCGTCGGTCTGGGGGTGGTGGCTGGTGGATAACCGCACGTCTATTTGTGCTAGTTGGCAACATTTCTTCCAAAAGTGGGAGATAAATTGACTTCCACGGTCTGAGACTAATATGGAAGGGAAACCATGTAACCGCACTATATTTTCCATAAATTCCTTGGCCAAGGTGGAATCTGACGGCAATCCTTTTCAAGGGATAAAATGGGCCATTTTGGAGAATAGATCCACTATTACGAGAATCGTGTTGTAACCACCACAAGGAGGCAGGTCAGTTATAAAGTCCATTGACAAGGTGTGCCAAGGTGCTGGTGGAATGTCCAAAGGTTGAAGTAGGCCGGCTGGCCTTTTCTTTTGACTCTTATTTTGGGCACAGATTCCGCAAGACAACACAAATGACTTTATGTCTTTTCTCCAAGAAGGCCACCAGAAGTGGCGTTTGATCTTTTCTTCTGTTTTCGCGATACCGGGGTGTCCTTCCATTAATGATTCATGATGACGGTTAATGACAAGTTCCTGCAATTCTCTACTTGGCAGAAATAACCGCTCTTGGAAGTAGGGTAAATCATCCTTAACGGTGTAGTGAGGACCCTTTTGACTCCATTCCAGTAAGGCAGAAGAGTCAAAAAGCTGTTTTACTTGAGCTTGGATGTCCTCAATGGTTTGCAATGAAGTCAAGCCCAGAATTCTTTGTTCCGGTATGATTGGCACAGGTTCTAAACTCGAATTGGGTTCTTCCATGCCTATCCGGGATAAGGCATCTGCCTTACCATTCTTGCAGCCAGGGCGATAGGTAATTACAAAATCAAATTCTGCAAAGAATAAAGCCCATCGGAGTTGTCGCGAAGATTGAGCTTTGGCTGTCTTTAAATACTGCAAATTTCTGTGGTCCGTAATTACGGTGATGGTGTGTCTTGCACCGAGAAGATAGTGACGGCAAGCCTTGAAAGCTGATTTAATAGCCAGTAGTTCTTTGTCGGTAATTGCGTAATTGAGTTCAGGTGGAGAGAATTTTCTGGACCAAAAGGCTACAGGGTGTAGTTGGTTAGTTTCTGGGTCTCTTTGCGACAGGACAGCTCCCATGGCCGAACTGGATGCATCGGTTTCCACGATGTAAGGGAGATCTGGGCGCGGGTGCTTCAATACAGGTGCAGAGGTGAATTTGGTTTTCAGGTCCTGAAAGGCTTGTTCAGCCTCAAGAGTCCATTCAAAGCGTTTATTTTTCTTTAGGAGAGCTGTGATGGGTTGAACAGTTCGAGAAAATTCCGGGATGAACCTTCGATAGAAATTGGCAAAGCCAAGCATGCTTTGCACTCCCTTCACAGAGCTAGGAGATGGCCATTTGAGAATGGCGTCCACTTTCCGCGAGTCCATTCGGATTCCTTGAGGTGTCAGGATGAATCAGAGAAACTCCACTTCTGTGGTATGAAAAACGCATTTTTCGAGCTTGGCAAATAATTTGTGCTGGCGCAATTTCTCAAGAACTGCCCTAACATGGTTTCTGTGATCAGATTCTGAGGAGGAATACACCAGGATGTCGTCAATATAACCGATGACACAAACATTGATAAGTTCCCGAAGAACATCATTCATGAAGTACTGAAAGGCGGCAGGTGCGTTGCACAAACCGAAGGGCATTACTTGATATTCGAAGAGCCCAAATTTGGTGCGGAATGCAGTCTCCCACTCGTCGCCCTCTTTTATACGTACCAGGTGGTAAGCTCCTCGGAGATCTAGCTTGGTGTACACACGAGCATCTTTTACTTGGTCGATAAGCTCAGGTATCAGGGGCAAAGGGTAACGATTCTTAATCGTTATCTGATTTAGGGCGCGGTAGTCAATACAGGCCCTAAGGTCTCCTTCCTTTTTAGGTACGAAGAACAAAGCGGAAGAGACTGGTGACTTTGATGGGTGAATGAAACCATTGGCCAGGTATTGATCCAAATACTGGCGCAAATGCAGGTTCTCAGGTTCAGTAAGAGCATAAATCCTACTACAAGGTAGTTGTGCATTGGGTACCAAGTCGATTTGGCAATCGTAAGATCGATGGGGAGGTAAGGTGTTAGCCTGCTCTTTCTGAAAAACGTCTTGGAATTCTTGGTATTCAGATGGTAGCTGTACAGGGGTGGAAGTTACAGAGGCTAGACCCATAGCTGGATTCCTTGGGTAACAGGTTGGTTCACAATCAGGAAAAGTTATCTTCTTTGCTCGCCAGTCTATTCTGGGATTATGTGTTTCTAACCAAGGGATTCCAAGAAGTACTTGAAATTGTGGGGCCTTGATCACATCAAACACGATTGCTTCCTGATGTCCGTCCTGACCCACCAGAGTGATTTCAACTGTAGAATGCGTTACAGGCCCTGAGGTTATTTCGGTTCCATCAACTGTAGTAATTACATCTTGGGTTACTTTCGGGCGGAGAGGAAGCTTAATCCTGGAAGCCAATTCACGGTCTATGTAATTTCCAATAGCTCCACTGTCTATGTATGCTTTTATAGCATGCAACTGCTGAGGCTGTTTTGGGTTCACAAGCACCATTGGCATGACAAAATGCGAGGTCAAAGAGTTTGTTTTCAAGCTCGGCAAGCGGACCCCTACGCTTGTCGGGCTAGGTCGTTTCCCGAACCAGGTGTCAATAACTCGTTATCAGTGGCTCCAACCACCTTCTTGGGTGGTTTAACTGGACAACTTTGAAGAAAGTGACCGGAAGTTCCGCAATACAGACAAAGTTGCATTTGTCGCCTTCTCTCTCGTTCCTTCTGCGTTAATGGTCCTTTAACACTGCTAATTTGCATAGGTTCGGAAACGTCAGTACTCTTGGAGTTAACGTGGGTCTTGATAGGTACTCTGGTTTCATACTTGAGCCGATCTGCTTTTCTATTTTGAAGTCTGTGATCAAGTTGAACCACTAAGTCTATGTAGTCTGCGCATTCCTGGGGTGGATCTACTATCTGAGCTATAACATCTTTAAGCTCTCCGCGCAGGCCTCGATGAAACAATGTGATCCTTTTATTTTCAGGCCATCCGGTTTCCACAACTAGTCTATTAAAAGTGGCGATATAGGACAAAAGATCCTGATTACCTTGTCGTAAGGATAGCAGTTCGTTGTCAAGGGCCTGTCCCTGCGAGTGTCGAGCGAACAATCTTTCCATGCTGGCCTGGAAGCCCTGGAAATCCCGGAGAACGGGATCATCCTGATTTACCAATGGGATAGACTAATCGGCAGCACAGCCACTGAGGTAAGATAGTACAAAGGCTACTTTGGTCTGGTCATTGGGGAAGGCCCCGGGCCTGCATAAAAAGTGTAAACGGCATTGGTTCATAAAAACGGCATATTTCTTGGGATCCCCCGCAAAACGTTCCGGCGGGGCCAAAGGCATGTGTCCAGGTAGATTGATTTGTACCGGGTTATTCAAACCCATTGTTGTAGAAATATCTCCGGAAACAGGTAAAGGAGTGTGCTCTGCCTGGCCCTGCAATAACCTTTTGGCCAAATCATCAGTTCTTTCCTTGGATAGGATTAGTTCCCTTCTGAGAGCATTAGTCTCCTGGCGGGCTGAGTGCACTTCTGCCCGTAATTCCCCTAAAAGATGGGCCAGCTGATCTGTCTCGGAAGTCTCCATAGCGCCCAGGTGGGAAATTGTGGTAAGGCTTCGCGTTCTGTAACGCTCACCTGGTTCCCACGGAGGCGCGGCGTCGAAGGCGCAGAACTCTGAAGATGGACAGGAAGGGCCCCTCTATTCTGGCTTCCCTGGCTCGTTGGATACCCTCCTGTGCGTGAAAAGGGAGTATTACCAACTGTGGAACAATGCTCAAGCCTCCCACTCCCTTCCAACCCTCCACGATACCTCCTCAACGATTCCCCGTGAAGCCTCACCTTAGGGCAGTGGTCTTCAAACTTTTTTGGCCAGGGCCCCCCTGAGCAAAATTTGGGCAGGTCGGGACCCCCCAGAAATGCCAAATTGACAGTATATATTGCGCGCCGTCTCCTGCTCCCATCAAAGTCGCTGGGCTCCCTCATCCCACTCCTACCCAGTCGCTGGTCTCTCCCCACCCCATCACACACCCAGGGCTCTCCCCACTCTGCTCCCATCACTATCCCATGGTTCCCGCCCATTGGGCTCCCACATAGTCCCTCGGTTCCCCCATCCCGTTCCCAACACAGTCTGAGGGCCAGTGGCGGCTGGTGAATCTTTTTTAAGTGGAGGGGCATTAAGGGGAGGTTCGGGGGGGTTTCCCCCTGTGAATTTTTTTTTAAATAATAGGTTAAAATGTTGCATTGTAGAGCATACTTTTAACAAAAAATGGGTAAATAGCCAAACAGTTTGCAATTGTTGCTGGGAGTCCAGGGGGCAGGCATTGATATTTTATTTCTATCGCGCTCGTACACAAGTGTTTCAGAGCGTGACAAGGCAAGGGAGGGGAACAGAGGAGAATAAAACAGCGATCTTACTAGGCCCAGTGACATTGAGAACGCGCAAGTGTGAGGGGAAAAGTGCATGGAAGGGGGGAGAAGTGGAAAGTGCGAAGCAGAGGAGAAACAGATAAATAACAATAAATAAATAATAAAGGCAACAAACAGTGGTAGTGCAGCCAGCAATTTGCAAGTGCTACGTTTAAGGCAGCAGACAGGGTAGGTCTGATAAGTGCAGGAAGAAAGATGGTTCTCCTCAAGTTTTAGAGTGGCAGGGCGCTGTTCCAGAGGGAGGCCCCAGCCGAAGACGGAGATCTACCCCCAGCTCGTTTCTTTGATAAACGACTGACCCTGAGGGAGTTGGAGGTAGAGGAGTGAAGAGCTCGAGAGGGGAGGTATTTGCGGAGGAATAGCTGAAGGTATTTTGGACCGAGGCCCCAGAAAGCCTTGTGGACAAGGCAGAGGGTTTTGAATGATAGATGTCCGGTAAAAAGATACCATCCCTGTCCCCTGGGCCCCACTGGTCCTAACACAATGAACATGATTATGTGTATATGCAAGGCGCTGCACATTCATACAGCAATCACTCTATCATTCACATGAGCATCCATCACCATACACTCACTCATAACGCATCCATACACATGTTTAAATAAAAACAATTAACATAAACGTACCTTCTGCATTGGCCTGTGTGTGGGTGCTGCTCCAGCTGCTCTGTCCGTATGTGCGAGGAGGCGCAGGAGCTCCCCCTCGGACATACAGACATGCAGTGCCCCAGCCAGCATTTCCAATGAGCTATGCAATGCTGGCGAAGCAAAACGCCCCTGCACTTGCATGGCTCAGTGAGCATGTGCGGCTGGGGAACTAAACTGAACTGTCAAAGGGAAACAATGTTTCCCTTTGACAGTTCAGCCAGCCCAGGAGCACTCCATTAGCTGGATAAAGCAGCTGAGGGAGTGCTCACTGTTTCACTGGGCTGGCTCCTTAGCTCCTCCATAATGGGTGAGGGGCCACTATGCAGTTAGTAATGTTGACCATTGTTGCTGAATATATCACAATTTACTTACATTTTAACACAAAGCACCCCTTTGGGTACTATTGAAACAGTGGGCTTCATAACTACTCTGGCGGTAGCTGTGCCGGTAAAACTGGCACGGCTGCCACTGGAGTTGCATCCGGGTCTGGCACCCGCGAATGGGCAATTACTAGGTCATGCCGAGTTAGGCGGACATGATAATTGCCCTTTCGAAGGTGCCGGTAGATCCCCATTCCCATTTGAGCCCCATATGGCTCAAATGGGAAGGGGGAGCTCGGATGCACCGGCACCGTTAATAACGGTGCTGGTGCATCCGACGAGCTGAGGTCAGACCTGGCGGGGGCTGTCAAGCACCCACGAGCACAACTCTTACTATGGCGGAACGGTAGCAACGGTGCCGGTAGCTTACCAGCACCGTTGTTACTGGTCCGCCATAGTAGTAATGAGGCCCAGTCTGTGACTAAAGGAATGAATATCCATTTACAACTGTGGGCCACTTTTTCATTGTTGCCTGAGACAGTTTCATGCTTCAGCCCGCCCATGTGGGCCACCCCTGCCCATTTCTTCCAATCTAAAAAAAAAAAAAAAAAAAAAAAAAAAAAAAAAAATCTTTTTTCATGCTGAGCTCTCAGGGCCCCCCTGGGATGCACCCGCGGACCCCTAGGGGGTCGCGACCCACAGTTTGAATACCACTGCCTTAGGGTTTGGAAGGATGAGCTCTCCATCCTGCTTCTGATGCAGGGGCGCGTTGAAACCCAGTTACTTCACTGGATTGAGGATTGATGGGAGTTCAGGTAAGCTTGACTGTTCAGGTAAGGCGCTGTAAAAGTTCTGTTCAAAAGTTCAAGCTTAATAATAATGTTTGTTGTCTAATTGCAGCAAGCGCTAATGCTTATGTCTTTTTCCCCTTAGGGGCCGGGGTCGGAGTGCCGGAGATATGGCGCCGACCCGAAGTGAAACAGTTCTGGATGAGCGCTCAGGTAATGTCTTTGCATTCGCTCATTCAATGTCTTTGTCTTTTTTCCCCATAGGGGCCGGGGTCCGGAGTTGCCAGGAAGCGGCAGGACCCGAAATGCAGTGGGAATAATCCAACAGGTACGACTTAAAAGGAAACTGAGCTTTCCTTATTCCTTTTCTCCCTCTCACCTTTGTTCTTGTCTTTTTTCCTCTAGGCGCCGGGGCGTAGCTGAATCCGGAAGATCGCTGCTGAAGATGGAAGCGCCTTGCAAAGGTGAGTAAAATGCAGCGCTGCAGCGATCGAAACAAAATGCCTTTAAAATGATGTCTTCCTTTTCAGGGCCGTTGGAGAAATGACTCCGGGATGCAGATTTAGCAGGTAAGGGCTTTTCTTCTCCTATTCTCTTCCTTTCTCCCCTTGCAGGTGTTCCAGGGTGCTGGCAGGCGTGGCTGAAGTCAGGATGCAGGAGCTGACACGGTGAGCGTCCAGCTGCTAGGTGCAGAACAACGCGAAGCATGTGTGGCTGTTCGGGTGGGGTTTAAATAGCCTTGGAAGAAGTTCCTGGTATGTATCCTTCCACCAATCAGGTAAGTATCCTTCCCCGACCACACCCGGGTGGTGAAGTAGTCCTACAGGTTAAGTAGTCCCATTCAGGCCTCAAGAGGGCCTGGATGAAGCAGCAAGGTCTGCATCAGGTAAGTGTGCACCCAAGCACTTAAACACATATCCTCTTCTATGAGCCTGGCGCCTAAGGCGCCAGGACTGGGGTCCGCTATGAGCCTGGCGCCTAAGGCGCCAGGACTGAGTCCAAAGGGCCCCGACTTGGGCCCGCTGAGACTTCCCTGGGGAAAATGATGTCTGCCTCTGGGGTTGCTGGGCCCGGCCTGGCTCCTTAGAGGTAGGCATCATGACATTTACCCCCAGCACGGCAGGATGGGTCCTACCTCAGGACAGCTGTTATTACTTCTATTCTTAAGAAACCTTCTTTGGGAATTGCTCTTCCATCAAATCTTCGTACTATTTCCTTGATTCCTTTCATATCTAAACATCTTGAGTGAGTTATACATACTCAAGTCTCTATCGTTGTTCATATTCACTCTCTTTTACCTCTTTTGCAATCTGGCTTCAGTCCTGCTCGTACCACTGAATCTGCTTTATTACTTGTTTCTAAAGCATGATAAGCAATCTTCTATTTATGTTCTTCTTGATCTTTCCGCTGCTTTCGATACCGTTGATCATACTATGTTAGTTTCTTCTCTTTCAACTCTTGGTTTATCTTGATCTGTCATCTGATGGTTTAAATCCTATCTTTCTGACCGCACATATTCTGTTTTTTGGCTGGTCAGTTTTCCTCACCTTATTTACTTCTTTATGGTGTACCTCAAGATTTTTTTTCTTTGTATACCATTCCTTTGTCTGCTCTTATCTACTAATTTAATCTTTCTTGTCATTTCTATGCTGATGATTCATAAATCTTTGTTTCCTTTTCTACATTTTCGTCTTCACTACATAACACTGCTTCTTCTTGTTTGCTTGTTGTCAAGTCTTGTATGGCCTCACAATTTCCTCATCTTAATTCCTCTAAAACTGAGGTTCATGTCTTTCCTTCCTCCTCGCCATCTCCTGTTTGTACTCCTTCTGGTCTCTTTGTCCCTCCAGCTCTTCTTTCTTTTTCTTCTTCTGCTCGAAACCTTGGTGTCGTCTTCGACCCCTCTGCACATTACTAATACTGCTTGCTCGGTTCATTCACATCTTTATAATCTTTGGCATGCACGTCCTTTTCTTTCATTTGAGGCTACTAAACCTTTGATCTATTCACTTATTTTTTTCCCATTTAAATTACTGTTCAATTCTCTTATTAGGTCTTCCAAAGTCTCGTCTTACCCCTTTACGTTTGGTTTTAATTCTGCTATTCGCCTTCTTTTTCAGGTAAATTTTCGCTCTTCTGTTACTCCATCTCTTCATTTGGAGCAGCTGGTGGACGGACTGTTACCCTGGTGTGCCTGAGAGTGGGCATGGAGGAGAGGAGGAGCACTTTCCTGCATCACAGGCGAGATAATAATCCTCAGGCACCAAGAGCAGTTGAGCGCATGCGGAGCAGCTGGTGGGTGAGCTGTTGCCCTGCTGAGTTTGAGAACGGCGTGGAGGAGAGGAGGAGCCCTTTCCCGCATTGCCAGCGAGATAAACATCCTCGTTCTCCAAGCAAATTGGAAGCACTTGCAGAGCAGCTGGTGGGCAGGCAGTTGCCCTGCTGTGTCAGAGAGTGAGTGTGGAGGAGAGGAGGAGCACTTTCCCCCCCTCACATGTGAGATAATAATCCTTGGGCTCCAAGTGCAGCCGAGCTCTTGTGATGCAACTGCTGGGTGGGCTGATGTCCTATCTGGATGAGATCTTTCCAGTTTATGAAAAGGCCTTGCATATGCATTTCCGATTGGGAATCCTTCTGGTGGCCTCCTTCACTTGAAATTGGTTACCGTTTAATACGAGCTTGTGCCAATTATGTGAGGTGGTAATGAGGCAGTTATATATTTTTTGTTATTCCGCAGAAGGACTGTTAAGCTGAGGAAAATCCATTTGCTGCCAATGTTAAGAGAGGCAGAGGTTAGACAATCGGCCTGTGCTGTGAGATTCCTGAGCCAGTGCTCAGAAGGCATGTTGTCTGAGCAACGCTCATTATATCCATAGAGCTTGGCTGCTAAGAGTGTAAATGCGAGTATACAGCTGTGATTATTGATGTAACTTAGACGAGGCTGCGAGTTTTGACTCTCCTCATTCTGTTTTATTTTGTATCTTTTTTTCTTTCTAAAATATGTATCTAATTATGAAAAGCGCACATACTTTGTAGCAAATATCTACCCCTGGTCTTTCTTGTATTTTAAGGAATTTTAATGAATTCTGTGGTTACGTAAACCTTTGATATGATGGTGTTATGTTTGAATTCTTTTTTAATAATTTTTTTCTGTACCATGAATTCATTGTCTTTTTATCTATGTGTACTTTTATGGTTGACTAAATGAAATAAAGTTTATGATGATGATGATGATGTTGTCCTGCTGTGCCTAAGGGCCGGCGTGGAGGAGAGAAAGAGCACTTTCCTGTGTTGCCGGTGAGATAGAAATCCTCATGCTCCTAGCACAGCAACGCCCTTGAGGAGCGGCCGGTGGACGGGCTGTTGCCCTGCTGTTGGTGCCTGCACCACCTTGGCATAGCTGCTGTCTGTCACGACATTGCCCTTGTCAATGGCATGTCGGTCAGTCATAGATTGAGCTGAGTCTGAGGAGGTATGAGAGGGTGGAATCCTGACCCTGGCAACGCTAACCTAGCATTACCAGAGGCGGAAACGGGGAGCTGCCATGGACACGGACCGCGGTGTACCCACAGTGATGCTCAACTGTACTATCTGCATCTGGATCGGAAGCCACTGCAGAGGTAAGGGGGAGCTGTGACCCTCACCCCCTCTGTTCTGTGCTTTCCTTTACCCCCCCATCCCCACCTAAAACCAGTGCATGTTATTTGACTGCCTTCTTGTTTGTGCCATGGTCCTGGTTCACATCCTGGTGCTACTGGAGGCTGCTCCAGATGCAGACAAACCACACAGCTTCATGGGCAGGTGCCATTGGGTGATTTACTGGGGTGACTAGTCCATCTGGCAGGGGTGCTGGCATCAGTCCTTGTCCAGCCCTTATCCACTCATAATTGCACAGCCAATATAACTATTGCAACCATATTATTCTTGGATCTCTTCCTGGTGCATCAATCATAATAGGAGATGACTGTGGGCTGCTGCCTCGGAGCCCCCGCCTTTAGATTTTTCTGGTTTCTGACTCAGTGTCATCTCACATTTAGCTGCCCCAGTACTGTAGAGATAAATTCTCTCCTTAGCGTGCACAGCTCTATTGGCTAATGAAAAGCTGTGATGTTTCAGGAAAACCTTCCGGGGGAAAAGCTAATAAATGCTGGTGGTTACAGTAATGCGAGGTGCCAGACCTCCCTTGATTCCTACCTAAAAGAGGTATCTCATAAGCTGAACAAACTGATTTCAACAATGGAACAGGGCCTTAGTTCAACAAAAGAAGCAATGAAGACCACTGATTTTGCTGCATGCCAGTTAACATCTCAGGGAGTGGGGCAGGATTCTTTGCGGGAAAGAACCCAGGAATGAATTACCCTGAAGGTCCTTACAGACACACCAACCTTCCCTAACCCATTGGGCAACTCCACTGGCACCGAAACTAGTGCCCTCAATATGGTGGCCACCATCCACCTCTAACAGTGGCTACAAGCCCCGCTACTGCCTCATTAACCCAACCCATCCCACTATCGCTAAGAAAGCAGCAGACTTTACTTATTATTAACCACGAGATTTTGTCTAATTCTACACCTAGTTCGGATTCTTTAATTCATGATTTTATGGGTACATTTGCAAAGGATTTTTGTACTTCCATGGCAGACCTAAATGTCAAACTTACCATAAATGAAGGATTTTAAAATGATTTTAAACATAATGTTTTTAACTCTTTATTGATTATGGATGACATGATCAGATATCTCAAAAACAACATCTTGGATGCTGTCCGACTGAACCATTCTTCAGCTCCCAAATCGCCCACACCTTTGCAAACTATTGAACTTGGTACTCAGGGAACTGAGTGTGCCCAACAACTCAACATATCAACTCAATCTACGAATGTGTCTGATGCGATCTCAAACTTCAAGTGTTCAGTCAACATAAATGCAGTGATTCATCAATATTTCACCGATCCTAAATGGGCCCACTGCAAGTTACTCCTAGAAGGAGCATTTATAATCCCTCCCTTGATAGGAGCCAATCGCTGTTTCTTCCTCCAGATGAACTTCCTTTGGTTGGTGTGATTATTGAGGTTCTCCTTTGATCAGAAGTGCATCAGGAATCCACCATCTCCGCCAAGAAAAAGTCGACTCATTGGATAAACACGAACTTGGTGCCCAAGGCAATTCATCCTCAACACATAAAGATGACGAGAAGAGTGCACTGGGTTGGCCCTACTTAGGCAATAAGCCCCTCGCCTGCGGACCATTACTGCATAAGGTAATACCCCTGTGGCCCATAGTTACAGGCCCAAGCATAGTGAGGGCTTGAATGAAGGCCCCGGGGGCATTATCTTATGCAGTAATGGCCCACAGATGAGGGGTTTATTGCCATTAGTTCCCCGGCCCGTTAAACAGGGGTACTAATGGTGTTTTTTTTTCCAGCGCCGAAACGCTTCTAAGATTACTTAATCTACTGTGTTGCTGCATCTTTACAGTTATTGAACAGCTTGCATTTTCTGCAGTGTATCACACACGTGCAAACTTCTTTTCACATACAAAAGTTTACTTGATTCTTCACTACCTCATCAGTTTCTATAAGGTCCATGCATCCTCTTCAGCCAGTCTTCTCAGGCTGCCATGTTCATCTCTTGTGACATCGCCAGCTCCTCTTTCACCTGTTTTTCATATTCCTTCATGCTGTTCCTCCCTCAGATTGTCGTCTCTTTGGGAATACATTTGGTAAGGTTTTCTCAGAGGGTACCTTCTTTCGAATATTCGCTGTGGTATGGTCACAACTGCTGGTGTCAAGCATGGCACAATCTCAGGCTTCCAACATGCAGGAGGTAGGGGGGGGGATTTCCTGCAGACACATGTAGCTACTGCTCTACAATCCCCCCTCTGGTTGAGTCCTCAGCCACCTCCTCAATTGTCTCCACATCTTGATATTTTCTTTTAAAAAGGTGATTTTTTGGAGTCCAGATCTTCATCACCCCCCTCAGGATGCTAGCTGATTTGACATGTTCATCCACACTCCAGGTCATGTAGCTGCATACTCCATTCGGGTTACAATAGACCCATCGTCCCACGTACTTCTTGTGATTCTTCGTATACTGAAACTTCGTTCCTTCAGGTGCTATGATGCTGGACTCCATGTATTTTCTGACATCTTCATCAGTCAATTCCTTGGGTCCAAACTCTGATTTGATATTGATCATGATCTTCATTCCGACTGCTTTCTTTGATGTCTTCTTGCACTGTGCAATTATTATCTTGATCACACATAATCCAAACATCACCATGATCAATAGTGCTCCAAGAAAGTTGAAATTGTTTGCCTTCCACCACAGAATCCATAAGAATATGGATGCAGACCAACTATCATCTATAATGTCCTCTGTCTCATCTTACATCTGGTCATGCAGGTTCGTCAACAGAGTTATGGCCTCTGACAAGGTTCCATTCCCATCATCATGAGAAGGTATGAATGTGCAACATGATGGCCTGATTTTGGCAGAAACTCCTCCTTCTAGCGCTGTGATCATATCAAGGACATATCTGTTCTGTAGGGTCATCAGTCCTATGGCCCTCAACTCTTCCTTGACAGCATTGAATCCCTTTACGGTGGCATTGATTGCCTGCAGAACCTTCCATCTGGTCATTTGCAACCATTTGGCATTGGCTAGCGTTTGGATCCCAGGCATGAAAATAGTCATGAACGGTGAAGCAGTCTTGCTGAACAACCTGTGCTCATAAGGAATAGAATCATATGCTTCTATTGACTTGGCTGAAAAGAAATTCCCTCTTCTGGTTTGATTGAGGAATTCAGGTGATCTTCTCCTTCTCAAATGGGGATCTACATTTGGAAATTATCCAATATTTAAGTCACTCTGAGGAATCACTAATGCTGGAACATGGATGAGCACTAAGGAACACGTTCCTCCCGAATCCTTGGCCAGCTCGATGTAGGCCCTAGGCCCACAAGCCCAATATCGATCCATTAGGACGGATGTCCCTGCTCCCATTCTGGAAAAGTCAACTGTAGTTTTACAGCCTATGTTATTTCCCACATGCTTCCATCCTTCTCTTTGGAAACACAATGTTGCATTCGCCAATGAAATCACTACCATTGGACATAATTCATCTTCTACCCATGTCAGTAGTTTAGGATGCTGAGCCCATGACTTCAAACACCCATCGTTTACTCTCTGTACCTCTTGCACATACCCTGACTTCAGTAGATGAGCTGCACAGGAGACATCAGTCCTCCTTCCCACCCCTTCCTTGTCCATAGACTAAGACTTGAGTGTGTTCCTGTCATGATGCCTACCCCCGGGGACCCAGACCAAGTCCAGCAGCCCCGGAAGCAGGCATCAAGTTATTCCAAGCAAGCCCAACAACCCCTGCTAGTGCAGTCCTGGCGTCTATGGCGCCAGGCTCATATGGAGAGTCAGTCCTGGCGCCATAGGCTCCAGGCTCATAGATTAAAACTTACCCGATGCAGACCATGCTGCAAATTTACCTGATGCAGACCATGCTACAAGAGCTCCAAGCCAAAAGAGGCTTGGAAGGGACTACTTTACCTAGGGACTATTTTTTACTCGGGTGGGGCTGGGGAGGAATACTTACCTGGGACTACTTTGGAGGCTATTTAAACCACGCCCGAAGAGCAGCACACGCTTCGTGTTATTCTGCATCCAGCAGCGTAACGCTCACCGTGCCTGCAAGTCTGCATCCAGTCTTCTGCCGCGCCCGCCTCGAGTCTGGAGCTCCTAGAAAAAGGGAGGAAGAAGGAGAAAAGGTTAGAACAAGAGCAATACCTTTGATCCTTACGTGAATTCCCGATCCCTCGCGCCTTCGAGCTGGAAGAAAGAAGTTATTTAATGCACGTCGCCTCGCCTGCTGCAGCGCTACGCTGAACTCACCGGCCTTCGCAGCATCTTCACATGCCACCGCATCCTTCTGCATGTTCCCGCCGCACTCCGGCACCTAAGGGGAAGACAAGAACAGCAAGGTGAGCCAAGGGAATACACAGAGGCAATATTAGTTACCCCCCATAGACTTACCTGATTTTACCACCGGGGGTACTATTCCTCTTCACGGGTCGGCGCAGCTTCCACTGCATCCTCGCCGAACCCCAGCCCCTAAGAGGAAACAAAAGCAAGGTGAAACAAAGGAACAAACAAGGGGAAACCTCCTCACCACAATAGACTTACCTGATTTTACCGCTGGAGGCATTATTCCCGAGACTTCATACTTTCTCTCAGCGCCTGAATAAGGGAGAAAGCAACAGGTTACATATTGACATTAGTTTATCGAACTGTGTTGGATAATACAAATCCTTACCTGAATATTACTGGTTGCCACGAGGGTCAAGCTGCAACCTGCAAGGAATTGGGCAGAGTGAAAGTCAGACATTTGAACTCTTACGACCTACATACATATGGCGTCTTGCCGGGAATCTCAGAGTCAATATTGTTCTGGAACTCACCAATTCCTTCGAGCCAGTGAAGCAACTGTTTATCTACGCGCACATGCGCTCAATGTAGGATGGAGAGCTCATCTTTCCAAACCATCAGGTGAGACTATAAGAGGGCACATCAAAGGTGATCAGTGGGGAGAACAGCGGGAGTGGGGGGGGGTTTAACGCTCAACTCCACGGGTGGTTAATTCCCTTTCTCCATTTGCAGAAGAATATTCCTACGGGCCAAGCAAACAAAGCTAGGTGGGCCAGTCCAGTCCGTCATCTCGGCACTACGCGTCACATTGGTGGAGACCGGAACTGTCCAGTTCAGATCGCGGCCCCTGTGGGAGCCAGGTGAGCATAACAGAACGCGAAGCCAACCCACAAATTCCCACCCGGGCGTTATGGATACCTCAGAAACTGACCAATTGGCCCAATTACTAGGGGAACTGAGGGCTGAAGTGCATTCCGCCCGTCAAGAAACCAATGCTCTTAGGAGAGAACTGATTTTGTCAAAGAAGCAAACTGATGACCTTGCTAGGCAACTACTGCAAAGCCAGGCTGGACGAGTACCCCTACCAGGTCCCGGGGGAAATCCAGCTCCGGTGTCATCGAGTAACCCTGTGCAAATAAACCTACCAGGAAATATTCCATTAGCTCCGCCCGAACGCTTTGCCAGAGATCCCAAAAGGTTTGCCGTGTTTATGAACAAATGCCGCTTGCACTTTTTATGCAGACCTGGAGCCTTCCCAAACGATCAAGCCAAGGTAGCCTTCGTATTGTCATATCTCAGCGGCAGTACAGCTGATTGGTCAATTCCACTAGTTACTCAGGATGACCCAATTCATTGGGATTTTCAGGGCTTTCAAATGAGCATGGAAAGACTATTTGCCCGGCACTCCCAAGGATAGGCCCTGGATAACAAACTTTTGTCCCTACGACAGGGTAACCAGGACCTTCTATCCTACATCGCGACCTTTAATAGGTTGATAGTGGAAACTGGATGGCCTGAGGTAAAACAAATCACGCTATTTCATCGAGGGCTTCGAGGAGAACTCAATGATGTCTTGGCTCAAGTCGTGAACCCGCCTCAAGACTGCGCTGAATATATAGACTTAGTGGTCCAGTTAGATCACAGACTTCAGAACAGAAAGGCTGATCGAGCCAAGTTTGAGAATCGGGTGTTGGTCAAAACCCATGCTAACCCCAAAGGAGCAGATGCTTCAGAACCCATGCAAATTGGAGGGGTTAAAGGACCCTTAACCCAGAAGGAAAGGGAAAGGAGACGGCAAATGCAATTGTGTCTATATTGTGGAACTTCTGGGCATGTTCTATGGGATTGCCCTGTAAAACCACCCAAGAAGGTGGTAGGAGCTGCTGATAAAGCCATATGGAGTCAGACTCGGGAAACAACCACGCCTGACAAGTGTAGAGGTCTGCTTGCTGAGCTTGAAGAAGGATACTCAGACCTCGTATTTCATCATACCAATGGTCCTCATAGATCCAAGGCAGCCATCGCGTATCCACGCAGTAAGGGCATACATTGATAGCGGGACCATAGGAAACTATGTGGACTACGAATTATCTTCCAGGATGAATCTACCTCTCTGCCGAAAAACCACCTCAGATGTCATCACCACAGTCGATGGAACTGAAATTGCCTCTGGGCCTGTAACTCATTCCACCGCAGAGATGACACCATTGGGTCAGGATGGGCATCGAGAGACTATTGTGTTTGATCTAATCAAAGCCCCACAGTTCCAAATAATACTGGGAATACCTTGGTTGGAAACACATAATCCTTGTATTGATTGGCGAGAGAAGAGAATAACCTTCCCAGATTGTGCACAAACCTGTTACCCAAAGAAAAGCCTGAATGCAGGCCTGGCCACAGTAACCACAGCAGTCGTGCAACTACCTCCAGAATACCAAGAATTCCAGGATGTCTTCCAAAAAGAACAGGCAAACACCTTACCACCTCACAGATCGTACGATTGTCAAATCGATCTCATACCCTGTGCCAACCCCCTTGTAGCAGGATCTGCGCCCTTACGGAACCTGGGAATCTTCACCTACGACAATACTTAGACCAGTACCTTGCTAATGGCTTCATTCGCCCATCCAAGTCCCCTGCATCTTCAGCTTTGTTCTTCGTGCCCAAAAAGGAAGGTGACCTCAGAACGTGCATAGACTACCGCGCATTGAACCAGATAACTGTTAAGAACCGATAGCTATTGCCTGTGATCCCTGAACTACTAGACCAAGTGAAGGACGCTTGCATATACACTAAGTTAAATCTCCGGGGGGCATACCATCTAGTACGTGTAAAAGAGGGCGATGAATGGAAGACTGCTTTTCGCACTAAGTATGGGTTATTCGAATACCAGGTGATGCCTTTCGGGTTGTGCAATGCACCAGCAGCCTTCCAATACTTCATGAACGATGTCCTTTGTGAACTCATTGACGTTTGTGTTGTCATATATATTGATGATATTCTAGTATACTCCTCTTCAGAATCTGACCATGTGAAGCACGTCCGAGCAGTCCTTGGAAAATTGCACCAGCACAAACTATATGCAAAACTGGAAAAATGCATTTTTCATGCCACAGAAGTTGAATTCCTTGGATTTATCCTGACCGCAAGAGGAGTCCGAATGGACTCACAAAAGGTGGACGCAATCCTTAAGTGGCCATCACCAAGTTCAGTTAAAGGAGTACAAAGCATGCTCGGCTTTTCCAATTTCTACCGCAGATTCATCCCGGATTTTTCACATGTTGTACAACCCATCACAGCACTCTTGCGAAAAAATAAACACTTTGTGGACTGAAGAAGCTGAAAATGCCTTCCAAGAGCTGAAAGCGAAATTCACGTCTGCACATGTATTAAAGCACCCGCGCCCTGAACTTCCATACATAGTGGAAACTGATGCATCCAGTCTAGCCATGGGAGCTGTCCTGTCTCAAAAGGACCCTGAAACTGGCCAGCTTCACCCAGTAGCATTTTGGTCCAGAAAGTTCTCGGCACCCGAGTTAAACTATGCGGTTACCGACAAGGAGTTATTAGCCATTAAATCCGCCTTCAAGGCTTGGCAGCACTATCTTCTCGGTGCCAGGCATACCATTACAGTGAGCACCGGAACTTACAGTATTTAAAGCCAGCCAAGGCCCAATCGTCACGCCAACTCCGATGGGCATTGTTCTTTGCCGAGTTCGATTTCGTGATAATCTATCAACCAGGTTGTAAGAATGGTAAAGCAGATGCCTTATCCCGAATAGGGATGGGAGAGGCAGAAGTGAACCCAGAACCAGTACCTATAATTTCCAAACAAAGGATTCTTGGCATGACTACTCTACAGACACTAGAGGACATTCAGGTAAAGATCCAGCAACTCTTTGATCCTACAGCCCTGCAGGACTGGGTAAAGAAAAGCCCGGCTACTCTGTCACCAATGACCTGCCTTATTACCAAGGGCGGCTATTTCTGCCACACAAGCAACTACAAGAGCTAGTCATTTCCTGTTATCATGATACCCTAAAGGAGGGGCACCCAGGTATTGCAAAAACTGAAGCTAAAATTAAGAGACAATTCTGGTGGCCCACCTGGTGAAAGGATATTAAATCATTTGTGATGTCTTGTGGCATTTGCGCCCAAAACAAAAGTCAAAAGAAAAAACCAGCTGGACTCTTACAACCTTTAGACATTCCGCCTACACCATGGCACACTTTATCGTTAAACTTTATTACTGATCTACCCCCATGCAAAGGATTTAACACCATTCTAGTTATTGTGGATCTTTTTTTCAAGATGGCCCACTTTATTCCTTTAAAGGAATTACCTTCAGCTTCAATCCTGGCCAAGGAGTTCCTCAAAAACATTGTTCGCATACACAGATTTCCGTCAGTATTGGTCTCTGACCAGGAGTCAATTCATTTCACATTTTTGGAAAAAATGTTGTCAATTGGCGCAAATCGATGTGAGGTTATCGACCAGTCACCACCCCCAAACCGACGGTCAAACGGAGAGGACCAACCAGACTCTCGAACAATACCTGCGTTGTATGTTGCATCAGACTGAGAGTAATTGGAAAGACATTCTTTGGATCGCTGAATATGCATACAATAATTCAGTACATTCTGGAAATGGACAAAGCCCCTTTTATACCTTATATGGGCACCACCCTCGAACCTCAGACCTTGACTAACCCCAACACTTAGAAATGCCCGCAGTGGACCATCTGCCCGCTACGATTAGACAAGCCTTCAAGGAAGCAAATGCACATTTAAAACAGGCGAAAGAAAAATACAAGAAAGATGCTGATCGGTATAGAAGTGATACTCCACAATACCAGATAGGGGACCAAGTATGGTTAGCCACAAAACACATACCTCTAAAGGGAACACGGACCTTTAACCCCAGATATTTGGGACCTTACTCTATTAAGGCCATTATCAACCCGGTGGCTGTCAAGTTGGACTTACCTGCTAATATGCAAATTCACCCCGTCTTTCATGTGTCACTTTTGAAGCCAGTGCAACTAGGGACAAGACTAACCAAGCCACCAGACCCCATCCTTGTAGACGGGGAGCCCGAATTTGAAGTTAAGAACATCTTGTACTCCAAGCTGATAAAGTCAAAACGTTTTTTATTTAATCGACTGGAAAGGCTACGGACCACAGGAAAGGTCATGGGAACCTAGTGACCAAGTTCATGCACCCCGATTGGTGAAAAAATTCCACCGAAATTTCCCAGACAAACCGAAACCACAGGGAAGAATGACTTTAGGAGGGGCTTTGGGGGGGTGTGCTGTCATGATGCCTACCCCTGGGGACCCAGACCAAGTCCAGCAACCCCGGAAGCAGGCATCAAGTTATTCCAAGCAATCCCAAAAACCTGTGCTAGGGGCTATTTGGGTGCAGTCCTGGCGTCTATGGTGCCAGGCTCATATGGGGAGTCAGTCCTGGCACCATAGGCCCCAGGCTCATAGATTAAAACTTACCTGATGCAGACCATGCTGCAAACTTACCTGATGGAGACCATGCTGCAAGAGCTCCAAGCCAAAAGAGGCTTGGAAGGGACTACTTTACCTAGGGACAATTTTTTACTCGGGTGGGGCTGTGGAGGAATACTTACCTAGGACTACTTTGGAGGCTACTTAAACCACGCCCGAAGAGAAGCACACGATTTGCGTTATTCTGCATCCAGCAGCGTAACGCTCACTGTGCCTGCAAGTCTGCATCCAGTCTTCTGCCACGCCCACCTCGAGTCTGGAGCTCCTAGAAAAAGGGAGAAAGAAGGAGAAAAGGTTAGAACAAGAGCAATAACTTTGATCCTTACCTGAATTCCCGATCCATCGCGCCTTCGAGCTGGAAGAAAGAAGGTATTTAATGCGCTTCGCCTCGCCTGCTGCAGCGCCGCGCTGCGCTGAACTCACTGGCCTTCGCAGCATCTTCACATTCCACCGTATCCTTCTGCATGTTCCCGCCGCACTCCGGCACCTAAGGGGAAGACAAGAACAGCAAGGTGAGCCAAGGGAATACACAGAGGCAATATTAGTTGCCCCCATAGACTTACCTGATTTTACCACCGGTGGTACTATTCCTCTTCATGGGTCCGCGCAGCTTCCACTGCATCCTCGCCGAACCCCGGCCCCTAAGGGGAAACAAAAGGACAGCAAGGTGAAACAAAGGGACAAACAAGGGGAAACCTCCTCACCATAATAGACTTACCTGATTTTACCGCCGGAGGCATTATTCCCCGAGACTTCATACTTTCTCTCAGCGCCTGAATAAGGGTGAAAGCAACAGGTTACATATTGACATTATTTTATCGAACTGTGTTGGTTAATACAAATCCTTACCTGATTATTACCGGTTGCCACGAGGAACTTTTCTCTAGGGTCAAGCTGCAACCTGCAAGGAATTGGACAGAGTGAAAGTCAGACATTTGAACTCTTACGACCTACATACTTACGGCGTCTTGCCGGGAATCTCAGAGTCAATATTGTTCTGGAACTCACCAATTCCTTAGAGCCAGTGAAGCAACTGGTTATCTACGCGCCCCTGCGCTCAGTGCAGGATGGAGAGATCATCTTTCCAAACCATCAGGTGAGACTATAAGAGGGGACATCAAAGGTGATCAGTGGGGAGAACAGCCGGAGTGGGGGGGGTTAACGCTCAACTCCACGAGTGGTTAATTCCCTTTCTCCATTTGCAGAAGAATATTCCTACGGGCCAAGCAAACGAAGCTAGGTGGCCCAGTCCAGTCTGTCATCTCGGCACTACGCATCACATTGGTGGAGACCGCAGTTGTCCAGTTCAGATTGACGCCCCTGTGGGAGCCAGGTGAGCGTGACAGTTCCCAACATCCCGATGATGCAGCTATCTCTGTTATATCATGGCATTCCATTCTCTTCATGCCTTTCATGACAACCTCTTCCTGTCCTTCTGCAGGATACACAAGCATCTTGCTCTCCCATCCAGGTTGCTTTTCCACCTGTCAAGTCTTGATATAATCACCCTGAAATGGAAATTACCATTCCGACCTCCATCGCAAAGTGGCCCAACTTCCCTGAAATTGTCCTCTGGTCATGTATGCTGCAAGATGAACGAGACACCTAGCATCGTGTTCGGGAACCTCTCTGGAAATGAAAGTTTTCACTGCATTTATGGCATAGGGCATGAGAGCGCAGACATAGCAACTCTTCTTAGATGTACTCTCTCTGACCTTTCTCATATGTTGATACCACATGTTATTACCCAAGTGTGCTGCATTGTCTATATAGGTATTTATCCCCTCGTTATCTTCCTCTGCACTTCTCTTATATCTTTCAAATGTAAAAGTTGTGCAATACTCATGAAGTAGATCAAAAGCAGTTCTCCTAATGGGGGGGACCTTAGGGGCCTCTACGTCAGTGCAAGTAAATAAATCAAAAGCAGTTCCCGTAGTGGGGGGAACCATAGTGGCCTCTACCTCAGTGTGAGTACTAGTATGATAGAGACTGCGAAAGAGGAGAAATAGAAAGATAATGAGTGTAATCGGGCAGGCATATAATATGCACCAAAACATAGACAACCACCTTTTGTGCCATCCTGGTATTTGTTGTTCATTCTCTAGAACCGTGCCTGCTTCAGAATTTCTCATCTTTAATACAATTGGTCAAAATTATTTACACTTTCAATTGCAGAATCTGTTCAATGATAGCAATGAGAAGTCTTCTAATTGCAGGGCCATTTATCGGATCCTGTAAAAAACTGCGAATATCAACATCTCTTCTGACAAGAGCAGGATAAGCTTGAAGTATAAATACAAAAACAGCTAGCACAAGCCTATGCACATCACTATCAGTGAGTACCATAGGGTTAACTTCATGGAACAGGTATGCACCACAAAATGAATCTGGATATTGATCTTGTTTCCAATTTCTGATCAAGAACTGACATGTAGGCATTGTTTTGATGCTTCAATGTGTTTCTAGAGTTCATTTTTGGCCTACTAAAACTTGCTGCAATTCTTTGTACTCCTGTTAAAATATCTATAAGGAGTATCACTTGAGTTTTAGTCCAAACTAAATCTGCATCATCCACAAATCATTGCTTTGTCGTCCTTCTTTGTCATCGATCAAGTCTGCACACGCTGACATTTTCCTTATTGTCTTGCTTCTGGATCGCAATGGAGGGAGGGTGGATCTCACCTTTATAGGCTTTTACGTCTTTAAGTGAAGCCAAGCTCATCTTCCTTAGACTTTTACAGCTGAAGGGGTTATATTTTCAACGCAAAAAGGGGGCATTAAAACGTGGTTCATGAGACTTCCCAGTGAAATTAATCAGGACAAGATCACCAACATATAACTTGGGTGCCGATAAAAGTTTGGTTGTGCTGGTTGTGGAATTATCTTCATCTGTGTTCTGAAACCAACCCCCCTGGGGCTTGAGTTGATCTGAAATGAGAGAGATGCCAGAGGTCATACATGTCAAATAATCATGCAGTTTGTCCCCTAATGTTTTAGCTACACTATGGGCATCACTCCTACTTCTAGACAGAGGTGTAAGAGGCGTTCTCATACGTCGACCTGTCACTAGTTCATGAGGGGTGTGATAGTGGTCTGATCCTGGCTGATTTCGAAGGGAATATAAAGCTATGGATAAGCAGTATAGCCATCCCTTCTTCAAAGTCAATTTAATAAATCCTTTATTTAAGGAGGCCGTTGAGTCTCTCACAAATTCCATTTGCTTGTGGGTGATAAGCAGAAGAAAACTTGTGTTTAATGTTCAATAGAAGCCCTATTTGTTCAAATACCTCATTCACAGAATGTGGCCATTTGTCGGATCTCAGCACTTCACAGACACATCTCGGAAAAACTTAGCGTACTAAAAACCTTGCTGTGGAAGTGGCATCAGGGTGTGTACATAGACCTGCCCCGATCGACCTACAGAAGGGACACACCACCACTAATAGATAACTATATCCATTACATACTTGCAGCATATCGACGTAGTCAAAATGTAAATGCTGAAATGGACCAATCGGTCAAGGTATTACTGCTCTAATTGTTCTCAGTGTATGCCCAGCAGTAAACATTTGACAGACAATGCAGTTCACTATACATAGTGCAACATGTTCCAACAAATTCAGAATGAACCAGTCTTCCGCAATCGTAGCTGCAAGACTCTCCCTAGTTCCATGCACATGGTAATGCAGCTGTTCAAGCACGATGTTTAATAATGCTGCTGGCATAACCAGCTTTCCAGTCTTATCCAGTCACCGTAATGCTTCTGTGGGGGATAAAGAACACCCCCTTCGTTTTCATAATTCCTGCTTGCCCTGTGGTGCAATCCCTTGAATCTCCATTAGTGGGGTTATCGACAATTTATTAAACCCTTCTTGTAACCCAACATGGTTGTAACTATTTTCTCTTTAATATTCTCAGTTTCAAAACTCGAAATATCTGGCGAATATGTTACCCATTTGGCTTCTTCGTCTGTGGCTTCGTTCCCGCAAGAGATAACATCTGTTTGCTTAGTGTGAGCTGTGTACTTAACGACCGCTATGGCCACAGGGGGCTGTAGTGCCTTAATAAGCCTGTCCAATAAGGATGTGTGATGTACTGGAGTGCTGCTGCACGAAGGTAGCCCTTCCTTTTCCAATGCGCTAACCCTGCGTGTACAGTTGACGTCACCTAGGCGGAATCACTGTACACATCACTTCCTGCCCTTTGTGTTTCTCGAATGCCACAATAAGTGCTACCAATTCTGCTGCTTGCACTGAAAAGTGAGACAATAGTCTTGCAATTGCTACAACTACAAATTCTCCATTTAATTTGTGCCTCACTACTGCTGCACCTGAATGCCTCTCCACTAGTTTGATCAATTTTCATAGGACCATCAATAAAGAGAATTTCCCCTCCTGCTAAAGCATTTTTCTTCACTTGGGGTATATCATCATAAAATTCAACATAATTAGCACAGTCATGCACATGCTCGCCTTCTTTCACTGGCTCAGCTATAAATGTAGCAGGATTCACTATTTTACGTCTTACAATTTTAATTGTTGGATTTGAAATCCTTGCCTCATAAGCTAAAGCTTTTTGGGATGTCAATGTACCTTTGGGTTTCTCTGAAATGGCAAACAGGGCATGGTCCACGAGGAGTGTCATTGAGCAGCCCATCACAATACTTTTATACTTCTCAATTGTGGACATGGCAGCTGCCAATGACTGTTCCCAAGGGAAGGGTCCTCTATAACTGGGTCTAAAATCCCACTGTAATAGATTAAAGGATTGTAATGCAGCGTGGTTCTCTGTGTAAGCACTGCTATCATGACTATTCCATTTGTGTGCAAAAACAGATACAATTCCTTAGCATAATTGGGAATTCCCAAAACAGGGCCTGTTCAAATTGCTTTTTTCAACTCTTCAAACCCTTCCTCCGTCTCCTCTGTCCATTCTATCTATTTTTATACCTTATCCACTTGTGCTTTCTTTAAAGCTTGCAAAAAGGGGTCTTGTGTATGAACTGTAGTCAAACACCCAGGGTCTAACATAGTTGCATAGCCACAGAAATTGTTGCATCTGTTTCACCGTATTTGGCTTCAAGGTTTTCATAATCGCCTCAGATCTTTCAGGTGTCACCTTCTTTCCTTCATGTGAAATCAACTACCCTATTTATAACACCTTTTCCTGGCAGTACTGCAACTTCTCCTTGTCTACCTTATATCCCTTGTCTGCTAGAATAGTCATCAACTGAATAGAATCTTGTCTGCACTCATCTTCTGTGGTGCAACAAATCAAAATGTCATCCAGGTACTGTACCACTGCACTCTGTTAAAAAGTTGATGGGGACTCACAGTACCCTAGGGCAAACGAGTATGTTTCAGTTGAGCTTGGCGAAACATGAAGGAAGTCATGTTTTGTGAATCCTTGTGCAACGGGATTGAGAAAAATGCATTTTTAAATCGCTCACCGTGAAATATCGAGCTTCCAATGGGATACTGCACAGTATCGTCGCCAGATTAGGAACTAAAGGAAACTCTGCATCTACAATCTGGTTAATCGGTCTCATATATTGTATAAATCTCTACAACCCTCCTTTAGATTTTTTGATTGGCTACACTGCAGTGTTACATAATGATTCCGATGGTACCAGATTTCCTTGTTGTATCAGTACTTTAATAGTCTGAAATATACCTTCATCTGACTCTCGAGACATGGAGCACTGTCTTGCTCGGGGTAAATTTGCCTCTGGCTTCAGCTTTATTTTAACTTCCCTATTCCCTTTAATAAACCTACATCATAAGCGCCTGTGGTCCAAAGGACACTTGGCACCTTCTCCAAATCTTCCTGAAAATATAGTGGACGCTGCCGCATTATCGCCATTTGCCGTGGGACTTCTCTCTTTTATATTCTTATACAGTATTTGATGATCATAAAGAACACCACTTCATCATCTGTTTGGTCTTCTCTAAACATGTCATCACTAGTTACGTCAGTCAATCTGTACCATTATTCGAGAGCTATTACTGTTCTCCATGGTGAACACTCATCATCTACTCCTTCGAGCATTGCCATTTCCCTTCATACTATGGCTACTTCCAATTCTATAGGGATAGAGTGCCACCCCTTTTCGTCCATAGGAATTTGTGGTCTAAACAAAAACTTATCAGATATCCTCACAATTGTTCCCACCAAGCCAGGTAGCCATATGAGTAGAATGCTCACCCCATATAGAAAAACCTCTGGATCTACTGGAACGCGTCGCAGAGCCACTTGCCCTGTGAATGCCAGTATAAATTCTCCCATGTTTAAACATTCCTGGTGTGGAACACACTATTCTTTGATCAGTGAATGAAATCGTCATGTTAAGTTTCATCATTAAATCTCTTCCCAAAATGTAACCCGGTGTCTGTCGTGAATATTACAAAGGAACAGACATATCTCACTCTCATATGGAGACAGGTAATTCATCAGTAAAAGGAATTTGACTTGTAGCTCTAGAAAACCCTTGAGCATTCATGGCATTTCCCGACATTGGATATTTTCCTTCCAGTATACACAAACAAGTTGCTCCATTGTCTACAAGAAAAGAAAAGTATTTGCCTCCTATCGTCACACCGACCCTTGGTTCCTCTTGGGGTCTGGTGTCACAGATAGTACTGAACACATCAAGTCACCCTGTGGGCTCTCCTATTGTGGATACAGACTCATCCCTGTGAAAGTATTTCCTCCTACCACAGTGACACCTCCTATTCTGGGTGTCAGCACTTTTCCTGTCTTTGCATATGGTTGTGTCGGCATGGGGGTGTGTTGCGACTGCCCTTGTGGTGGATTCATTTGCACTCACTCTTGCTGCTGAACCTGCTGCACCTTCAGCGCTTGTGTCTGATACACTGTATGATCTTGGCAAAACCCTTCCCTATTTTGCGTGCTAAATGATGGAGGATAAACTGTCCCCCCTCTTGAAAATTGACCATTCTGTACATTCCCTTGGCTCCAACATATGCGTGCAATGTGCCCTGTCATCCCACAAGTCCAACATACTGGGTTGATTAAATCCTCCTTGGGTGCTCTGATTCTCATTCTGCGTATTCTGAAACCCACCTTGATTATTTCAGAATGCTCCTCCTCCTCCTGTATAGCCCATACCTCTGCCTCGTGGCAAAACCCATATCTACCTTGGTCCACCAGGCACAGATTACGCTCCTGCGATGTACTCATTGTTTCCTGCACTCCCAATCCTTCTCCGCTTGTCAATACCGCTCCTTCTATGGCAAATTATGACAATTCTATATGAACTAACTTGGCTTCCTCGATTTTTCTAGTCTCATCCTTCTTCCTACTTTTCTCTTGTAGCAACCGACAGTGATTCACTATTGTCAACTGTATCTCAGCTTATGGTTTCACTTGCATTCTCACTTGTTTCTTCATCTGCCTCTGTACTGGCTCAGGCAACCCCTGACATAAAATGTGGTAAAATAATGCCGCCGTTTTTTCCCCACGGGTTACAAGTTTCAAGTTGCCATTTCAACTGAATGTAAGCAATAGGGTCTTCATCTTCCTTCATCTTACATGTCATCATTTCACCCATATCTGATGTGTCAGGATACTGTACCGAAAGAGCCCTCCACACATCTGCTTTACAATTATTAAATGGCGCACCGTCATGCGCTGTGTTTTGTGCTGTCACAATTGAATACCTTGCTCTCTTCCATATGTCATCAGCTCTCTCCCCAAGAATAGCTGCCAGGAGACCCTTTATGTCCCCTATGGCCAATGTATTTCCTCCTGTCATTTTTTTCTAACTCGTATATCCATTTCCTGGCATCCGAAGTCAAACTCGGGAGCTTTCACCTTAAATTATCCTTATCCATCTGCGGCCATGGAATATACTGTGGTCTTGCTTGCCCTTTTTCCAATAAGACAAACTGCGTGAACCCCAAGCCACAGTCGGTTCTCATCGTTAGTGTATCCATGGCAGGGACAATTGTCCCTATCCATCTCCTTGCCGGTAGTGACCATAATGTGTTCACATATGGTGGCAATTCTCCCTTCTCTCTATACGATCGTCCTTAGGGATGCTCTGGATATGCTATGGGGTGTGGTGTCCTATCCTTAGGTAGTTCCAGATCCGACCATCTTACTTCTTTATCAAATTGCAGGCTTCCTTCTGGGGCACCCTGCTCCCTCCTCCTACCTCGAGGATGGATTCTCTTTGTTCGTCTGACATGTTTTGTCCCCAACCCCTGTGACTATTATCCCCTTCACCTTTGTCTACGTTCAGTCTACTGAAGGACACATGTTCGTGACTTAACAGATTTTCTTCATCGCTTCATGATTGAAATGCTAGGGATTGATCCCTCTTCCCGTGACTTCCATAGTTCCTACCTTCATTTAATTCTTAATAGACCTTGTTGATCCTTTCTCCCATTCTTCCCGCATCAAAGTTTTCATCTTCCAATACTACTGCCTCTGATGTTGGTTCTTTTAACGGAAGGAACTCTTCTGGTCTATCCCATCGTATTGCTGGGCTAGGCCCTGCTGGTTCCTTACGAGCAACACTGGTATCAAGACACTGCTGTCTTCTCCCTCATTCTAATTCTTCATCTAAGCCTCTTTGCTTTCTCATCTCACTTCTAAATCTTTCATCCTCTTGCCTTTGTTCTTCTCTCCTTACTCCTTTCCTTCTTTCTTCTTCTTCCCTTTGTCTCTGTATTCTTTTGTCCCTTAGTCTTTGTGCTTCCTCCTATTCTCTCTTCATTTCTCTTCTAGCCCTATTTTTTATTGCTCTCTGTCTATTGTCGTACTTTCTTTGTTTTTCTGTCCGTTCTTCTTTTCTCTCTTGCTCCTCTGGATACATCTGTTCTCACGCTCTCTGTTCTTCCTTTTCTGCTCATCGTCTTTCAATCTCTTCTCTTGTTATTTATCTCTTTTCTTGCTTGTCCTTATCTTCTCTTTGCCTAACTTCCTTGATGCTTTTCCCATTGATTTTAAGTAATATCTGCCCTCCCATCCATTCGTTCTGCACAATCGCTACCTCTTCAGCTTTATCCTTCTCTCCTTTCCATCTCTTAATTTCCCTTTCTTTTTCTATCGATATATTCGCCCTCTCACTTTTTTCTTCTTAGTCTTGTAGTATCTTACAGATCTCTTTTTTTCTCTTATTCTCCTCTGGACTATCATCACTGCTATAAGCGGGAGGTTTGTATATTGGGTCACTATACCCCATCGCGGCATTCAACTGCTTTAGAGGATACAACCCTATTTCTTCCGTACTAGCAGCTTTTTCGTCAGGCGAGGTAAGGGGAGCTGAGGGCTCAACACCTTCCTCTTTTCTCTGACTAAGCATCCACTCCTCAGGTGGTGGATCTTCCCTCTCTTCCTGGTACATTTTCCAAAGCGCTAGAATTGCTAACATCTTTTCTAATTTCTTCCCCGTATACGCATCTTGCAAGTATGTGGTCATGTGTTGCAATACTACTTTTGACAGCGATCCCCCTTGTGGCCATGGCATGAACATCTTATCTGGCATGCCTTTCACCCATTCTGCTATATACTGTTTGAGCTTGGGCATGTGCTTTGGCTATATCTTAAATAAGTGCATCAAAGGAGTATCGCCAATAATGACAAGTCTAAATTGACTGTCAATACTTACCAGACTTATAAAATAATCTTTATATTTTCCGTGTAAATCACCACCTTTTCCACTCTTTAAAAAAACAAATATGAACGCGCACCATCAATCACCGCTCAAGCCTCTAATTTTTCAATTAGCTACCTCTACCTTTGGATTGGTACCAACCACTTTGCTAGGCTAGTCACTATAGCACTATAGGACTTGGGAACCCCTTGCCAACATCCATGCACCAGTGTTGCTGTGGCAGTTCCATGCCTCCACGGGTGTGTCGGTGCCCTTGGGAGTGGCTACTGTAACGGTCCCAACGGGGCACAACCGTTACTTTATTTCACCTTCCTTTCGGAAGAAACGTTTTCCCCATCTGCTCCATTTCACGATCTCTCCTTCCTATCATTGTTGGAGGTTGCCATGGCGATATGCCATGCACAGACGCCCTTCGAAAACACTGCGTTCCACTACAGCACGACGTATGCATCGGAATGATCATGTGATCAACCTGTCTGTTTTGCATGCCAATCCTCGCCCATTGCACTTGCATAAAATACCCCCCGTTATCCTGCAAGATGCTTCTGATTGAAGTTAGTACCTTTCTAGCATTTCGTCTGAACCTCTGATTCTCTGATCCTGTTCTGTGTATCTGGACTGCCTTTTTTCCTTATGATTCTGCTCCGTTTTCGTGACCGCACATTACCGAAATCTCTGCCTGTTCCTCAGACAATCTGCTGCCTTTGCGGAGATATCCTTGTTCATTGCTAGCAAGGTACCGAAACATATTGCCTGTCCCTCGGACTGTCTACTGCCTTCCATAAATATCCTTGTGCATCGCCCGCACAGTACCGAAACTTCTCACCTGTCCCTCGATCTGCCTATGTGTGTGTCTGTTTGCTGACCACGGACTGTTCCAACTTGCCTGATTTTTGGATTGCCTCCATGCTCCCACAGGTACTGTCTTTTTCTTCCTATTATTCTGGAATTCCTCAGCAAGAACTCCCATTGTGCACAAAACCTGGACGCTCTGCAGAAACCTTCTAGTGCACCATCCCAAAACTAGTACGTCTCTCATGCCATTCGGGAGCTAGTACCTTACTAACATCCCCATTCCTTGTATGTTTGTTTACCTTTGGAATTCCATCTCCTGCAACATATTTCACTTTCTCCCAGACTGCAATACTTCTGGTAAAATCCCTGCTTTGATCTACTCTATTTTCCTGGCATTAGATGTTAGGTATCACATGGTCACTTCTCTTTGTGTTCACTAGTGGGAAGAAGCAGGGTTGGAGAGCCTCCTTTAGGTCACCCAAGAATAGGCCGAGTCCCGTGCTTGACTAGTAGGTTAATCCTCCAGCTACTATTCTGATCTTGATTATTCCTTAATCCTATTCTAAACTGTTTCTGTTTTCTTTGCAGCCTGGCACATTGGCGGTGTTGTTTGCCCACTCTTTCATTTGATTTACCCCTCTGATCTTGTAAGTTCGAAACAGCAGTGGGGCGTATCAAGGGAAAGATCTCCCTCTGTGAGGAGACTTGGGCCAGTTCTGGTCCAGGTTATACTACAAACGGTACCCACTCCAAATATCTGGTCTTGTTTTGGTGAGTATTGACAGAATCAGAAGACATGGACGCATCTGATACTCTTGCTACTCTCATGCAATTGGTCTCTGATCTCCTTACTGACATGTCCTCAGCTCATGATTCCTTACGTCATCAGATCGATTCCCTACAGGATCTTGTGCAGTCTCGAACACGAGGCAAAGACCCAGCTGGCGCTGCAGCGTCCAGTTCAGGAAAGGTTTACTGGTGATCCCAAGTCTTACCGCACATTCATAAACCAGTGTTAACTATATTTCTTATGTCGTCTCGCGCTGTTCCCTGTTTCCACCACCAAAGCGGCATTTGTTCTGTTTTTATCTCAGGGGCACTAGAGCTGCTTGGGCTAATCCCTTGTTGGAATCCAATAGCTATGTTCTGTACGATTGTGATGCTCTAATCACAGCAATGAATAGGGTTTTTGACACCAGATACAAGAGGAAACCTACAGACCTGGAATTCCTGAATCTCCACCAGGGGGTACGGCTTTACTGACCTATCTCGCAAGATTCAATCATTTAGCTGCCGAGACTGGTTGGCCTGAAGAGAAGCAGGCAGGCATATTCTATAAGGGCCTCACTGATGATTTAAAGGACACCTTGGTGACTGTCCCGGTGGTGCCAATGAGTTTCTCAGAATTGTTGGACTTAGTACTCCAGATCGATGCTCGGTAAGTTGAGAGAAGTAGTGCAAAGAAGCCTACGCTCCCAATTGCTTCACATCTTCATACGTCTCTGCACTCTCAAGCAGGCTCTGAACCTTTGCAGATAGGGGGTGTTCGTGGTCCATTGACCACCACCGAGAGAGAACATTGACGCAAGAACAACCTCTGTATGTACTGTGGTTCTCCGGAGCATTACTTGTGTAACTGCCCAAAGAAACCTATCCCAAAACCGGGAACCTCCAGGGCCTGGCAATAGAAGGGGTCCCTCTGCCGGGTGAGTTCCTGCTGGACTCTCGCACTACAGCTATTTCCTCTGCGTTTTGTCTCTTCATCTCCCTTTTTGTGACTTCTGACGACCCTTTACGGGCCCATTCAGTTGTTGATTCAGGTTCCACGGGTAACTATATGGACCTTCAGTTTGCCAGTGATTCCGGGGTCCCTAGCATTTCTAAATCCAAACTAGAACCAGTCTGGTTTCTGGGTTGGTAACAGAGCAGACTGTCTCGCTACGCATGAAAACCGATGAAGGACATCGAGTACCTTTCCTTTCCTTCGACCTAATCACAGCACCCCAATTCAGGGTGATCCTTGGCCTGCCATGGCCACAGCTACATAACCCTGCTATTGACTGGGCATCACAGGAGATACAGTTCCCTTTGCCATTTTGCAACAATCACTGTTTCGAGTTCCATGAAATCACACGGAACACACCATGACAGGCTTTTATTAAAGCCACTCCTATGATCGGTTCAGTTTCTTCAAAACCCATTTCTGCAATTCCGTCTGAGTATTTTTCCTTTGTGGACGTCTTCAACAAGGGTACAGCGGAACAGTTGCCACCTTACCGCCCCTATGATCGCACCATCGATCTGCTCCCTGGGTCCAAGATCCCTTCCGGTTGGGTGTACTCTCTCACACTCAAGGTGGATCAAGTGCTAAAAAAAAACACATCAACAAATCTCTCATCTCAGGAATCACCTGTCCATCAAAGAACTCTGCTGCCTCTCCTTTGTTCTTTGTGTCTAAAAAAAGGAAGTGGACTTGAGGCCAAGCATTGATTATAGGGCTTTAAACGCCGTCACGGTCAAGAATGAATACCCATTGCCACTCATTTACGTACTGTTAGACCAACTGGGTTCCTCGGGCATGTTTACTAAGCTGGATTTACTTGGGGCTTACAATCTGGTCTGTATCAGAGACGGGGATGAGTGGAAAACGGTATTCAAGACCCGTTATGGGTTATACGAGTATCTTGTAATGCTGTTTGGCCTTTGCAAAACCCCTGCCATGTTTCAGTATTTTATGAATGACATCTTCCATGACATGCTGGACCAATACGTCATTATCTAATAACACGGTCGACATCCTGGTCTACTCACCCACCTACAAACTACATGTCACACACGTCTGTTCTGTTCTTCAACGGCTGACGGAACACCACCTTTTTTAATCAAGGCTGAAAATGCATTTTCAATACCACTGAAGTCGAGCTCTTGGGATATGATCTGACGGACCGTGGGGTTAGGATGAGCCATTCCGAAGTCAAGGCGGTACTCAACTGCCCCATTCCCTCCTCAACTAAGGCCTTACAGTCTTTTCTTGGCTTTTCCAACTTTTATCGTCGTTTCATCAATTCCTATTCTTTCATTGCTGTGCCTCTGACTGCCTTAACCAGCTTGAAGATGCCTTTTCACTGGAATACCGACGTAGAAGAGGCCTTCAACAACCTCAAGTCAGCATTCATTGATGCCCTGGTTTTGTAGCATCATAATCCCGATCTCCCGTTTTTTGTTAAGGCCGATGTTTCCGGCATTTCGGTGGGAGCCATTCTCTCCCATCAGTGTTCCTATACCGGCAACATCCACCCAGTTGACTTTCATTCCCACAAACTCATGACCTATGAACGCAACTACACGGTTACTGAACGGGAATTATTGGCAGTCAAGGATGCTTTCACTAAGTGGAGACACTTCCTATTGGGTGCCCGTCATACTGTTACATTGTTTTCAGACCATCGCAGCCTTTTGGCCTTTAAAACCATGAATTGTACGACTGCCAGGCATTCACGTTGGCACCTTTTATTCTCTCCGTTTGATTTTATCATTACCCACCCTCCTGCTCGTCTGCATGCAAAGGCAAACGCTCTCTCTCGCTTGAATACTGACCTTTCCACAACCGCCACAGAAATCCCTCATGTTCCTCCTAACCAAGTCGCATGCTGCTGTACACCACAACCGTCGCTTAGGAAATTGATCCAAGAATGGGTTTCCCTTAATCCAGTCGAACTCCAGGGATTGAATCTGGATGTCTTCAATGGCCTACCTTACATCCAACTGAGGATCTATATCCCCTACTGATGAAACCCATTCCTGTGCTTTGCAGTGGTCTCATGACTCCTTGATTGCCACACACCCTGGTCGGCATAAGTCCCTTGACTTGTTACATAGATGGTGTTGGTGGCCTTCTATGTCACGGGATGTAGTGGATTACATCTTTTGTTGCGCAATCTGCACCCAATGCAAAACCGCTCATAGCAAACCCGTAGGGCTGTTATAACCCCTTCCAGTGCCCCATAAAACATGGCACATGATTTCTATGGACTTTGTTGTGGAACTTCCTCGAGTACAGGGGTTTGATACCATCTGGGTGGTGGTCGACTACTTTACTAAAATGCATTGTTCGTCCCTTGCACTGGCCTTCCTTCAACTCCTACATTGGCAGATCTCTTCCTCAGGCATGTCTTTCGTTTTCTTGGCTTACCCTCGGTCATTGTTACGGATAGAGGCTCTCAATTCACTTCTCATTTCTGGAAAGCCCTGAGTTCCTCTTTTCATATCGAGGATAGGTATTCCAGCGCTTACCATCCACAGCCCGATGGACAGACAGAAAGATTAACTCCACTCTGGAACAGTACCTCCGTTGCTTGTGTCTGCAGTATCAGGAAATCTGTTTGACTGTCTTCCATTCCACAGAGTTCGCTTACAACAACTCTCTTCACTCCTCAACTGGTGTGCCCCCTTTCACGCATTGTATGGTCAACACCCCAGATCCTTTACCTTGGATCCGTCCATCCCATCAGACAACCCAGCTGCACATGCCTGTGTCCGTGACCTGGTGTCCTTGCACAGAAATATCTGTGTGCACCTCACACAGGCGCAGGAACAAACTAAGCAGTTTGCAGTCTCCCACCTCTCAGCAGCACCAGATTACCAGGTGGGCATGTGAATTTGGTTGTCCATCCGAAATCTTAAGATACTGTTCAAGAAGTCGCTCATACCATGCTATGTTGGTCCATATACCATCTCGTCTCTGATTAACCCAGTTGTAGTGCGCCTGGAATTTCCTGCCTGTTGGTGGGTGCACCCAATAACGCTCAGTGAAATAAATGCGGCAATAAAGGACCTTTCTGGCGGGAAGGCCCCAGGATCTGACGGGTTGGGAGCCGAATTATATAAGGAGTTTGTGGAGACCCTTTCGTCCTGCCTCATGGCGGTGTGGACTGAGGCCCAGGACACCGGCGCCTTGTCAGAGTCAATGCGTGAAGCAGTTATAACACTACTGTTAAAGCCCGGGAAAGCACCTCAAGACTGTGGTTCATACCGACCGCTCTCACTCATCAACACGGATGCGAAAATCTTTGCCACTATTCTAGCTTCCCGACTCAACCCAGTGATGCCCTACATGGTGCACGAGGATCAGGCGTGATATGTCCTGCGGCGGTCAACGGCATCCAACATCCACAGATTCTACAATATACTAGCAGAAATCCCCCAAGACTATGAGGAGGTTGCCATATCCTTAGATATGCGGAAGGCCTTTGACACTGTGTATTGGCCATTCCTGTTCAGAGTGCTGCATAATTATGGATTTGGCCCTAATTTCATTAAGTGGGTGCGACTTCTGTACATGCATCCATATGCTAGAGTGTTGGTGGATGGGTCCCAATCCATAGTGCTGGAGCTGGCGGGGGAACAAGGCAGGGATGTCCACTTTCCCCATTATTGTTTGTACTTGTAATTGAACCTCTAGCCGATTTCATGAGGACGCCACACACAAGAGCGGGTATCCCTATAGCTGGGCATATAGAGTTGATCACGCTCTATGCGGACGATATTATGCTTTTGTGCGGAACCCTGAGAAATATCTCCATACAGTGTTAGAAGCTGTCCAGGAGTTTGGGAAATACTCCAGTCTACGGCTGAATATTAATAAGTCAGAGATGTTTCCGCTAACAGATGGCGTGAGCCCACCAATTGACCTACACGGACTCCCCTGCGTACCCCAACTGGTTAGATGTTTAGGGGTGGAAAAGGCACGTACTGCCAGTTTGGTCCACACACTCAGCTATGACGCTTTAGCCATGGTGGTATGCACCAAACTCGATTGCTGGAACCACCTACCTATTTCACTAATGGGTCGGTTGGCACTAGTTAAAACGATCATATTGCCCAAACTCTTTTACCTCTTCAGCACAATACCACTCTGGCCAGGTAGACTCTTCTTTGAGAAAATAACAGGTGCCTGCTCTGCCTTTGTGTAGAAGAGCAATGTGAGGGCCGGCTGGCGTCGCCTCACGCAACCTTATGAGCGGGAATGCCTTGCGGCTCCTGACTTTGAGGCATATTACCTCTCCCCCCAGGCATATCTAGCCGTGAACTGCGTGAGGGGTGCACCGCAAACCTCCTACGTGGATCTGGAAGCACGGGGGGGACAAGGGCCGCATTACTGCATGGGGTAGCCACTGGGACGAGGGGAAACTACAACCATCTGGACTTGAAACTGGCCATGCAACAAGCATGGGCAAGATTAACATAGCAACCCCGAAATGTTGTCATGTACAGTCCCCATCCACCAATCTGGAATGCGCCCTACCTGGCCCGTCAGCAAACAGAGCACTATCCGCACACTGGGTGGAGGTGGGTGTTATACAGTTTGGAGATCTGTATCACAATGGCCTGTTTATGCCTTGGGAGGACATCAAACTTCAGATAGGGGATACCCCACTGCAGAAGCTGCAATATTTTAGACTCTGATCGGCAATTGCTGTAGTATGGGAGGGATTCCCACAAGAGCCAGTCACATCCATGCCTCAATTACATAACTTCCAATGGGACGATCAAGAAAACGGCCTCAGCATTGTATAAAATGGCATTGGAAACAAGAGGGGCCCAGGTGTTCAATGTTAGGGGCGACTGGGAGAGGGACCTAGGGGCTACATTCACAGATTCGCACTGGTCACAACTGTGGAGCCTCAGGAATCAGGTATCGCTTAACTCCAGGTTTCGGCTAATTCACTTAAAAATATTAAACAGCGTGCACCTTGTCACAGCTCGCTTGAAAATAATGTTTACAACAGCCACAGGGAAATGCCCTAGGGGTGGGAGCGAAGAAGCCGACCTGATACACATGTTATGGTCCTGTGGGAAGCTCTTTGAATATTAGGGTTGGGTCTGCAAGGCACTTGAGGCTATGGTGGAGCAGTCGGTGGAATGGGAGCGAACAATATGTTTATTGGGTTGTGTACTCAAGCTGAACGTAGTTAAGCGCAATCTTGTTAACACTGGACTCCTACTGGCCGAGCACACCATATTAATGAGGTGGAAGAGCAGGGCACCCCAACACTTGTGGAATGGGTAAATGACATGGTGTGGGCGAATGACCAGGAGGAAGTATACTCCAGCTTACTTCCCTGCACCAACAGACTAAGGGATACATGGGGGGATTCCATCAATACCTGACCAACAGAATGAATACGAACGATAGTGAAAACGGAACAGTGTAAATGCTCTTCAATATAACATGCCTGTACACTGCTTTTATGATACTACCCGTGTAAATGTGAATCTGCTGAACTAATGCAATGTGGTATTTCTGTGCAACTTAAATAAAGGTTTAAAAAGAAAACTCACCATTTGGCTGGTCACTTACCTTTGCCTTGATAAAGACCCTGTAAGGGTCGAAACACATGCTGGCTGAACACATAATAAATGGCAACTAGCACTTTACTTGGTGTCCATCCACAATTTTGTGATGGATTCTAATTCTAAATGACCAGCGCAAATTAGCACAGGCTCCTTGTGTCCTATTATTCATGAGGAATCAGGTAGCCAATGACTTTTGAGGAATCCTATGGTGGTTTGATCATGATACTGTAAGCTGTAGATGGGAGTTGTGGCTTTATTTTGGATGCTTTGAAGCTTTGCAATGGAGGAAAGAGGGATTCTGAAGCAGGGGCTAATGGTGTAGTCAAGCCTGGATAGGATGGTGGCTCTAAGGAGAAAAGGAGGCCTCCCCCAAAGCCCTTCTTCTAAAGTTCCAGAAACTTTTCAAGACTTTCCTTTTCTCCTCTTCCTTCCATCTCTCTCTCCCTTGCTAACTCTCCCTCTGCTGCTACAACTGGGGACTGGTTCTTCAGAGTTCATACAGGGGCCAGACCAACCCCCATCAGTCCCCTCTACATCCTGTTTTAAGCAATTGCATCCAGGCTCCCTTTTCCAGACTAGCCCAACCTGGTCAACCCTGCTAACCGCACTCATCCTCCCTCTCCCCCTTTTCCCCTGGCACTTGCCACCTTGGCCCTCCCAGCACTTCCCTGCCCCTTCCCAGGGCACCCCACTCCTGCACTAATCCATCTACCCTCTGACCCCCTGCACTTAACACTGTCTCAAGCACTTGCACTGTAGGATTGTCACAAGGCCTATATAACCGTTTTTTGTTGTTCTACGCTCTTGATTCCCTTGACCTCAACCCAAACCTCCCCACCCCGGCCCTCCTTCTTGTCTGGTGGTGCCTGGAAACACTTGTGTATAGGCACCATACAAATGTCCAATAAAAACAATATATATATATATTCTGGTTATGGTAGAATTGTAGGTGTGCTTCTACAAGCAATTTTGGCAAAAGAATACACAGTTACAGAGAATCTGCTTTAGTTTATGACTTTTTCTGAGATGTGCGTGGAAACAAGGACACATAAAACATTGAAGAGGGCATGGGGTGTGCAGATGGCTTTGCGGAATGTCTCTTGTCCCCAGGAAACAGAGCATAGAAATCCACCCAGGACACGAGCGGGTCTCCTAAATGACCACTTAACCCAAGTCTTGAAGCTCTCTTGCAATGGTTGAAATGCCCTGCCGCCAGCCCTCAAGGGCCCCAGAGTGGATCAACGCCTGCGTATGTCTCTTGGTGGTGAGAGCACAATAGGACTCCCACAATATTTTAACAGGGCCCCCACACTTTGTGTTCCACGCTTTCCAGCTCCGCCAAACCCTCCTTCTTTGTTAAGACCAATTAGTTATGCCCAGGATGTATAAGTGCTGTAATACGGCGCGAATCCGCAGGAGTGAATGCTGAGATATGCCAATGGGAATCAAAGCGCTGGCTCACTGGGGGCAGCGTCATTGCCGCCGTAAGTGCATTAATCAAATGATCCATCTCCGAGGGGCCAGCCTTTAGTGTTTCACGCCGTCGGTGGGATTATGAGCAATCAAAGCACATGACGACCTTCAGACGTGTTCCATTTAATGCTAATGTATTTTTTTGCAGCGGTAGGCTGTGCACTTAACAGCACTTGAACTCTCTCTCTCGGGAGTTCTTTCACATATTCACGCACTCAGAGTTTCGCACCCAAGCCCCCTGATGTCCATTAAACTGACTGACGTATCACCAATATTTTCTGGCAGCCATAAAATAAGTCTGTGCGGAGACAGGAGGTAAACAGCTCATTTTGAGGCCGTTCCCAGTCAAATCAATATTTACAATCTGTTAAAATGGCTTTCACATCAGAGGCACAACAGCACAACTCTCATTAACTTTGACATATTGTATTCACGCTGTTGCGCTTTACTTCTGTTGCGATCAAAATCAGTCACGTGTTTACAGGAGAGGGGCCAGTGGTTGAAGTGTTCCGAAAAAAGTAGTGGAGCTGTGGTCTCAGCAGGGGAGAGGATGGGAGGAAGCATAGTACAACATTTGACAAGTGTTGCAGCCGGGGCATGGCAATAGGCTAAGTGAACCCTTACTAAGGCTCCTATTACAACTTTACACTTGTGATGAATCTAACTTCCGGGGCACCAGTGGTCCAGGGATGAATATCGGTTTCTAAACCATCTATTAGCCCCACACCTCTAGTACACCAGAAGGAATCCAAACAGATTGAAAACACAAGCACATTTTATACCTCCTTGTCCAATTTGGTAACGTGGACGGAACAGCAGGCTTATCTCTGCAAGGTCGTGAATCATCGGTTAGTTGCAACACGGTAAAATACAATTATTACCCAATGATAAAAGGGACTGTGCAGTGAAGGTTGTATACACAATATCAACCAAACTACAAAATACAACCCAACCTGTAAAGGAATACAAAGGGCAGACAGTATCAAGAAGGAAAGGGGATACTGACAGGAGGGTAGTCAGAAAAGTAATTAATCACAATAGTTCAAGGATACTTGGTTTCAGCACAAAGGGAGCAATGGGTCGTAAAATGTCACTAGGGGCCTTTGTATGTACCTTGTGCTTGTAGAATTTCTTGGTGCTCAACAGTGTCACGTTGGTTTCAGGGCGCTTTGCAGCTTCTGCAACAGAGTTCAAGATGCGATACAGCTGCGGGTATCAGGCGGTAAGCAATTCAGTGAGCAAGGCTTTAAGGACGGCTGTAGGCTGGCCTACATGGCGGCTCGGGGTCAGGAATCGTCTCAGTGCTGGTTGGTGGGTCTGAAGCACTGGTCAAGGCGTCTCAGATAATGTTAGTGACTGCAGCGTGACAACAGTCAGGGTTGCAGTCATTTGCAGCTCGAGGGTCTTGACTGGCTTGAAAATGTCCTTAGGGCAGATGCTAGTTGATGTTTGTAGGTGCACTCCTCCTAGCTTCTTCACTGGGCTTGTGTCATCCTTTAAGGCGGAAGGCCAAAAGGTGAGGAGAGTGTTGCAGGCAATGGCCTTGTCCTTGGTTTGGTTCAGAGACTCTCTGGCACTTCCCACTTAGGAAGCTTGCTGCAGAGCCTAGCAGGGCATGCTGTACACTGGCTGGGTACCGGCTCTGGAGCTGCTGGAGGGTCCTCTGGATTTAGTATCTCCCTCTGTTCCCTGGGAGATGTTTAGGGGAGGGACCTTGCTTCCCTCTTGGAGTTCCTAGCCTTCCATCACTGCCAACTGTATACACATGTACCAGACATGGGAGCTCACTGTCATTGATACTAAGAGGCGGGAGCTGGCTTCAGGTTGACACAGATGCATATCAAAGGGCTAACAATTCCTGTCTTTTGTTAGCCCTGCGACAAGGCCTCTTGTGGGCCTGCTTAAATGAACTCTCATCAGTATACGTCACTGCCACCAGCAGGGCCAACAAAAGATAGGGACGGATCAATGAAGCCTTTGTTATTTAATTAGGCTGCCCTCCCCCTTTTGAGATGCCTTGATATACTCCTGGGTGTCACATTCCAAACATATGGGACAGGGAGGACAGCGCCTGTAGGCTATGTCCACCCAGAGTACACAGGTCCATGTGTATGTCGTGCAGTGAGCATAGGAAATGTGTGCAGATTTGCCCCACACATTTTCCAGAGGTTGACCTACCCTCATTTAATTTCATAACAATTTTGTATTAAAAACCCAGAACAGAATGGTGAATATGGTTGTACAAAGTAGAGGAATGATAAACAGAAATAAATAAAAGAACCGCTCCTGATCGTTCCTACCCACTTCGATCACTAATAGGGCCATACCTGTCCTAGTGAACTCCATAGGAAAGCCATTTAAATCCCAGAGTCGTCTCGTCATTGGCTCACTCTCCTTCTCCACTTTGTTCCCCAACATGTAGGTCAAAAACGAATGTGAAGAATTGTTATACAGATTTTTAAATCGAAGGGACACATTTTTTCAAGAAGTATAGCATTGATGGGCTATGCATTCCTAAATGAAACTCCCACCAGTCACACTATGACGCTGGGCCTGTATGCAGGCCCTCAGTGCAGTCAGTGTTGGCCGTCCTAACCAGGGACATATTTGGCAGTGTTGTAGCATCTGGCTCTGATGGCTTCTCCGTAGCTGGCCTGGTGACAGCATAGGGCGTGCAAGGCTCCCTACTCATGGCCATCTAACCAGCTAAAGACTTTTTCCATTTTGTGGGTGCACCAGCAATATTCAAATTATCTTGAAATGGATATAAGTATTACAAGTGTCTCAATATCTAGCAAGAATTAAAAAGTTATTCAAGTACCATATATTTTCAATAGTTAAGCATTGATGTCCTTCTTCAATATCCGTTATTTTCAGTTCACAAAATGGTTGCAGTTTTTGGTTTGTATTTGGTCAACCTACCACCAGATCACTCAGAGGTCCCCATTCTGCAGGGCTGCTTTTGGGTTAGGCTCACCTGGATTTTCGGTTAATTAGTCGACAGTAGCACTCATGGACAGATATAGCTCAAGGACTACAGCACTAGAGCCTAAACATACAGCGCCAAGGATTCCAGCAATTCTTTGGGGTTAAATGTGGAGGGTGGAAGACAATTACACTTTAAAAATGACATGTAAAATATTATATTCCAGCCTTTAGGACATTTCTGAAAGTTGGTGTGCGGCGTCCTGGCTTTGCTCTCCTAGTTTCTGTACAATCAGTGGGATCAAAAAGGTTGGACCCGCTGCCTAAGCAGCACTGAATCCCTCAAGGATCGATCCTATCACCAATGTCATCTTTATATGGAACCTTTGGGAGATCTGATTACCTAGTCGGGACTCATGATGCACCAGTATGCTGAGGCCCCTTGGCTCTCTCTTAGGGTGTCATCACCATCTAACATCCTGGATTGGATGTATCTATGGGCTATATAAAGCATGAACCTAGCTATGAAGCAACGCATCACTGTTGATGGGGGAATGAGCTTAGGGGGTTACAAGTAGAATGCAGGAGTGGCCAAGAATCTGCAATGGGTAGCATTATTATGCCGAGGGAGGATCTGTCCCATTTTAAGTGCATCTGGAAAAGTGGCTTCTGTGTGGATGAATTGTTGACATTGAGAAGTGGTGAGAGTGCTTCACCAGTGCAGATCTTCGCAATGAAGACGGTGTCAGGCTTGTGACACAGGTTGCGTGCCAGAAGCGGGGTCAGATGCGTTCTGTTATCCTTCCTGCAGTGGCAAGTAACACCCATCCCTTGTGCAGGCAGACATATCGTGGGTCTCATGTACGTTCCTCTCATGAGTCTCCTAATTTCCTTATTTAGAAACACTCTCTGACTCGAGGGTGTTGCAGGTGGAAGTTGCCGTGGCAACTCTGACATCCACTGCATGCTCGGTACAACACGCTCCCATATGACGCTGCTTCTGATTTTGAAAAATCACGGCTTTTGTTTCTTGTCCAAATCATTGCGTTACCTTGTTTCAGACCTTTTCTCTTGCCCTAACGGAATTGCCTTTGTCCTACCCTGTATCTTGACCTTGTGACTATTTTGAACGAACTTTGGCTCTGCTTACGGATATTCTACACTCTTGCTGATTTTGTCTCTTATTTTCCCGCACGGCCATGACCCGGACTGCTCACACGGACCGTCTACCTTCATCAAGTTTGGTTTCCTGGATTACCGCACGACAACTCGGACTGTTCCCTGGACTGATTTGGTAACGCCGGAAGACAGCATTAAGCAATGTCGTTTTGGGAGCATCACAAGTGTGTCTCTGCCAAACTATTCACCGCGCTTGGACTAGAGACTTCCACAAGTGGCGCGCACTGTCGCTAGGCATCCTCATTCCATCGGGACAGGTGGTGCCAGGAACTAGAGACTAATACCACTAACCATATTAGGCGTCTGCGTGCCGTCGTGTTTAGTTTCTGTTTGGTTGAGTACACTTGATGCATCAAATGAACCACGTGTCCACTGGCTTCCATACTTAATTTTCCTTTGCATAAAAACACGGTAATTCCCATATCATTGTATTTGATACTACGTCCACCTCTCATAAGCCATAACACATTAGTTTGCTCTGTCTCGTAGGTTCTACATTGAGGAGGTTAGCAGACAGAAACATTCCACCGCTATAGAAGAAAACCCAACTCAATACAGGTTAGAAAAAGACCTCTCTCTGTGTTGATCCATATTGCCTAATCATAGTACAGTCAAGTGACCGTGTTATTTGTTCCTTTACTGTGTGCCTGTGTTTCGTGCTGTGTTCCATCTTCCAATTAATTGATGCCTCTGCATGTTTTACTCATTCAGAGAGATACATTGGTAGGAAGAACTCTTCAGCTAAACTTCGAGTTGAACTACCCAGATTCTGACAGAAGGGAGTATGTCCACTTTATGGGTAGTGCTGTTGTGGGCTGAAAAAGTATATGTCACCGTTTCTGGAGTAATTTTCCTCAATTCTAAATAGCTTAATTGGTTGCAGGCGCATATGGGCTGGGCGTCGAGGTGTGTTTGGAGCTGTCAGTGAGTTCCCTTATATTGTCTATTTTGTCAGTTGATAATGTTGAATGTGTCAGTGGATTGAGGTATTATAGAGCCTGACAAAGGGTTGATGCAGTGCTTCATGGCTTGGAAGATCACTCTCTCTGTGTTGAATACTTGCATGGTGGTTGTTGTGTAGTAGTTTGTTTTGTCTGTGGTGATGAGTGACCTGTCTGATGAATGGAGGGTCCGCAGGGTGATGAGGCCTTCTTGTTAGTGGGTTTGTCTCCACCACTTTCTAATCTGTGGATGATGTGCTTGCTGTCAAAGAAGTGTATTGGCGCATTATAAAAACCCAATGAATAAATAAAAAAAATACATACAATTTTTTGTTGACTCGAGGTTTCAATGCTGCATGAGTCCTGGTGGTCTCGGTGGGCTTGAGTGTGCCGAGGTGTGCATTGGCATTCTCTGAAGGGTCTGACATGAAGGCCAAGGTGAATAGCAAAAGACTGTATTGAGGGTTGTACACAAACCTTGACACTAACGATGCAACACAGCCAAACCTCTATCAACTTTCTTGATATCAATCTTTTCGTCCACAACAATACGGTAAACGCTACTTTATACACCAAGCCTACATCAGTGAACAGCACCCTTTTCACAACCAGTAACCACCCGTCTCATGTTATCAACAATATCCCATTTGGAGAACTGTTAAGACTTTAACAAAACTGTACCAAAAATGAAGACTTCGAGCAACATGCTGCTAAAATGAAGAATCATTTCAAACAAAGGGTTTACACTCCAACTCTCATCAACAAAAGTTATCAAAAGACACATGAAAGAACAAGAGAACAACTTTTACTAGACAAAACACCTAGACAAGCCAAAATTAGTCCACAAAAAAATCATATTCATCACCACGTACAGCACAAACAGTCAGATCATCAAAAAAATTCTATCTAAAAACTGGGATATCCTAAAAGTGGATCAGGATCTGAGTGCAATTCTGGATGACAGCCCAACGATCACTTCCCGTAAAGCACGCAGTCTTAGAGACCAACTTAGTCCATCACATTTTCAATACAAACAACCGGAGTCCAACAAACCAGCCCCAATGTGGCTCCAAGCACCCTTCCAGGGTAATTTCAAATGCAGACAATGCCAAATATGCCAATATTCAGCCAATGCCAAGAAAACCATTGAGATGCCTAATGGGAAATCAACTCACATTAATCAACTTATCAATTGTAATACCTCCAGTGTAATCTATGGCATTGAATGTGTATGAAAGAAAAATTATATTGGCAGTACCATTTGGAAACTTAAATTTAGAATTAGTGAACATATAAGAACAATTATCAATCAGGACATAAGATCACCTTTGGCAGCGCATTTCATAACCAATCACACACAGGAGCAACTCAGTACACTAAGATTTTATGCAATTGAAAAAATCAGTCCTCCGCCAAGGGGAGGCAGCGTTGAGCAACTCTTACGCAAGCAAGAGGCGAAATGGATCACACATGCCATTTGGGTCTAAATTCAGACCAGCAACGTTTTCATTTTCTATAATCAAGTTTTCAATATAAAGTACACTAATGAGAAGAATACCCAGTAAAGAACACCATTGAAATATATCTGTGTCAAACTATAAAAATTGCCACCTCTAGATGTATTAGAGCTATATAAGAATTTTGTTATTTATGTCACTATGAATATCTTAGTAGGAGTACCATATGTTACTACACCGCAAATTTTGACATTCTCGTTATCATGGAATATCACAGAAGAAGTAATATCAGATGTTGTATATCCAAGTAGTTGTATTTCCAACGCTATTAACAGATCTACTTTTAGCAAACTGTAAAATTACATCAGGTTTAACATTGCATAAATCTATAGCTTCTATATTTTGTGCATCATAACACTCAATGGGCCTCATTACGATTCCGGTGGTAGACATGCCGGAAAAACCGGCAGGCTGCCACCGGACCGGTAATACCTTTCCGCCTCTGTGATTGCCGGAATCAACAGGGCATTACAACCCAGGTGACCCGGTAATTCTGGAGGCGGAATTCGTAAATCCCCATTCCAATGGAGTCCCATAGGATGCATGGGGATGGGGACCATGGAAACTCATGCAGCATTGAAACACTGGTTCCGTCTATGACAGAGCCAGTGTTTCCATGTCCCCATACAGGCGGGTGGTGTTACTCCCACTAGGTCAGACCTAGCGAGAGTGACACCTCCCGCCTGCAGGACTCGGAATCAGCCAGTCCGGAAACAACGTTGGCGGCAGATTTACCGCCACCTTTGTTTCTGGACCGGCTGACTTGTAATGAGGCCCAATGTCACTTACGACCCATCACAGACAGTGGGGCACACTGCAAACATACCAACATAGCCAGATCAAAATGTTTCTATATTTAGATTAAGACCATGTACATTCCCTATAAGGCAACACATCCCGTCCCAAAATGGTGGTTTCACATTAGCGTGATGACGTCACAGCGCACGTTGACGCAGTGATGTCATTGCGCTATATAAATATCACGCATTAGCTCGCAATTATATGGCGACCACACCATCCACGATACTGGCTATCCTAAAGAAAGAATTAATGCGATAAGGTAAGGCTTTCTTACTTTTTGCCTTTACAAGGGCAATATTGGATATGATAAAGGGTTTTTCTATTACAGTTTAAGTAGAACTGCTATTAACTATTTCTGACTTCCAAACCTGCCACCCCTTTACTTAACACACATCACCAATTGGTTCTATTGCAGGATTGGGTCAGGAAAAATAATATGACTATCAACTATTTGGGCCCAATTACTATACCCATTCCTGCCCATCCAACAATGACACTAGTAAGTACCATTTTCTCTATCTAAAATAGAAATATTGATTGCATAAATCACAGTGGCCCCACAACAATCACACATATTGTATTTCAGGTTGTCCACAGACAACACTAAGGACAACATTCAATTATCTTCAAATACTGTAAAAAGAGATTTACTTTGAAACACCATTATTGTTTATGTTGTTACTGCGCCTCCTGAAGAACTGCCCTACAAGGGCAGGGAAACACGTGTTGAGGTTCAGACAAATCAGCAGTTCAGGACAATTATTAATCAGTTAAATCAACTGACAGATTGATGTTCTAAAGTAATTTCAGTGAACACAATTCAAAAGACGATGTACTGTTTATGGAATTGAAATTTGGTTATTTTCTTTAGTTCTTCATCATTTTGGAAATTAAAAAAACTATAATTCACTGCAGTCTGCCTGAATCATTATTAGCACCAATCCAATTGTTTTTTCTACAAACAAAAAACCTTTTTGACATATCTTAAGGTTTAAGCGCAACTCAGTACTCCAATCAGTATTCTTGTACACACACCTTATTTAAAATGTGGTAGTAAAAAATGTTGTAGGACTCAGTTACAGAATGTTTATGTAATTAAAGGGAGCAGGGGAGACAATTATGTCTTTGACACATCAAGTCATTTCAATAATTGCTAATGAAAGTGCAGCGTATTCAATTGACAGACACTCCCGCCCCCTGCACTCGCATATACTGGAAAATCATTCAATGATTGAAAAGATTCTAATTATAATACCATCAATTGCTCATTCAAGTATTCATATATTCGACATTTATAAATAGACAATAATTCAACATATACAGAAATACACCCTTTAATTACATAAACATTCTGTAACTGAGTCCTGCAACATTTTTCACTGCCACGCTTTAAATAAGGTGTGCATACAGTCCTCAATACAGTCTTGTGCTATTCGCTTTAGCCACCATAAAAGTGGGGTGACACTTTGTTGAGGGATGCACCCTGTACTCCATTATGTCATTTTCCAAAATAAATTTGTTAACGAATAAACATGCAACTACTCTAGCTAGCATTTAGTGAAGATGAAGCAGCACAGAGACTAGATCTCATTGAAGATACAGAACATACAACGACCTCATCAGAAAGCCCATACAAATGTACTTATAACTTAGAGAGACTCATTAAGAGAGAGAGATCTCCCAGAAATTGCACGCTTCAACTTTAGCTCATTACTACAAGGCTAAAGAATTCCAATAGGTCTAAAAATATACCTACGGCCAACTCTGTCTAAAGAAAACAGAGAATTTGTAAAATGGTGGGAACAGATCTTAAACAAACGTTAATTGGATTTAATATTATTAACAATTGAAGAATTGGCCAAGTCACTTTCAAAGATAGATGAAGAAATCACAGAGCTCAAGGAACAACTGAGCATACTGCTATCTGCTGAAGACCTAACTAAAATATTAGAAGAGACCAACAGAAAGTTAGATACATATAAAAAAGAAATTGAACAAAGAAAGATCAGAAAATTTAGGAGAGACACCCTAGACTATTCGTGAGATATAGTATTTACGTTGCAGGACGTATACCATCAAAAAACATCATCAAACAAACAACCTTTCCAGCCAAGGCAACCGAGCTACCTAAAACAGAAAATGACCCTTCAAGTGACACTTCCGGGAGGAACGACTCATCACCCATCATTGAGTCGACATTAGAAGCCAGGGACTCATGTCTACCTACACCACAAGTACCCACATGATCCGGTGCACCGGTTCATTTATGCACAGAAAAAGAAGGTTGAGGAACAAAAAGAAGACAACCAATTAGTCATCAACATTTCCAATAAAAGATTTTCAAAACAGGAACTTAGCCTTCTTGGATTAGGCCTCTCCTTCATACCTACAAATAACACAAGCATGTTTGAGGAGCATGTGAACATGTTTAAACTAACAAGGAAAATGCGTCTGAAAATCTTTTTTGATTCAGTACAACCTTTTGAAGGAAGATCCAACATTTATGATTATCTTGAAATGAAACCGAAAAGCACTTTTAATCCCAATGTGCATAATTTAGGACTATTTCTCTTTGAACACGCTATGCTGAAAGACCTGAAATGGATCAAATTACTCAGACAGAGGTACCCTGAATTTAAGGAAACATCAACATAGATCATTACAACAATTGGCTAATGACACCACCATTACGGTCAAATCTGCTGATAAAGGAGGCGCAACGGTAATTATGGGCAATATTTTTTACAATCAGAGCTGCTTAGACCTTTTAAATAACAGGGACACCTGTCTAGTACTTGAACAAGATCCAACTAATGATATCAAAACATTAATTGAACAAGTACTTAATAAAGCACTGCATGAAGATTGGATTAATGACAAAGCTAAAGACTATTTAATGAACAAATATCTAATCATGCCAGTGTTTTATGGATTCCCTAAGATCCACAAAAACCTAAACTCTCCACCACTGCGCCCTATAGTGTCAGCAACCAACAGCATCTTTGAACCCCCTGGACAAATATGTAAATAAGATCCTGCAACCAATAGTACAAAAAACGACAATATACTTGCGAGATACAACACATTTTTTTAAGGTACTCGAGAGTATAACTGAATTTGAAGAAGGTTGGACCATTTCTACTCCACACGTACAGAGTGTATATAACTCATTACCGCACAGTGAGGGACTAGATTCCCTGGAATGGGCCCCCCTGAAATAAGATCATGTAAAATTAGCTGGCTAAAATTATTCTTCACAATAATTACTTTCGATTTCAAAAGACACATTACTTACAAATCTCAGGAACATCTATCGGCTCATCAATGGCCCCTGCATATGCTAATCTATTGATGTTTGAGTTTGAAACAAAATTCATCTTGGAACATCCACAATGGAAAACAAAATTACATTTATAGAAATGGTACATAAATTACATCTTCGGCATTTGGAAAGGAACCAAAGAGGAACTTGAGATGTTTATGTACTGTGCATTAAATTTACCACTGATATTGACATACCCAATATCAATTTCCTTGATGTTGTGATCAAACAAGTTGGGAAAAGACTAATCACTTCACTGTACCAGAAACCAACAGAAGTGAATAACACACTACAGTACTTCAGTTTTCATCCAGACCACCTTAAAGATAAGTTACCTTTAAGCACTTTTTTGAGGCTACTGAGATTGAACACAGATAACCAGACATACCAGACTAGCATGCACCAAATGACTGACAGTTTTCAAAAAAGAGGATATCCAAACAGAACACTAGAAAAGGCTAGAAATAGAAGCATAGAAAAATCAAGAGTGGAGCTCCTGGCACCCAAAATCCGTGAAGTAAATCCACCATTTCTCCAGATCATGAGATTTTTTAGGCCAAGTCACCAAATTAAACGCTTAATGAAGAAATATTGGAAATTAACAGGATTGGACCCACAGCTCTGCAAATTATTCCCCAAACCACCCATAATTGCATACACAAGAGGGAGAAACTTCGAAGATAATTTGGTCAAAGCAGAAAGGACTATGCAATCGAAACTTACTTTCTTGGGCAAACCTAAATTTGGGACATTTCCCTGTTTCCATGGCGGACATTGCAATAACATCCAAAAATGAAAACTAATCAGGCATCCATGCATGGGTATAAGATCAGCATCAAACAATTTGCCACTTGCAATTCGAAATTTCTGATCTATTGGTTAAATCTGCCCATGTGGCAAATACTACGCGGGACAAACGACTTGCAAAATCAAATAAAGGTTAACAGAACATAAGCAGAACATATGGACAATCAGACATCCAATGTCGCCAGACATTTCAATCAAATGTGACATTCAATTGCACAACTAATGTACCTTCTACTGGAAACCATAAGAACCCCTCCTAGAGGAGGTGATATACAATCCATACTAACAAAGAGGAAACTATTTTGGATCCATATATTAGATTCTATGGCCCCCATTGGGGCTAAATGAAGATTACTCACTGACAGCTTTCTTATAGACAGGTACATTCTTACATCAGTCCAGTTGATAGTTAAAGTCTTTTCTGACAATATGCTGATTGTACATCCTAACTATATGTACATTACTAACAGAGCTTATTGAGTCTGGGGCAACAGGTTACCATCATGATAGTTATGGAATATCAATGATTACTAGCATGTTATAATTGTTCAATTGCAAAATGTGACTGTGCATGCTGCTATCTCTTACTATCCACACTGTTCAGGATAGATCATATGTGTAAACTTCTAAATGTGTACTGTCATAAATACTTGTGAATCTTATGATGTATTTGAATTCTAATGTGAACAGTATATGCATATTCAAAGTGATGGTATACAAGATACGTGAAACAAACCTTCATGTCGTCTAAAATGTTGCCGTTATAAAGTTACATGAGGCATATGATATATTGGAACATTAATATGAAATGTACATTCATATCCAAAGTGATTCGGTACAATATATGTGAAACAGACCTTCATGCCGTTCTTGGATTCACACAACTAGTAACTACAGACCAGCATGCAACTGACCCCAGAATGTGGTTTATTGACAGTTTATGTTAGATTAAGATACTTAGAAAACTTGTGCAGATCACGGTTCCTTGAGATGTACATACACATCTTAGATACAACACACAGTGAAATCAGATAGCGAGTTTATCTTTGTGATAATATTCACTTTTCAGTGTCCTTCAGGCAATCCTTAGGACACTGCAAACACTTGCAGAAACCAAACAACACAATTACTCACCAAACTACACAGATACTCAGTTACAACACGCTGCTAGAGCAGCTTGAACAGAGATTCTCACAGATGACTGGAGCCGACACCGTTAAACTTCTTTAGTGAGTATTTCTTGGATTGATCCTATAGACAAATTGATCTCTAACGCCACTTTTACCCATAACTAAAATTCGGCACTCTATCCACTCCATCCACTTTGTGGAACTGTAATGCTTGCAACTACAACACTGCCAAAAGGGTACGCCTTTTTTAACATCTGCAGGCAATTTACTAGTTTGAAATAGATACGGATGAGATATTAAACAGCTTACAAACCTATTTTCGTTAGGCCAGATCACATCCGATGAACATGGCTATAGCATTGTCCACATGTCACCCAGTACTGGCAATCAGGTCCTACTCAATATATACCCTATTTTGAAGGAGGTTAATGAGGTAACATGGGAGTCTCTACTATCCATTTTATTTGTATTCATTATTTTTATAGGTTTTTTACCTTTTACTTAGAAACTGCTATTTCAGAAGAATAGCCTGACATTAAGGTGCCACAGAGATTCTTTGAAGTTTGCCATAAAACAGCCCAAACGACAGGTGGCAAGAGAAATAGCTCGGATGATGGAGCACAAGCATGTCCATCTGGGCCATACCAGCGACCAGCCTGACAGGTACACTTTGGAGCACCGCCACAGAATACAAACAATCCTAGACCAAAGTGTTTAGGAAAGCGCGTCAACAACAGAGGCAGACCGAGATCTCATACACAGTCCCCACAAATAAAATGCAGCAAAGGCAGGGGCTCCTGGCGACCAATCTTTCTCTAGTGATTAATCTATACACCCACCACTTATCACTAGAAGAAACAAAGATTTTCTAAAAGTGGCTTTCTTTTGTCCCCACAGCTGAATATGAACCATTTCAAACACAAATAGAAGTAACTCAGCTCATGCGAAATATAAGACTGAAACAATTCTTTTGGGAAGAGAAAATGGACACACAAGATCTGACTTGTCTACGACCCCCCTGTCAACTTTCTTTCCACCATCGCATACCAAAACTGCGGAATTATTTACCTTTGAGCAGGTTCTGATGAAGATCGAAATTGATCAAAAAAGAAATAGCTTTTGTACACAATAACTGTTCTACAGAACAAATGGCAGCCCTGAATGAGTAAGCTAACAAGAAACATGTCATAAAACCAGCGGACAAAGGGAGAGCAACAGTTATTATGAATACTGAAGATTACAACAATATGGTCAAGAAGCTAGTGCAAGAAGACAATAGTTATAAACCATTAGCCTTAAATCCAACAGCTGCCATTAGAGCTCAAATAGCTCTGATCATTGAAGAAGCAATATAAGAAGGCTATATCAGCGGGAGGGAATCTGCCTTTTTGACTCCTACTCACCATAGGCTTCCAGCCTTTTATGCCCTCCCAAAAATGCACAATTTCCGCCACCTGGATGACCCATCGTGTCTGGTATTAATTCTCTACTAGAACCCTTGTCACAATTTGTAGACTATTTTATCAGAGACGAAATTCCCAAAATGCAATCCTATGTTAAGGACTCTACGGCCATACTGAACTTACTACAGGCTATGACATTCAATGTCGAAGCACAATGGCTAGTGACCATGGACACTGAGTCACTATACACGAAGTTTCCAAAAATGGACACATTGGAATCTGTACCACGGCTCCTTGATGCAGACACCAAATTAGATATGAGACATGCCACCTTTATTAGACAACTGGCAGAGATTGCCCTTACTCAGAACTTCTTCCCACATGAAGAAAACTATTACCATCTGATCTCGGAGGAGGAAAGGGGTGGCAATGACACTACAGGCCATTCAGGCGAGTTTAGTATGCCCGGTGGCAGCCTTGGCCAGCTTCCTCCAGTAACGGCCGCCGTCGGATTCAGGGGCTCCATTACTGCTGCACAGGGACGGGTCCGCCTTAAGCTGCTTTCAGTTTAAGAAAATGATGGATCTGGCATTAGCGAAGATGGGGTTGACGGAGGGGTGGTTCAGGACTCATTCTTTCAGGACCGGGGCGGCCACCTCCACAGCGGTGGGGGGTTGGGAGCTGAAGAGATCAAGAAGATATGAATGTGTTCTTCAGGGTGTTTTAAAAGGTACATCAGGCCGGAGAAAATGTAAAGTAACATCCCATCTTTCATCTCCTTCTCGTTACCAGCTTCGCAAAGGAGGAGGAAGCGCTCCGTGCAGGTAGTGGGACACTCGTTCATTTCAAGGGCCGGGGCTAGATGGACACCACAGCAGGAGGAGCTGATGGCTGGCGAGTGCCGGATCTGGTGGCATGGGGTCCCAGGGATGAAATGGGCACAGCTGCAGGGGCTGATACGAAAGTTGCTGGGTAAGCAGCAGAGGCCAGATGTACTGGTCATCCACTTGGGGGGGGGGCGACTTGACTAACTTGGGGAGGGGGGTCTTGTTGAGGGACATTATGCGCTCATTGCAGGAAATATCAGCGCAGCTGGGAGAGACGGAGATCGTGTGGTCAGAAATAATTCCCAGGCCAGAATGGAGGGGAGCTGAGAGCCACACAGCAGTTGAAAGATCAAGGAAGAAGTTGAATTGTGCCATGTCTAAATTCTGCAGGGGCAGAGGCTTCCAACATATCAGACATGGCCTGATAAACTTAAAATCTCCGGAATACTTTTCTTAAAGATGGTGTTCATCTGTCGGCAATGGGAATGGAGCTTTTTTACTGGAATATATGTACAAAGCTCTTGGAGCTATAAAAAGGAAACAGGGGAAAGAGGAAGCCACGGTGGACAGTAACCCACCAAGTGGAATGGCGGTGTTTGGGCAACCGAGCACAAGAGACAGACTCCGAATGAGCCAGGAGGAAGCCGAAAGTGTTGTCGGGGGGAAATTCTGCCGGGGTCGGCCGGACCGTCCGCAGACCTCCGGGCAGGGAGGCCCCAACTCCTCCCGTATATCCCAAAAGAGATAGAGTATGAGACACACGCAAGAAGCAAGGTGACTCTGCTGTTTATTAGACAAAACGGCAGGGATGGGTCAAGGAGCGTACGCGTCGGTCCTGACACACACATAATCGTGGGGCTTGCAGGCCCTTTTTACCTTAGTATGACGCGCTACTTGCGTCACTTGGAAAGTTTAGCAAAAACCTATCTCCACTCTGGATTGGTTACTCGAGTGGTAGGGTTAGTATAGCGCACATATAGAGAACGGTGTTAGTGGCTGAGGGTTAGTCAGGTGGTATACCTGGGCTGTCCCTTCAATTTGATACATGAAAATTGTTACATGAAGACCTCCAAGGATTGGTCAATGTGAATGGCGTCAGTGATAAGAACCCCATGTTCTAATTGGTCCGCTCGCGAGCCTCCCAGTCTGGGACTATCGCTGTTCCCAGCTCGCGGTGCACCTGTCATTTGCAAAAATGTTTTAATATGGGTAGGTGTAAACAATGTGAGGATTTATTCATATGTTGGGAGGTCGAATACTCCCACTGCTGCAGATGTCCAAATGAGTCTTTTAATTGTATCTGCCTGTGTCTTGAAACGTGGGATTCAGGCGTCTCCTTCCTCCTGGGCTTGGCATCTTGTCAGGTTTGACTTTGTCATGTGAGGTGGGACCGTGTTTGAGGCAAAATTCAACACAATTAATATTGTTTTTCCTACTGTGTGCCTGGTTTATCTTGCAGGTGCGACCTTGGGGTTGGCTTGCAGCGTGCGAGATTGCAACATCGTGCCCTTGGCGGTGTGCTTTCGCCGGGCTCATTTTGCAGGGTCAGCAACCCAGTTCTTGCTCACTCAATGTTCATGGAAGCTTTTGCCTGCGGCCTACTTGGGCCTGGTGCATAGGTGGAACCGTTTGATGCAGGGCGCTTTAGGTTACGGTATCATATTGCTTTATCCTCAGTATCGTGTCCCCGTTATATTCTTCATTATGGTACATGGCTCTTAGAAGAAGCGTGAGCAAGCCTTTTTTATATAAGTTCATGATGCGTCTTGCGTTTCTGCATTTTGAGAGCCTATGTGGAAAATAATAAAGATGTACGTCCGTGAGTATGTCTGTCGCCTACGTCATAGCACTGAGTATATTCTTCGTGTAGATTGGTGCGGGAGTGTCCGGTGTGTATATTTGCACAGGTGTGCTGACCGTTGGCTAGGTCGTCATGGCATCTTTAACAACGTGTAGGTTTAGTCGAGTTGGTCCGTGCCGCAGGTGTCGGCATGGACAGGGCGGGCTGCTGGGCAGGTAGATGGGCACATCCGTATGTTCCTGTACCAGGGTATTTGGTCGTCCGGTAGATAGGCAAACTCCTCTCGTGGCGGGTGTCTGGGCCGTGATCCTCTAGGCCAAGCGCGAGAGGGGAAGGGCGGGAGCCTGTTCTTCCATTCTCCCACTTCAGTCCCCCCTCTGGTCGACTTGTCGACCACAAACATATCCTTTTCTTTATCTCCTCTTACTCTCCATATTTTAGTTATTCCTCCCAAATGTCCATAGTGGTTAACATGGTCTTCAAATGACCAATACATATATTCACATGTTCCTCCAGGAGTGCAGTATACCCATTTCCCTATGTAGCTCCTTGGGTTTTCGAGCTTCACAGATGGTGGGTCCAGGTGGTTGGTGATGATCTGGTTGCGCAACCTCTCTCTCTCCTTTATTATTGTGCCTGTGTGTTGACCGTCATCTGTTGGCATCAAGAGGTGTATACCAACCATTTCGATCATCTCGTCTGTGGTGCGTGCCTTCCGGGCCTTCCAAAATCTTATTATGATCAGTGCAGCTCCAGCCAAAATAGTGCATCCAACTATAATCTTCAGTCCATCTGACAGCCAAGATGGCATCCATGACCATAATATTGAAAACCAGCTCTCATCCTTTTTCACACTTCACTTTCATCCATCATTTTTGAGTGCATCTGGGCCAATTGTGACACAGCTTCCGTGAGGGTACCATTGTCAGCATCGTTAGCAGGAATGAATGTGCAGCATGATTGTCCTATCTTTGCGCAAACTCCTCCTTCCATTGCTGTGAGGAGGTCCAGTACATATCTGTTCTGTAGTGCAACCATTCTTACTGCTCGCAATTCCTCTTTTATTGCGTTTAATCCATTTACTGTAGAGTTAATTGTCATCATTAGTTCCCACCTAGTTATCTGGAGCCATTTCGCGTTTGCGTAGGCCTGCAGTCCAGGATGTATTATTGAGGAGAAGAACATGGCTGCTCTGCTGAATAGTCTGTGTTGCGGCGGAATTGAGGTGAGTGCTGTTTCCGACCTTCCCCACAGGTAATTTCCTGTCAGGGGTTCTCCTTGTCTTTTCCTTCTGTTGAGGACAGTGTTGTTGCCGTTGCGTCTGTTCTCTGGCCCTTTCCGAGGCTGTGCAGATCTCTTCTTCCTTTTGTTGCCTTCATCCATCTTGGGGAAATTCGCCATATTCACATGCTTCTGGGGTACCACTAGTGATGGTACATTAACGTGTTCTATAGTGCATACACCATTCCACAAAGGGGGCAGTGTGTGATACGCCTTGTCTCCACAGGCCCAGTAATGGTCCATTACTACTGCTGTTCCTGCTCCCCCCTCAGGTAACTCCATCACGCTTTCACAGTTGGTGTTGTATCCTACATCCACCTCTCCTTTATGTTGGTAGCATACCTTAGGTGCAGTTAGCGGCAATATTGTTATTGGGTCTTCATCCTTCTCCATCCACGTAAGCATGGGTACGTACTTGATCCAAGTCATCCAACATCTATGGTTATGTCCATCAATAGTTGAAATATTTTCTCTTGTTACCATGTTGCTGCCAACCACTCCTATGTCCCATTTGTTGTCCATGTACACCTTCCCTGTTATTATCATCAGTGGTCTTTCCCAACATCCGTTTCTACCAGGGACTTCAGCGGCGTACCAATCACATGGTAGGTACTGCAGTGTTACCTTCTTTGTTTCTCCTTTTTCAGGACCACTTGTTATGTATCTGAATCCTTCAGCATGTAGACTGCTCTTGTGGTAACTCAAATAAGTCTTAAGGAAGTTGTTTTCATATGGATATGTATCTCGTGTTTTCCACACCAGATGCACCATTGTCCCTTGACATCTTCCTTTCGTTTGGAACAGTGCCAGGTATATTATACATCGTGCTATTTTTCCATCTATCTCCGTAGCAACAAATGTTCGAGAAGCGCTCATGGCGTATGGGATCAATGAGCAAACGTAGCAGCTGTCTTCTGTTGTCTGCTTGCCTATTTTGGTCATGTGTTGGTACCACATGTTGTTAGAGACGTGTGCTGAACCTTGTACATAGTTGTCAATGCCTTTATTATCTGAGTATGTGCTGCGTTTAACTCTATTTTCCTGGTGTGGGGTTTTACTAGTACCACCTGACGTAACACCTGTTGCAGCTGGGGGTGGGGGTATATTAGGTTTGGGTACAGCAATAATATCAATAGCATAGCTGTACTGCCATACAGAGGTAGCCAAGAACCCGGTGATCATTAAAATCCCTATCAATTTTATTACAAATGCTAATTTCACCGGCATTTTGCTCTTACCTTGCTGCAGTCCGGCAGCTTATTCTTGCGACGTTACAGTTGCCCGCCTGAAAATTCTTAATATGCTTGTTATTAAGGTTAGTTATTGTTATTAAGCTCTCCCTATCAAGTAGTCATTCAGTGCCCAGGCGAAGAGCTGTTCCCACACCAATCTAAGCGATCTATCTCTTAGGGCAGGCAAGTATGGTTGGAGGTGGGGCATTGAATGTTCTATGGCCAAGAGGAATGCTGTGTAGTAGACACGTACCCTCAGGCTGGCGGGAGTCTCTTTTACCCTTTGATCGTTTAACCATGGGGTGGGCGGTATGGGGATCACCCCTTTCTTTTCTAATAGTTGTCTCTGGGGAATCTGGGGGGTGGCAGGGTACGGGGACACTTAGGCTGTTAGTTGTGGGAGAAGTCTCTTCCTCCGTTGGTGACGCTGTTGTTGTTCTTCCTGTGGCCCTGTCGGTGGCGCTGGGGCGGGTCTGGAGTTTGTAGATCTTTACGTCGTGTAGGTGGTTCCAAGCACGTTTGTCCTGTAACTTTACTGCTCTCGTTGATACCTCTTCTACCAGATGGGGGCCAGTGAATCGTGGACTGTCCACTTTCTGTTGAAATTGCGAAGTAGTACGTGGTCACCTTTAGCAACTTTGCACAGTCTTTCCTTTTCCAGTTCTTTATCCACGTCTTCTTGTTGGTCGCTGTTAGACCCGCCCCGCGTGCGCTCGAGCTGTTGAGACACAAACACTACACTAGTAATCAAAGAAGACACATATTGGTACATTTCATCACCAAGAACACTCGCAGTACTCTCGTGGTCAGTAAATGCTCTTGATGTTGGCGTTAGGGGAAGGCGCATTTGACATCCGGTAACCACCTCATGAGGGGTGAGGTGGTGGTCGGACCCTGGTCTATTCCTTAGCTCAAATAGGGCTAATGGAAGGCAATATAACCAACTCTTCTTTGTTGTTTGCTGTATCTTTGCAATTGCCTCCTTTAATAGGCCGTTCAGGCGTTCACATATACCGTTGGCCTGTGGGTGGTATGCACATGCAAATTTATGCTTGATGTTCAGCAAGGATGTAATGTGCTGGAACATTTCGTTTGCGAAATGTGGGCCATTGTCTGACCTTTATACCTCACACACTCCCCACCTAGGGAAGACCTCCCTCACTAGGAATTTAGCTGCTCTAAATGCATCTGGGTGTGAACAGGGCCCTGCTTCAATCCACCTCGAGAATGAGCATACTACTACAATCATATACCTATTTCCTTGGCATACGTTGATCATATCAACATAGTCAATATGGAGATGTCGGAACGGTCCCTCTGGCCGGGGTATAGTACCTCTTATCACCTTCAGAGTGTGGCCAGCCGTAAACTGTTGACATGTGAGACAGTTGCTGATAAAATTTGACACATGAGAATTTAACTCGGGGCAGAACCAGTCTTCCCTAATTCGTGCTGCAATTACTTCCTTGCCTGTGTGGGCTGGGTAATGTAGTTGGCTCAGGGCGGTGTTCAAAAGTGCCAATGGTATTACAACCTTCCAGTGTCACCCTGGCGCCATAGTGCGTCGGTTGGTGACATTGTGCATCCTCTTTTTACCCATATTTCTTTTTCGGCCATTGGTGCAGCCGCTTGTAGCTCCATAATCTGTGTGGCTGGGAGATGGGTGTACCCTTCTCTTATCAACATCTCCTTAGCCATTCCCCTCCCTCTCCCTCTCTGACTCGGGGGGGGTTCCATATCTCACCAAAGTATGCAGCATACCTCGCATGTGCGTCTGCTGCTGCATTCCCTTTTGAGATGTGATCTTCACCATTGGTGTGTGCGGTGCATTTCACTAAAGCTAATTCTTGGGGGTCATTTATTGCTTCAATTAGTTCAGCCAATAGGAGGGCATGTTGCACTGGGGTGCCATCAGCTCTCCTAAACCCTCTTCTTCTCCATTTCGACAGCCCTGAGTGGACAGTGGAAGTAACATACGCGCTGTCGGAGTATATGGTCACTCCTTTGTCAAAGCTTTCCTTCAACGCCAAGATCAGTGCAACTAATTCCGCTGCTTGAGCGGAGTAATGCTGTGGTAATTGTACACATTTCATGGCCACACACACCGGTACCTCCATCATTTTTACCACTGCTGCCCCAGTCCTCCTTACACCATCCCTTTGGTCGATAGTTGATGACCCATCAATGAACAAGAGCTCACCTCCCTCTAGCGCGTTTTCTTCAACCTTTCTAGTACATGAGTACATGTCAGTTATTTGCGTACAGTCGTGGGCATAATCTCCCTCCTCAATTACTTCTGCTAGGAACCTTGCAGGGTTGACCGTGCTACATCTAACAATTGATAGTTCAGCTCTGGATAAGATGATCTCATAACCTGATGCCCTTTGCGTGTTTAGGGTGGACTTAGGTTTATTCAATATGGCAAATAGTGCATGTTCCACAAACAGTGTAGTTGGGCACCCCATGGTTATTGCTGATGCTTCCTCTACCGCAAAAGCAGCTGCGGCGAGACCTTGTTCGCAAGGGAAATGACCTAACATCACAGGATCTAAGTGGCCGCTGTAAAATGCTACTGGTTTGTAGCCCATGCTTGTTTTTTGGGCCAACACTGCTTTCATTACTGTTGAGTCGCAATGTGAAAATATAAAAAATTGTCACTCATAGTCTGGGGATGCCAGTACCGGGGCAGTTGATATCGCATCTTTCAACTCATCAAAAGCCTCTTTCATTTCCATTGTCCACCCCAGCTTTTTCTCCCCTTTATTAGCTTCCTTTAACGCCTCAAGTAGGGGCCCTATGTAGGAACTGTAATCAAATACCCATGCTCTACAGTAGTTGCATAGACCCAGGAACTGCTGCAGTTCCCTCACTGTTTTTGGCACTGGTGTGTTTGAAATGGCCTGTGCTCTTTGTGGTGCAATCTTTCTTCCATGTTGGGATATGAGCTGACCAATGTAAAGTACCTGTTCTTGGCAGTACTGTAACTTTTCCATGTCTACCTTGTAACCTTTCTCAGCCAATATTGTCAACATCTTTAATGAGTCCTCTCTGCATGTCCTTTCATTTGTACTGCAAATTATTATGTCATCGACATACTGCAACACTGTGCTTTCCACTTCAATATTACCCAAATCCATCTGTATTACTCTGTTGAAAATTGAGGGTGATTCACAATACCCTTGTGGCAACCTGGTGTGTTTCCACTTTGTGTTCCTGTAATGAAGAATGCATTTTTTAAGGTCGATCACTGTAAATCGTGATGCTTCTGCTGGAATGCCACACAATATTGTGGCCGGGTTTGCTGCTATGGGGTATTCTGCTTCTACTATGTTGTTCAAGGGCCTGAGATCCTGTATGAAGCGCCAAGAACCCCCTTTAGCCTTGCGCACTGGGTATACAGCCGTGTTACATGGTGATTCTGAGGGGACCAATATGCCATTATTTATAAGGGCCTTTATGGTTTCATATATGCCCTCATCTGCCTCTTTTGATAGTGGGTACTGTTTCACTCTGGGGAGTATTGCACCTTTTTTCAATTTTATCATTACTCCCCCTATACTTTTTATGCACCCCACGTCATAGGGGCTAGTAGTCCACAGTGATGTGGGTACCTTTGTCATATCCTCCTTAAAGAAGGGGACTGGGGTGCATGCGGGTGCCTCAAGTGCCATTGCAATTTTCTGTGCTACTTGTTTGTACGCCACTCTTAGCCATATTTCCACACTCATCATAAACACCATTTCACCTTCCTCCTTTTCTTCTGAGAAAGGCTCCTCATCTGACACCTGGGTGAGTCTACATCCTTCCGCTAGTGCTATCACTGCCCTCCATGCCCTTCCTTCTCTGTCTTGGGCATGTACAGCAATGTAATCAGCTGTTGCTATAATGCTCTCAATGTCCACTGGAACCACCTTTCCTTCTAGCTCATTGACTGGTGTTTCTGGTCTGAACAGATAGGCTGCTGGCCTCCTCCACATTTTTCCCTCTATCCCTGGCATCCATGCAAATGCCATGTCTGTCCCGTACTGGAAGAGCTCGCCATCTACTGGCTCTGCCCTAATCGCTGTTTGTCCGCAGTATGCTTGCATAATATGTCGTGCTGTGAGCATGTTAATCCCTGGAGTGGAGCAAATTATGCCGTCCTCAGTAAATGAGATCGTCATATTCAACCTGTTCATTATGTCTCTCCCCAGTATATTTACTGGTGAGGCACTATAATATAGAAGTGGGACTGACAGGTCATAATCTCCTATAGATAAGGGAATGTTATCAGTAAAAGGAACCAACCCTTTAGCCCCAGAGAATCCTTGGGTGTTCATGGCTTCGCCTGACATCTTAAATTTACCCACCCTTATGCAAGACCGGGTCGCCCCGGTGTCAACAAGGAATGATAACTTTTTGTCACCTATCGTTACCTCTATGCGTGGTTCCTCCGCACTATTAGGTGTTACTGACAGGATGGGACACACCAAGGCCGTCTGTGGGCTGTCCTATTGAGGGTACAACGATTGACCATTTCCTGTGTAAGGGTTGTGTCCCAGGACCGTCACCCTACCCAGTTGTGTTTGTTGTACTTGGGTTTGTTGTGTTATCGCTACCTGTTGTTGTGGCAGTGAATGTGTCTGTGGCTGTTGTTGTGTTATTAGTTGTTGCTGTTCATTTCCCTGTTGCAACGTCTGCTGTTGCTATATGCCCTGCTGTTCCTGTGTGGGCCTTGGTTGTCCCTGTTCACTCCATGATGGTGTTCCTGGTCTTACTCTACACGTGCGTGACATGTGCCGTAGTAATCCACAACTCCAACACACCGGTGGTTCCCTACTCTGCCATGGAAAGCTCCCTGTGTTGTCCTGGTATACTGGTTGCCCTGTGGGATAGGAATTTCTAAGTCCTCCCACCTGCTGTTGGGTATTATATCCGTATCCTCTCCCTCTCATAATTCCTCCTCTCCCCCTGTTGTAATTATAATACCCAGCTCCTGGCATTGGGTATCCTCCTCCCATGTTGGTCGTGTATGGTTGGAGTGGCGGCACCTGTTGTGTTATAGTCTGCGAAGGTGGTATTTGGGAGGGATCTTGTGCAGCCACTACTTGTGTGGGGCTTTGGGTCATTGTTGTAGGCGTAGTTATTAGTGCCCCTTCCATTGTGTATTTAGTAAGCTTTTTCTGTACTAGTTTAGCCTCTTCCGTTTTCCTGTCCTCTTCCTTTTGTTTCATTTTTCCTTGCCATGTCCTGCAATGATGCACTATAGTCAGTTGTATTTCTGGCCATGCTTTTGCTTCCATTCCCACTACTTTCTTCAGTTGTTTCTGAACTCCTTCCGGGAGCCCTTGTACTAGTATATGATAAAATATTGCGGGTGTTTTGTCCCATTGTTCTCTAGTTTCCATGCGCCACTTCTCTTGGATTTCCTGGATATAATCAACAGGATCTTCGTTCTCACGCATCTTGCGGGAGGTAATTGCTCCTATGTCTGATGTGTCTGGGTACTGTACCCTCAGTGCCTGCCATAGTGCATGTCTGCAGTTTGCGAATGGTGCCCCATCATGCGATGTGTTTGTTATTGTTACCCCAGGGAATCCCGCTCTCTTCCAAATGTCATCCGCTGCATCCCCTAATATCGATATTAGAAGGCCCTTCACATCTCCTACTGCCAGTTTCTGTCCTGCGGTGTGTTTTTCCATTTCATATATCCACTTACCCGCACCTCCACTTAATGATGGGAGCCTGCATTTTATATTTTCTTTGTCTGTATGCTTCCAAGGCACATACTGTGGCCTAACCCCTCCCCTCTCCAGAAGTGGCATTAAGTTATGTCTCGTTTTACCCTTTGTGTTCCATAAAATCGAGTCCTCACACCCTTCCTCTTCTTCCCTTTCTTCTACATCGTCAATTTCATCCGTATTTCCCCTGCTCGTAACTCTTTCTTCTCCATCTTTTCCCCTTCTTCCATCATTTCCTGTATTTAATGTGGGCATGTGTATTCGCCTTTCCTGCCTGCGTCTAGGGAGGTCCTTAAGCCGACATGCATAGGGTGTCAGTTCGTCTGTGAAGGGCGCAAGTTTTATTGTGCGTAACGAGCGTGAGGTGGTTGAGCATGTAGGGTGCGATGGGAGAGGGCGTGATGGGGACGGTGCGGCCTCATGTGTCTGTCTTTCCGCTATCCCTTGCTCATTCCTCCTCACTTCTCTCCAGCTCATCCTTTCTCCTACGGATCCATGGCGAGTCTGTGTTGGTCCGGGTGATGTATAGTTTATCTAGGCTTTCCCTTTCACTGTTTCTTCCTTCCTTCTCCACTCCTTCTCCTTCCTCACTACAAAAGTCAGTCATAAACGGCACCCCCACTCAGTCTTTTTCCCCTTTATTGTTACTGTTTGTAAGTCTATTAGGTCCAGTTCTCCTTTTTCTCCTTTATCAACCGCTCCCCTTTGCGCTGATGTTGTTGCTACTTCTGTGTCTTTATATACATCCCCCCATACTTCACTCTCCCTTCTCCTATCTTCTCTTTCTCCTTTATTTCTCTCCTCCATCTCCCTACCATTTTCCTCCCTTTTCCTTTTTAATTCCTCCATTACTTCACTACTCATCTGTTCCAGTATTCTTTCATCCTCTTTCTTCCTTTCCCATTTCACCCTTTCCCTTTCTAATATGCTCTCTATCACCCTCCCTTCTTCGTATTTCTTAGTCGTTTCTGATAGTAATCTCCTCTTCCACATTGCCATTTCTTTCTCTTCTTCTTCCCTTTTCTTTTCTCGCAGCACTGCTCTTGATACCCTTTCTGCTGCTGCTTTTACCCTTTCAGCTTCTCTCCTTTGCTCCTCAGTTCGTTCCCTTATTTTTTCCAATTTGTTTACCTTCTTTCCTTTTCCTCGCTCTCTCTCTTTCCTCCCTCTCAAGCTGTTTGATCAATTTATTCTGCTCATTCCTTAATTCTGCTAGTCGTTCCTCCAAAATCTCTTCCTTTTGCCGTAACAGCTCTTCACCTCTCATTCCACTCTCCCTGGTATTATCCTCGTCTGTTTTCCTTACTACCTCCTTCTCTTCCCCTGTTAATGAACCTCGTAATGTTAATAGTATCTGTGCAGCTACCCACTCATCATCTCCTATTTCCACAGTTTGTTCTTCTCCAGTCCTCCCCTCCCCTGCTGGCATCTTCCTATGAGCCACATATGGTGGAGGGCTTTATGCCGGGTTCGAGTACCCCTCAGCCGCCCTTAACTGACCTCTTTCTATTTCTCCTAACTCCCTTAAAGGGTACAACCCCCCTCCCTCCGTTTTCACTCCCTTTGCTAGGGGTATATCGTTCCTCGGTTCCTTTTTTATTTCATTTGATGTATTATTCTTTTCTCCTCCCTCTTGTCCGTTCCCTGTGTTCTTTGGGTCTTCACTCCCCTTTTTCCCATCCTCTCCTTCCTCCTTAATCTCTTTTTCTTCCGGTATTTCCTCCACAGTGAACATTCCATTTGGTCCTGGTCGGGACCCTTGGAACATCCTCCATAAGTTAAACACCTCCACGTGGTTTGCCAACTTCTTCCCTTTGTATGTATTATGCAGATGGTTTAGTAGTGAATGTTGGGCATATGGATCGAAGCTACCATTAGGCGGCCACGGTGTTATCATTTTGTTGTCCGTCTCCTCGGTCCATTCTATGCTATACTTAATCAGTTTCTCCCTATGGGGTGACAGTGTTGTACATATGTGCTGTAGTGGGGTAGTGAGGGTGTTCCGCCACCCTCCCGATCCTGTCCCGTATGACATAGTAGCGCTCCACTTGTTACCCTTCCCCTATTTGGTAGCGGTTATCTCACTAGAAGTTTACAATATACAGCATTATATTGTTACCTGGCCCTGTAAGCTAGGGGACTTGCGATAGTCCGCTAAGGAAAATTATAAAAATATAGTATTTACATTTGTATATTTTCTTCGGTCTTTCTTCCTTTACACGACACCCTTACGGCCCCCTGCGGCCGAGGCGCACGTAGCCCCCTGCGGCTGCGTGCCCCTTATGACGTTCTTATACAGTCGTCCTATTTTCACTTGCTCCTCCTCCTTCTTCTGCACTTGCCGTGGCCGGCGCTCTTCGTGCGCAGCCACGTCCCCCGTTTCACCTTTCCCCGATCAACTCATTACCATTTGTCTCCGTTTCCACTCCCTTACCACAGTTCTCTTCCCCACCACTCTCAGAAAGAAAGATGCCTTGTGCTCGGGATATCCTATGAAAGCCCTACTGGTGACGTCACAGATCTCTTCGAGCTACTGGTAAGTTCTTCATATATTCTTTAAGTTCACAATACACTTGCAATCTACCCCCGTTAACCTCACAGCTGTCTTCCTGTCACTCCTGGAACAAGGTAATCAATAATATAATCGGACTGCGCACGCTGCGTCGCCTCGCGTGTGATACGCCCCTCGGCAGGAGGGCTTAACCAGCCAATTATCTTCCGTATTGGGCAACTAACTAGCTCCCGCCTACAGGGAAACGTCATCTACCTATCGAGTTTCTTGCTCGAACAATAGGGATCCTCATCTACTCATTGATCAATAAATGCCAAATCGTAGGAAACCACACACACACACACACACACACACCCTTACACGTAGTCGCTACCTAGGCCAATCAGTGTCTACGAGCGGCTGCACGTGATGTTTTCGTGCTCCGCCCCCCCCCCGCGTAACGTAGCCGACTGCTCTCACACTCGTTCGGCTACCATTCATTCCATTGCCAACACTAAATTGTCAAACCTTCGCCGCGCACCTGTGCAACACCTCCCACCTCCCGTATTTAATTCCTCCCCCCTCCCTCACAATTTCACATTGCTTGTTGTGCGTGGCATGCTCACCAAGTTCTCTTGATGCGGGGGCCGCTCAACTGCGTGCACCCCTCCAAGCGGCTCGCCACCTCCCCTTCCTTGTCTGGACCACGTCTGGACACTCGCCAACCGCGGGCGGGATACTTCTCAACCGGCTCCCGAGGGCCAATATCCGGATTGCGCTGTCTGGTCTTCTCGCAGCTCCGCGATGGTCCTGTAGTCCTCAGAAGGGGGCAAAGGCAGAGGGGGCCGCGCCGCCGGGCCTCCTCGCAACGCGATTACCTGGAAAAAGTAAAAATAAAAAAGCAGATCTTAAACAGATCTCAGCAGTGCGTCCAACTTGTCGGGGGGGAAATTCTGCCGGGGTCGGCCGGACCGTCCGCAGACCTCCGGGCAGGGAGGCCCCAACTCCTCCCATATATCCCAAAAGAGATAGAGTATGAGACACACGCAAGAAGCAAGGTGACTCTGCTGTTTATTAGACAAAACGGCAGGGATGGGTCAAGGAGCGTACGCGTCCGTCCTGACACACACATAATCGTGGGGCTCGCAGGCCCTTTTTACCTTAGTATGACGCGCTACTTGCGTCACTTGGAAAGTTTAGCAAAAACCTATCTCCACTCTGGATTGGTTACTCGAGTGGTAGGGTTATTATAGCGCACATATAGAGAACGGTGTTAGTGGCTGAGGGTTAGTCAGGTGGTACACCTGGGCTGTCCCTTCAATTTGATACATGAAAATTGTTACATGAAGACCTCCGAGGATTGGTCAATGTGAATGGCGTCAGTGATAACAACCCCATGTTCTAATTGGTCCGCTCGCGAGCCTCCCAGTCTGGGACTATCGCTGTTCCCAGCTCGCGGTGCACCTGTCATTTGCAACAATGTTTTAATATGGGTAGGTGTAAACAATGTGAGGATTTATTCATATGTTGGGAGGTCGAATACTCCCACTGCTGCAGATGTCCAAATGAGTCTTTTAATTGTATCTGCCTGTGTCTTGAAACGTGGGATTCAGGCGTCTCCTTCCTCCTGGGCTTGGCATCTTGTCAGGTTTGACTTTGTCACGTGAGGTGGGACCGTGTTTGAGGCAAAATTCAACACAATTAATATTGTTTTTCCTACTGTGTGCCTGGTTTATCTTGCAGGTGCGACCTTGGCGTTGGCTTGCAGCGTGCGAGATTGCAACATCGTGCCCTTGGCGGTGTGCTTTCGCCGGGCTCATTTTGCAGGGTCAGCAACCCAGTTCTTGCTCACTCAATGTTCATGGAAGCTTTTGCCTGCGGCCTACTTGGGCCTGGTGCATAGGTGGAACCGTTTGATGCAGGGCGCTTTAGGTTACGGTATCATATTGCTTTATCCTCAGTATCGTGTCCCCGTTATATTCTTCATTATGGTACATGGCTCTTAGAAGAAGCGTGAGCAAGCCTTTTTTTTATATAAGTTCATGATGCGTCTTGCGTTTCTGCATTTTGAGAGCCTATGTGGAAAATAATAAAGATGTACGTCCGTGAGTATGTCTGTCGCCTACGTCATAGCACTGAGTATATTCTTCGTGCAGATTGGTGCGGGAGTGTCCGGTGTGTATATTTGCACAGGTGTGCTGACCGTTGGCTAGGTCGTCATGGCATCTCTAACGACGTGTAGGTTTAGTCGAGTTGGTCCGTGCCGCATGTGTCGGCATGGACAGGGCGGGCTGCTGGGCAGGTAGATGGGCACATCCGTATGTTCCTGTACCAGGGTATTTGGTCGTCCGGTAGATAGGCAAACTCCTCTCGTGGCGGGTGTCTGGGCCGTGATCCTGTAGGCCAAGCACGAGAGGGGAAGGGCGGGAGCCTGTTCTTCCATTCTCCCACTTCAGTGTCTTCGCTCTTCTCAGACCAGCACCTCTTGGGAGCCTAATGGCAGGGGCGCCTGGTGGTAACAACAAGGGCTCAGATTCCCCCAAAAGAAACAGCGCTCTCCCCGCCCACGGGCACCTGCAAGGGCAGGGTAGGCTGAGGCACAAAGGGTCGGGAGAGTTGGGCCTACTATGGACTTGGTGCAAAGGAATAGGGGGAAGCAGGTGTATTGGACTCGGAGCAAGCGCCACACTTACAGGCTGAATTTCACTAAATGTGTGCAATAATTCTTTTGTTGTAAAATAATTCTGCTGCCAAGTTTGCCATTTTGAAAAGAACAACTGTCTCATTCCAGCTAATTGTCTGAAAGGGAAACTGATGAATGAGCTGAATATGGCATATTGGCTATGTGTACAAATGGACCAATGCAGGGGTTATGAAGCTGACGACGGAAAACAAAGACAAAATGGAGGAGGTGGCCCGGTAAGCCGTGCAGGGTCCTCCTCTGCCACCCCTCCCCCTGGGTAAGGGGGAGGGCTACGGTCCCAAAAGCGGCACCCAAAATCGCCAAAGACCGCAAAGGGCGAACAATGCAAAGGGGCGAGGTCACCTCTTTATAATGAGCGGGCGTCCTACGACAGGCAGCATCCAGCCCCTGTAGTAGGACACCCACCCGCTGGAGAGGACAAGATTTTCATTTTCAACCCACCCAACGAAGGAACAAAAGGAGGACAGAGCCTGGTCGTTGCTGTTGCAGGATTGTCAGGTGGGACTATGGAGGTGTTTGGGCAACCAAGCACAAGAGACAGACTCCGAATGAGCCAGGAGGAAGCCGGAAGGGTCTTCGCTCTTCTTGGGCCAGTGCCTCTTGGGAGCCTAATGGCAGGGGCGTCTGGTTGTAACAACAATTGCTAGCTTCCTCCAAAAGAAATGGGGCTCCCCCCGCCCTCGTACACCTGCAAGGGCAGGGTAGGCTCAGGCACAAAGGGTCGGGAGAGTTGGGCCTACTATGGTCTTGGTGCAAAGGAATAGGGGGAAGCAGGTGTATTGGACTCGGAGCAAGCGCCACACTTACAGGCTGAATTTCACTAAATGTGTGCAGTAATTCTTTTGTTGTAAAATAAATCTGCGGCCAAGTTTGCCATTTTGAAAAGAACAACTGTCTCATTCCAGCTAATTGTCTAAAAGGGAAACGGCTGAATTAGCAGAATATGACATATTGGCTATGTGTACAAATGGACCAATGTAGGGGTTAGTTCTATTACAACAAGTGAGAGGGGCAAAGCTCTCCGACCCACTGAAGATGGCCGCTACACGTGTAACACGCTACTCGAGCTGTCCACGCACCAGACCACACCCCTGAGAGTGTAACGCCAGCGTGAGAAATTCAACAGTTTATACACACATTCGGAATGCAGCGTTCACTGTACAAATGCTGTCCCTTAAGAAGTAGTAGCAAGTGGCGCTACGGTAAGTGTGGGTTCCCCCAGTCTTCTCCTCCGTTCTTTTTACAACGTATTGACGTTGATCCGTGCCGGGTCATGCAGCAAGTGACCGGCAGAAACTGAAATGCGCAAGTGCCTGTAATGCCCTGTTGATGTGTGCACAGCGTACAGGCAAGTGCACAACGATGTAACACGGAGGCAGGTTTACAGCTGAACTGTGCCATTCTACTTGTAATAGCATTCTTGACATCATACTGACTGCTGCCTTCCATGTTGTGCTTTGTCTCCCCAGAGTGAGACAAGGCAAAGGAAGAAGTGGCTCACAGGATTAACAAGCCTGTCCCTCCGTGCCAATGGAGACTCCATCATGGTTCTGAGGTGCGCTATTTGCTATTTCCTTTGTAGCATCGAAGGAATCTGACATAAGCACGTGTTTAATTGAGGAGGTGGTATTGAGTCTCTAATAAGAAAACTACAGAATGAGAAGTTATGTTGACATTTTGCAACAGTTAATAAGATTTAATGTAGCATGTTATAGCCAGCCAGAATTGATTAATAACCCAAAATGCTACCCCCACGTGAATCAAGTACATTGTTTCCCCTCACACTAGGTCACGTTCCGGTTGCCAGTCCAACAACGATGGATGACAGTGATTGATTCCAATTGTACAAACTGCTGGTCCTGAGGAAGATGACTTTCATCATGCAGTCATCGAACCCAGTCTACCTTTTTATGTGCCTATATTAACTAAGGGATCCATAATACGGATATAAAGAACCCTGGTGTTATGCCTGCCCAATGATATGGAAACAGGTTTTATGTAATTAGATGGATATAACTGTGGGCTGACACTGTGTTTTTTAATACTGGCCTACGAATACATTAAGAATTATACATACACCATTGTATGATAAAAAAATATTTTTCTATATGTCGAATTATTGTGAATTTATAAATGTCGAATATATGAATACTTGCATGAGCAATTGATGTTATAATTTGAAGTTTGTCAATCATTGACTGATTTTCCAGTATATGCGAGTGCAGGGAATGAAGGCCGAGGCAACAAGGTTTCTTTCCAGTGCATTCATGGTGAAGTTGTTAAAGTAGGGGAAGGTGTCTTGGTTGGTTTGGGCTGGTCCCAGTGGCGATGAGGTGTGTGGTGGAGCAGGATGGGTAAGGCTGCGTAATCTGTTCAGTTCAAAATGCAGAGAAGGAAGGCATACAAAGTCTGGGGACGTGGTGAACGCCATGACAAATGTTCTAACTCTTCTGTGGGTTAGTCCTTTGAAAAGTTGCTTGGTGTCCCTGGTGTTGAGTATTTCCAAAACATTCTGTCTGGCTTTCTTGGTTCTGGGTTTCACACTTGAAATTACTGCAACACAGAAGCATTACCTCATGTGGTAATTACGGCATGTGCCAATACAAAATCCCCTTAGAGGCCGGGGGGACTCCAAAATAGGCTATAACTGTCGGGTCAACATGACTCCTAATTATGGGGCCCAAAAAAGGAACCCCACGCTTACCACATGCGTTAACGGTATTGCCATTTTGCAGTATTTCCAGAGAAAATGCTGAAACCCTCATAATCCGGCCCATTATGTTTAAATTGGGAGAACCAAATATATACGTTTCATAGGCCCTCATTAGGACCCTGGCGCTAAGTGTTTAACGGCGCCGTAAAAGGCTGTGGCGCGGTTAAACTCTTAGCGCCTTACTATGAGGTCCCTTTGCGGGACCCGACCTGAACGGCTGGTCTAGACCAGCCGCTAAAGTAGGGACCCGCAAAGGGACCTTGGTGCTAAGTACGGTACCGCAATTTGCGGTACCGTACTTAGCGCCTTCCCCAGTCCCATTGAGCCCTATGGGGAAAAAATGGAAATGGGGAAGGGGCAATGTTCAATGGGGAATTACCGCCCCGCCAACCTTGGAATGGGGAGGTAATTCCCCATTGAACATTGGCGGACTCGTTACGATACCGGCACCAACCATGGTGTTAATAGCGCCATGGTTTAGTGCCAGTATCGTAATGAGGGCCATGGACTCGGGAAGAGCAATAAACGTTAAATGGTGTTTATACTGCGCACATCAGCACCATAGTGATCTTAACGCAATGACACCCTATCCGTGTGGAAGAGAACTGCGACTCCCCCCGCCCCCCAGGGTTTAAACCAGACTGTGGCCGGTGGGATGAAGAAGCAAAAGGGGAAAAGGTGAGAAGGAACAGGGCAAAGAAGAGCAAGGAAGGGGGACAAAGCAGACTGTAGTAGCAACAGAATAGAGGTAAAACATAAGGGTGAGTGATAGTGATCGCTGGGGTGTATGCAGAGCTGTATCCCTGAGGCCAAGAAAGCTGGGCCAGAAAAGATTGATCACCGTATTTACTGTACCTCTCCGCTTTGAGTGGCGGGTGATAGCGTTGGTTGCAGCAAGGAAGTGACTCGCAACTGCACTCATTTTTCGCCTGGGTGATTGTAACGGAAAACTTGCATCACTGGCAAAAGTTGCACGTTTTCTTTTGAGTTGTCTGCAAATGAGGAGAATGCAAAAAGTGCCGGATGGATTCACAGAAGATGGGAACAGAGACAACTTTTCCTCAGAACTACCGAACATGTTGCCCCCAAAATGAATAGTTCTGCGTTTTAACACGATGTGGAATTGTTGAATGTCTGCCTCAAGCCACGGGGGAGAGTCAGGGCATGGATTTCAACCAGTTCTTCAAAAGAGCCGTTAACAGGAGACATTTTAGATGCAAGATTAAGCAACATTGGTTGCTTTTGTTCCAGGAAACAATTCTTACACAGGGGCGAGGAAGGCGCTCGTTGGTGTGTTATTTGTATATTTGTTAGCACATGGCGCTTCAACCAGAAACATGTAAGTCTCATTACAAGTGCGGTCGTCCGGAAATAAGGGTGCCGGTCGCACCTTACCCGGCACCATTTCCGGACCTCCACACTACAACTCTGCCCTCTGGTGCCGTAGTGCCCAGCAGGGCTGACCTGCCATGTGCAATGGCCCCAGAAATCAGAATTCTCACGGAAGCACAATTCTGTATCCTATGGGACTTAATGGGAATGGGGACTTACCAAATCCGCTGCCTGACTTGTAATGTCCCAGTGGCACTGAGAAGTCAGGCGGCGGATTTGGTGTTACAAGGACGGTGGCAACCCGTCCTCCTAATGAGTATATTACACAGCAGACTGGCCAGACCGGCAGACAATAGGCATAATCAATCATTTTTAAGAAGTATTAGTGGATAGTTGGAACATTTACCTTATGGTGGAACAAAACAACAACATGATAGGTACATGACAGGACATTTACTCAGGAGCTTAGGGAGGGGCCTTTACAAGTGTATGAGAGCAAGTGCAACACTCTTAGGGAGGGATGGTTCGACGGATAAGGTACACAGGGTGCGTGATGCACCCTCAAGGTGAATTATGAGGGCTGGCTTGAATGATTGAATGTTCCAGATTTCAGCGTAAAGGTAGGTTTACTCGAGGGGTGCATAAGGGTGCGCAGGGCGGGTAGGGTTAGCCTCTTAAGGAAGGTGTGCAATGTATGTTGTATAGGATATTGGGAATGTAATGTAATGGTTCATTTGTAATGAGCCTATACACGTGTGTGTCTCAAGACGCAACAAGGCAAGGGGATTGAGGCTGGGGAATGATCTTACTAGGCCTTGTAAATTCTGATCGTGCAAGTGCAGGTATTTATAGCGCACTCTTTTTTTGTGCAGATCCGGGATTCGAACCAGTGTTACTCAGCATGGTCTTGCTTCCAAGACCCGTGTGTTGCCACTGAGCTATCCTCCACTCACAATATCAGTCAATTAATGCAATGTCAGTCGCCATTTCAGAACCCAAGCTTTATCGCTTCTGATGTCCGGATTCCTTCTGAGAGATTCTCGTAATTTGCTGCATGATGCACTGTTAGCCACCTGAACCCAACATACCTTGAGTCCCCATACCCAAAACTGCATCACAAAGTGAAGCCGCTTTGATCTAGAAGATTGGTAATGGCAGCTGTAAAAAAAAGCGTAGCTGCCATTACAAAGGATCCCCATGGATTCCCCCTGCCCTTAGCACATACTGAAAAGCAGGCAGAGTCCATAAGGACCCCTGCCTCTCTGCTGGCACAGAAAACAAATGCAGGTGCAGACAGATTCCAATTCTTCACTGGAGTGTGGAAATGTAGGAAGTGGATTTCCCGCTCTAGGGGGCCACTACATGTGAGGAATCCAGGCTCGGGCTGGCCTATGAGGCAACAGGGCAATGCCTGAACCAAAAACACAAAATGATGGTGTGGGACAGTTTTTTTTTTTTGTCAAAGTGGGCCACTTTTTTGGACTATGTGGGCCAGTTTGATAAGTTGCTTCACTCTGCGGCTAGTAGTTTTGACCAGTGCTACTGAATAAACATTCTTTAAACTGCACAATTTGCATCACATTTCATTAAATACCTCCCCCTTGGGAACTACTCAAACAGTCTGTCACAAAAGGAATGAATTGCTATTTGCAATCGTAGGCCACTTTTTCATTCTTGCCTGAGAGAATTTTATGTCCAAGTCCGACCCTGAATCTGATCCGAAATGGTGTGGATGCCGAAAAAAGATGCGTAAACATGGTTCTGCTGGTTTTGCTGCATCAGCAACATTTGGCACCCTCAAGAAAAGGAGGGTGTATATGGAATTTAGGCTTACCACAATAAGGGAATAATTGCGAGCCTGGCGATAAAGACAGAACTTACACTGCAGGAAAGATCTATCATTACCGCCACAGCGTCTTGCAGAACTTGCACCAAATTATGATTGCACATGTGCACTCCTCAGCCATCGGTGGTACCAGTTATTCCGTTAAGTGGAATTAGTGCCAAAAGCCAACACTGATCGATAACTGCTCCACCTTTTGGTGGAATTAGCGCTACCACCGGAAAATGGGAGGAATTACTGAATGGTAGTTCTGCTGTCAGCATGAGCACAGAGTGAAAATAGTGTCATTGAGGAAACGGGAAACTGAGTGGTGACCATTTAGAAAATATAATTCCTCCTGAATCCACTACTTCCGATAGCCATGCGATGGCCAATCTTAGCAGAAGCAAGCCAGAAGACAGAGGAAAGTGGAGGGTGCCGGATCCAAGGGTCCACAAACCCAAATTTAGTAATCCAGAGTTGCAGGTTATAGCAGATGAGATGGTGGTTAATGCAGAAGAGCCACAGTGCAATACATCCACCCACTGCAAGAACACTATTTGGATTGAAATAAGGGGCAAGGTAGTGGCCTCGTCCAACCTCCCTGCAGACCATGTGTCTCTTGTGACCTGTCCTCCCCAATCCTCTGTTGTTGGTGACCTGCAGTGACATCAACATTATAATGACAATTTACACATGGATGATGATGATGCTACAGATTTTGGTGATAGAGCAATAGGGCACGGATATGTCATACACACACCCACTCCCATTGGCCATCCTAATGGCCTGTCCAGTAATAAATGCTCTGCTTCTGGTAGAGGGGCAGAATAATGGATCACTGGCACCAGAGGATGGAACCCCTGGCAGAGCTCCACCTGCAGCATGCACACCCAATGCAGGTTGCAGTGCAAGGGCCTCAAGGAGAATAGCCAGGGAAACAGCAGAGCAATGCTGCCGCCTAACTGAGGTGATAGCAATGCATAGCATGGTGGGCCAGCGGGTATGGGAGCTTGCAGACACACTGTCAGCTAGCCAGGAGAATATGCAGAAGGCACTTCTTATATTGCAACAGATGCATGGCCTGAACTCAGTAAGCACTGCCTCTGTTACCCCTAGTGTCTCAAGCAGGGAATTCCCATCAGCAGGCATTGTGTCAAGAAAAACGCAGGAAGAAATACTTGCTACACTAAGATTACATTCAGATGAGGATGGAGGGTGGGCATGGGTGGTGGGGGTGAGATTAGAGCGTCAGATCCGACCCGCATAGGAGGGACGGAACTGACAGAACTGACGTTGCAGGGTCAGAATGAAAGCAGACGTGTAAAAGTAAGTGGGGGGTTGGAGATGTATTGGGGTGTGGGGGCATGGATTTGTTGATTTTGTCTGTGGCAAAATTGGTTTCGTGGTGAAATTGACTACGGTCAATTCAGCAGCAAACAATTATGCCACAGATGCTAAGGTGACACTTCGTACAAACCCTTCCTTCATGCCGAAGGTCCCTTCTTCATTCCACTGTAATGAACCCTTGATTCTGACAGTGTCCTTTTGCTCTCCATCTCTGATGGAGCGATCCTGCCATCCTCTGGATGAGACACGAGCCTTCAAACTCTCTATGGCTCACACTAAAAAGTTCCAAAGGTTACTGTAATTGTTTGTTTGATTCAGACCTGCCAACAACGCCCTTTCAAAGTCTTCCATTGGTAGATGGCTGTCAGCGTCAATTTCCCAACAATGGAGAAACCAATACAACCAATTGGACAACAACAAATATCAACGACAACTGAGAATGTACAAATCAGCAGTCCTTAAAGCAAAAAAAGCATACTACACCACAATAACCCAATCGTCAACAAACCCACAAAAGGAAATATTAGAAATCAAGGAAATAATAAACCAAACATCATGCAACAAATGAGCCATGATCCCTGTTGTAACGATATATTGGGAGACCACAGTAAATCATCAATTCTTGGTTAAGCTAGCCCTATCTATGACTCATACAGAGCCACATAGATCACACTGCCTGTGCCAACAATGAGCCAAGAACCACGCCGGGATATAGAGAGAATAAAGGTTAAATTAATAATTGCCTTGAATGATTACACATGCCATCTTGCCTGTGACACAAAACAAAGCTTGAATGTAAACACACACTTTTCCTTTTTGTAATAAACAGGTAAATATCACTTGATAAGGTTTAGATCAAAACAAGTTGCACATTACACATGCAGTCCTTTGTACGTGTCAATTCCCTGCACACTTGAAAATGCTAGCAGTTTTGAAAAGGTACATACTTTTGCAAATCATTTTGATTGATAGAACCCTTCTTTACCCACAAAAGCAATATAAAAGCGTTCTGCTATCAGGGTCACTCACTCTCAGGAAAGAGTGAATATCTTTCAAAGGAGAATTACACTTGGTTTCACTTTGCAAAGCACTTCTCCCCCTGCACCAAAAACCCACGCATCAGTTATATGCAGCACCCCTCTGTTTAAAGGCCAGGTCTACGGAGTGGGGACAGTTGTGAATTTTGTCTTGGGACAAGAACACCCCTTTGATTAAAAGCAAGGTCTAAGGAGGGGTGGCAATTAGGAATTTTATTTTGGGACAAAAACACTCCTTAGTTTAAAGGCAAGATTTAAGGGGTGGTAACAAATAAGAATTTCATTTTGGGCCAAGGATACCCCTGTTCATTAGAGGAGTCTGGGGATGACAGGAAAATAAATGCACCAATTACTTTAATGACAATAACTTAACTTCCCGCTAGTAAAGAGGGCAGTGGTTTTAAACTCCTCCAAGCTCCCGCCTGCGTCAATCTTTTTGGGAGATAATTAAATTAATATTTAGTCAAATATACTCACGGCCTACACAATTTGACCCCACTCCCACTATTAAGGGATGATATTAAGGCAGGCAGTTCCCCCACATATATAGTGTCACTTCGATAAATCTACTTACATTGGAAACCTCTGCTTTTGGGTACTCAGGAAAGATAGCAGGGCTCCTGTTTGGGACAGCACAGGGTGTCGTCAAACACCTCAGTCAAACATAATTACCAGCCTCCATCTCTCATTTGGCTCCCCTTAATCATAGGGCCCTGTCAGCTTTAGGCGTTCCCAGTTTCTGTCTCCCAGGCAAGGTTAAGTCTCCATTAATTTTGAAGCCTCTCCACCCAATGTCAAGCAGCTGTGTCAGGATTCACCCAGAGGGATTATAGCCAAGTCTCCTTCAAGATTTTTAGCAGCTCTCCCTCCAAGAAGGTTTTTAGGCAGGTTTTTTGTCTCTCTCTCTCTGTCCCCTGCTCCATACAGCAAGGGCTTTTTAATGTATACGCGACATCACCAATTATTACAATTAGAAGGCGCCAGTTTATTGGTGCTTACTTTTTAATTGGAGGATTATCCTCTCTTCATCCTCCCAAGAGCCAACCCCTCTCTGCTGATAGGCCCTTGGAGTTCTATGATGAAAGGGATGTCAAAAGGTACATCTTCTGTCATTTACATATTTGTGTACATGTCAGCTTTTTCACTCAAAAAGTCCATGCATGGCCAAATTAGTAATTTAACAATGACGGCCAGAATAGATATTCGTGTTCCCCTAAATCATGATGGATATGTGGATCTTACTTTCGTTTCGGCAGATTACTGCACATGCAAGTTATGTTTTTTTGCCCTTGCAAAAATGAACATAGTTGGGAATGTGAAACGTTTGACCCAGATATCTAATTTAATAAGTCATCAGCTCCCACACTTTCAGATTTTCGGAGAAGCTACAACCACCTTTTAAGTTTTAACTAAAATTCCCCAAATCTCATTTGGATGAAAGTCACAGCAACACCATTGCCTTGAAATCAGCATGAAATCAGCTTTAAATTGACAACCATGTAAGTATAACGGTTCAAGTGTCACTGAGTAAAATGACATTTCTAATGTAAATCTATGACCACATAAATACCATATCTAGGTTTCAGTTTAATTCTTTTAATTTTAAGTTGCAGAGATCATGGCAGCTGTCACAGTCTCTGGGCTCAAATGTTGACTTTGCCTGCAATAAAATTATCAATTACTCTTGTGGAGTCAAAAGCTGTGCTAATGGAGACTGCAGAGATTGTATCTCTACAACCAGATGGTCTCTAACACCATAATTCTTGTCGCACAAGAGCCAAATCCATCTGCTAGGCTTCAAAGCAATGGGCTTTCAAAGGGACACCAGAGCCAAACAGATCTTGCAATGGGGGAAAGGTAGTCTGCCCAGCAACTAGAGGCATGTTTTTCTTGGGATCATAAGGGATTTACATGTTGCATTTGCAAGAAAATAGCCTTTTCAATTTATTACATTTGTTTAATAACTAGCACCTTGCTATCATTGTTCAATGCATTTCTGAATCAGTGTCTTTCTTCTTTCAAACAGCATTGGTTTTTCAATGGGATAAATGAAAGTGAAACCCTGCTGCTCATTTGCTCATTCACCCAATGTACTTTCATTTAACATTATGTCAGTTTCTGTGTTGAAAGGGGGCCTTAGTCACATGACATGAAAAATAAGAACATGGCTTTAATGTCGCCTGCGAGGCCCAGTTTGTGCTTTACATTTTTCAGGGTGCGCAGCATTTGGATATGTGGCAGTTTCAATGAAAAATGTGCCTTTTCCATCTCCACATATTCCGTGTGTCCACTGCAGAGACACTTCTATTTGAATTTGCTAGGCACCTTTAGCTGTGTTAAAGTTTTTGTGCTGGCACATCATTTTGTTTTCAGTGTACCCTTTTTCATCAGACCAATGTACTTCGCAGTATAGACCTAACCTGGCCTTTCAGTTATGACTTCTGTGGCTGTCATTTAACCTCATAAAGTCCCCCCAGCACTTTTATCCAGATCACTCATGTGAAAGAGCAGGGGAGATGGATTTGAAATTGTAGATAAAATGTCACCTGTTGCCTACAAGATCTGCATCCCTATAGAAGAACAGACGGAAGAGATATGGGTATATATGAATTAGTTGAAAAGCTGTCATCCCAGATAAGAATTCCAACTGAGTGAGGAGCCCAATGAAGGTCGAGCAGAGGAACCTTATGAGGAATGAGAGGTAAGGATGGAAACCCCCGATGTAAATGTATAACAGGAGAGTAGTTTAATTAATATTCCTCGGAAATGTGAAAAAGGAAGTTGTAATGTGATGTCTCTTATCTGCAATGTCAAATCCCTTTCAATGTAATGTAAAACACAGATGCCAGACACAGCTCTGAACTAAACGCCCAATAATTACTTATTATAAAAGTAACACAGCGGAGCACTTAAACACAATGGACCGTACTTCATTGCAGTCATTAATTAAAACATTTAAACCGCTAGGAAATAATCCTGCCTTAAATAAACATTAACTCGCAAGGCATTACCCTTACTCTAGACCTGCTGACATTTCGTCCGTCATCGGGCAGAACACGTGGCAGTTGGATTCGCCATTTGGATACTTCCCCACTGTGCCACAATATTCCCAAAGCCTTTGATCGCCACCCACATGGCCCTGCATAAACATTTGTTTCCCCCATCTGCTCCCGGTGATCAGAATGAAACTTCCTCCCCTCGGAATGCTGTAGGCACATCTCGAATCCTGTGCGAACACGCAGCCAACACATTTTTGTCAGTATCCTTTGGCAGTGGAGAGGCTGTTCTTCACAACCTCTGTTTTGGTAGACATTTACCTACCGATAACATTTCCTGTCTTCAATTTACTTCAGTTCGCTGGAGGTCCACAGGCTGGGTGCATTGGCAGGAGGATCTTTGTAATAGGGTTTACCCCTAGGTGGAGTTTCAGTCGTCTGGAGGGACTGCCGCAGTGTAGCTGCCCAGTAAACATAAGCATATAGTGTTGGGGGTGCATCGCGCCTCACGAGAAGATAGCCCACCCTCCCAACTTTGTTTTTGCTTACAGTGTTATTGTTGGCTACAAACTGGGTTATTGATCATGTACAACTGTGTTATGAAAATCACAGTGTGTGATTATACTGTGTGTTTATTTGAGTGTTGTATTTGGTTTGTGCTGTTGACAGGGACCTACACAATGGATTATGTAAATGTTCAGACCATGACCAAAATGCTGAACTAAGATGAACTATGATTTTGCTACTGTGGTTGTGGGTTGAGGGGTTCACTGGCGTCCAATAGGCCAAAACGGCGTGGACGGTCGAGGTGGCCCCTCGGGTTGCCCATTGGGTGAAAATGTAGCTCATGCTTGGGCGATGGAATATCTGGCTGGACACTGTATTCTGCAAGTAACCCCGGGACAGCTCAGACAGCTTGTAGGCCAAACGAGCAGCTGGCGGGTCTGCAGGGCTGCCAGGGTCAAGGTCATGGTAACCATTTATGGGTGATGTAAAAGACACGTGGGGTCCCCAGCAGGATTTGCGAGAATTTGTCTGTAATAAAATGCAGCCTGTTTTACTTCCAAAACAAATGTAGTATCTTTTGTATAATACAATGTGTATTTCCTGAAGACATGGACATATAAGAGTGCACCCCTATAATATATGCGCTCAGTGATTAGTGACAGAACCCGGGTATAGACACAAAAAAAGGCTACACAAGATTTACAATGAACGTTCCTATTAGCCAGGGTTAGTGTTCAGCTTTCTTTTATACTGTTAGTGAAGTAGACAGTCTTCATTGGGCAAATATCAATAGATTGAGATGCAATGCACAGAGGGCAATTCTATGTGAGGCCCCCAAAGGCCCAAGGGAGCAGCGGGAGGCGTAGGGCCTCATTAGCTACAGCACAGAAGACGCCATCTTTGGTAGAGGGCTTTGACCTTCGGCTTTCCTAGATCTCTATAATGAGGGTCTTGCACATACACATCATCAGCGTCTCTGTATGTCGGGGCCCGGTGGGCAAGGGGGGCTTTCATCACCCCGAGGTTGCCATGCCTGATTTCTTCCATATACTGGTATTCATCTTAATCTAGTTTTCTTGGAGCCGGGCTGGGCGCGCTCCCTTTCCAGAGCTGCGCCATGGCAATTCCTAGATGGGCCTTGAATCATATGACACGTTTGGGGGAGGGGAGTCCCACCGAAACACAAAACGGCAGCCGATGTCGTGGACGTGCCTAGGGGACGCTGCCGACCCCAAAGAAGGCAGAAGCCTGCCTGGGATTGCTATTTAACGCTTTGCACGAAGGCTGCGGCCTGGCGAATGGGATGGAATGCTCGCTTTGTGGGAAGGAGCGGGGCACATTTCATGTGATTGTTCCCTTGTTTTAAGGGCGCATAAAGCTGACCTAAAAAAGAGCCTAATGCCCAGAAGGATGTATGTATGATGCATGAATAAAACAGGCACTCTCCTACAACATGGGGCTAGCATAGATTTCACAAGTTTAAATCCTGCATGAGGCCTCTCAGCCGTTCTTTCTTTTGAGGTGATGCAATTGCGTACCCATAGCAATAGTTATTAATGTGCTTGGAAGCAGGGAAAATCTGGCATTAAGCACCATAGCAGGACACACATATTTTGTTTTATTTATTGGCAATTTGCGAAGTGCTGCTTGCAAACTAACAGTTGCTTCCAAATGCCAAGTATAATAAAAAGGGAGGAACCCCAGAGATCGTCCCGGATATGTGGGGGTCTGTGGTATTTAGGTATAGTGGGGAGCAATTTCCAACTGTTCTTTTCTTGTCCTATCACAGGAGCTCCTTTAGCGGTCATAGAATCCCCCCACCCCTTTGCACAGATATCCCAAAATAGTAGCCTTCAAACTGTGGCTGTTTCCTATTTTTGTTGGAAGTATTTTTACTCCTTATTTTAATTGTATGGGAGTAATTGCCTATGTGAGCAAATGTGGCCGATACACACCTTATATGCAGGGCTGCCTGTACAAGTCCCTTGCCTCTGTTACCTTGTAGCAGTCCATTTTGAGCTCTTGGTGTCTGGGAAGTGTTATATTGTGAGCACCACACACCGTGGGTAATAATAAGCAGCGCTCAGATACCTGAGGGTTCATAGCGCTATATAAATGCTAAATTATTATTATTGTGCCCGTGTCCATGAATCTATGCATTAATGTGTACAGGGATTGGCTCCCATTCCCTAGGAAGCAATCTCTGCTCTTTCCTCTATCTCATCCTACCTGTTGCCTATGGTGTATTTCATGTAACAATGTGTTTCTAGCTGTTCAAATCAAATTTCAAATGTTTATTCAGAAACAGTTTTTTTTAAAAGGATACAGTAGTAAAAGAACAGTACAAACAGTAAAAACAATAGCATAACATCAGAGCTAAAACATATAAAAACGATAGCACTTAAAACGTTTTGATTCCTAAAGACTCTGCGAGGAGCAAAAGAGTATTCTCGATATAAAAATGAATGCACTGTGCTATAGACAGATGTGGGACTGAAAGGAGAAGCATAAGAGCTTCCTTTATTCTCCTCACTGCTCGCTCCCTTAACAATGGAAAGAGGAATCTTTTCCTTGGAATCACGAATATAGGGCAGAAAAGTAAAAAGTGTGGTAAATCATGTATGTTATGCCGACAGCATGCACATTTCTACTCAATGGAGCCGTTATTCTGTAAAGAAGGTAACCATTTGCTCACAAAAAGCTGATATGTCCTACAGCAGATAATTATTCCCCTTTTTCTCAGATTTATGAGCCAGTGAATATAGCTGGCACTTGGAACTATGGGCATAGCATTCTCATTATAGAATTGCACACTTTGTTTTTTCGCGTTGCTTGATAAGGAACAAAACTGGTCACAAGCTTATTCCCCCCACCCTTGCCTGTCATCTGCTCCTCATTCAAGAGGTGGGTGCAACCAAGTCCGCGAAAGGAAGACTTGATGTAATTTAGCAACGGGGAAAATCCACTGACCGTAGAAGGCATTTGATCTCTTACCAAAATTTGAGTCCATGACAAACTACTGTTACCCCATTAGAGTAACTAGCAGATTAATGGTTGCAATGGTATAGTATCATGTATGTATGGTAAATCTAGTTCTGCATGCACATACCCTGGGAAACCATGGGATAGACCCATGATTTTCCTCAGGAATTGTTTTTCACAGACCTGTGCTGCCTTAGCCTGATAATGGCCCCAAACTGATGCACTATATAACCACAGTGCCGTTTTTGCCAAGTAAATGTGAAGAATGTGCTCTAGTGACAGCACACCCATTCTTGTACCAAACCTCAGGATTGAGCTATTACTTAGTGTGCACAAGCCATCTCGAGTGGCGTCAAATTGTGATTCCTAAATAACAAAAGTAAGAGACCCATTCCACTTGTTTGCCTTCTACAGATATTGCTTTGCCCTGGGGTTTGCTATTACCCAGGTACATAACCTTTGATTTCGCCAAATTTATTTTCAAAACTTTCTGTCCTATGTAATTATTGAACACATTCACCAATATTTGCAAAGCTGCTTGATTCTAGCTATCAGGACCACGTAATTCACATACAAAAGTGCACATATCTTCTGACTGGCTATCCTAGGGACGTCACCTGTTAAACCACACAATTCACTGCAAAGTGAATTTATATAAAGGTTGAAGAGGAGCGGGGCTATTACACAACCCGGCTTCTCTCCCCAGGTCACTCAAAACGCCTTAGTTGTTTGGCCACTGATCCCCATTCGTAGTCTTGGCGACAAGTTTGTTGTGTAGCTGCAGTAGGATTTTCTGTAAGTCATGCCTAGGTCTCCCAGTACCCTCCAGAGCTTTTCATGAGTTACACAATCAAAAGTGGTGGAAAGGTCCATGAAACCCAGGCATATTGTTCCTTTGTAGCCTTGAACAAACTTGTCCAAGAGCAAACTCAGGTTCAGTATCTGGCCAACTGAACTGATTCCCTTACGGAAACGATATTGGTAATGTGACAAAATCTGGTTTTCGGTAACCCAATCCATACTCCTGTCATACAAAACTCATCGAAACCACTTAGCTGAAGTATCAATTAGCGAGATTGGGCAAAAACATGCTGGATCCTTTTGGTCGCCTTTCTTTAAAACAGGCACCATTATTGCTTCCCTCCATGAGTTCGGTATGACCTTTAATTGTAGTATCATATTAAATACCGGAACCCAGACCCTCATCATGCTTTTAAAGAACTCGATTTGTATGGAGTCTGGTTCAGCCAATTTACTGTTAGCCATTCCCTCAAGGGCTTTAGCAACTTCACACGTCGACACCACCCAGCTCGATACAGAGGTATGCAAGATGTGACAAGTGGGACTATTCTAATCAACTGGGTCTAGGTTATTCACATCATTATTGTCACAATGATTACTGTATTGTGACGAGAAATGTGTGATCCACTTTTTTTCTCCCACTAGATCTACACATTTCTGCCGAGGATTTCCATTAAAAGATAATCCATTGGAAATAACTCTCCAGTACTCCCATAAATTGCCTGGTGCAGCCGTCTCTAGCGTTAGCCAAGCTTGTCTAACAAAATCCTGTTTTTCTGTTATTCTTGGTCTTTTTATAGGCAGCCCTAACTTGGGCCACTGTTTCTTGATCTCTCGGTTGCTGTTTAATAGCAAGTAAACAGTTTGTTTTGCCAGCTTGCATTGTCTATTAAACCATTGTGTTCTGCCAGGTAGTGGTTTGGCTGTTAAATGCCTGGCTGATGGTCCTTATCATATCGGTCCAGGCAGACCACTTAGCCTGGTCAGTAGCCCCAGGATATAGGCAGTTCTCTAAACTATACACAACAGCCCACTTTACCCAGGGGACAGGCTGATCAGAGTCCATCTGCACCCAGCACAGTGTTTTGTATGCAGGTGCGTCAATCTCTTTACTCTTCGCAGACGACTCATCATCCCCAAAGCGTACCGTAAAAATGAAGGGGTCGCAGTCGCTTTCGAACAAGGGAACTACTGCAAAATCCTTAATCCAGGACCAATGTTCAACCAGTAATATAAAATAGTCAATAATTGAATGATGGCTTACATTCAAAGAGGTGTCCTTCCCTGGTTCCATGTGATAATATCCCCGCAAAAATATCGCCATATAAGAATGTCGCCATATCTATGCAGCAATATTATCCCATGGAACCTGTGGGGACACCCCCGCAACTCCCATATAATTTTAAAGGGAGCGGAAGACACCCCCGGAACCCCAGCACCCATTTACCCCAAGAATTAGCACCACTAATAATATCGCCTATGGCCATTCCCAACGACCATACATGTGGTGATATTATTAGTGGGGATAATATTACAGGATACCCCTTCCCTGGGACGTCAGCTGGAAATCCGTTCACTTGCTGAAATCCCATTTCAATGAGTACATTCATACAATTCGGGCACCGACAATCAGTCCTTCGATCAATAAGTATTGATGGGCGGATTCTGAATGCCAAATGCTCATCTACCAAACTTTCAACAGTGCCTGTGTTCAAGTTAAAATCACTGCCCAATAAGAGCCTAGCTCCCAGTGTGGAACTTCTACGTTTTCTTATTGCATACAAAACATCTAATAGCCTCGTCATTGGCGTACTGCTATAATTATCACTAAGGGCATTATAAAAATTGACTAAATGCCACAAAGTGCCATCAAACTGTTCAAGCTCTGCGATTAATAATGTTGACAAAGTTAGGAACAGACTCAAATTTTTGGCCTTCTGGGAAATCTGTATGTATGGTCTGAGGCCACCCTGCTTCCTACCTCCCAAAGAGAGAGATGCCTTTGTGGTAAAAACCTCAGACCAGGTCTCCTGCAGTAGTAGTGAAGAGGAGCAGGCACATGCCTCTGCAGGAAGTCCGGCCCCCTACCAACTATATGCTGGAAGCCTGAAATCGTGGCGTGCTTGACACCAGCAGTTGTGACCATTCTGCTGCAAATATTTTGAGAAAAGGTACACATTGAGAAAGCTGTATCAAATGTATTCCCGAAGAGAAGACAATCAAATGGAGGAGCTTCCCGAAGATATATGAAAATGAGAGAAAGAGGAGCTGGTGACGTCACAAGAGATGAGCATGGCACACTGAGAAGATAGGCTAAAGAAGATGCATGGAGCTTATAGAACCTTATGACAAAATAAAGAATTGAGTAAATGTTCATATGCAAAAAAAAGATTGCATGTGTGAAGAGCACTGCAGAAAATGCAAGCTGTTTTAATAACTATAGAGATGCAGCAATGCAAGTAGACTAAGTGATCATAGAAGCTGGCTATGCGTAGTGAATAGATTGCAGGCGGAGCCGCCATTGTATAGAAGCTGAACATAGGTGTCACAACTTTTGTGAGTTCAAACCCATGGAGAGAAAGATCTGTGTCGCAGCAAAGAAGTAGCCGGGATTGTGGAAGTATCGAGAAGGGATGTCTGGCCTGGTGTCAAGGCTGAAGCAGCCAAGACTGGTTATCTATTCTTGAAGGCAGTAACCGTGAGATGCTGAATCATCCCCTGTTAAGGTGCAAAGAAATAAGACGAGTGCCAAGTTTTATTCACTCAAGACAATTGAAGGCTGCAAAATGGGCCGATTTGTGGTCTTCTGTCACGTGAGTCAAGGATGAAAAAAAGAGTTGACATGGAGTTCCTGAACTATGAGAGTGTGTGCTCACACTCCCTTCTATTCCCAGAGACGAGAATACAAGGCAAGGCCAAAGACAATCTTCACGGCAGAAGGCATGGGTGATGAGACGTTGAGCTAATTGGGTGGGGAGGTATAGTCACGTCCACCTCGTGGCACCCAGGTGTTAGCTTGCGTGCTGCTAGTGAGCTGAATGTTCCAGACTGGCACGAGAGTGCCAACCATTTGTAGAAGGCCATATAATGAAGGGCCTTATAGTTTGAGAGTCAATAATACACTATGTACTTAATAATGATGAAGAATGACTTGCACTAGAGGTGGGCATAAGTGGTCCACCTGACAGTAGATATCCAATAACAACCCAACCCCTTATAGAAAGTATACTTAGATCTTCCCCTTGAACGTATCACAACTCCTCTTAGGTTTGTCTTAGTTTGCCACATAGTATGACGTCACGTATGACACATTTTTGCTATAAAAGTGTAATCAATTATGAAATGCTTCAAGAATGCTTGTGCGACGTCCGTTGATGTCTGGTGTAACTCCCTGTTTTAGACAATTGACATTAAAACAGAAAACACTTTGCCATCTTCCAGAGTTGGTTTAATTATTTGGTGTCAGAGTTATTCTGCATCCCATTCACTGCATGCATGCTTCCAAAAGGGCTCTAACTCTCACGTGGTAGCACTGCAGATGGTTCAAAAAGATCCAAACTAGTTCATCCCCAGTCTTTCGGGTGATCAGGCATCCTCCACCATCTAGCCGGAAGATTGCAGGTTTTCCTGTGGAGAGTGGCCGAATAGGAAACTTGCAAGTAGAATCGAGACAGTGGGCAGGCTCCCCATTGAAGAAATTCCTGCCCGGTTTCCAAGGGCGCTATGCGGATGGAAGGCAAAGTGGTTGGTTGGAGGAGGAGACAATACCGAAGGCCTTGTGTCGATTAACAAACAAATGGTGAGTAGACTAAGGGGAATGGCAAACTAAGGGGATGGGATTGTGATAATTTTGAGTAACAGGAAATATTGTGTGAAGATATAGTAGCACCTAGATGCCCGACTCAAGGGAGTCCAGAAGAAAGCCTCTCAAAATCCAGCAGGTTTAAAATAGGCCACGTGCGAACAGGTTCGCATAAGGAGACTTTTTAAACCCTGTGACAGGGAATTTAAATAGAGACAAGGAGAAAAAAGGTGATCACAGGGTGTTTTTATTAAATATAAAAAGTCGACGAGTTTGTCTGTTGAGAAGAAATATTGAAGAAGTGGTAGAAGCTGTGAAGTCATTAGAAATAGAGTTGAGAAGTTGTAGTAACTACCCTAGCAAAGTGGTTTGTACCAATCCAGAGGTAGACAGAGGTGATTGAGAAAGGTAGAGGCTTGAGCAGCGATTGTTGGAGCGCGCTCATATTTGTTGTTTTAAAAGTATTGAAAAAGTGGTGAAAGTGTTGTATAAAATCTGGTAAATATTGACAGTCAATTGAGACTTGTCATCAGGGGAGACACTCCACTTATGGGTATCCGGTCATTGAATTGACAACCAAAGCATTGACAGCCAAACCATCTAAAAAAAAGCATCTAATGCATTTTATTAGATGGTAAAGGGTTTAGTTTAATAAAAATGGGGTTTAAAGGTTAGAAAAAGGGGGTTGGGGGACTCCCCATTAAAAAAAAATGCATTAGATTTTTTTTTTTTAAGATCCTTTTTTTTTAGATGGTATGGCATTAGATGCTTTGGCTGTCGATGGAATGACCATAAACCCCACTTATGCAAGACATTGCCAAATCACATAGCCAAGCTTAAACAGTATGGTGTGGAATGGGTGAAAGTCACAGCAGATAAGATGTTCATGCCATGGCCACAAGGGGATCACTGTCAAAAGCGGTATTGCAACACATGACCACATACTTACACGCTGCGTACACAGGGAAGAAATTGGAGAAAAGGTTAGCTATTCTAGAGCCCTGGAAGATGTACCAGGAAGAGAGAGATGATCCGCCACCTGTGGAGTTGATGCTTAGTCAGGAAGGCATTGAGCCCTCGGCTCCCCTTACCTCGCCCGAAGTAAAAGATGATAGCATGGAAGAAGTAGGGTTGTATCCTTTAAAGTAACTGAATACGGCGACAGGATATAGTAATCCAATATACGAACCGCCCCCTTATGGCAGTGACGATAGACCAGAGGAGAATAAGAGAAAAGAAGAGATCTTTAAGATCATATGAGACAAAGAAGAGAAAAGTGAGAGGTTGAACGTTTAGACAGAGATAGAAAGAGAGATTAAGAGATGGAAAGGAGAGAAGGATAAAGCTGATGAGGTAGCACTCGTGCAGAACGAATGGATGGCTGGACAGATATTACTCAAATGGGACGGGAGAAGTATCAACATCAACAAAGTCGGGCAAAAGGAACATAAGGATGAGCAAGATAGAAGGGACAAGGAATGGGAGAAGAGATTGAAAGAAGATGAGCATAAAAGAAAGAGCAGGGAGTGGCAAGAGCAGATGTATCCGGAGGAGCAACAACAGAAAGAAGAAAGAGCAGAGGAGCAAAGAACATATGACAATAGACAGTGATGGAAGACAGAGATAGAAGAGAACAGAAAAGAGAAGAGGAAGAAGTGCAGAAATTAAGGGACAAAAGGGTAAAGAGACGAAAGGAAGAAGAGAAAAGAAGGACAGCAGTAAGAAGGAAAGAACAAAGACAAGAGGTAGATAGAATTAGATGGGAAGCGAGAAAGCGAAGAGAATTGTATGAAGAAATAGAATGAAGAAGGAGGCAGCGGGGTCCTGATGCCAGTGTCATTTTGTAAGGAACAAGCAGGGCCAAGCCCAGCAATCCGATCGGACAGAACAGAAGAGTTCCTTTCAATAAAGGAAGCAACATCAGGGGCATCTAGAGTAGTACTAGAAGAAGAAAGATTTGATGTGGAGAACGTTGGGGAAAGGATTGATAAGGTTTATCAACAGTTGAGGCGAAACACCAAATGTGAAAACCGAGGAAGGGATGATTGATCCCTAATGCCTCGAGCGCAGAGGGAAAAGGCAAGCCTGCTCAGTCACAAGCATAGATCATTGTCCTTAAGCAAACTGAACCTGGACAAGGATGAAGGGGATGATAGTCACACTTCCTGGGGACAAGAAATGTCAGACGAGGAAAGAGAATGCTTCCTTGGGGGAGAAGGAGGGAGTGCATGTGCTCCTGAAGGAAGCCTGCAATTGGATAAAGAAGTAAGATGGTCAGATCTGGAACAACCTAAGGATAGGACACCAGATCCTATACCATATCCAGAGTGTCCTCGAGGACGATCTTATAGTAAAACGGACAATCACTGCCATATGTGAACAGGTTAAGATTGCAACCAGCAAGGAGATGGTCTGGGATGATTGCCCCAGCTATGGATAGGCTAACAATGGGAGCCGACTGCGGGTTGGGGTTTAGGCAGTTTCCCTTATTGGAAAAAGGAGGAGTGAGACCACAGTATATCCCATAGCCACAGATGGACAAGGACAATTTAAGATACAAGCTCCCGAGATTGACATCAGGCGTTTTGGAAATGGATATACGAATTAGAGAAAATGACAGGAGGAAATACATTGGCCACAGGGGACATTAAGGATCTCCTGGCAGCTATTCTTGAGAGAGAGCTGATGATATATGGAGGAGAGCAGGGTATTCAAGTGTGACAGCATAAAACACAGCGCTTGATGGAAAATGAAGGAAGATGAAGCTTCTATTGCTTACATTCAAGGTACTCAAGAGCGATGGCAGCTTGAAAAGCGCAAGCTGTGGCAAAAAACAGTTGCATTATTTTACCACATTTTATGCCAGGGGTTGTCTGAACCATTGCAGATGCAAATGAAGAAGCAAGTGGCAATGGAAGCAAAACCGTGGGCTGAGATACAGCTATTAAAGGAGAAAAATAACAAGAAAGATGAGGGTAGAAAAATGTAGGAAGCCAAATTAGTTCAGAAGAAATTGTCAAAATTTGCCATCGAAGGGGCAGTACTGGCAAGTGGAGAAGGATTGGGAATGCAGCAAGTAGTGGGTGCATCGCAGGTGAATAATCAGTGCCCGATGTACCAAGGAGGATATGGGTTCATGCTACGAGGCAGAGGCATGGGCTATAGAGGAGGAAGGGGTAGATTCAAAAATAACCAAGGTGGGTTTCAGAATGCACAGAATGAAAATCAAAACGCGCAGGGAGAATTTAACCAAAGGGGACTTGTCTGACGAGCACCCCAGATTGTTGCACTTACGAGATGACAGGGCACATTGCGCGTATACGTGGGAGCCAAGGAAATGTGCAGAATAGCCAATTCTCAAGAGGGGGGAAGCTTATCCTCCACCAAACAGCAAACAAATGAGGGTTTGCCCAAGATCACACAGTGTATCTGACACAAGCGCCACAAATGCAACAGTCACAGCAACCAGAGAAAGTGCAGATGAATCTACCATTAGGACAGTCGCAACAAGCCCCCATGTCGACACAACAGTATACAAACACGGGACAACTACTGACACCTAGAATAGGAGGTGCCACTGTGGTAAGAGGAAATCCTTTAACAGGTACGTAGATATGCCTGTATCTGCAATGGGACAGCTCACAGGGCGACTTGACGTGTTCAGTACTATCTGTGACACCAGACCCCCAATAGGAACAAAGGATCGATGTGACAATGGGAGGCAAATCTTTTTCTTTTCTAGTAGACACTGCGGCTATTCATTCATGTATACGAGAGGGAAAACATCCAATGGTTGGAAATGCCATGAATGTTCAAAGGTTCTCTGGGGCTACGAGTCGTGTTCCTTTTACTGATGAATTACCAGTCTCTACAGGACAGTGTGACATGTCTGTTCCTTTGTTATATTCCCGACAAACACCAGTTAACATTTTGGGAAGTGACCTGCTGGCAAATCTTAACATGACGATTTCATTTACTGGCCAAGGGAAAATGAGTTCCACTTCAGGAATACACTACTTAAATGTGGGCGAATTTATATTGGCATTCACAGGGAAAGTGGCTCTGCAAGCCGTTCCAGTAGAGCCAGAGGTCTTCCTGTATGGGGTGAGCATTCTATTTACATGTCTTACTGACTTAGTGGGAAAAACTGTGCGAATATCTGACGAGTTTTTGTTTAGACCACAAATACCTATAGACGAAGAGGGGGGACAGACAATCCCCATAGATCCTAGAAGCAGCCATAGTACGAAGGGAAATGGCGATGCTCAAAGGACTGGACGATAAGGGTAGACCATGAAGGACAGTAGTAGCTCTTGAAGAAGGGTACAGGTTGACTGACATTACTGGTGATGACATGTTTAGAGAAGACCCAACAGATGATGAAGTAGTGTTCTTTATGAGCATCACATATTGGATAAGAATAGAGAAGAGGGAAATCCCACAGCGAATGGCAATAATGTGGCAGCGCCCAGCATTGTTTGAGGAAGACTTGGTAAAGTTGCCAAGTGTCCTGTGGACCACAGACCCTTATGATGTGGGTCTGTTGAAAGGGATAGAGGAAGTGAAGGTAAAGCGGAAATTCGGGGGACATTTTTACTTAAGCAAGACAGTACCCCATGTGTCGAGAGGCTGATGAGGGCATATTTCAGACCATTTCAGCACTGATGAAACAAGGTATTCTGGTGTCATCAGAATCATCATGTAATACTGCACTGTATCCTATCAAAAAATAAAAGAGAGGGTCTTGGAGATTTATACAGCACAGATAGTAGAAGCAGAGTTTCGGGATGATACTATGCAGTATCCCAGTGGAAGCTCGATATTTCACAGTTATTGATTTGAGAAATATATTTTGCTCTATCCCGTTGCACAAGGAATCACAAGATTTGACTTCCTTTACGTTCCACAACTCTCAACTAAAACACACCTGTTTGCCCCAGGGGTACTGCGAGTCTCCATCAATCTTTAATAGAGTCTTACAGATGGATCTAGGCAATATTGATCTTAGGAGTGCTGTAATATAGTACGTGGATGATATTTTAATTCGTAGCATGATAGAAGATGAGTGCAGACAAGACTAGATTCAACTGATGACTATCCTGGCAGACAAGGGATATAAGGTAGACAAGGCGAAATTGCAGTATTGTCAAGAAGAAGTGTTATACATAGGGCAGTTGATTTCACATGAGGGGAAAAGGTGATACCTGAAAGATCTGAGGCAATTATGAAAACCTCAAAACCAAATACAGTGAAACAAATGCAGCAGTTTTTGGGGTTTTGCAACTATGTTAGAGCCTTGGTGTTCGATTACAGTTCGTACACGAGCCCTCTTCTGTAAGCTTCAAAGAAAGTACAAGTGGATAAGGAAAAATAGAGTGGACTGAGGAAATGGGGGAAGGTTTGAAAAAGTTTCACAGCTCCTGTTTAGGAATTCACAATTATGACAAGAAATTTTATTTATTTTCACATACAAATGGGACAGTCATGACAGCAGTGTTTTTGCAGATAACTACATTGGGGTACAAGCCTCCAGCATATTACAGTTGGATTTTAGATCCAGTTATGAGAGGACATTTTCCTTGCTAACAGCCGTTGGCAGCCGCGGCATTCGCAATTGATAAGTCTACAAGTATTGTCATGGGCTGCTCTATGACCCTTTTCATGGAGCATTCTCTGTTTGCCATTTTAGAGAAGCCAAATGTACATTGACATCCCAAAGAGATTAAAATTGTCAGATGTAAAATAGTGAATCCTGCCACGTTTATAGCTGAGCCTATAGCAGAAGGTGAGCAAGTGGATGACTGTGCTAATTATGTTGAACTGTATGATGATATACCCTGTGTGAAGGAAAATGCTGTGGCAGGAGGGGAAATTCTCTTTATTGATGGTTCTTCGAAAATTGATCACACTAGTGGAGAACGGCATTCAGGCGCCGCAGTAGTAAGACACAGATTAGTTCGAGGTAGTAGCGAGTGCCAGGCTACCGCCTCACTTTTCAGTGCAAGCAGCAGAATTAGTGGTGCTTATTATCACGCTTGAGAAACACGAAGGGCAGGAAGTGACAGTGTACAGTAACCCCACCTATGTGACATCAACCGTACATGCAGGGCTAGCATGGTGGAAAACGAGGGTCTATCTCCATGCAGATGGCACTCCAGTGCAGCACGCATCCTTATTGGACAGGCTTCTTAAGGCACTACAAATCCCAGTGGACATAGCAGTCATTAAAAGCACAGCTCACAATAAACTAACATATTTTATCTCTTGAGCACACGCAGAAGCCAAAAGGGTTGCTTATTCCCCAGAAATCTCAGGTTTTGATACTCCAAATGTCAAAGAGAAAGTAGTCACAAGCATGGTAATGCAAAAAGGGTTTAATAAGTTACCAATGATCCAATTAATGGAAATTCAAGGAAGTGCACAGCAGGAAGAGCAGTAATAATGGAAACAAAGGTGGTGTTCTTTATCACCCACAGAAGCATTATGGCGACAGGATAGCACTGGAAAGCCGGTGTTGCCAGTAGCATTATTAAAAGTCGCACTTGAACAGCTGCAATACCCGGCATATGTAACTAGGGAAAGTCTTGATGCAACAATTGCGAAAGACTGGTTCATTCCAAATTTGTTGGAACACGTATTCTTTGTAGTAAATTACATAGTGGGCCTCCTTACGACCCCGGCGGAACGGGTTAATGGATGGCGCAAAAGGATGCAGACCCGTTAAACACGTTCCGCCACATTACGAGGTCCCCTCGTGGGACACGGTAAGCATGCCTGGTAAAACCAGGTACAACCAGGCGTGCTTACCGGGTCCCGCGAGGGGAAGAGGGAGCAAACAACGGGCCAACTCGTAATCGCCCCGTTGTTTGCTCCCTCTCCCATTCCCATTCAGCCCAATTGTTACGCTCACCTGGTATCCACAGGGACGTCACCCAGCCAGGTTACTCGCTGGTATGCTTCTCAGCTTTGCCCTGATGTGGTCTGCGGGGAAAGTTATGCCTGAAAATACAGGAGGACTGTGTTCAAGACTGACCGACTGGGGTAAATATCCTCCCTCCACCCCTGTATGCTTTCAGTCCCTCTGGCGCCCTCTCCTCACCTTGTGGTAGAATTAGGCGTGCTCTCCGTCCTGCCTTCTTTGCAGGGGCGCGTTGTCTTTCATGGGCGAGTGTGGTCCAGTTACTTCACTGACGCCAGCCCGTTTGATATTGTTCAGGTAGGTCTTATTGCTGTTCTTTAGTTTTGTTGCTATCCTGCATGCCTTTCTTTGTTTAAAATGTCTCTTTTTTCTCCCTTAGGTATGCAGAACTTCAGCGCGGCGAACTGGCTTGGTTGAGCCCCGCTGGTAAATGATGGCGCATTAAGAGCGCTATGATGCGGGAAGTAAGCGCTATGCGCAGCGCTGTGAAGTCTTGCCTTTGCTAACCTGTGTTTTCCTTCCTTGTAGGTCGCAGTGTTCTTCAGCGCGAGTGGAATGTCCAGAGGGATGCCAGCCCAGAGTCGACCAGCCAGGTAAGCCTTTTGAGCAGTTCGTAGTTTGTAAATGTCTCTACAGCTTTCTTTAATGTTGTCTCTAACTTCCTCTTTCAGGTCATTCTGTCCGGGAGGCGTGCAGATCCGAGGAGCTGTTCTCAGTAGCTGAGAGTGTTTAAAGATGAAGACTGCAGGTAAGATGCTGCTGCTAATGATGTTCCTTTTGTCTCCTTGCAGGTTCTGCTTCTCCGAGGTTCGAGTGAATAGCTGGACACGGTGAGCGTCACGTTGTAACACGAAGCATGTTCTGCAGTCAGGGTGTGGTTTATATAGCCCAGGTAAAGTAGTACCAGGGAAAGTAGTTCCAGGCCTGCCACAACCAAAACACTAGACCGCATAGCTTGGTTCTTAGGGAACCACGCTATGTGGATGCCTCCATGTTGGCTGACAATACAATAAAGTAGTTCCCAAGCACATTGTTGTTCATGGTGTATGAGCCTGGTGCCATAGGCGCCAGGAATGGACCAATGAGGGCTTTTGAAGAGGATGCCAGGCTCTAGAGGCCAGAGTCCTGACTCCACCTGGCCAATGGGTTTGCCAGAGGGGGTTTTGGGCGAGGGTCGTGACAGCACTCCCCCCTAAGGCCCCTCCCATGGTGTTCCTTCTGTCTGGCCCAGGTTTGGTTTGGAAGTTCTGATGGAATTTCCTGATTAGACGTGGTGCGTGGATATTCTCATTGGGCTCCCAGGATCTATCTTGTGGTCCAAATCCTTTCCAATTGACGAGATAATATATCTTGGTCCTAGAGTATTTAGAGTCCAAGATATCTTTGACTTTGAATTCTGGTTCTCCGTCAACAAGTATGGGCTTAGGTGGTGTCCCAATCCGTGTGCTGGGTTGCATTGGTTTCAGGAGGGACACATGGAATACCAGGTGGATGTGTAGATTAGGTGGTAAATCCAGTTTCACGGCTGCTGGGTTGATAATTGCCTTAATATATGTCCTTAGTATAGGGTCCTAAGAATCTGGGATGAAAGGCCCGGGTTCCCTTGATGGGTACGAATTTGGCGGCTAACCAAACTTTGTCTCCTACTTGATAATCAGGGGCCTTTTTACGGTGTTGGTCAGCGAATCTCTTGTTTTTCTTTGGCATGAATAAGGTGTTCCTTTGTCCTTTTGAAAGCCTGAGTAATGGTTGTGTGTAGAGTCTTTACCGCTGGCATTTCCAAGCTGGCTGGAAGGTCTAGTTCAGAGGTACATGGATGTCTGCCATGAAGGGTGTAGAAGGGCGTTTGTCCCATGCTTGAATGCAAAAAATTGTTATATGCATATTTGGCCACCAATAGTAGGTCTTTCCAATTCCTTTGTTCGTGGTGCAGCATGCACCGTAAATATTGCTCGAGTGTCTGATTGGTTCTCTCGGTTTGGCCGTCCGTTTGGGGATGGTTACTGGTAGATAGCCGAACGTCGATCTGCGCCATTGCACAGCATTTTTTCCAGAAGTTTGAAACAAACTAGCTGCCTCGATCAGAGACCAGAACTGAAGGGAAGCCATGTAGCTTAACCACGCCCTCCAGGAACACTTTTGCTAAAGTGGCTGCGTCTGGGAGGCCTTTGAGAGGAATAAAATGGGCCATCTTCGAGAAAAAGTCCACAACTACAAGGATGGTGTTGAACTCTTGGCTTGGAGGTAGATCAGTGATGAAGTCAAGGGAAAGAGTGTGCCATGGAACTGGAGGAATGTCCAATGGTTGTAGGAGACCAGATGTTTTTTGTTTCTGTAATTTATTTTGTGCGCAGACACCGCAGGACTGAATATACTGAATGATGTCCTTACGCCAGGTAGGCCACCAAAAGTTCTCTTTCACCTTAGCTAGGGTTTTGGCGATCCCAGGATGCCCTTCGATCAGTGAATCATGATAGTTTGAAATAATATGCTGTTGTAATTCCTTCTTGGGTACATATAGGCGACCCCAAAAAAAAGGGTAGGTGGTCCTTGATGGTATATTGTTCTCCTTGAGTTTGCCATGCGAGGTAGGCATCAGGATTCATTGTCCGTTGGATTTCTTTTCGTAGTTCTGCTTGTGTTAAGGCTGTCGTGATACCCAAGAGTTTGTCTTCAGGTATAATAGGTACTGGGTCTGGAGTTGTATATACTATTTCAGCTATGCCCATGCGAGATAAGGCATCTGCCTTTCCGTTTCTGACTCCTGGTCGAAATGTGATTACATAATCATAGTCAGCGAAGAAAAGGACCCACCATAATTGGCGCGAGGACTGGGCCTTGGCTGTTTTGAGATATTGCAGGTTTCGGTGGTCTGTGATGACTGTAATGGTGTGTCTGGCCCCCAGAAGGTAGTGCCTCCAGGCTTTAAAGGAGGATTTGATAGCCAGGAGTTCCTTGTCCGTGATGGCATAATTAATCTCTGGAGGTGAGAACTTTTTTGACCAAAAGGCCACAGGAAGTAGCTGGCCGGTTTCCGGGTCTCTCTGTGAAAAGACAGCCCCCATTGCGAGACTGGATGCATCTGTTTCAACGACATAAGGGAGCTCTGGACGAGGATGTCGCAGGATTAGAGCGGAAGTAAACCTTCGTTTAAGTTCCTGAGAGGCTTCTTCTGCTTCTTCGGTCCAAGCAAACTTTTTATTGTTTTTTCGTAATAATACTGTGATTGGGTGCACAACCTGAGAGAAGTCTGGGATGAACCAGCGGTAGAAGTTTGCAAAGCCCAGCATGCTCTGTACCCCTTTCAGAGACGTCGGTGAAGGCCATTTCAGAATGGCATCTACCTTGTGCATGTCCATTCTGATGCCTCCTGGAGTAAGAATAAAAACAAAGAAATTATACTTCGGTGAGGTGAAAAAAGCATTTTTCAAGCTTTGCAAACAAGCGATCTTGATACAGCTTGGTGAGGACTGAACGAACGTGCCTGCCTGACATGATCTTGTTCCGAGGCTGAGTATACTAAGATATCGTCTATGTACACTAAGGCGCACACATCAATGAACTCCCTTAAGACGTCATTCATGAAATATTGGAATGCCGCAGGAGGGTTGCATAACCCGAAGGGCATGACTTCATATTCAAACAAGCCGTACTTAGTAGGAAGGCGGTTTTCCATTCATCTCCTTTTCTGACTCGGACCAGGTGGTACGCTCCTCGAAGGTCCAATTTGGTATAAATCTGGGCATCTTTAACTTGGTCTAGCATCTCAGGGATAAGTGGCAAGGGGTAGCGGTTCTTCACAGTGATCTGGTTCAATGCGCGGTAGTCAATACAGGTTCTCAAGTCTCCTTCCTTTTCGGTACAAAGAACAAAGGACTGGCTGCGGGGGACTTCGAAGGACGGATAAATCCGTTTTCAAGGTACTGGTCTAAATAGGATTTCAAATGAAGGCTTTCTGGTTCTGTCAGAGCGTAGATCCAGCCGCAAGGGATTTGTGCACCAGGAACAAGGTCGATCTAACAGTCACAGGGCCTGTGTGGCGGCAATGTATTGGCTTGGTCCTTTCAGAAAACATCCTGGAAATCATGGTATTCACTTGGCAAGGTATTAGTTGCTCCCAGGGTTGATACTGGCACTCCGGGAGTCATGGGGATACAGACGTCGGGTTTCTCCTCTTGGTAATAGCAAGCAGGGGAGCAGTCACCGGGGAAGGTTAATTTTCGTGCCCGCCAGTCTATCAAAGGGTTGTGAGCAACCAACCATGGCATCCCTAGTATTAGCCTGAAATTAGTTGCCTTGATGAGATCGAATGAAATAGACTCCCGATGTCCATCCTGGCACAGCAAGGTTACCCTGGCTGTGCACTGGGTTACTGGTCCGGAAGCGATTACTGTCCCATCCATGGTGGTAACCTTGTCCATAGTTGGCTTAGAACACAAAGGAAGTCCCATCTCTGCTGACAGTTCTTGATCAATATAATTTCCAACTGCTCCGCTATCAATGTATGCTTCAACGGCATGCATTCTTGACGACTGTTGGTGGTTAATTAAGATCACTGGTATTGCAAAGTGCGAGGTCAGCAACTCTTTCTTCTCACTCGACAAACTGACCTCTACATTTGTCGAGCTTGGTAGTTTTCCGATTCCTTAGCTTCACCCTTCTCTGTGGCCCTGACTGTTCTTCTTGGGGGTTTTACTGGACAGTCCTTCAGGAAATGTCCTGGTTTCCCACAATACAAACAAAGCTGTTGTTGTCTTCTTTTGTCCCGCTCTTGTTTTGTTAATGGAGGCTGTATCGTTTCAATCTGCATGGGTTCTACAGCATTTTCAGGTACACAGGGTTTTTGTTTTCCCTTGGTCGAACATACACGGTCCGAGGGTCAATCTTAGACCGGTCTGCCTTTCAGTCCTGCAACTGGTGGTCTCGCTGCATGACCAGATTTATGAATTCTGCACAGTCTCTGGGTGGATCAACCCCCTGGGCTAAGACGCCCTTTAATTCGCCTCGTAAGCCTCGGTGGAATAACGTGGTTCTTTTGTTTTCTGGCCACCTAGCTTCGGCAACCAGTCTGTTGAAGGTAGCAATGTACGTTAACAAGTCCTGATTCCCCTGTCGGAGGGACAAGAGTTAATTGTCTACTGCTTGTTCCTGGGTATGGCGAGCAAAAGGTTTTTCCATTTCTCTCTGGAAACCCCCAAAGTCATGTAATAGAGGATCGTCATGGGTTACCAACGGCACCAACCAATCTGCTGCACTACCACTCAGGTATGATAAGACAAAAGATACCCGAACTTGGTCGTTTGGAAATGCTCCAGGCCTACAAAGAAAATGAAGGCGGCACTGATTGATGAATGCCGCATGCTTCAGTGAGTCGCCTGAGAACCTTTCTGGTGGTGCCAGGGGCACTGTTCCAGGTAACGTGATCTGTACCGGAGTGGGTGGTATGGTGGGGTTTTGCATCATTGGATTGTTTCCAGGTCTCTTCAGTGCGTTCTTTGGTCACTATTAGGTCTCTCCGGAGGGCATTAATCTCTTGTCGGGCAGAATTAATCTCAGCACGAAACTCTCCTAGTAATTGGGCCATTTCTGATGTCTCCATGGCGCCCAGGTGGATTTGTTATGGTAGGCTTTGTGTTCAGTTACGCTCACCTGGTATCCACATGGATGCCACCCAGCCCTGGTATGCTTCTCAGCTTTGCCCTGATGTGGTCTGCGGTGAAGGTTCTGCCAGAAAATACAGGAGGACTGTGTTCAAGACTGACCGACTGGGGTAAGTATCTTCCCCCCCAACCCCCGTATGCTTTCAGTCCCTCTGGCGCCCTCACCTCACCTTGTGGTAGAATTAGGTGTGCTCTCCGTCCTGCCTTCTTTGCAGGGGTGCGTTGTCTTTCATGGGCGAGTGCGGTCCAGTTACGTCACGGACGCCGGCACGTTTGATATTGTTCAGGTAGGTCTTATTGCTGTTCTTTAGTTTTGTTGCTATCCTGCATGCCTTTCTTTGTTTAAAATGTCTTTTTTTTCTCCCATGGGTATGCGGAGCTTCAGCGCGGCGAACTGGCTTGGATGAGCCCCGCTGGTAAATGATGGCGCATTAAGAGCACTATGATGCAGTAAGTAAGCGCTATGTGCAGCGCTGCGAAGTCTTGCCTTTGCTAACCTGTATTTTCCTTCCTTGTAGGTCGCGGTGTTCTTCATGTTACGCTCACCTGGACCCCACAGGGGTGTCGATCGGACCCGGACAGCTGCGGTCTCCTTCAAAGTGATGCGTAGTGCAGAAATGACTGGACTGGCCCGCCTAGTCTTGTCTGCTGGACCTGAAGAAGTATTTTCCTGCAAGTGGAGACAGGGATTAACCACCTGTGGATTTTAGTGATGGCCTCCCAACTGTTCTCGCTCTCCCCCACTAATCACCTCCGATATCCCCTTAGTAACCTCACCTTATGTTCGTAAAAGATGAGCTCTCCATCCTGCATGTCTTGCAGGGGCGCGTAGATACCAGTTACTTCACTGGTTTGAAGGCGTTGGGAGAGTTCCGGTAAGTATTGACTCTGAAGTCCCTGGCGGGATTGGTAAGTATCAAGTTCAAAGAGTTCAATGTGCCCGATGTTCACTCTTGTTCCCTTCCTTCCTTAAGTTGCAACTGAGTTCGTGAGAAGAAGGTCTCGTAGCTGCTGCTGGCGTTCAGGTAAGTGTCTGTTACCCAACGCTGTCCAGTAACTATTGCATGCGTTAACATGTTGTTTTTCTCCCTCTTTACAGATGCGGCATATGAAAATATGGAGAGTTATGGAATAATACCGCTGGTGGTAAATCAGGAAAGTCTATGGTGGTAAGAGGTTGTATTTGTTAATTCCCTTGGCTCACCTTGTTTTTTCTTGTGTCACCTAGGTGCCGGATTACGGCGAAGAAATGACGGAGACAGTGCCGAATCGAAAGATGCAGTGAGAACTGGTGAGTATGTCGTCGTGCTGGAGTTGGCGAAGCGACGCGTGCAGGACTGTTGTACTTTCCAGGTCCGGAGATGAAATGGTTCCGGAATTAGGTGAGGAATTTGAAATAAGTTCATTTTCTAACCTTGTCCTTTTCCTCTTCTTTATTCTAGGAGCTCCGGATTCGAGGCGGGCGTGGCAGAAGACTGGATGCTGGCTGCAGGCACGGTGAGCGTCACGCTGCTGGATGCAGAATAACGCAAAGCATGTGCTGCTGTTCGGGTGTGGTTTAAATATCCTCCAAAGTAGTTCCACGTAAGAAGTTCCCTAGAGCCACGCCCGAGTAAAAAATAGTCCCTGTAACAAAATAGTCCCATCCAGGCCTCATGTAGGCTTGGACTCTTTTGCAGCATGGTCTGCATCAGGTAAGTAAAGTCTATGACCCTGGCGCCTATGGCGCCAGGACTGATTTCTATGATGAGCCTGGCGCCTAAGGCGCCAGGACTGAACCCAGACAGCCCCTAGCCGGGGCTGCTGAGGTGTAAACAAATGTCTGGATGCCTGCTCCCGGAGCTGAGGGCCTTGGTCCTGATGCCTGGGGGTAGGCATCATGACAGCACTACCCCCCCCCCCCCAAGGCCCCTCCTAAAGTTGTTCTTCCCCCTGGCCCCGGTTTGTCTGGGAAGTTCTGATGGAATCTTTTCACCAACCGAGGTACATGAACGTGGTCGCTAGGCTCCCATGATCTTTCTTGTGGTCCGTAGCCCTTCCAATCGATCAAATAAAAAAGTTTTGATTTAATCACCTTGGAGTCCAGGATATTTTGTACCTCAAATTCAGGTTCTCCATCTATCAAGATGGGGTCAGTTGGTTTGGTTAATCTTGTCCCTGGTTGAACTGGTTTTAGAAGTGAAACATGAAAGACAGGATGAATTTGCATATTAGAGGGTAATTCCAATTTGACGGCCACCGGGTTGATAATGGCCTTAAAGGGCTAAGGTCCCAAATATCTAGGATTAAAAGTCTGAGTTCCCTTCAGAGGTATATGTTTTGTAGCAAGCCAAACTTGATCCCCAATCTGGTATTGTGGAGTTTCACTTCTATGTTGATCAGCATTTTTCTTGTATTTCTCTTTTGCTTGTTTCAAATGTTCTGTGGCTTCCTTAAAGGCTTGTGTAATAGTAGAGTGCAAATGACTAACTGCGGGCATTTCTAAATGCTGTGGCGAATCGAGTTCTGAGGTTCGAGGGTGATGTCCATATATAGTATAAAAAGGGCTTTGTCCGGTTCCTGAATGTACAGAGTTATTGTATGCGTACTCGGAAATCCATAAAATATCTTTCCAATTGCTTTCGGTCTGGTGTAGCATGCAGCGTAGGTACAGTTCAAGGGTCTGGTTGGTCCTTTCCATCAGACCATCGGTCTGGGGATGGTGACTTGTTGATAGCCTCACGTCGATTTGTGCCAGTTGACAACATTTCTTCCAAAAATGCGAGATAAATTGACTACCTCGGTCAGAAACCAATACGGAAGGGAATCCGTGTAATCGAACAATGTTTTTGAGGAACTCCTTGGCCAGAATCGAAGCAGAAGGTAACCCCTTTAAAGGAATAAAGTGGGCCATCTTGGAAAAAAGATCCACAATAACTAGGATGGTGTTAAATCCATTACATGGAGGTAGATCTGTAATAAAGTCTAAAGACAAGGTGTGCCATGGTTTAGGTGGAATATCCAAAGGTTGTAAAAGGCCAGCAGGTTTTTTCTTCTGGCTTTTGTTTTGGGCGCAAATGCCACAAGACATCACAAATGACTTTACATCTTTTCGCCAAGTGGGCCACCAGAACTGTCTCTTAATTTTCGCTTCAGTTTTTGCGATACCTGGGTGCCCTTCCATCAGGGTGTCATGGTAATTGGAGATGACTAGTTCTTGTATTTCCTTGTGTGGTAGAAATAGTCATCCTTGATAGTAAGGTAGGTCATTGACGACTGAGTAGTCTGGGCCTTTCTTTACCCAGTCCTGCAGGGTTGCTGGATCGAAGAGTTGTTGGATTTTTGAATGAATATCTTCTAGTGTCTGTAGAGTAGTTATGCCAAGAATTCTTCGCTCGGGAATTATTGGCACCGGTTCCGGGTTTGCATATGCTTCTCCCATCCCTATTCGGGATAAGGCATCTGCTTTGCCATTTTTGCAGCCTGGTCGATAAGTGATCACGAAATCGAATTCGGCAAAGAACAATACCCATCGAAGTTGTCGCGATGATTGGGCTTTGGCCGTTTTTAAATACAGCAGGTTCCGGTGATCGGTGATTACGGTAACACTATGCCTGGCACCAAGAAGATAGTGCCGCCAAGCCCTAAAGGCGCATTTGATGGCTAATAGCTCTATATCGGTAACCGCATAGTTTAACTCAGGTGCTGAGAACTTTCTGGAGCAAAACGCTACTGGGGTAAATTGACCGGTTTCAGGATCCTTCTGGGACAGGACAGCTCCCATGGCTAAACTGGATGCATCAGTTTGTACTATGTATGGGAGCTCAGGGCGTGGATGCTTTAAGACAGGTGCTGATGTGAATTTCGCTTTCAGCTCTTGGAAGGCCTTTTCAGCCTCTTCGGTCCACAAGAAGCGTTTGTTTTTTCGCAAAAGTGCTGTGATGGGGTGTACAACATGGGAGAAGTCCGGAATGAATCTGCGGTAGAAATTAGCAAATCCGAGCATGCTTTGTATCCCTTTTACTGAACTAGGTGATGGTCACTTGAGAATTGCGTCCACCTTTCGAGAGTCCATTCAAACTCCTTTTGGAGTCAGGATAAATTCAAGAAATTCAACTTCCCTAGCATGAAAAACACATTTTTCCAATTTTGCATATAACTTGTGCTGGTGTAGTTTCTCAAGGACTGCCCACACGTGCTTAACATGGTCTGATTCTGAGGAGGAGTACACTAGAATATCATCTATGTATACGACACAGACGTCAATGAGTTCACGAAGGACATCGTTCATAAAATACTGGAAGGCTGCTGGTGCATTGCACAATCCGAAGGGCATCACCTGATATTCGAATAATCCGTACTTGGTGCGAAAGGCAGTCTTCCATTCATCGCCTTTCTTGACACGTACCAGATGATATGCCCCTTGGAGATCTAACTTAGTGTAGATACAAGCATCCTTTACTTGGTCTAGTAATTCGGGGATCAGAGGCAATGGGTATCGTTTTTTTACCGTAATCTGATTTAATGCGCGGTAATCTATGCACATTCTAAGGTCACCTTCCTTTTTTGGCACGAAGAATAAAGCTGAGGATGCAGGAGACTTGGAAGGACGAATAAAGCCATTAGCAAGGTATTGGTCCGAGTAGTACCATAGGTGACGATTTTCAGGTTTCGTGAGGGCGTAGATTCTACTGCATGGGGGTTGTGCACCGGGTAGGAGGTCGATTTGACAATCGTATGATCTGTGAGGAGGTAATGTATTGGCCTGTTCTTTTTTAAAAACATCCTGAAATTCTTGGTATTCCTGAGGTAACTGCGCGATTGGGTTAACGACTGTAGCCAGGCCTTTGTTCAAAGTTTTCTTCTCCGGGTAACAGGTGTGTGCACAATCCGGGAAGGTTATTCTCTTCTCTCACAAATCTATACAAGGATTATGTGTTTCCAACCATGACATCCCCAGTATTATCAGGAACTGTGGGGCTTTGATTAGATCAAACACAATAGTCTCTCGATGCCCATCTGGACTCAACAGTGTCATCTCTGTAGTGGAATGAGTTACAGGCCCCGAGGCAATCTCAGTTCCATCAACTGTGATGATGACATCCGAAGTGGTCTTTTTGCAAAGAGGTAGATTCATCCTTGACACCAATTCGTGGTCCATATAGTTTCCTACGGCCATTTATCTATGTATGCCCTTACTGCATGCATAGGTGATGGCTGCCTGGGATCAAGTAGGCCCATTGGGATGATCAGATGAGAGGTCTGAGTGTCCTTCTTTAAGCTCGGCAAGCGGACCTCTACGCTTGTCGGGCGTGGTCGTTTTCCGAATCAGGCTCTATGTGGTTTTATCAGCAACTCCTACCACCTTCTTGGGTGGTTTTGTAGGGCAATCCCGTAGAAAATGTCCTGAGGTTCCAAAGTACAGACACAACTGCATCTGTCGTCTTCTTTCTCTTTCCTTTTGAGTTAACGGTCCTTTAACCCCCCCCGATCTGCATAGGTTCAGATGCATCTGTTCCTTTGGGCGCAAGGTTGGGTTTAACCAATACCCGGTTCTCGAATTTAGCTCGATCAGTCTTTTGGTTCTGAAGTCGGTGGCCTAGCTAGACCACTAAGTCTATACATTCTGTGCAATCCTGAGGTGGGTTCACAACTTGAGCCAAGACATCTTTGAGTTCTCCCCGAAGTCCACAATGAAACAATGTCATTTGTTTTTCCTCCGGCCACCCGGTTTCCACCATCAACCTATTGAAGGTTGCAATATAGGTTAGCAGATCCTGGTTACCTTGTCGTAAGGATAAAAGTTTGTTGTCCAGGGCTTGACCCTGTGAGTGTCTACGAATAGTTTTTCCATGCTCCTTTGAAAACCCTGAAAATCCGGGAGAGGAGGATCATCCTGGTTGACGAATGGAATGGACCAATCCACTGCGCTGCCACTAAGATATGACAATACAAAGGCTACTTTGGCTTGGTCATTTGGAAAGGCTCCCGGTCTGCATAAAAAGTGCAAGCAGCATTGGTTCATAAACACGGCAAACCTTTTGGGGTCCCGAGCAAAGCGTTCGGGTGGAGCTAACAGAATATTTCCTGGTAAAACCACTTGCACAGGATTGCTTGATGAAAGGGGGGTTGGGTTTCCCCCATATCCAGGTAGGGGCGTTGCCCAGCTTGGTTTTGCAGTAGTTGCCTAGCCAGATCATCCGTGCGCTCCTTTGAGACAATCAGTTCTCTCCTGAGGGCATTAGTCTCCTGGCGAGCGGCATGTACTTCCGCCCTAAATTCCCCCAATAATTGGGTCAGTTGGTCGGTTTCTGAGGTTTCCATAACACCCGGGTGGGTATTTGTAGAGAGGCTTTGCGTTCTGTTACGCTCACCTGGACCCCACAGGGGTGTCGATCGGACCCGGAAAGCTGCGGTCTCCTTCAAAGTGATGCGTAGTGCAGAAATGACTGTCTGAACTGGCCCGCCTAGTCCTGTCTGCTGGACCCGAAGAAGTATTTTCCTGCAAGTGGAGACAGGGATTAACCACCTGTGGGTTTTAGTGATGACCTCCCAACTGTTCTCGCTCTCCCCCACTAATCACCTCCGATATCCCCTTAGTAACCTCACCTTATTTTCATAAAAGATGAGCTCTCCATCCTGCGTGTCTTGCAGGGGCGCGTAGATACCAGTTACTTCACTGGTTTGAAGGCGTTGGGCGAGTTCTGGTAAGTATTGACTCTGAAGTCCCTGGCAGGATTGGTAAGTATCAAGTTCAAAGAGTTCAATGTGCCCGATGTTCACTCTTCTCCCCTTCCTTCCTTAAGTTGCAACTGAGTTTGTGAGAAGAAGGTCTCGTAGCTGCTGCTGGCGTTCAGGTAAGAGTCTGTTACCCAACGCTGTCCGGTAACTATTGCATGCGTTAACGTTTTGTTTTTCTCCCTCTTTACAGATGCGGCATATGAAAATTTGGAGAGTTATGGAATAATACCGCCGGTGGTAAATTAGGTAAGTCTATGGTGGTAAGAGGTTGTATTTGTTGATTCCCTTGGCTCACCTTGTTTTTTCTTGTGTCCCCTAGGTGCCCGATTACGGCGAAGAAATGATGGAGACAGTGCCGAATCGAAAGATGCAGTGAGAACTGGTGAGTATGGTGCCGTGCTGGAGCTGGCGAAGCAACGCGTGCAGGACTGTTGTTCTTTCCAGGTCCGGAGATGAAATGGTTCCGGAATTAGGTGAGGAATTTGAAATAAGTTTGTTTTCTAACCTTGTCCTTTTCCTCTTCTTTATTCTAGGAGCTCCGGATTCGAGGCGGGCGTGGCAGAAGATTGGATGCTGGCTGCAGGCACGCAGGCGTGGCAGAAGACTGGATGCTGGCTGCAGGCACGGTGAGCGTCACGCTGCTGGATGCAGAATAACACGAAGCATGTGCTGCTGTTCGGGTGTGGTTTAAATAGCCTCCAAAGTAGTTCCAGGTAAGAAGTTCCCTAGAGCCACGCCCCCGAGTAAAAAAAATAGTCCCTGTAACAAAATAGTCCCATCCAGGCCTCATGTAGGCTTGGACTCTTTTGCAGCATGGTCTGCATCAGGTAAGTAAAGTCTATGACCCTGGCGCCTATGGCGCCAGGACTGAACCCGGACAGCCCCTAACCGAGGCTGCTGAGGTTTAAACAAATGTCTGGATGCCTGCTCCCGGAGCTGAGGGCCTTGGTCCTAATGCCCGGGGGTAGGCATCATGACACTTCAGCGCGAGTGGAATGTCCGAAGTGGTGCCAGCCGAGAGTCGAACAGCCAGGTGAGCCTTTTGAGCAGTTCGTAATTTGTAAATGTCTCTACAGCTTTCTTGAAAGGTGCCTCTATCTTCCTCTTTCAGGTCGTTCTGTCCGGGAGGCGTGCAGATTCGAGGAAGCTGTTCTCAGTAGCTGCGAGTGTTTAAAGATGAAGACTGCAGGTAAGATGATGCTGCTGCTAATGATGTTCCTTTTGTCTCCTTGAAGGTTCTGCTTCTCCGAGGATCTAGGGAATAGCTGGACATGGTGAGCGTCACGTTGCAAGCTGCAAAGTAACACGAAGCATGTTCTGCAGTCAGGGTGTGGTTTACATAGCCCAGGTAAAGTAGTACCAGGGAAAGTAGTTCCAGGCCTGCCACACCCAAAACACTAGACTGCATAGCTTGGTTCTTACAGAACCAAGCTATGTGGATGCCTCCATGTTGGCTGACAATACAATAAAGTAGTTCCAAGGCACATCGTTGTTCATGGTGTATGAGCCTGGCGCCATAGGTGCCAGGACTGGCCCCATGAGGGCTTTTGAAGAGGATGGCAGGCTCTAGAGGCCCGAGTCCTGACTCCACCTGGCCAATGGGTTTGTCAGAGAGGGTTGTGGCCGAGAGTCGTGACACCTATGGGGGCTGAAATGGGAATGGGGAAGGTCCGGGCCTTGGAGGGAGGAATTACCGGGCCCTCCAAACTCGGAATAGCCCGGTAATTCCTCATTCTGGGAACCCGGACCCCGGAGGCGATTTCGGAGGCAGCCATGCCGCCAATAGTGGCATGGCTACCGCCGAGGTTGTAATGAGGCCCTTTGTGTCAAGTTTACTGCTTGGAATACAATGAGAATTATTAGAGTGGTAATACCCAGACCGAATGGTCCATTTCAGCATTTACATATTTTTTTTTTTTTTTTAATTAATTTTGTTGACATGCTGCAAGTATGTAGTGGGGTAGGTATCTGATAGTGGTGGCGTGTCTCTTCTATAGGTGGATCGAGGCAGGTCTGTGTACACATCCTGACGCCACCTGCACAGCAAAGTTTCTAGTACTCAAAGTCTTTCTGAGATGGGGCGTATGTGAAGTGCTGAGATCTGACAATGGGCCCATTTTCTTAATGAGGTGTTTGAACAAATAGGTCTTCTACAAAATATTAAGCATACATTTTCTTCTGTTTATCACCCGTAAGCAAGCGTACTGTGTGAAAGACTCAATGGCCTCCTTAAACAGAGGATTGCCAAAATAAAATTAACTTTGAAGAAGGGATGGCTATATTGCCTGCCTTTAGCTTTATATGCCCTTCGGAATCAGCCTGGTTCAGACCATCACCTCACCCCCCCCACAAGCTAGTGACAGTGAGGCGAATGAGAACACCTCTTAAACCTCTGTCTAGAAATAGAAGTGATGCCCAGAGTACAGCTAAATTGTTAGGTGATTAGTTGAATAACTATTTGACATGTATGACCACTATGATCTCTCTTGTTCCAGATCAACACACGCATCAGGGGGGGGGGGTCGGTCTCAAAACGCAGATCAAGACCATTCAACAACCGGATCATCTAAACTATTATTGGCACCCAAGTTATTTGCTGGAGATCTAGTGCTTATCAAGAACTTTACCCGAAAGTGGCACGAGCCACGCTTTAATGGCCCCTTTTGCATTGAAAATATAACCGCCTTGGGAGTAAAAGTCCAAGGCAGGCGAGCTTGGCTTTATTTGAACGACGTGAAAGTCTGCAAAGGCGCGAACGCCCTTCCCACTGTTGCTGATCCAGAGGCAAGACAAGAAGAATTTCAGCGTGTGCAGACTCGATCAATGACGAAGAAGGACGATAAATCAACCAGCTGTTAATGCAGATTTTGCATTCGGACTGTGACTCATTCAGACACACATATTATGGAGGGAGTGCAAACCTTTGCTGAGTGTCATAGGAATTTTTAAAAATAAATTTTAGAAAAATATTGATGTATCACAATTATGCCTGAACATGATTTCGAGTTTGAAGATTGGAAACAAGAGGAATATCCAGATTCCTTTCTCACTGCATATCTATTTGGTTAGCGCTATGGTCCTAACTGACACGGATGTGTACAGGACAGCGTTTGCTGTTTTTGTATTTGTCCTTCAATCTTATCCTGCTCTTGTCAGAAGAAACGTTGATATTCACACTTTTTTTTACAGGATCCAAAAAATGGCCCTGTGATTGGGAGGCGGTTAATTGCAATCATTGAGCATATATTGAAACTCCAGGATTAAAAGCATTTTCTTATGATTATATTAGAAATGAGGAATGGTAAGGCCAACACGATTTTAGGGAATAAACAAGCATGGCCAGTACCAGGATGGCGAGAGAGGTGGATGTCAATGGTCTTGTGCATAGTGTATGCATGTACAATTTCTCTTTTTGTCTTTCCGTTTCTCCTGTTTCATACTCTTTATCACATTAGTCCTAATAAAGCAGATGTCCCTTTGGTTCTTGCCACTATGAAAACTACTTTTAATTCACTTCCTAGTCAGTTCACAAACCTTGCATATGGGAGAGTTAGAAGAAATGCAGAGGAAAACAATGAGGGGATAAACACTTATCTAGATGATGCAGCACACTTGGATAATAACATGTGGTATCAGCACATGAGAAAAGTGGAAGAGAGAACATATAAGGGGAGTTGCTACGTCTGTTCCCTGATACCATATGGTTTGGGAACTTCTAAAATATTCATAGCCATAGAAGTATCAATGAAAAAAGAACATTGCCTGACACATCTCGCAGTTTGCCTGACAAGAGGACAGTTCCAAGGAAGAACAGCATCCATAGTGTGGATGAATAAAGCAACATCTCAAAGAGAAGACAATTATGTGCAAGATTTAAAGACAAGAGAAGCCAGAAACAAAGCATCAAATAATAAAATATGAACAGCCTGGAAGAAATGGAGTAGGAATCAAGATTGAAGATACAAGATTGGCAACAGTGGGAGGGGCAGTCTTGCCTTTGTATAATTTCACATCGTTCAAGTGAAGCAAAGCTCGCCTGCCTTGGACTTTTACTGCTGAATGGGTTTTATTTTCAACGCAAAAGGGGCCATTAAAACGTAGCTCGAGCCACTTTTGGGTGAAATTCTTAATTAGAACGATGTCACCAACAAACAATTTAGGTGACGATAAAATTTCAGGAGATTCGGTTGCTGGATCGTCTTCATCTGTGTTCCGAGACCGACCCCCCGATGCCAGAGTTGATCTGAAATGAGAGAGATGCTGGTGTCATACATGTCAAATAATCGTTTAGTTCATCACCTAACAGTTTTGCTGTACTCTGAGCATCACCTCTACTCCTCGATGGAGGTGTAAGAAGCATGCTCATTTGCCTCCCTGTCACTAGTTCATGTGGGGTGAGGTGATGGTCCAAACCAGGCTGTTTCCGTAGGGCATATATAGCTACGGGCAGGCAATGTAGCCGACATTTTTCAAAGTTCGTTTGATTTTGGCAATACTTTCTTTAAGGCGGCTGTTGAGTCTCTCACATATACTGTTTGCTTGTGGGTGATAAGCAGAAGAAAACATATGTTTAGTATTCAATAATAGTCCTATCTGTTCAAACACTTTAACAAAATGTGGCTGATTTTAGGATCTCAGCACTTCACACCCCCCATCTTGGAAAGAATTCACGTACTAAAAACTTTGCTGCACAAGTGGCATCAGGTTGTGTACATGGAGCAGCCTCGATCCACCTAGAGAAGGGACACACCACCACTATCCGGTACCTATATCCATTACTCACCTGCATCATATCAGCATAATCAATATGTAAATGCTGAAAAGGACCATTCGGTAGAGGTATTACTCCTCTAATCATTCTCAGTGTATGCCCAGCAGTAAACTTTTGACACACGATGCAAATCACTACAAAGAAGGCAACTTTTTTTTTAAACAAATTTAGAATAAACCTGTCTTCCACAATCGTTGCAGCACAACTCCCCCTAGTTACATGCGCGAGGTAGTGCAACTGTCCAAGCGCTACCTTTAATAATGCTACTGGCATCACCGGATTTCCAGTGCTATCCTGTCGCCATAATGCTTCTGTGGAGATAAAAAACACCCCCTCCATTTCTATAACTCCTGCTCTTCTTGTGGTGCACTCCCTTGAATCTCCATTAATTGGATCTTTGGCAAATGATTAAATGTTTCTTGCATTACCATAATCATGACTACTTTCCCCTTGATATTTGGAGTGTCAAAGGTTGAGATTTCTGTGTAATATGCAGCCCTTTTGGTTTCTGCATCTGTGGTTTCATTCCCGCAAGAAACAAAATATGTTCACTTAGTGTGAGCGGCACATTTTACAACCACTATGGCTACTGGGAGTTGTAGTGCTTTAATAAACCTGTCCAATAAGGATGCATGCTGTACCGGAGGTCGAGCCTCTCTGAAGTAGCTCCTCCTTTTCCAACTTGCTAGGCTTGCGTGTATGGTTGTCACGTAGGTGGATTCACTGTACATTGTCACTTCCTGCCCTTCATGGTTCTTGGGTGCGACAATGAGCACTACTAATTCTGCAGCTTGCGCTGAAAAGTGAGGCAGTGGCCTAGCACTTGATACAACTTCAAATCCTCCAATTAATATATGATTCACTGGAGCTGCACCCGAATGCCTTTCCCCGCTCGTCTGATAAATTTCCAAAGAACCATCAATAAACAGAATTTCCCCTCCTGTCAAAGCATTTTCTTGCACACGAGATATATCATCATAAAATTCAACATAATTTTCACAGTCATGCACATGATCGCCTTCTGTTACCGGCTCAGCTACAATTGTGGCAGAATTCTCTATTTTACATCTGACATCTGTCATAGGCAGACACTCTCTGAGATGTCAATGTATCTTTGGGTTTCTCTAAAATGACAAAAGAGCATGTTCCACAAAGAGGGTCATAGAGCAGCCCATGACAATACTTGTAGACTTCTCAACTGCAAATATGGCAGCTGCCAATGACAGTTCGCAAGGGAAGTGTCCTTTCATAACTGGGACTAAAATCCCACTGTAATATGCTAGAGGCTTGTACCTCAGTGTAGTCCTCTGTGTCAGTACTGCTGTCATGGCTGTCCCATTCGTGTGCAAAAATAAATACAATTCCTCTGCATAATTGGGGATTCCCAAAACAGGAGCTGTGCAAATTGCTTTTTTGAACTCCTCAAACCCTTCCTCCATTTCCTCAGTCCATTCTATTGTAACTTCATTAACCTGTGCTTTCTTTAAATCCTGCAAAAGGGGTCTTGTGTATGAACTGTAGTCAAACACCCAGGCTCTAATGTAACTGCATAGTCCCAAAAATGGGTGCACCTGTTTTACTGTGTGCGGTTTTGCAGTTTTCATAATCGTCTCAGCTCGTTCAGGTGTCACCTTTTTTCCCTGATGTGAAATCAACTCTCCTATATATAATACCTCTTCTTGACAATATTGTAGTTTGTCCTTGTCTACCTTTTATCCTTTGTCTGCTAAGTCATTAACTGAATCGAGTCCTGTCTGCACTCATCTTCTGTAGTGCAACAAAATTAAAATATCATCAACGTATTGTATCACCGCACTTTTCAAATCAGCATTGCCTAAATCCATCTGGAGGACCCTGTAAAAGATTGATGGAGATTCACAGTATCATTGGGGCAGCCTAGTATGTTTCAGATGAGTTTGACGAAACGTAAATGAAGTCAAGTCCTGTGAGACTTTATGCAACAGGATTGAGAAAAATACATTTTTTTAAATCAATCGCTGTGAAATATCATGCTTCCACTGGGATACTGCACAGTATCGTCACTGAGTTAGGAACTAGAGGAAACTCTGCCTCTACAATCTGGTTAATCTGTCTCATGTCTTGTATGAATCTCCACGACCCTCCCTTTGATGTTTTGATAGGATACACTGCAGTATTGCACAATGATTCTGATGGCACCAGAATACCTTGTTTCATCAGTGCTGAAATGGTCTTGAATATATCCTCATCAGCTTCTCGAGACATTAGATTCCCCTATTGGCTTTAATAATCCTACATCATAAGGTCCTGTAGTCCATACAACGCTGGGCACCTTCTCCATGTCTTCCTGAAAATATGCTGGACACTGCTGCATTATTGCCAATTGCAGTGGGATTTCTCTTTTCTCTATTTGTATCCAATATGTGATCCTCATAAAGAACACTACTTCATCATCTGTTGGGTCTTTTCTAAACATATCATCATCAGTAATGTCAGTCAACCTGTACCCTCTTTGAAAGCTATTACTGTCCTCCATGGTCTACATTCGTCATCTGTTCCTTCAAGCATCACCATTTCCCTTCGTACTATGGCTGCTTCTAACTCTAGAGGGATTGTCTGTCCCCTCTTCATCCATAGGTATCTGTGGTCTGAACAAGAATTTGTCAGGGATCCTTACAGTTTTTCCCAATAAACCAGGCAGCCATCGTATGGCTTAGTGACTCCCGTGGCAGAGACAGGATCGCAAAGGTAGCAGCGGCTAAGAAAACTTTGGTATTTCAAATTCACATAATTCATCTTTTTCTGGATTTTTTTTACCAGTCACCGAAAAGAAAAGAAGGGTCCTGAATGTAGTAAAGAAAGATTTTCTGGACTTTGGGGTCAAAGTGGGTCTGCTCCGACCTGCCAAGCTCAGGGTATCTTGGAATGGGAAGTAATATATATTTTTTGAGGTAGAGGGGGCAGAAAACCTGTTGAAATCCATTCCCACTGAGAAGCTACCTGATTCCAATACAGGTTAAAGGGTTCAGTGGCAGGAGAGAAATCCCCCTCTAATTGTTCATAATATAGGAGTTTATTTTCTAAATAACATGTCTGGTCTTGATAGTATATTTTAGAAATGTGTTGGTGTTCTGTTCCCCCAATCTGAACCTCTTGTGATCCCTGAGAAGAATGTCCAAGGAAGAACTGTGGAAAGAAAATGTATTGTGGTGGAATAAAACAATAGCTAGATACAAAAATGCAAACCCAACCCAGAACGACTGTGGGAGAAAATGCAATGTGCTGCAACAGAACACCAGATTCAAAAAAGCAACAGTGCAGCAATGGCGTGGTCTTCTACCTGGCTATAGCTGCAGACTGTGAAAGCGAGACACGGCCGGGATGGGTCGCCAGGGTAAAGAGATAAACAGGGGCATTAAGCACCCAAAGACAGCACCCTTTGCCTGAGCCCTTAGCTTGCTGGCTGGTGTGGTGAATAGAGGGAATGTTTCCCTTCTCCCCAAGAGGGAGCCCCTTCCTGTGAGGCCAGGGAGGTTAGCCCGCTCTGCAACACCCTCCCTAGAGGTTGAGTCAATTGGGTCTTCACTGATAGAGACTCCACCTTAGGGGACAAGGAATCCCAATCTCGTGAAGAACTCCCTACAGTGGCATACACCATGGTCTACATGACAAACCCCACAATAGCAAAGGCCTCTGTATGTCAAGACTGGGAGAATATACTCCTCAGAGATACCAATATCTTATTGGAAATAAACAAGTCTCTTTAAATATAAATATGCAAAACACTGGGACGAGTACGTTAAATGACGTACCCTGGAGAGAGGCAGAGAGAGAGGAATGCATGCGCGGCCGAGAGAGAGCCCGCACTGCTTAAGATTAGGAGGCAGAGAATGCACCAGAGGAGAACAGCGAGTTTGAAACTTGCTCCAGACAATAAGTTGGAACACCAAAGGCACAGCACAACACCAGCATCAGAAAGCTGCAGGGCAGGAAGCAAGTACGAGAGGCTGAAACGTCAAAGTCACAGTGTAACCCCGACCCGAGAGAACTTCAGGGCAGGAGTCCTGTATGAGAGGCTGACACGCAAATGTCACAGGGCAACCCCAACCTGAGAGAGCTTCTTCATGGTAGGAGCTTGGTAGGAGTGGCTGACATGTCAAAGCCACAGTGTAACCCCAACACGACAGAGCTTCAAGGCAGGAGCTGGTATGAGAGGATGACACGCGAAACACATGGCGGCCCTGAAACGAGAGAGCTTCAGGGCAGGAGCCCAGTATGAGAGGCTGGCACTCAAAAGTCACAGCACAGCAACACGAGAGAGCACCAGGGCAGGAACCCAATACGAGAAACTGGAACACCAGAACAGACACGAAACCCCAGTAATGCCAATGTAGGAGAAGCAAACATGTTCTATTACTCGAGAAGAGGTTGATAAGGAACAAGACTCCTGATGACGTTGCCCCTCATAAGAGAAGGTAACTGGGAGAAAGGGGATAGCGGGAGACCAAAGAGATATCATTAAATCGTATATAATACAAATGATGAGAAAGACTTCTCCTTGAACCACTCGATCAAACATTGTTGGAGAGAAAGAAAGAGGCAAAACAAACTGAAGTTCTGAACTGTAATTATCAGGAGGACATAAACAGAGACACTGAGAATCTAAATGTTAAAGTGTTAAAACAAGAAATAACAATACCCTGGGCAGGGGAAACCCATAAGATATTTCATATCAGAAGAAGATGATGTCAGAAGGAATGGACATTGTGAGTCACAAAATATACCAGAGAACCAAATAAATAAGTCAGTGGGACAAAGGAAGTTCAGTTCCACTTCACCCAGACAGGAAGGCCACCTGAAGAATAGTGTCCTCCTTGGATACGCTGGAAGTTGTAACAAAGAATATATACCTTGCACAAGAAGCCCAAAAGGGGATACCAAGGAGAAAGAAAAGATACTGAATGTAACAAAGAGTTACAGAGACTAATAAAATAAGTCACAAGAGTCACTGAGAATTCCATATTAGTAAACAAGTCTACAGATGATTAACAATCTACAAGTATTAACAATACTTGCTAGGAGAAGGGAGCCATTCTCTGCATAAATGTTAGTTTTTCTAGTGGTAGGGTCAGATAGTATAGTTTTGGGCATTCACTACTGACTGACGAGCACCTTAGTTAGAAATACAGGCAGGACCAACAACAGAGATGGAGAATGATAGGCATTTATCTTTATTTAATAATTATTCACGAACCATGTCCTCACAGAATCTGTGTCCTTCTTCTGACTCACCACACCGGGCACAGCTGCCCTGGAGCTTCTGGTAATGGCTTTGCTTTCTGGGTCCCTTGATCCACTCACTATCCAATCGGAGGTGGGGAGGGTGGGTGGGAGCGGAGCAGGGAGGGCTGGTGATAGAGGGAAGGGAAAAGTGCAGATAGCATTTAAAAAAACTTTGAAATCCTTTTAAAACAATAAAAAGCCAGACATGGCAGCCTAAAGGGCAGCATAGGGGTTTGGGGTTCTGCTAATGCAGAGCTTCACCTCTTTGCTTTTGGGTTAAGTTTAGTTTACTTTAGTTTAGTTTATTATTTATAGAGCGCACCTAACCCTGGGGTAACTGGGCGCTGTAACTTGTGACACGGTTACAAAAAGCATACATACATAGAACATAGAACAGGTTACAAAAAAACATACATACCTAGTATGTAGATATGGTGTGCTTGTCGACAATGACAAGAGGTTACAGGTTTGTCATCTAGCTGAGTGCTACATATAGAAGAGTGGAGGCGTCGACAAGGGTTGCAGTATAGTCGACCATGCATGAGGTACAGTAAACATAACATGATACATATTGGTATGAGTTAAAGTGCAGAGGTTACAGTGTGGGATGGTAGTGAATTACCTGTGGCCTGTTAACGTTTCTTTGTTGAAGAGCCAACAGTGCAGCGTCTCTGTGTATAAAGTTTCATAAATGTTACAGAATTCCTGTGTAATATCCCCTGAGTCTGTAGTGTAGGTTCCATTTTTTTAATTTTTAATCACCCCCCCGCTCGTCTTTATGGCACAACTGTGCGGCTAACAGGCTCCATGCATTCTCCCCTTGCTCGTAATGCGTAGCTCTCAGCCTGAACAGCACATATTCTGCTTTCTGAATAAAGAATGTGCTTAGATCAGCTTTGCTTAGTGCCAGGAGACCCTGTTTAGCAGGTTTCTTCTCGTATGGGAGCTACAGTAATCTGATGGCGTCTTCCAGGGAGTCTTGTTATCTCTTATCTTCCCTTCATTTCATGGACGCTTTTTGAATCAATATCCCCCTTCAATAGGCTGTGCCAGCTGTGTATACTGATCCTTCATTGAGGGATCTGCAGTCTGCTATCTTCTCCACTATTTTCTACTGTCTGCAGGTTTTTTTATTTAGTAAACTGGTATTAAGTTTCCATCTACTCAATATGCACGTCTTTAGGGCAACATCAACAATTAGGGAGATTGGGTTGCGATCTGATACTCCCCCTGTTAGAATCACGCAGTGAGAAATCCTTCCTATTGAGCAAATTGAGATTAAGTAGTCGTCTATAAGAGATTGTGTTCCGAATACAGATGAGGTGAACGTGTAGTCTATACCCACCGAGTGCACAAGCCTCCAGATATCTACCGGTCCGTGATATAAATAGTCTCTACCACTCTGACTCCCGTCTTTGGGTATATTTGACTTGTCTTGGAATGTATCTAATGGTATATTCCAGTCGCCGCCAAAGATAATCTTTCTTCTCCCTATTTCGGACAGTAACCTGTACATGTATGTGAAAAAGGAATGCTTTTAATTTGTTGGCCTGGATATCGATCCCGGAACTCAGTTCCCCCTTTAGAAATAGCCTATTTGCCACTAATCTACCTGCTCCATCTGACCAGACTTTTTGAAATTCTAGTTGGAAGGGCGTGTCGTATTAGAATCCCCACGCCACATCTTTTCCGTTCTGCTGTACAGCGACCAAATATCTTCCCCACCCAGTCCCTGTGCAGCTTATCTGCTTCTTGATTCTGGAGGTGAGGTTCTTGTATTAATGGCAAATCTATGTGTTTGGTGGCCAGGTGTTTGGTGGCCAGGTATTTGAGGATGTAATGATTTAGACCATTCACATTTAGTTTGCTACCCATTGTGTCTTTGCGTGCAATGATTATTCAGGTGATGTTCTTCTGCATTAAACAATGAGTAGTTTAATGATTCCCCTCTGATCCTCCTGGATGCCCAGTTGTTGACCTTGAGTTTGAATAGCTTGTTTACCTTGTCCCTCATTCTGGTGCTTTTCAGAGTAATAGAACATAAGTCATAATTCCGCTGACTGTGTGGGCCTTGGACGTGGGAAAACCAATCCAAATTGGTCCCTGGCGAGGGTCAATCAGAATGTGATAAGCATTCTGATTGGCCCTCACCGGGGCATTACCCAGCTGGGAATCCATTGCACACACATAAGTGCCTGCATTTGTTCCCAGTGGAGGGCGTGGCAGGCCCTTAGCCAATGAGGAGGCTCGAAACAGGGCAATCCCCGCTCCGATCCTCCCCAAGGCTGGAGGCTGCCTTCGCCCCCCCCCCCCACCGTCGGGGACTCAGGTATGTTTTATTTTTTCCTCCACCCTCCTCCCCTGCAAACTATCGTCTCCCCGCCCTCCCAACCCCACTTACTTTCTTTTTTCTTCTTTTTCTTGGGAGCGGACGCACTGGGAACACTTCTGTTCCCAGTGCGTCCACTCCCAATGGTCACCATGGACAGGGAAAACAGACTATGTTTTCCCTTTCCCGGCGGCCATTTTATTAGACTTTTTTATGTTCCGAAACGCAGAACAGAAAAAAAATGCTATTAGTACCCTGGTCTAACAGGCCGGGATACTAATGGCAATAAGACCCGAGACAGCGGGCCAATACCGCTTGCGGTATTGCCCCCGGGGCCTCGTTAAGGCCCTCGCTTTGCTCGGACATGTAATTATGGGCCCAGGGGGCATTACCTGGGGCGGTATTGGCCCACCATCTTGGGGCTTATCGCCACAGTAACATGAGTGCAGAACAGGATATAAAGATGACAAAATATTAGACGGCCCATCACATTACAACAGTCTCTGCGAGTACTGGTTATCCGTCATGTCCACCTAATCCCCGAAAGAGAAGCTCCACAGAAGTGCTGCAGTATTCACAAAGTGGGAGGCAATATCACTAGACAAAGATAAATTAAGAGCATGGGAGGGAATTACCATAAATGTGCTTGTTGTGTTTTTTCCACTGCACATGGAAGGGGATGTTTTTCTTAATTTAACTAAGAATGCGTTTATACATATAAATTAGTCTCCTCCATTGGGCAAGTGCAGCCACCAACACATGTTCTTAATGATATTGGTGTCACTTGATTCTGCAGCCCCCACCTAGACACAATTCCTGAATCTTGAGGCATCATATGCCATGCATGCCCCTGGGAACATCACACCCAGCACTCCCCCTATTAACCTATGTGTATTCTCCAAATCCTGTTGAGTGAGGTGGGCACTGAGCGGTCTTCACATGCTGAATCCATCTCGCCGAACTGGCACTGTGGTCGGAGTCCCCATGAATTATTCTGCTCAGCCTCCCTACATGTGTCGACCTTTCCCACCCAGGATGCATTGAGCGCCCCTTCGATGGGATCCGCACTGCACTGCCAATCCTTGCCACCTCTGCACAGCGTGCGGTTCCCCATACCTCCTGCCTGTACCCCACGGAAGCTTACCCTCACAACTCTGCCTCTAATTCACCTTATCTTTTTTTTAATTGTTATTGTTGTATTATTAGTTTGCATAAAACCTTATACAACATATAACACAAATGAAAAAACACATTTATACCTTTCATACAACCAATACATAAGCATATAAGAATGCACTGATATAAAAGATGGTTATACCATACAAGAAAAGAAAACAGAAAGAAATTTCATCTAAAACATCTAGGACATCAGCATTATACAAAAGTCTTAAAAGATTCCTTCCCAGCCCTAAAATCAGATTACATAGTAGTTATATGCCTTGTTAATATCATTACCCGTTTGTATCCTATAGGTACCTACACAATTAATTCTTTATTTTTGGCTTCCAATTCCTCCGTTATATTTTGAAGCAATAAATTCAAAGCGAGAATTAGGGAGATATTAGCACCCCACATACAGCGACTCCAGAACAGATTTTTCGACATTTCTAAATCCTCATCAAATCTATCGGTGAGGAGTAGAGCTCGTTTCGACCTAAAATGGACACATGTTAAGACGAGGTGCTTGAGTTTCTAACATGTCAGTTTCTCCACAAAAACGACATGTAAGACTAGGTAAAATATAATTAAGCACCTTTTCTTTATGTATCCAATAATGAATTCTTTCTAGGGTCGGCATCTGGTTAAGTCTAAAACGCATAAATGTGGTTCTCGCCCTGTAGCAGGGGAATCTAAGTAAATAAACGGGGATACATTCCCTTGCATGTACAAATTTAGCATATTCTTTATAAGTTGCATAGGACTCTATTTTATTGACTGTATCCACCCAATCCGCATTGAATAACAGTTTCTTAACTAGGCCGGGTCGTTGCACCAAGTCGTCTGAACTAGAGCCTAAAATATATAGCAGAGAATTCATTCTGTCGCTGAATCCCTTAATTGATTGAACTGACCCAGATTTAATCACCCTATTCAACAACTCATACAGGGTATTCTTAAGAGGATCATTCATTTTTCTAAAAAAGGAAAGCTGTCTCCACAAATATCTGGCTTTAAGTGAGACATAGTTCGTGCCGGATAATGGCATTAGGGATTGCCATGGAAAGGCCCATTACTTCTTTCCATAATTTTCCCTGAACCACATTTAAATAGGAACTCATATCCTTGGTGCAAATATCCAGACCATATAAGAGAACCGGCTCACATTTAGCAAGGTAGAAGCGTCTAATGGGTAGGAGCGAACATTTACATACTCGAACCCTCAAAAATTTCATTTGAGTCTTTAATTTAGACGCTTTTTCTGCAAGACTCAATTTCCACCTCTTTAGGCTAGAATTGTTAGAAAAATTATAGCCTAAATATGTTATGGCCTGCACCTGTTCCACCGGATTGTCCCCCATCTTCCAGACATAAGATTTAACAACTCTCTTTTTAGAGATTACAATCGTTCGAGATTTCGATGCATTGGGGGAAGGATTATTCATCATAGCATATTGATAGAAAATATCCATCCTTCTACGAAGACCCCGTGGGGTGCGATCGAAAAGAATGAAATCATCCGCAAAGGCCATCCACTCAATAACCAAACTTCCCATCCTAACGGGAGCGATGGAAGGACCCCGCCACCTATCCTCCACATCGCTGACATACAGGTTGAAGAGCGTGGGTGCAAGTGAACAGCCCTGCTTAACCCCCACCTCAGTCTCAATGGGATCAGAAAGGGAGCCTTCGTAAGATAAGCGCACCCTGACAGAGGTATTTCTATGTAATAGAGCCAAGAGTTGAACAGTCTTACGTGGAAAATTCATTGCTAACATTTTGGTCCACAGTCTATCTCTAATGACCCCGTCAAAAGCGTTAGAGAGATCCAAGGAAGTCATATAGACTTCGCCCATTTTAGTTTGATGGACTGTATCTCTTAAATGAGCCAAAATATTTCCGTTCAGGTCTGTTCCCAAACCTTCTCTAAAGCCAACCTGAAATTTACTGAAGCAGGCATTCCTTCTAGTAAATTTATTGATGTCCCTTAAAAGTAGAATGCCAAAGACCTTACTAGCTGCATCTAAAAGGGCTATCGGTCTATAATTCTGGGGATTAAGAATGTCCCCTTTTTTAAATATAGGGACAATAATACTCTGGGCCCAGGTTTTAGGAATAGTATGGTATTTGAAGATATCATCAAATATAGGTTTGAGCAAATCAGCCCATATTCCAGGGGATGTCTTTATGACGAAGGGGGGGGAATGCCATCCGGGCCTGGTGCTCTAGAAGGTTTAAGTTTGTTAATGGCCCATTTAATGTCCTCTAAATCCCACCCACAGTCTTCCACCACGGGGGGACCTAAATCCAAGTCCTGTACCCTTGTAAGGTCAACAGGTAAAGCAAACCTTTGCTTATAGAAAGCACTCCACACTTCTGCTTGGATCGGGCAATCAAGTTTGTCTTTTGCAGGCCTGAGCATAGAGTTAATAGTTGCCCAAAATTTAACATATCTGCCCTTACAAAGATTATGCATCATCAATTGATGTGCTTCATGATATTGATCCATTCTCAGTGATTTTATCAGATTTTTGTGTTTCAATATAATTTTTTTCTTTCTAAGCTGAAATTCGAAGAAGGGAATGGGCATTTTCTTCAAGGCTTTGATTTCACTATATTTATTACGCTTGGAGGTTTGGATTCTGGAGTCGCCCACCCTCATCCTAGGTTTTATGACCTCCCTATCACTGGTGCTACTAATTTTATAAACACATGACAATATAGTATTGTAGTAGAATCCTCCCAAATCGATATCTTCACCTATAGTAATATGAGGCAACCTTCTGGATAGGTTACCCAAAACCAGGTTATTGAATTTCGTAATTATTTTCTTATTCCATACAACCCTTCTCCCATTATTTCCAGCCTTTAGACCACACAGCGTGGGATTAATATAATTACCCATATTGGGAATGGAAAGAGAAAAACATAAGGGAATATGATCACCCAATTCCACCTCCATAAGTGTCAATTTTCCACAGGCTTGCTTCCAGCTATTTGAAACATAGAAAAAGTCGATTCTAGAATTATTACTTCCTCTTTTCCAAGTAAATTTCAGTAAATTCCAATCCCAGGCATGATCTAAAAGACCCAGGTCCCAATGGTCGAGATAATTATCCCACCCTATGCCTCTTTTAATATGTGGTGGGAGCAATCTAGGAATCACCCCCCTTTCATTTAATGTGGAACCCTCAGCACAGGCCGAATTGAAGTCCCCTCCCAAGATAATACGATTACCAAACCCTTTCTCAAACCATCCTCCCAGAATCATATTGAGAGTATCTTCCACTTCATCAATCGCCACTTTTAACGGGTTCCAATAGAGATTCAGCATGAGGATCGGCTCTACCCCATTCTCCGAAGTGAGAATAATACCCAAAAGCCAATCACTCCTAAAGATCACCTCCCCGTGAAACCCCAAATTACGATCAATGGCAATAATCAGACCACCACTAGGTCTGCCCAAAGGTCCACGCGATGCTAAAGAAGAAAAAGTATAGAAACCTTCTATATATATATATATATATATATATATAAGACAGCATCATGGTTTCCTGAAAAAAATAAATACGGGGGTGCACATAATTATCCCTTTTATTCAAAAATGTGTCGCGGTGTGCTCCCCCGCATGAATTCCAGGAAATCACATCTATATTAGAGCTGTTAGGAACGCCCACTATCTTGTCTGAATGTCTCCAAGGTTTTAAGTGCTGGCTGTAACCATGACCAATCCTGGCCACTATTTAGAAGGCTAGAAATTAATGCCAACCCTGGACCAAAATTTTCTAGTTTATTATTACCTAATTGTGGGGTTTGTTGAATTTGGTTGTTATCTGTTTCCTTATATTGAAGAAACTTATCAACCTCTTTGTCATCTACTAAAGTAGTTAGATCATAACCCAAAGAGTTGAGATTCTTTTCTTGAGCACATACCATATCTGCTACCATCGCTGAATGAAAACAACTTACCATACGATGGTTATTATGATTAGGTAGAGAGATGGCGTCTATATCATCTGTTGTTATTGCTCATAATAAGGGAATCTTTTTAAACAGACTTAAAAGGTAAGTTCTATTTAAATAAACCTGCGAGTCTGTTTTATTATTATTGATCCAACCCAGTATCTTCCCTGTACAGATCTTTATAGGGTGCTGGGCCGGAATAGATTGCTTCTTTATGTGATCAGCACTAGATTTAAACACAGTCTTTTCTTGAGGTTCTTAGGTTTTGGAAAAATATGTATCTTGGGGGGTATCTCCCGTATTATTACTAGTAAATTCAGTCCCCTTCTCAGCTAACACCATCAGCCCTTGTAAGGGGGTGATACTGGGGCATGCTACTACTGGAATTTCTTGGGAAATAATAGGGTGCCCAATTTGTTGTGTGCCTACAGATGTTCTAGCGTGTTTAGTACTAATTATTTTACCGAAAGCTGTCATCTTTGTTTGTTTAGTTTGTATGCGCTCGAGGCCAACTTTTAGTATATTATTCTCCTCCGTATTTAGGTAAGTATTAGTTTCCCCCCTGGGCAGGGAGTCTTTATTACTAGGCTCCCCCCAAACCTGACCATCTTCTTTATTAGAAGCCTTATGGCTCCCCCTATCATCAGGCTCTTCCTGAAGCGGGATATTTCTAATTCCTTTAAGATTCGCATTTCTGCCTTTAATTTTTATGTGAGGCATGTTTTTGCTTTTTTTGGGCATCCTAAGCTGCTTTTTTGTCTTTTTTCGTCTACCGACACGGGATTGGGGCATCTCATTTATATCGTAGTCTGAGCTATTTACTGGAGCTGTTACATCATTATTCATGTTCGAACCTATTTCTAATACCTGGACTGCTAATGTTTCCTCTCTCTATTTTGTCTTTTGTTTACATTTTTGCCCTTTTTTAGAAGAATTATGTTGGGAGATTATTGAGCCCTCACTACTAATGTTTAGACATTCCCCCTCTTTTATCATTTCTCTCACCTGCATCTGAGCGCTGGACTTTTCCGTGTCCTGTTCCTGAGTGGGCCCTTCTGTTGCCATAATTATGGCATTCAGAAGGACCGAAGGACTATCTGGACAGCACAGTTCCTTTCCGTAGTTTTCATTATTGATTTTATTATCTCCTATTCCCAGGGAGACTCGATCCTCTACCACTATATTTGACGATGTGGGGCAATCTCCTGTAAGCATAACTTCCAACAGAGTAGTAATCTTAGCATCCATGGTCATTAACCTGGTATCTTGTTCCTCTCTATATTTTTCAAATAGACTCTTTTCTTTAGTAATCTGTTCATTAATGTTCTTAGCCTCCACTATACCCTCTAAGAAAGCCAGACGAGTCACCAATTGGTTAAAAGCCGCTTGTTGCCCTACCATAGAGCAACCAATAGTCTCTTGGGATTCACCTAGGGTTTTCAAAGCCAAATTCAAACTAATGTGTAAATTGGATAGAAGTGGTATCAGGTAATCTCCTCTCTCCTCCCTTCTCAAACCAGGAGACTCCTGTTTATCTTCGGCTACCCCACGATTTTCCAATATGGTTTGCTGAGGGTCGGTAGCTTTATCTACAGTTATGGGTAAGTAATCCCTTTCCTTATCAGTTTGGGTATAACTGGTCTTACTGTATATAGGTGGTATAAGTGTCTTTATAATCGGTCTAATAGGGGATAGGTGTCTACCCTCTTGTTGTTTCCACATTATAGGAGTGTTTCTATTTTGTGAGTGTGTATCAATTGGCGCACCCTCTGATAAGCTCCTCACCCCCTTGTCTTTGGACAAAAATCTACCTACTGGTATCTCTAGATGAACAATTTCTTTCAGCAGATGACCTGTAGCATCTGCCGTAATAAAGAAGGAATCATCCAAATCACTCTCTCCAATGGGCTGGTTAAGATTATACTTAGAACAAATGGGGGTCTCTTTAGATTGGTCCCTCCCACCAGCCTGCTTAGAGCTCTCCGACTGAGGAGAATCGAGGGCACATTGCACCTTATCCTTATTATCCTTCCCAAAGATAAATGTTGCCGGCGAAATATGCGTGAATTGCAAAGTTCCACACGGTTGTTTCCCCTTCCATATCAGAGACTCCAAGCATTGATTATCTCCTGCCTGTAATTTCCCAGTAATAAACCTCTTCTGAAGAGGGGTGGACGCATGATACCGGACTACCCTTTTAGTATCAATTCGACTTTGTTGAAGACATTCCTCATCTGTAAGTTCCTGTCTGGAGTCTGGTATGTCCCTATTAGCCCCCGTATCCTCTATCTCTGGTATGTCCACATTTACCTCAGTCAACGCTACAACATTCAAAATTGCAGGATCTGTGGTAGGATGTCCCTTCGGGCTCCCTTCAGCTCTAGTATTAGAATTTTCATTGATATTCTCAACCAATAAAATCGAGGCAGCCATATTTTCAATGTGGTCAATACTAATGAGCGCCTCACAATGAGTCAGAGAGCCTGATTGGTCCTCTACTATCTTAGTAGCTTGACTCACAGCAGTTTCAAACCCGCTTCTAAGTGCGGGCATATTATAAAAAAGAAAAAAAACAGAAAAAGAAATATATTAGATTAGAGAAAAGAACACCCTGAGGGGAGATCAACTCACAACCTCTAAGGTGCAAAAACAGCAAAAAATTTTTTTTTTTTTTTAAAATGGCTGGGAACAGGACTACTATAAAAACCAAGTCATTCTATACTGTAGTTGTGCCAAAAGGAATGTGTTTGAATTAAACCCGGAGGGGAGAACAACTCGCAACCTCTGATATAATTCTGATTACGTCAGCTTAAAAACATAATTATTTAAAATATCCACAATTAAGAAATGGGTTTGAAGAAAACACTCGGTTGCAGGGTTGGGAACGCCCGGCGGCTAGTGGAGCTGCCAGAGTCCGACTCTCCACCCCGTACCCTGGTAGCTTAAGAAGGACGTAGACCAAAATGTTAGTAGCAGTAGACCAGATTACTCACAGCCGAACAGCCAAACAGCGGCTCCAGCCCTTTCTGCCTCCAGGGCTTAACGCCGCAAGGGTCGTTGTGCGGGCAATATGAGGAGGGAGATAATCACGTGATCCGTCACGTGATGGGAATAGGCCCCGCTCCCTCCAGGAAGCGGCCAGGCAGCAAGAGCAGCGCTCGCAGTGCTGCGTTCAGGAGGAAATGGCAGTCAGAGGAGCAGACGTGCAAAGTACCAAGCACTCCTTCCGAGTAGTAAAGAACACGCCGCAAGGGCGGTTGTGCCGGCAATATGAGGAGGGAGATAATCACGTGATCCGTCACGTGATGGGAATAGGCCCCGCTCCCTCCAGGAAGCGGCCAGGCAGCAAGAGCAGCGCTCGCATTGCTGCGTTCAGGAGGAAATGGCAGTCAAAGGAGCAGACGGGCAAAGTACCAAGCACTCCTTCCGAGTAGTAAAGAACACGCCTTATCTAATTCACCTTATCCTCTTGTTTGCCTTATTGGCTTTGGGCATCCTGACACTTATGCCCCTTTGATCTGCCCAAGCTCCATCCACCTCCTTCGCTCTGCTGGAAAAACAGCCTCACACTGAAAAAAAGAGAATGAGTCCAGACTGGCTGCTCATACTCGTCCCAATGTGTTATCCTCAGCAGTGTTGTCGATGAATCAAGTTCCAAATAAAACTGCCAAATAAGGTTGGCAAATTCTCTCCTATATCTTCACCGAACAACCAGGTGAGTCCTCACTGAACAAGTCAAACCCTGACTCCTTCACCCTTCTTCTACAAAGAAATCCACTTCCCTGTGCTTTTTGACCCATTGTTGCTGCCGTCTCCTGCAAGTGCCAGCATAGCATGTTTCGCCTGGGACCAGCACACCCTCTTCATAAGACCTTCCTTCTACTTCCAAGAGGCCTCTGCCTCTTTCATTCTATTCTGCTGGGGTTTCCTAGGAAGGAACACTGTTCTTCTCCACTTGCTTGTGCTTCGGCCTCCTGCTTTCAATACCACCACCACTAGTGCCGCTTCTACTTAAAATGAAGTAATCTGGAAGATAGGAGCTTAAAGGAAATGTGGATCTCTGCACTGATCTGTTTTCTATTTTTTTATCAAGTTTATTTCCTGCAGCCTGTGATTGGGGTTCCAGTGGGACAGAGCTCCTGCAGTCCCCGAGGTTAAGGATATAGAAGGTTGGATTTGGAACCCCGGTTACCGTGGCACAGGATAGGGTGGTTGCCAGTTCGTATGTTAATACCCTCTATTAGGTCTCGAATAATCCAGGAAATCATTAGGTGCTTGAGATTGGTCGATTTTAATAGTTTGTTGGTTTAGTTACAAATGTTTGCCACGGTTTGGCAGATATGGTTGTGTACACTTGTATATACACCATATGCTGTTTGCATGTCTAGAGTGCCAACACGTGTTTCGACCATGAGTCTTTCTCAAGGCGTGAAGCAATGGGCCTGGTGTGTCCTGGGTAGGTATAGCTGGTTAGCTTCAAAAGCCTGGCAGGGCTGTTCATAAAAGTCTGCAGGGCTCACGGCGATCTTCTGGACCACTTCAGATGACCCCAGGCGCCACTCCTAGGGACTGTCAGCAAATTCTCCATCGCCTTCTCCTTGCAAAAAAAATAAAAGCTTGAAGGCTTCACAAGACCAATGTCCTCTCTTGGATTTACCAGTGTTGCTCAGCTCCCTTCACCTCTGACAATGTTACCCCCTCATCCCAATCAAAGGGGCCAAATCACCCCAAAAAATGCCTTTGCATGTTCATTTACATTTCATTTACTGCTTTATATTGACAGCACTTCATTAAATCACAGACAGAAACAATTTCATAAAACAAAATACTTAATGCAAATTCATCAAAAGGGCAGTGCATCAATAAATAAAATAAAAGGCAAACCAACAGATGCTGAAGCTTAAAATACAAAATACATGAGTTCATTATCATCGTGAAAGCACTGTCAATGCAGCACACAATTCCCACAATGACTATTACATAAAAACAATTAATTTTGCAAATGACATACATAGGTTTATACACTGCTACAACTCCCACAACAGATAGCACTGTATAACAAGTAGCAGAAATTAAAAGCAAGTCATTTTGCAACTTTGTGGCTGCAATAAGATTATTTAGCAACCCAATACTCAGCCAAAAAACACTAGTAAGTATCCCTAATGCCGAGTGATGGGTGCGTGATACAGTGCGTTGTTTCCAGATTAAAAAATCTCCAAAACCTGGTTATTTAACCAGTACTAGCAAACCACAGTCAACCACTGCAGATCCTACAATCCATTGAGAGCTATGACGAAGTCAACCCATGGGAAGGATGAGCCCAAACTGAGCAAGTTTTTTCATCCCCTGCATTACCAGCATGCTACAATGAATCTAATTCCTATGTCTCAATGGACACATTGTATATGTGTCAATGCCGAATAACGTAAAGAATTGTTCTTATGTCTAAGCTTTCCGCAACTACGCCGTGATACCCCAGGGTCTGGGCGTGTAACAAATGTAATAAATAAACAAATAAAATTAGCAAATGTTGGGTCGGCTATAAGCATTTTTCAGGTCATATCTCTAATTGCCAATAATGAGTGCCTTTTGATCTATAACAAGCTTACTTCTCCATTCCCAGGCGTAATCAAGGTATGCAGCATTCAAATTTAACACATTGAATGCGCTTTCATAACCACTGTTTCAAATGTATGTACATAATACAATTATAAGACAGCCATGCGAACAGAAAGTGTTGGATGGTTTCTTTAAAATATATCATCTTCAAAATGACTTTATTTCGGTATATAACCATGAAAGTAAACAATACTTGTGCATAGAATAAAACCAGTATAGCATTCGAACTCTGCATAAATCCTTAAATATGTATAATGGATAAAATGTGTATGTCTTACATAATACGAATACAGATGATAGTCTTTATAAAAAAAGGACACGATTCCGATAAATCAATTAATAAACAATTTCAGACTAGTTAAGCAATAGGACCGCGTTCTGTGGGCTTCACCAGCCGGTAACAGCCCGCTCAAGTTACAGGCCTGAGCGAAGCAAGGCCTTAACACGGGGGCCCTGGTGCCGTTTCCAGGCTGGTGGAGCCGGCAGAAAACAGTATATCGGTATTAGCACCCCGAAGCAAATCCTGGATGTGCTAATAGCAAATGACAAAAAACAAAACAGCTGCGCTGTGTCGTTCGCAGCAGTGGCCGGGGAGAGTCAGGATTCTCCTCGGAGCCCCTCTTCCATTTCCATGGCACTGACCATGTTGTTAGGCGGATGGTGCAGGTTGGGCAGAGGAGCCTGTTTCAAGTAAGGATTTGGGGGTGGGGGAGGGGGAAGGGGATTTGAAGGGCTGGGTTTGGGGGCAGGAGAGGAGGGAAAACAGCAGCGCTGGGTGCGGTGATGACTCTGGTTGCTACGAACCCTGGGCTTGCATCGACAGCCTAGGTTTGGAGCAACCCGATTGGCTGCCACACCCGCAAAGGGTGCTAATTATAGTAAGTTGTTTTCCTTCATGCAAACATTATTACAGTCGTAGTTATAGCTATCGGACTAGAATAAAACCTCTATATCTGAAACCTATGATGCCTCAGCATGATTTTAATGAATAAAAGATACTCGTTTTCTCTCCTCCTCCACGCTTTGTTCAAATGATCAGAAACATCTATTGAATTTACCCTTATGCATAATTCTTCTCCTTGCATCAGGCATTGAATACCTCGGTTTAACAGAGCATGTTTCAAATTTCTGCGACTGATATCACTGTACTAATGACATAGAAAAAGACAATGTTGCAGAAGTTCCATATGCCAGGACAGATGTAGCATGTATCTGCCAATGTCATATCCACCTGGCTTTAAATTTGGGTGAGGGTAATATGTCTAAACACATTTTTAAATCCAAATCTCTAAATGGCAGGCCCTCAGATATTCCTCTGTCACATGGGTTTGTCTCAGAGACAGATAGCCGTAGCCTATAGAGAGATCCAAACATTTGGTTACATATTGACCTATTAGGAAGTCCCTATGTGCGCCAATGAGTTTGTTTGGTGTTCCCGATGATGTCCTCTGGTGGAAACCAGATGTGTTCTAATTGGAACAAGTGGAGTTACATTTCAATGTGTCTAAACCATTTAAAGGAAAGGACCTTCTGTGAGGAAGGATATCTTTTAGAACATCCCTAAAATTTGAGAGAGTCACAGGAGCAGATGCGCATCCAAAATAATACAGGTTTAATAGCTATCTGTTCAGTGATACATGCCAGACCGAGTTCCAAATGTAGCGGAATGTTAAGCGTATTTGTCGAGACCCACAGAAGTCTTTTTAGAAATGTATTTTCTGTCACTGCAATAGCTGGGGAATTTTGATATCTCCACAATTCCGCTCCAAATATAAAGAAAAAGGAATACACCTGCGAAGAGCTGGATTTCCAGCTACTTGTGAATGTTAGTAGTGGTAGTGTACCATTTCTTTCCCTCATTGTGTCCAAATATTTCTTGCATTGTCCCTCTTCTTTCAAGGGTAGGTACAAGGATACTAGCATGTGTCTTAACTTTTATTGCTTAATAAATCCACTCAATCGCAGGCTTCTTTAGGGGGCCCTTTGAGGCATTATTAGTTAGATTAGATGTCGACCAACATTAGCTTACTCCCACAGCGTAGGCCATAGATTTGACATGCTTTGCCCATGGCAGCGAACTGCTATTTGGGTGTCGAAGCACGTCTAGCAAAGCCTCTCTGTATTTAAGTAGTCTCAGGAAGACCAAAGTCACACCCAGAGCAATAATGGTCATAGCATCAGAAATCTACTGATAGATTGCCAGTTTAAGTCAAGATAAATGATTGGGTAGGGAGTTGATTTACAAAGACACTGCATACGTTTCAAGAAACCGTTCGACACTTGTTAGTTGGGGTTTTTGGAAATAACCCCAAAAATCCACCCTTGACTCGTAGCCTTTCTCACTTTGGCTGTGTACACTTGCAAAGTTGGTCCCACAGCTCTGTTCCCATCATTGTTAGCACATTTTTGACCATCTCCAAAAGACATGTAAGCATGCACATAGACTTTATAAGCTAGTAGTACCAGCTCCCTTTTCCATGAAATCTTATCACTAAGTAGTCGAATGAGTCTACTTCCTCTGTTGGTAGCCCATTTACTCCAATCTTTTCTTTAAATATCTATTGTGGCCTCACTACGAGTTTGCTGGCATCCTGGCAGTAATTTTGCCAGGATACTGCCAAATGATAATATTGTTACTGGCACACAATCCAGTGGTATTACCACCAGATTATGAGTGCCGGTGACAGTGGTAAATCCCCATTCCATTTGACTCCATGGGGGGATCTGACGGTATTACCGGCCCTGGTAATACTGATGCCGGTAAAACAGTCCATCTTTGGCCAGTAGGGTGGCATAATCACCTCCAGCACTAAGCTGGAGGTGATTCCGCCAACCCACCAGCGAACTTGTAGTTGGCCGGTACGAAACGTGCCTGTATACAGTAATACCAGCACGTTAACTCTGCACCAGCTAACTTGTAATGAGTTTTCCTTTCTTCGATATGTTCAGATCCAGACCCTTTTCTGTACAGAGATCAGCAAATCTCGTAAATTGAAGTTTCAGACTGCTTATTGTCTTAGAGACAAGTACTGCACCTGAGATGTTTTTTCCTTATTGAGCATAGGGGCCTCTGCCTGTATCTCCAGTAGACCTTTTCCTATTTCATTAATATAAATACAAAAGCGGGATGTTGCCAAAATACACCCTAGTCACACTCCCTTTTGGAAATTGAAAGGGAGCAGGTCTCCCCACCTATCCTCCCTCTTACTACTGCAGAATTCTCGGAGTAGAGGCCAAAGATATTTTTTATCAAGGCCGGTGGGATATCTTGTTTTATTAACGAGCGAAGAAGTTCTAATCTCGAGACTCCATCAAACGCTGTCTTGAGGGCCACGAACAGCATGTACAAGTTTAGCTTTTTCAAAGTCACATATTTTTGGGCACGGAGGAGCAATCTAAAGCACGGATCGACTGTGCTGACTCCTTTTTGGAAACCAGCCTGAATACGTAAACTCATATTGGGCCTCATTACGAGTTTGGAGGTAGTCATGCCGTTCTTAGTGGCACGGCTGCCTCCAAACTTGTGTCCGGTTCCAGGTCCCGAAAAAAGGGATTTACCAGGCCATTCCGACCTTGGAGGGCCCGATAATTCCCTTTTCTGGGACCCGGACCCGGTACATCCACATTCCAATTTGAGCCCCCATAGGGCTCAATGGGAATGGGGCGGATGCTAACAACGGACCGTTAATGACAGGTTTGTTGTTAGCATCCTGGTCTGCTCGCGGGTGGCGGTATGCACGTCTGGTCTGACCCATACGTTCATTCCACCACCCGCGAGCAAACTCGTAATGTGGTGGCCCAGAATGAACAGTGCCGGTACCTTACTGGCACCGTTCATTCCGTGGCCGCCAGCCTCGTAATGAGGCCCATTCTCTTCTTCTAGCCATTCCTCTAATCTTAGTTGGAGAACTTTGCCAAAGGTGTGTCCAGTGCTATCCAAAAAGGATAGTTTGGTAATTACCTGGCTTATCTCTTCCTCCCTTTTCATATATCGGACCACTGGTATATGGTGACCAGATTTTGAAAATAAAAAACCAGGACAGGCCACCGACATAAAAGTGGTACTGCAGCTACAGCGGTGAAACTAGTCCTAATTCTATGTGGGTGGCTTGTCCCGTGTCATGTTGCAGCGCCGGGGTCCAGAGGCTATTTTAAGTTTAATAAACCCATCCGGGATTGGGGATCGGGTGGCTATCATTCCGGTTTTTGCCAGAAATCATGATATCCGGCCAAAAACCAGGATGGTAGCCACCCGATCCCAAAATCCCGGGACACGGTTTTTAAACATGAAAAAGTCTCGGGACCCCAGGACAGAGGTGCACATACCCAAACAGTCCCGGCAAAACCCGGGACTTCTGGTCACCCTACGCTGGTAACTGATCTCCATGAATCAGGAGTCTTTCCTTGGCCGCTCATGGCGTTAAAGAGGGCAGCAAGGTATGCATGTCCAAAGTGGGGCACACGCCGATTGCATCTGCAGCCACACACAATTTGAGAGTTCGTGGTTGTTCACAAACAAAACACACTTTCTTCACTCGCCGTTTCCTTGTATTTCCCCCCGCCCCCTTTGGGCATGCAAGTCAACCTGAGTGACACACAACAATGGATAGAAAACAAAGATCGTTTCTGGGAGCGGAAAAATTGATATGTAAAAAGTGAAAGTGGGTGCCAAACTTTAAGGAAAGCGAACCACTTTCAGGAAAACATTTTTAAAACAGTTAAAATTGTTCCAGTGGACTTGCCCATATGCCTTCCACCAGGTTGCTACAGAGGAAAGTTAATTCAGAAGCGCGCGTGAAGGCCACAAAGGGAGGTATGCGGGCATTTAACTATGAAAATATGAGTATTACTATAGCGGTACCTTAAAGGTGCTGCATTTTATTCCCTTTGCAAAAACCTGGAACCAAAAAACAAAGTCTGGTAAACGTATACTCATTGATTCAAAGAAGTAGGTGCAGAGAACTATTCCCGCAAAACACTATTTTCGGAAATTATTTCTCACAAAGTAATCAGTTTCAGATAAACAAGTTGGCAGAGACGAGCCTGCCATGCACTGCATTCAGCAGGACAGTATAGCCCAGACACTTCCTGTTTTTCTCTCCTCTCTGTCCTGGGAGTGCTGATTGGCTATGTGCCATGACTGGAGGAACCCGGGAGCATCCATCCACCTGCCATGTGATCCTCACTTTTTTATCCTTCAATGAAGGTAATTACATGTATTATAATTAATTCATTTTTAGTGAACTCCTTTTTTTGGGAGGGATGCCCATGTGATTATTCGTACTTGTACTCCACTAAATGGACTTTAGCAGTAATAACCTTGAGCAAACGTGCGAGTGTTTTATTTTCTTTTAAATATACTTTAGCTAGTAATGAAGTCGGCATATGCAGTTATGCGTCTTTAATATTTTTTGTAATTTGTTTTAAAACTTTTTTATTGGTTTTACATAACGGTAAGTATTAAGCACACTGCCAAAAATATGTACTTTGGGTCATGCTTCTCTCAACAACTGTATTTTTGTGTGCTTCCCACACAAACATGTGTGCAATACTTTGTGCCCATAAGGATAATTTGCAGAAAATGTTCATTCGCTGTACGAATTGTACGGACACAAAACCTTGCTGTGGGACAGTGTGGAAAAAAAACAGGACATGTTGCCACTTTTCCTAGTTGTGAAGTTTGCACAAATATGCCTTCAGAAGAAAAACATTCCCCCATGTCTACATTTCTGTCATGCAGATGAGCTGCACTGTTGCTAATGCAGTGATGCCGAGGAGGGTCAGGGGTTCACGGATGAGGTTGGATTCTTTGAAAGTTAAATGAGGAGTTCTAAAACAAAAACCAGGTAACTCAGCCAGCAGAGTGACTGCTGCTGGTATGTGTTCAAAGCTGCCTTTAAATCCTGTAGATTGTTTCCAGTTCCAATGCCTTATAAAATGTGTGCTGGATCCACACTTCGCTCAGTGGCTGGCTCATATCCAGGGGGTAGTGGAATGGCTGCACCCCATAGTGAAAATCAAAAGCTGGCCCCCATGGCAGCCACAATTTGCAATGGCCGCAAACATGCTTAGCGAGTTGGCCCCATTGACTCAAGCATCCATCTCCTGAAAGGCAGAAGGTCTTCTAGTTATGGGACAAAATGGATGCCACATTTCTGATCTGATGCCTCTCTAAATCCATGGACCCTAGTGCAATCTGGCCAAATGCTGTCTTGCCTGTTTTTCTAGGTGGTAGACCTTGAGCATCCAGACTGTCCTTACTAGAACCCGCTGGGGTTCTGGAGTTCTGCTTCTCAACAGACAGGCCATAGTAACCAGCAGAAGCATGTTCGATGGTCTATTGGCTAAATCGATGACCACAGAACCCAGAGAGCTCGGCTTCTCTCCTAGCTTCAGCCCCAGAAAAGCAATGAAGTGAGACCGGGCAAATCACTTTATCTCCTTGTGCCTCACATGTTCACATAGGTAGTTTCTCCAATCCTGACCAGTCACATTATCGTGTTCTTTTCAGACTAACCTGTGTTTGAAAGTCTCCTTCTACAATAAACGATGGGTGAGCCTATTTGGCTACCCTACACAGAGGTTGTGGTATTAACTGCCCATTGATAGTAGCAGGTCAAAATGGTAGGACTACCTGATCATCTAATAGCAGCGCCTGGCAAATGCCTCATAATTATGCACAAGGTAAAATGGTTCGCTTTGCCAATGCTTGTTTTAAACGGGAGGGACACGCATAGTGCTTACAAATCGAGTGGCTGAAGGCAAACCAGGTGAGACATTATTATTACACTAGTAGCGGTTTGACACTCCAATTAAGTCAATAACTCTCACGGGACTGCTTTGAAAAAACTCTTGCAGGCACTTCCAGCGTAAAGTTTGATGGTAAGACTTTACTAAAGTGAGCTCAAAGAGCTGCAGTTTTGGGTGGTAAGGGTCAGGATGGGGTGGAAATGGCCAGGTCAATAAAATGGGTCGTTAAATATCAAAACAACACCTACACGCTGCGTGTCCCTGCTCATATGCCATGTCTCCCCAGCTGTACGCTCCTGTAATAGTTTTGGCTTCGAGGTGGCACTGCCACCTAATAGCCAAAACTAATTAGGGGGAAAGACGCAACTCTCCTTAGGGAAATAGCCGTGGCCCATTCGCTGTGGTTAAAGGCAAGTATAGTTAATCTGGAAATGCAGGGGTTAACATAGAATAAGTAACACATGATCGAAGAACATCATTAAATCATCTGCACACACACACCCCCACACGCACAGAACATCATCAACTGCAGCTGCTCCATCACAAAACAGAGTCAATAACACGGAGAGGCGGCCACTGGTGTGCTTTGTGTGTAATCACAAAGCGGGGAATAGCTGCTGGCTATCGCGGGGGCAAATCTGAACCCTGCCCTTCATAAGTGGAACAATTATCACCTGTGCATAAATAATGCAAACGCAGAGCACTCCAGCCACAGCCACTAGCGCCACCTGCCGCCGGTGCACAAGCGATGCTTCTACAAACTGAGGCGCTCTGCCGCGGCCTGCTCATTAGCAGGGGGGGGCCATTGCGTGCGAGGAGCCATTTTAAATCTCTCCCTGTAAAGCAACGGTCCCTGGAGGCGGCACGGATTTGCATCAAGGTGCATTACACCCATTTTAGAGTCCGACGCATTTTTATTGTATTTTTCATGGGTTTACTGTCAGGTAGCAGAGAACCTGGAATGGCAACGCCTGTCATTAAAGTGCTTAACACTTTCTTAACAAAGTGCCACATAGTGTAGTCATTAATATTAAAATATGCACATTGCCTAAACCTTTTTTAGCTCGACCTTTTTCTGCAGAAGGCCAGGAAAATAACAAATCGCAAACACAGAATTATACAACACCTTGCACACCGCAACGACCTTTAGAAGGCAGCTACCCCCGTGACATCTTCGGCCTAGCTGCACACAATGTCACCTACTAGCACCACCTCCACTAGAAGGCAGCTACCCCCATGGCATATTCCGCCTGGTTGCACCACTAGAATGCAACAGCTGCCCCCATGACAATTCGGCCTACCTGCACACATACTACCTGTCTCACATAGCCTGCACGCTAATTCCAGCATTATAATGCCGCTATCCACCACAAAAAATGCAGTCTAGCTCTACACATACAGAGTGCACAGACACACTATTTACTGCTCTGGCTATCTCCACTTACCTGGACTGCGGTCCCCAAGGAAGTTCATTCTACAGTGCGTTGAGACCATACCAATGGTGAAAGGTGCTATTCAAATGCCTATTAACATAACATAAGAAATAGCGAAAGTGATCTGAGATGTAGTTACGTGATGTTTTTGAGTACCTGTAAATGCACTATGGAGCTCATTTTGTTTTCTGGGGGATAACAAATGAAACGCACAAAGGGTCTGTGTAAGGCTTTTATGCATTTCAATTCCGTTACACCCCATTTTGATTCAATTGTATGGCAGAGGGGAAGGGCAAATTGTGAGTTACGATTCTGCCTCCCCTTCCTCTCCGTCGTACAAATACTCCAGCATTTGCGCCAACATGCATTTTCATGTTGCCACAAACGCTGCTTTTTTTACACCATTGAAAATACACAATTTTACACTCCCCTTTTGCACTCTGACATGCAAATGATGAAAATTAGGCGGTGGGAACCTGTTTACACAAAGGTGTAAACGTAACATGCCCGCTTCGCAATTACGGGGACATCGAAAATTAGCCCCCAAGATTATTTTGCAAATAGGTGCTATTTAAAGCCCAATTCATGTAAAAAAAAACTTGTTTTGTGGTACAGGAAAACATTTTCTACTTGATATCATGCAACGGGTAACTCTAGAAGCTTATCCTAAATGTGGGATTTGTTGTAGAACCCACAATGGACTATCTTTGTTTTATGGTCTTCATGACTAGTTAGGGGATGGTCCAGACTCTTTAACCAGGAAGACCTACGGCCAGTTTCAATCACCCCTCGTGCTATGAAAGAAATCACCTTTCTGCTCCTTATTTATCTTTATTCAACACCACATTGACCCACCACAGTGATGCACGTCCGGGGTGTGCCACGTTCGCTACAGCACCGTAGCCGCAGCTTACCATGGCAATGGCTGCGGTGTCCCTGGCAACACCTAGGGGTGGAGGGTGACATGAAAAGTACAACAGCGCAGAACTTTTACCACCATGCCCCAAGACAGACACCATAGTAGAGACGCCCAAGTACGGGGCACTACAGGTCATGCATATGCCAAAAAGCTACACAAGACCAGCCCAAGACCCCAAATTCTAGGTCATGACCGAAGGTTTCTTATTATTCTGAAGTTCTTCTTAATGTACTCATCCAGCAGAAAAGAAGCAGTACGCTTTTAAGAAGGTTTTAAGTAAAAGGTACATATTTTTAAACAGAACCTGAAGCTCCTTAATGAACTGGAGACATGACCTCTCCAACAGACAGGCCTACAAAAATCTATACAATCAATCACTCTTCCTCCTTCTTCTCGCCACTGTAGACGAGTACTCGGAATTTGCCTTAAATACTGATTACTCATTACACTGCAATTGTTGTCGGTTAAATTTAAGTAATATGCATGTGTTCTACACATTTGAATGTACCCAGTTTATAAAATCCCATTTATAAATAAAAAAAAATAGCACCCGTGGCGGGTGCGGCAGTCTTTCAGGTTGCTCCTACCCTGGACTGAATCTAACAATGAAATATGAAGGGAATGAAACCAATTACCCCTCTCTAAATGCGATTAGTTTCGGTAAGTGCAACACCTTTTCACCTTGTCATTACAACAATTATTGACGAATCTCACATGCGATCTCCAACCTTTTCAAACAAAAGAATTTTTATTCATACTCATATCACAAACAAAAAACAATTAAGATTGCTCATGTGTCCGTTTGCACAGACACTTTTCTACAAGCAAATCTTCAACATATTGATAGGAATGTTTTCCAGAACAAGCGGGGTTAGCAGGTGCCAAAATTGTTTTGCAGACAAAATTAGTGTTCTAAAGAATTGCACAATAGAAACATAAGAACAGATGTCAATGACTGAGTGGTCATATATCATTCATTTTATATAGTGACAACAATTTTTATGTCCGGGAGTCCTTTGTTATGGTCTCCGTTGTCTGAGGCTAGATGTTTCAAACCGGTAGGATTGTCTACATGTTTCGGCCTTTGTATAGTAAATGAGACACTATCCCTAGCGTTTTTTCTCAGTGTTATGGGCATCTTCAGGACAAAAATACTTCTTATATGGTTGCGAACAATTCACAGGACTACTACTGAATCTAACGATGCAAGCCTGGGTGAAGAGTAATCCGAGTGGTCTTCGCACCCACTCTCCACCCGGTGCTGCTGTTATCCGTGCACCCAGGGCTGGACTGGGAACTAAAAGAGGCCCTGGAAATAATTACTGGGGACCAAAAGAGGCCCTGGAAATAAAGTTCAAAGTGGACCCATATGACACATTTTCAGCAAGCCCAATGCTTTTCCTATGAGAACAATTGGAAATATCACACAAAAGAGGCCCAGGGTGCAGAGGTCCACCGGGAAATCTCCAGAGTTCCCTAAAGGCCAGTCCAACCCTGCCTGCACCACTGCCTCCCGCTCCCAAATCCTGCCCCTCAACACATCCCCACCCCATCCAACTCTTCTCACCCGAAAAGGGCTCCTCCGCCCGGGCCACACCATCTGCTTGACTTCCTTTTCAAGCCTTGGAAATTAAAAAGGGGTTCTGAGCAGAGCCCCGCCTTCTATTTCCATGGCAATCCTGACTCCCCCTGGCCGCTGCTTCGAAAAAAGCAGCACAGCCATTTCTAATTGCTGCTAGCCCCTCAAGGGTTTGCCTTGGGTGCTAATAGCAACAATAACATGTTCTGTGGGCTTCACCGGCCCAGTAACGGCACTTGGGTCCAGTGTTAAGGCCCTCTCTTCACTCGTGCCTATAATTTCGCTCCAGGGCCTTTATCGGCCGACGAAGCCCGAAGAACATGTTATTATTACTTAAGTAATGATTACTTTTATTAGGAATTACAATTCTCTGTAATTTTATTTATATATTTAATGCAGCTTTCTCAGGTTCTGCTGCTTCATGCCCTCACTTGCCCATATTTTTGACGCTGCCACTCAGGAGCAGCTCCCATGGATGAGCAGGGCACCATCTCCCAGAGTGCCAAAGGGCTGAGCTGCAGGCTCCACTTGTATGATAGCTGCAATGATGTATGTTACACGCAGAAGCGGCTCTCTTCTTTCCAACGCTTTCACAACATTTGTCCTATTTTTATTGTGCTTTTGTTTTTTTAAAGTAAGCCTTACACACATCAAAAAATGTATACAATTATATAAGAAAAGATACATTTCATCAAGTAAATTTGATCATTTGTCTAAAAAAGCTTTAAAGCATGTTTGACATGATAAGAATAAGCAAGTCATAAGCCAGGCTGCTCGTAAGTAACCCACATACATAGTATAAAATGTATCCCACACGCCGAGTACAAGATTTGCTCGCCACTGAAATGGCACTTGGCGGCAGTTTCCAGTCACGCTTCTGAACAATGCTCCTCACACCCCCCGTTTTATGAACTACGCTAGTCTTGAGGGCTGAGTAGTACACTTGCTCTGTATAGTCAAATGTATTTATTTAGTAACAGTGGTTCCCTTTGCCTGATGTTAGCATGTTATGAAGGCTATTAATGATACCCACATTAAGGTTTAGAGGCTTTACGGTAATGAAAACCAGTTCAAGGCCCGTCAGCTCCCCCTGGGTGTTTTTCCATTGCAAACATACAAGTAAATATATTACAGGGTCATCGATAGCGACCTGTAGTTATGGCTAAGTTTCTCTCCCATGGGAACAGTACCTTTTGGTTGGCGTACATTATTGGCCTCGTTTGATAAAGAAACGCTCTGAATAAATATAGACCTGACTCGGAATTTCATCAAGAACAGCAGGGAGTGGGAGGGTCCTAAAGTTTTTGAAATCCTAATGGACTTTCATTGGAACTCAGTTCTGTGTTGCCTACAGCCTGAAACTCTGGACGGATTATCACCAAACTTGGGCAAGAAGCAGTGTTCTGGTTCCAAAATCTATCCAGCCATGATTTAAAACCAGTTATCAAGAGAAAGAGAAGAAATAGGTGAGACTTTAGACGTTTTTTAAAGAGAGAGAAAGGAGCAAGAGCAGGTTTAAAGGGGAAGGTAGTTGTAAGTTTTAGGGGCAAGAAGCTGCAATTAATGAACTCTAGAAGTGACACAAGGTGGATGGGGAACAGCAAGAAGGAATTGAGAAGAAGACTGGAGAGTGCTATTAGGTTGATAAAGGGAAATCGAGGAGCAGACGTAGATAGGTGCAAGAGCATGGATACATTTAAAGACAAGACAAAGAAAGTTAAATTCACGACGACGATGAACATAGCCATTTAATGCGGGCAAGGTAAGATGAAATGTGCACAGAGAGATGAAGACCAAATAAGGTCCTTACCGCAGAGTGCAAGATGGAACGTAGGGGGGAAATGGCAACGTTAGGGGCCAACATAAACTGAAGAAGAATAATAGAGTTGAGAAAAAAGCATGGATTGAAGCAAGGTTTTGGTGGAAGAGAAGTTGAGCAAATATTGACTTTTCCTGATGTAAAACAGATTAAAATGACTGGGGCGAGATACAGATGAGATATCAGTTGAAAAGGAGATGGTGGAGTCAAAGATGAATCCCAGGTTGCGTGCTTGAGAAGACAAGGGAAGGTGCAATGGAGGAAAGTAAATAGATAGAGAGGGGGGAATCCTGGAATAAGCAGCTAGAACAAGATATCGGTTTTCTTTGAGTTGAGGCCCAAGTAATGGAAAGGCATCCAGGTAGAGATAGGGGAAAGACAGGACAATAGACAATGATGAATAGAGTCAGAAAAGGTAGGAAATGAGAAACGAATCTGGATATGATCAGCCTGGATGTGTCTGGAACCCAAAACTAGTGCGTATAGCAGGGAGGGGTGATGTCTAAAGAGAGAAAAGGCCCGGACCAAGGACAGACCCTTGCGGGACAAAAGGAGAGAAAGGAAGGAGAAGAGGAACCTTTCCAAGAAACAGGGAAAGAGCAGATAGAGACGTAGGCAGAGAACCAGCTAAACATCATGCCCAAGAGACAAAGGGAGGAGAGAGTAGAGAGCAGAGTGGGGTGATCGACAGTGTCAAAGACAGCACTGAGGTCAAAAAGAATCATTAGGGAGCAAAGTTGAAGATGATGTGCATGAGAAATGGAGTTGGAAACACAAAGAAGTGTAGTTTCAGTAGAAAAGCCAGATCTACGGTCAGATTGCTAAGAAGAGAGTAAATTATAGAGTTAAGAAAAGAAGAAGGTTGAGAATGGACTAAACGTTCCAAGTGTTTAGATAAGTATGGGAGGAGCAAGATAGGAGAGAGATTAGAGGGGTCAGACGAGTCAAGAAATGTTTTTTTCGAGTACTGTTACACATTGGCATGTTTAAGGACTGAGGGAAAGGGACTTGAGCACAACGAGATTAAAGAAGGTAGTCTGCAAGGAAGCCAAAGCAAGATAGACAGATTTAACCAGAGAAGCAGGGAGAGGGTCTGAAATAGCAGCCGTAGTGGGAGTCTTAAGGATTGTAGACATGGCATCACCATTGGATATATAGCGTGAAAAGCGAAGAGTGGAGAGGACAAAGAAGAAAAGGCACAAGAGGCGGAATCAGGGGAAGCAGGACGACTACTACAAGTAGATGATGAGACCACGGAACTAGCAGAATAGTGGATTGTGTAAATTTTATTGAGGAGAGGAAAAATTCTGCCAAGTCTCTGGGAGAAAGAATAGAGGGTGAAGAGGGATCGACCACAGGTAGGTCACAAGTCTATTCAGAGTCTGAAAAACAGCTCGGGAGAGATAAATTGAGAAGAAATACGATTTTAAAAATAGCTTGATTTATCTTGTTTGAAACCAGAAGTGTAAGAGGTGCGGGTGGCAGAGAATCGAAGATAGCTAGCAGGGGATTTGTTTTTGAGCCAGTGGCGTTCAGCAAGAATCTATCAAGATTTCAAGAAGGGAGAGAGGCTGGGTCAGGAAGGATGGCCCTTAGATGAACTGTAGAGAGGAGATTGATAGAGTCAAGAGAAGTAGAAATAACAGAGTCAGCATTAGAAGAAGCAAAGAGGCTATGGTTGGAAAGCTGGTCCAAAATGGAAGCAGTAAGGAAAGCAGAATCAAGATTCCGAAGACCACGTCATATGAAAAGTTAATGTTGAGGGGGAACAAAAAGGAAATGAATGATCAGCAAAACATGAAGCAATGTGTGAACCAGGAAATACGTTGCAGAAGGTAATGAGTGAGAGGTACTGGATTCAGTAGGGTCAAGATCCGACGATGTGAAGATTAGATTAAGGGTGCCTCCTATTACATGAGTAGGGGTAGAAGGCAAAAGCTTCAGATTGTTAGCGGATGTAAGAAATGGTAGGGGACAATAAAGGAGGTCAGTCTGAAGAAGATTTATATTAAAGTCACCAGCAATTATTGATGGAGAATGAAGAAAGAAATCACCATAGAAGGATGCAATGGGGCCAGGAGGGGGATAGATAATCAAAATAGAAAGAGGAACTGGGGAAGAGAAGGTTATGAAATGAAATTCAAAGGAACAGATGGTAAGATGAAAAGACGCAGAAGGAACAGAAATCCAGTGGAGATGAAATAAGAGACCAGTGGCACCTCAAGGGTGACAAAGCCAGGGAGAATGTGAAAAGAAAGAGCAACAGGAAGTGTTTCCCTCTTCCTGTATTGAGTAGTCTTAAAGATGTGGTACACAGCAACATATTGAAGTGCGGTATGTGTCCGGATCAATCAGTTTTAGTTCTTTGCTCCTAATTAGTGGCCTCCCTTCCTAGAAACTCTTTCAGAGAGAAACTGTGCATGAGTCGCTCCTTGCTTTTCCAAGGAGGTGAAGGTTTTTCCCCATGACCAACTTAATGAATGCCTGAAAAGAGGGGCATGTGTAACTGTGACTAACTCATCATTTATTTCCTGGTTTTCCAGTTCTGGGATGGGTTTCAGCAACTTGCTGGTTGCTGTTTGAAGCAGGTAACAGGCAAGAAAGGAAAGAATACAGAGGAGTACACAGGGTCGGGCCTGAGCAGGCAAGGCCCACCTAAAATCTGTAAATGCCCACACAGCAAAGCTGTGGGGGCATTAGCAGATGTTAATGTCACTGTGGTGGGCCCAACTACTTTAGCTTCAGGCCCCACTTGTTAAGACAATCCTGGCTACTCCTCTGAAATAATATAGGACAGTAAAGTAGCCAGTGTGTATGCCCATGTGCCATGCAGTGAGGCACGGAGTGCTTTACTTCCCCAGCCTTGCATGTCCCAGGAGGGATGCACGATGTGGGAATGCCGGCCAAGTGTGTGTGTGTGGGGATCTCCTGCACCTCCCCACACATGTAGAGGTCCTTGGACTGGAGAGACGATTGTGCGCCTGCTCCATCGCTCGTGTCAGGAGCCACAAAGCTCTCCCTGCCTCCTGGTTCCTGTTTGCACGGTGCACAGGAACCGCAGGGGCATTATGGAAGTATGTGAGGCAGTGTATGGGGTCCGGAACTCCAGGTAAGCAAAAACAAAGTTTTGGTGTGTATCTATACTCCATACAAGGATGTGCAACTGTGTGTGTGAATGAAAGTGCAGTCAGTGTGTATGTTGTAGTATAAGGGAGAGCATGTGAATGAGGTAGAATTGTGTGGGAGCCTGTGTGAATGAGATAGTTAGAATTGGGTATTGGTGTGTGAATTAGTGTGTGAAAGCTGCTGGGCAGGTGAGTGAGCCTCTGGTTGGGGGGTCCAGAGGGGGGGGGTGAGCTGCATCTAAACACTTTAAACATTATTTCCAGGGCCTCTTTTGGATCCCAGTTCACCCCTGACTGTAGCAAGGGAAAGTTCAACCAATCCGGGTGGAATGAGCAAGACTCGAACCTGACCTCCTGCTGCGGGAGAACCAGACTCAAGCAGTAAGAGACAGGATCCACTGGAAAATAACAATACAAAAAAGAAAATGAGGTGCTGACCCTGGCGGCATATGGGCATGAGTAGGGAGAAGAAATACGGGTGAGGGTGGGGAGGCTTATCCAAGTGGCATGGGGCCTCGATTACTGCGAAGGAAAAAGGTAGAAAGGGATGTCTGACCCGGCGGCACGAGGGCACAACTAGGGGCATCAAGAGTCACCAAATCCAAGAAATGTTGGGCTACAACCAGCTATCACAGTTCCAGGAAAGTATGAACAGTATAAACAGTTCCAGCCAGGGTATCTAAAGGGTAATCCAATAAGCAATACAGAAGGCAAACAATAAATTCTAACCATGCACAAGGGGGGAGTTAAAAGCAAGTTCCAGGCAGACTAGAGTCCAGTAACCAGGCAGTGAAGGTACGACAGAGCAGGCAAGGATAGCACCAAGAATCCAGATAGAGCAAACTAAGGTTGGTACACAAAAAGGGAATATGAACAAGGAATTAACAAAATGCTCACAGGAACGTTGAGGAGCATATGTACATCCATTGAAGACTCCTAAATGGTGGAGGATGCAGGTGACAGAAGCCAGGCTTCCTGGGTACATGTGACACCACGCCGCGTTGCTTGCTGAAAGGACCTTTGGAGAATGTAGTCTACAGACACCAGTTCCCAAGCACCATTGCAACCACCAGGGCATACAGCATGCACACATCATGCCTGGGAACTGTGCTGTACTAAAAACCAGATCGATACCTTGGTGTAGGCAATATGGACATGTTTTCTTATTGAGGGCATATCATTTTCACAAGCATTATGGGCATCATGAGTATTGCTATATGGCCAAACTGGCCTACACTGAGGCAGCCTGTATGGACATCTTTTGCTACTGTGGCATGTCATTTTTACTGGCATTATAGGTAAAGCCAACATGAGTGATTATGTGGCCAAGGGCATACACTGGTACTGCATGTTTTGCTGGCGTTAAGGGCTAAGCAAACATGATGAGGGTTCTTACATGGTCACAAGGGCCTACATTAGTGCAGCGAGTATGAAGAGGTTTTCTTAGAATAGTATTGCATGTTTTACTGGTATTATGGGAAAAACCACCATGAGGAGTGTTTGTATATGGACATATTACTCTACATTGATGCAGCCCACAGAGACATGTTTTCTTACAGTGGTGTTGCATTTTTTACTAGCTTGATGAGCAACGCCAACATGATGAGTGATCTTCCATGGGCATAGTGGCCTACATTAGTACAAGCAGCATGGACATGTTTGCTTATATTTGTATTGCACATTTACTGGTATTGTGGGTAAAGTCAATGCACATATGCATCAAGGAATTCCATATGCATTCTTGGTTCCCCAAAAAACCTGTCTGGATAACCACCACTGTGGCTAGTATATAAGCTCTTTAAGGTCTGCATGGCAATGGGCAACCACAACCACTCTCCATACTGCAACCACACACCAGGCCACAAGCGCTAGGGAACACGCCAGCCCATAAGGCAATGGCAAACATCACACAATGCTGCAGCCAGTACAACGAACCAAAACGCCAACTATGATGCTGAATACTGTGACATGCAGCACGCCATAGGAGGATTCAAACCTGTACTTAACTCTGGACTAATTTACCATCAATAATAACACAACATAATACAGTATAACATGGCACAACAAAAGATAGCATGGCGACATAATAATACATCATAAAAAACAAAAAAGCATGAGGTAACATACCAACATTGTAGGGCACAATAGGACATACCATAACATAAAACATAACATTAATTGATGCAACATAACATGGCATAACCTTATATAACTGACAAACACAACACAACATGAAATAACAATGAAGGAATAATGTAGGGGCATGGAGTGTCATGATAAAATGCAATATAAAGGCATAGGATATCACACAATATTATAACATTAAAACATTAAAACATGAAATAATATAGCATAGCAACAACATATTTTTTATTTATTTATTCCTTTGTAACGCGCACAAAGCCCAAAGGCAACTAGTCGCTGTGATATACTTAAGGATATGGTTACAGGTTTACACGGCATAAATGGCAGCAATTTCGTTACATATTTACATATTAAACAGTAGATGTACACCAATTTTATTTATGGTTGGCATTATTCATTTTTTCATATACAATTGATATACCAACAGAACCATCCATAAGAGCATTCCTTTTCATAATATCATAGCACAGTGGTCTCCAAACTGTAGACTGGGGCTCCTGGCAAGTGTGGTGGCAGACGGTGCCCGTGAGGGTGCAAAACTCTTTTAAAAGGGTGAAGAGTGGCTTCTTGTAATATAAAATATAAGCCCTCTAGAATGTGGTGGGGGCCTCCAACATTATGTTTAATCAAGAGGGGGGAGGGGTCTCATCATAAACAAGTTTGGAAACCTCTGCTGTTACATGATCAATACTATTTAACAATGAGGAAATCTAAACAAGATGGGCACATCAAGACCATACTTTCTTTATTTTTGCACCCAAAATCGCTTTTGCTCATGAAAAAGTTCACATACAGTCGAAATTCAGAAACAGATAACGGAGACCACTGGGAGGGGGCACCACCCGTGGTAGGATGGTTGCACTGCCTGACTAGGGTTCATTCAGGCCAATTAAGAAAAAGATGATTAGTTTCAATAATAATTAATGAATGAGGTTGGGGAGGACTATCATTAGGAAAGATAGTATGATGATGAGTTAGTGAAGAAAGCAGTGGGGGTGGCTGTTTGCTGTGCTCTGACTGTGGTTAGGGTCTGGCCAGTTGATGTATACTCATTCACATAGGTGTTAAGACTGATTTTCTATACTCTGCCCTGGTGGACAGATGTATAAAAGGCCAACCTACATTGTGACAGGGACAACTCTGGGAAGCTGTAGCCAAACCAGTTTAAGGTAGCAGTGACAGGCGGTCTAGGCTAAATTCTTCAGAGGGGTGAGAGTGTAAAGGGTCCACAATGAGGTCGCACAATGGGAGTCAAAAATTGCACTTAGACAGGATGTATAAAAATACAGTTATTTAATTATGGCCAAACACACTATAAGAAAAATTAATACAAACAGGTAGACTTATCAAGTGCATAATACAAATCAAACTACTCCTGCAAGGGAATGAATAGGTGAGTATCACACACAAAAAGGTCCACAGAGATGGTCCCTAACTAATATTGTCCAACCCTAAGTTGCCTGGGGCGTTGTGCCCTATTGTTCAGGATACAAAGACACAGAACTCAGGAGGCAGGAGAAAATGTCGGTAGGGTCTCTGGGGTCCAGTGATGGATTCTTATAGCCAGGGTTCAACAAAGACAAGTGCCAAAAATTACCCCCAACAGTAAGAGTCTTGCCAAGGCAAGTAATGGGAAAGACAATAGGTTTAGAATAAAGGTTATTATAAATCCATTGACTTATAATGGGAGTGTAGGGGAATGGTAAAAGCTCAGTAACTTACCCCGCTCACTCTGAATCTTCCCAAGACTTTCCAGAACAAAGGAAGGGTGTCCTGGCTTGCTTTTCCTGCCAAATTCCGCAGTCCTCGATTTTCACGGGTTGCAGGTTCGAGTCATTCTCTGGTTAGGATCTTTTGCTGGTGCAAGGACTCTTGATGAAGAAATGCAAAAACAAACGATGCAGGGACTGGGGGTGAGACAGAAAAGCAGGTTTCAGACCGTACACACCGCGCACAGCGATGCAGCAGGACTCCGTAGCTGCGGTCAGACTTTCCAGTTTTTCTCGAGTCCCCTTGGTGCTAGGATGCCGAAACTTCGCAGAGGGTGTCATTGCAGTGGCAGCTGAGAGTGTGCCACGTTTCAGGCGGAAAGTCGGAATGGTAACGAAGATAACCCGGTAGCCCAAAAACAAAGCTGGTCAGCCACAGGACGATTCCCGGGCACTTCTGAAGGCGGTTTTTGTGCTGGGCACTGAGTAGTCTTCGGGAATGGATGGTCCCTCCTGGGGTAGTAGCACCTTTGCAGGCCTACTGGAGATCACGAGACAGACCGGGCTCCACCAGGACTGCAGCAGAAGTTGGTTGCCAGGCCCCCTTCAGACAGGTTACAGGTTTCTTTGCAGGTCTTCTCAGCTGGAAGGATTCTTGGCTCCTTCAGGTTCTTCCAGGATCTCTGAGAAATGCATGCAGGGTCCCTCTTCTTATCCTAAAAGCCAGGTAGGAGTCGAAACTCCCACTATCCAATGGCAGAACTAGCCCACACACATATCCCAGAGTGGTCCAATCAGGACCACTGGTGGGAACACTCATGCATACCACTCAGACACACAGAAACAAGGATGTGTATTGGAGCCAGACTGGTCCAGCCCACATCCTGCCTGCAAACACACAAAGCGCTCCAGTAGCCCGCCAAAAGCTCCTGCCTTCCCAGGCACTGGAAAGTCCTTATAAGAATCTTTCTGGCCTCTGAGGCCAGGAAGAAGGCTAAACAACAAGATGCAAAAAGAAAGGGCGAAAAACCTTGTGGCACAGCCATGTTTGACTAGTAGCCACAGTAAGTAGCCAAACACGGTAAACGCGGTTAAGCTAAAACGTAATTCCCCAAAAAGTGGGGAAAAGTCACTGCTGCCACCAGCCCATCCTTTAAGCACCTCTAGAGTAACCAAAAATCCTTTGAGTGTTAGTCTAGGGCAAACCAACAATGAACCCCATTGCACTGCAGTGTAAGCTGCTGTGTGCAATGATAAAAAGTTACCACATGTGATACAAAAGTAACCAAAAGTAGCAACATAGTCACAAGACTAAGGGAAACACTGTTTCCCAGTACTGATAGCCTGAAGGACATATCAGTTTCCCCGTAACATGTGAGCAAAGGCCAGTGCAGAGAAGCTTAAGGCTTCACTGTACTACAAAAAGTAAAGGTCAGATTGAAAAATAAAAGCAAAAAGTTTGGGGGTTCCATTAAGATGGAAGGAAAGGTGCAGTAAAGAGAATCATTCCCAACAATAGGTCCATCAAAATACTCTTTGGTGAGTTCTGCCTTCAGCATCTTTCAGAAGTGGAGATATACTTAATAGCTTAGCGCCCAGCAACCATAGAATATTCCCCGTAACTCTTGCCGGCTGACTTGGAGCACAACAGCTTTCTGGTAGGGATCTAGTGGGGAATTGAAGATACCGAAGATGTGTGAGCCCTGTAGAGCAACAAAGTCTCCTTCCGACAATAACCACCTCTTTATGTTATAGTCCCTCTTGAACTACAGAATAGTGTGGACTATCGGTAGCCAAGTCAATAATATAATGTGGATATTTCCATACTCACATGTTACACTTCCCAAGTATGTATTTTCCAAAAGAACATGTTTGCCTGGACGGAGAGCATTTTCTCTACCAATTGGACCCTAACGCTGGAGAATTTGCTATCCTGTAACTCCCATACTAAGAAGATGAGTCTTAGCCAATTTACAACACATTCATAAAATTGCAGAACTCAAAAACGGATATCAAAAGAGTTCCCACAAGTCTGTATGGATGTGAACATCTCCAATGCCGTGCAAGTGCATGGGACAATCTCTGGAGCCTTCTGCACCACACCTGAAATAGAATGAGCTGGACCCCAAGACACTTTAAGTGAGCTTAGGGGGTTCAGAAACTACAGGTGTGGTGCGTTATTCAACACTTTAGAAGTGTGGACCTGCCACCAGTAGCAAATGAATGAAAGTGGGATTTGTATACGACAATTTTGCCCAGTGGGACTAAAGTGCATTTGAGGTTGAGGGGAGGGGCTATATATGATATGATATATGGCATTTATAAGGCGCCTATACATAAGTGTTTCAAGGCGCGACGAGGCAAGGGAGCGGGAAAGAGGGAAGACAGACAACAATCCTACCAGGCCAGGTGTCATTCAGATCGCGCAAGTGCATGGGAAGGGGGAAGGGGAAAGTGCAGGGGGGGAAGGGGACAGTGCAATACATGGGATAATAGAATAAATAAAAATAGTAAAGTACGGTCAGCAGGTGGCAAGGGAAAAGGGTAAGTGCAGGCATCAGGTGTCAAGTGCTCGTGGTGAGACTGTAGGGATACAGAGAACAGTCCCCAAGTGCAGGGGTTTCCAGGAGGGCAGTGCAGGTGTGCGACTGGCAGAGAGGGGGACCTGGGCCCAAGATCAGAGGGTGGCCAGGTAAACCAGTGCAGTTTCAGTATCATCAAATGACTCGGAATCAGAGGCTTCCTTATCCTGTCTTCACCCGACTGCTTTTTAACACCATTTAGGCAGAAACAATTTATTCAAAATACTTAATCCTATGGTCTGAGTCCCTATGTCTAGTTAAATGTCCCTGTATTAGCTAATTGGCCCTCTCTACAGGTAAGGGGCTTGCCCTCGGTAGTTACTAATATTACACCTGTCAAGGGTACACAAACAATGAGGCGAAGTCTATCCCTATCCTTGCTCACTACTTTCCTGTCTGCTAAAAGGTTGCACACATCATCAAGGTCGATATTTTTTATTTATTGTCATCTCCTTGAATCTGTGCGACTTACAGTACTCCAATTCTTGATTTTACTAATCAAGGAGTTTCTAAAACCAAAAAACAGCTACCAATCTTGTCAGATCCTGTTTTTCTTGGCGCAGAGGCAGCACTGTTAGGCAGAATCCCGTGCAGTGCCCTTAGGGACCACTACACACAATTAAGACTAGAGGTAGCAATACAAGTTTTACCTTTGGTACAAGCCTGTACTACTGTGTCAGAGTGGTAGCAGTGGCGAGCAGGCAGGCTTATCTCAAGAGTATATGAGCAGTAGCAGAGATTACACAAAGGGACCACAATTACTGTGACTCAAGCAAATACTGACTCAAGGTTTCAGGTAGAAAAATATAAGTACATTTATTTTTAAACCATTTGTTATAAACACAAAACTTCTATTAAACTCAAATAAAAAACACACGTTAAATATACTACAACTAACCAATTCACTTTGTACAATAAGTCTCAAGGTAAGTACCCTGTGTTTGAATTAACAGTGTTACGAACAAAACACGTTACTGTGAATACGATTGCGATCACTTTTTGACAGTTCGGTCTACTAAATAAACGCGTATCCGTGACATGAAATGCTACCAGGGCAAAAACACACTTAGCACCCGAGATACCCAGAGGGAGTTACCCAGAGGGAGTTGGAGGCAAAAATCACAGGCAATATTTTGGTTAGGCAGGCAGAATCAAGAAACACTCAGACAGGAGTTCAAAAGTCAAAGGGCCTGAGCCAGAGTCAAAAGACACCGTGGCCTGTTGCCGAAGATCACACAGTCAAACAGTTCACGATTCCACGTAGCCAAAAGTACTTCGATATTGTCAATGTTCAGAAGCAAAAGTTATAAGAAGGCGCGAAGACAAGGGCAAGCCTTGAAAAATGAAGAAAAGGGATTCACCCAGTTTCCTCAAGCAGGAAGTTCCAATGGTGCAGCTGGTGCCCTGGCAGTTGTTACTGTTGGTTTCCCGCAGACCCACGATTCCTGGAGCTTCGTTGTGAAGGAGGACGTCTGAAGGGGGTCTGCACCACACAGGATGAAGCCGGCGCAGCGACGAGGAATAAAAGGTGCGCTCCTTAAAAACAGGAGAGGCTCTTCAGGTGGCTATCCGGACCACTACAGCACCGTGCAGCGATTTCGACCACGGAAGAGGATCCTCTGGCTGTAGAAGATGAGCTGATTATCCCCACCAAGCTCAAGGGAAGAAGTCTCCGGACTGGATCTTCTCTAAGTCGTTGAAGGGAAGATAGCTCAGGACTGCAGCAGGGCTTCACCGGGACGGGGTAGTTGCAGCAGCCGTCGTTCTCTCTGCTTCTCTTCGGTTCCTTGTAGTTCCAGTGACGACTCTCTGACTTCTAGCCCAAGATACCTGCCTTTTATGCGAAAAACCCCTTTCACACAGCCTGGCTGTCAATTACCCAGCAGAGGGGTTATCCAGCCCGGACAACTACTCTGGCCAATCATGACAAAGTGCGACTTGGGTTTCCTAGGATACCCTGTGCAGGGGGTGACTACACCCCTCCCTCACATTCAGCCCACCTAGACACCCAGGCAACTTGAGGAGGGCTTCTGAGCAGAAGACCGCCAAAAGACAGTGAACAAAGAAGGCAAACCTAGTTTGCTGCACAAAGTAAAACACAAGAAGGACTTTAACAAAAAGGAATGGTGAATAAACCCAAACGGAGCCAAAAGAAAGATGATTTGGTCAAGCGGGTTTATGTTCGAGGCTAATATAATGGCCAAGAACAGTACCACGTTTATCTACTATAATCGCGGTAGAAAAGTTAGGGTAGATACCACTGCCACCAGCCAAGTCTAAGGGCCTCATTACACGGTAGGCGGTGGACCAAGGTGCTAATAGCACCTTGGTCCATGCCGGTAAAATACCGGCACCGCCTTGGTGGAAAGGGGAATTATCGCCCTATTCCAAGGTTGGTGGGGCGGTAATTCCCCCTTCCACCATTCCCATTTTTGCCCCATAGGGCATTATGGGAATGGGGAAGGTGCTAATTACGGTACCGCAAATTTGCGGTGCCGTAATTAGCACCAAGGTCCCTTAGCGGGTTGGTTTTTAACGCCTGCTAAAAGCAGGCGTTAAAGCACCAACCCGCTAAGGGACCTCGTAGTAAGGCGGTAAGGGTTAAAGGTCACCGGTACCATTACCGGTGACCGTTAACCCTTACCGCCTACCGTGTAATGAGGCCCTAAATGTTAAAAGAGCAAAACAACGCTCTAGGAGGTACAGATAAAAAGGGATACAAATTAACCCTTTTCAGTACTCCATGGAAGATGGGGTGTACTGGATCTGTGGTAGATTGGCTAAGTAAAGTTAATGGTAACTTTACCCTTTTCTGGGGGGTGGTAGTCGCCTCAGAAATGGAGTCGAGTGAAGTCTCAAAGACAAACCTGTGCCACGGCACTGAAGGTGCTGTGTGACACAAAAAGAAGGGGGCTACTGAAGTGGTGTACTTCAGAGTCCCCAATCACAAAAACAGATAGAAACACATAGCAAAACACAGATGAGAGGGGGGAAAAGCTCTCACTCTTACCAAGTGGGAAATAAATTAACTCCAGAAGTCCAGCAAAGCTGCTGGGGGACTCACTAGGTGAGGGAAATTAGCCATAAATGAGAATTCTCCCTAACACTCGCCCCCCCCCCCCCCAAGACTAAGGGACAGGAGGCTTTGATCCACTCCTGGATGGACCTCATACCTCTAGACGGTTACAAACATCCTAGAGACACCATCAGCATTTTGGTGATTACACCCTGACCTGTGCTCTATGGTAAAATCAAATCCTTGTAGGCAGATTGACCATCTGAGTAATTTTGGGTTTTCCCCTTTCATTTGCATCAGCCATCTCAAGGGTTGGTGGTCAGTCTGAATGGTGAAGGTAGATCCATACAAGTATGGTCTAAACCTCTTCAGTGCCCACACAATAGCAAAGCATTCTCTTTCTATTGTTGCCCACCTTGTCTCAGGATCCTTTAATTTCCTGCTGATGAAACAAATGGGGTGCTCCCTACCTTTCTCATCCAGTTGACTAAGGACTGCACCTATACCTACATTAGAAGCATCAGTTTGTACAATGAAGGGTTGGTGATAGTCAGGAGCTCTTAGGACTGGAGCTTGACAAAGGGCTTTCTTTAGACCTTCAAAGGCTTGATTGCACTCCTCATTTCACCTGACCTTTTCAGGAAATTTGGGAGAGGAGATGACATTCAAGGGAGAAGCTATGGTCCCATAGTTCTCTATGAAGTTCCTATAATACCCAGTGAGACCTAGGAAGGCTCTCACTTGGGTTTGAGTAGTAGGGGTGGGCCAGTTTTGTACAGCTTGTACTTTGCTCGGCAATGGCCTTATTTCACCTCCTCCTACCTTATGTCCAAGGTAGACCACTGAACTCTGACCAATTTGACATTTGCTTACCTTGATGGTCAGATGGGCCTGTTCAAGAGCCTGCAATACATAACCTAGGTGTTCAACATGTTCTTTCCATGTAGGGCTGAACACTGCAATGTCATCCAAGTATGCCATGCAGAAGTCCTCCATCCCATTCAGAACTTGATTGACCATCCTCTGAAATGTAGCAGGTGCATTCTTTAATCCAAAAGGCATTACCTTGAATTGGTAGAGGCCAGCTGGGGTGGAGAATGCAGTTTTCTCCTTGGCATGGTCTGTCAGGGCTATTTGCCAATAGCCTGATGTTAGGTCAAATGTGCTGAGGTACTTGGCTGCACCAAGTTTTGTCCACCAGCTCATCTGTCCTAGGCAAAGGATGGGCATCAGTCGTGGTGACTGCATTTAGAGCTCTATAGTCCACACAGAATCTCAACTCCTTGGATCTTGCCTTTGGTACAAGCACAACTGGGCTAGACCATGGGCTAGTAGAGGGTTCTATTACCCCGGGTTCAAGCATCTTGTTGACCTCATTCCTTATGTGGGATCTGACATTGTCAGACATTCTGTACCCCCTGCTTCTGACAGGCAAACAGTCACCAGTGAGTATATCATGTTGGCCCAAGGGGTCAAGCCTGGTGAAAGTGAGAACAGGGAGGCAAACTGATTTAACAGTAACTTGCACTCATCCTGCTGGTCAGATGTGAGACTGGAAGAGAGATTAACTCCTTCCACTTGCTCATCTAAAGGTAAGCCTCTGAGGAGGTCAGACAGAGGTTCACTTTCCTCCTCCTGAGCAGAAGCAAATCTATGTCAGGTCTGGAGACATAAGCCTTTAAACGGTTGGTGTGAAAGACTCTGGGAGCCTCCTTAGGATTGCCTAAGTCCACCAGATAGTTCACCTCTCCAAGTTTACCCACAACCTTGAAGGGTCCTATCCATTTGTCCTGCAAGGCCCTCTGCCTTGTGGGGACCATAACAAGAACAAGCTGGTCTTGAGTAAACTCAACCATGTTAGCCTTCTGGTCATGCCAATGTTTGACCAGAGCTTGACCAGCCTTCAAGTTATCACTTGCCTCTGCCATCATCTGTGACATTCTTCTCCGGAGACCTATCACATAGTCACTCTGACTGTCTTGGGGGAAGGAGCACTCTCCAACCCCTCCTTAATCAGGACCAATGGACCTCTGACTGGATGGCCATAGATAAGTCCGAAGGGATTGAATCCTACTGCCTCCTGAGGGACTTCTCTATATGCAAAGAGAAGGCATGTCAGTAGAAGGTCCCACTTTCTTCTAAGGGGTTCCTCTAAAGTACCTATCATGCTCTTCATAGTTCTGTTAAACTTCTCTATCATTCCATTGGTTTGGGGGTGGTAGGCAGTTGAGAACTTGTAGGTGACTCCACAGGTTTTCCACATGGTTTGCATGTAGTGGGACAGAAAATGTGATCCCCTGTCAGATATCACCTCATTAGAAAACCTACTCTGGTAAAAATACCAAGTAGGGCCTTAGCCACAGCGGAGCCATAACAGTCCTCATAGGTATGGCTTCAGGAAATCTAGTGGCATGGTCCACTACAACCAGGATAAACCTGTTGCCTGAAGTTGTGGGAGGGTCAAGAGGACCAACAATGTCAATCCCAACCCTCTCAAAAGGAATTCCCACCACTGGGAGAGGCACTAAGGGTGCCACATTCTTGAATCCACTCTTGCCAGAGGTTTGGCAAGTGTGGCAGCTTCTGCAGAATTTGTCTACTTCTGTACCCGTCTTAGGCCAGTAGAAGTGCAGAGATAGCCTTTCTTTGGTCTTCTTAAAACTTAAGTGACCAGCCAAAGGTACCTCATGGGCTAACTGCAGAAACTGGAGTCGGATCACTAGAGGTACTACAAGTCTTTTGTAGTCTCCAGGGGTTGACTCAGTTGGTTCACTGTAGAAGAGGCCATCTTCCCAGTGCAACCTATACTTCCCAGGCTCAGTCCCATTGCGCTGAGAAGCTGCCTGTTGGCAAAGACCTTCCAAGGTGCAACACTCTCTTTGTCCCTTACTGAAATCTTCTCTGTTGGGTCCACCTTCTGCCAGTAAAGACTGCAGCTCAGGATGGTCAACAGGGTCAAGATCTCCTACCAAGGTAAGATCCTCTTCTAGATCTGATTCCTCAGTATCTAGTTTGACCATACAGGGTTGAACCTCACACTCAGCTTCAGCTGGTGTGGGAGCCACAGGTGTGACTTTGGACAGTCTCGGAGATGTCCTTCTGGGCACAGGAGTGCTTGCTGTTTTCTTGCTGGCAGACTTAGGCTTCCCATTTGTCTTTTCTTGTCCTGCAATGGCAGTAAATCAGTCCTGTGGACTTGGGGTGATAGCTTCCTCTATCATGTCCCCAGGAGAGCCTCTTAAGGTTCGCTCCCTTGCAGACCTTGTGAGCTCCTGCTTCCTTCTTCTGGGGGGCCTGGTGCTGCTGGACACAACTCCAAGAGTTTTAAGGTCATTACCCAACAGGACCCTCCCAGGTACGTTATTCTGCACACTTACAGGTATTCTGACAGTCATGTCATTACACTGGATGAGAGCTGGTAACTGGGGAACCATTTGCAAAGGGCCTCCAGCTAACTTGGTTAAGTGTTTGGGTGCCTTAGCAACATCCTCCACTTTGAAAAAACATTCATCAACCACAGTTATGCTGGCTCCAGTGTCTCTGATGGCAGGGGTCTCCTGACCATTCACAAGAACACTATCTTTATAATACTCTTTAGTATTATCTGGGATTGAGTTATAGACATCCAAGTTCTGTTGTTCCCAAAGACCCAAGGACACTAAAGAAATACTAGCTGAGACTCTCATGGGCTCATCAGCTAGTAGCTGAAAGTTTCCACTGGTCATAGGTACTTCATCCACCTGGGATAAGGCTAAGGAGACAGTGTTGATCCCTGAAGGTGTACCCTTACACTTGGGATCTCCTTTCACATGGCCAGGCAGCCCACAAACAAAGCATTTCCCAAATGCTCTCTGGAATGGGGATTTGCCCTGGCCTCCATCTGGTGTGGATTCAGGTGGTACACTAGCCTGATTCGGTTTACCTTGTGGCTTACCCTGGTTATGTTTGGGGCCCTCTTTTGGATTGGAATTATTGGAATTCTCTTAGTTGTCTTTCTTTGGCTGCTTCCCCTCATCCTTCTTCTGAGTAGCCCCAGAATCCTTGTGAGTAGCCCTGTTGGCAACCCACAAGTCAGCAGCCTTAGCTAGCTTCTTAGGATCTATCTCCTTTGAATCAGCCAAGTGCTGTCTAAGCTCAGGAGAGCAGACATCAAAAATAGACTCCAGGAGGCCACCAGGGGGCGCAGGCAAGATGGCTGCCTGAACTTCAAGCTCCCCACACGGCCCGGGAAACAAGCCATAAGATGTGCCTCAACAACCTACGAGCCCCGATTCCCAGCATAATTTGAGAAGGGGAACCCTCGAGGAACGTGCAGGAGTTTACACGGTCTGTGGAGGTCCCTCCGTTCTCCCGTTAGCTGCTTGCAGATCGCGGCCCTCCCCCAAGCGCACTCGTGGAGGCTCCACGACGAGAACCATGTGCTGGCTAGCCTCGCTGTGGGGGGAGGAGCCGGGCCTTCTGCCTATGCCGGCCGAGCAACCACTGCCCGACAACATCGCGGGGCAAAGCGGGCCTCCTAAAGATCCTCACCGCTTGCCAGTAGCCCACCCCTCCATCTAAGGCGATAAGCGGCGCACGGCCGCCCGCTGCAGAGAAATGGCGAACACAGCAGTGGCGTACCGCCACACGGAGCACCCGGAGAGCTGTGTCCCCCCACCGACTCTGGTGCCATCGAAACGATCTGGCCCGGGCCGACGCGGGAGCGTGCATAGGCTCCACTGCTGCGACCTGCCCGCCCTCACTATACCGCCGCCATAAGGATAGCGGAGATCCACCTCGGCGGCCTACACCCCCGCAGAGCACCTCCGCCACTAATGCAGTGGGGCTCTCCCTGCATAACTCCCCGGGGGCAGTGACAAAGGGCGGAGGAGCCCTCGAAAACACCAGAGACATGCTCAGGCCGTCGCAGGAGCGTGCCTGGGCCCCCCCCACCTCTCAGCCTGCTCATCTGCCTGGACGGGCTCCACTCGAAGGGGGCTGGCCACCGGGCATCGTGGTTCCAGCTCTGCATTACGCTGCAGAGCCATATTGGGCCCCCTGCCCACCAGCTACACTTTGCTCTGCATCGCGTGCGCTGCCCCACAAGCCCGCGACGTGGTAACCGCCCCAGGTGTAAAACAGCAACACCCCCCACCCAGGTGGCTCCCTCAAAATCTGCACCCCCACCAGCACCCTCCGGTGATTACTACTCCAGCACAGGAGGCCCGCCACATCGGAGGGACACAAGGAAGTGAATCAGGCCAGACCTTCCCCCGGGTGGTGGAACCCCTAGTTCCAAACCTCCAGCCGCCTGCTAAGGTCCACCCGGACCATCCGGGAGGACCATCATAGTAGACCAGAACACCCCAGCGGCCTAAGGCCGGACCGGGAGAGGCTGTGCTCCGGGCATAATTGAAGTGGTGAACCACAGAACAGAGCTCAGACGCTGACATACAGCTCCACCATCTGAAAGATAACCACAAGGATTCGAGTTAAAACGGTGTGGCTGACAGTTCGGGGCCCCGGGATCCTACCAGAAGATACCCCGAGAGGTCCTGGCACCCAAAGGCGAACGACACCCCATGAGCTGGAGAGAAACTCTTGCGAAATACCAGTTCACCCCAGGACACCACACGATGGAAACCGGCCCCACCACCGCACAGCCCCCGGATATGAACGCCATGCAGTGTAACATTCAAATGATCCTTGAAGAGATCAGAGGCATGAGGACAGACATGGGGGCCAAACTGGCTGATCTCACGGCCAAGGTTTCTACATTAAAGGACGAATGGAGGGGGTCGAGAATAATCAGGTATCAACGGACCTCTTTGAAACGCAAATGAATACCAGATTCAAGGAACTGCAACGCCACGAGGAAGATCTCCGGCTTAAGGTTGATGATATGGAAAACCGGGAGAGGAGGAACAACTTGAGAATTTTCGGCCTCAAGGAGACCGAGGGAGAGACCCCGGTGGGACTGGAAAGCAAAATCCAAGACATCATCCGAATTGTCCTGGGATCCGACTCATGCGAAACTCTTCTCCTCGACGGGGTCCACCGGGCTGGCGGCGGAGGCAAGGGCCCACGCTCGTTCCTAGCAAGATTTAATTACTACAGAGACAAAGCAAGGGTGCTGGAGAGGGCGAGAACCTTGCGTGACATTTAGCACGGGAACTCCAGGGTGACGATATACCAAGACCTCTCCGCCCTCACACTCCAGATGAGAAAGAAATGTGGCTCCATCACCAGATGGCTACAAGAAAAGGGGGTATGATATCGCTGGGGTCATCCATTCTACCTGGCGTTTGAGTGGCAGGGCCAGAGATACCAACTAGTCACAGAAACAGACATTCAAAGGGCCACAGATGACCTTACAAGCAACCATGCGGGATCATCTGGAGACCAGAGTGGAACCCACAGAGATCGTGGACATGTCCCTTGGGGCCCAGACCCCTCTCAAGGGAAGCTGAAAGTCAAAGGTTCACGTAAATTCCCGAAGACCAGACACCCCTCAATGGATCGGGGGGACCCCACATGAGGACACTCGTGGCACTCAAGGTGCCAAGGCCTGATTCAGGTCCTTCCAAAGTCTTTGTAATCCCGAAGTCCTCAATGGGCACAGTATGTTTATCCCATGGTTTGGGGGGATTTCTTTGTTCAAATGACCCAGGTCAGAGTTGAAATGTTGCCCATTTTGTGGCTGTTTTTCCCATAGTGCGACACTTTGCGAATCTCCCTAGACACCTGTTGGCGGCATGCAACCCCACACTATGACACGCACCAAGAGGGTCGAGAGATGTAGATCATATGCCAAGGTTGGAGAGTAAATGAGGGAGGGGGCACCACCACCGGATCCCCACCACCAACACTGGAGGGCAGACACATAGCGGAGAAAGGCATGACGCAAGGTGTCATACTAAACTATTTTTCCCGGGGCCGGGGTAGCGACCCTGGTGGTTCGTTGCTTGTTTCAACCCCTCCTGGGGAGCAGGCGGCGAACGCCTCACTAAATGGGTAAGGGGAAGAGTTGGAGGGGGACGGAGTTTTTGAAGGGGTTAAGGGGAAGGGGGAAATCCAGCTGAATTCATGGACACTGGTCTTACAACGGGTTCTAGATAGCGGACACTTGAAGGAGTTTGCAGAGCACAAAATGAGACGGCAATGATTGAAGGGAAGATAGGCACGCTGAACGTCAAGGGCCTCAACTCCCAGAACAAAAGGTCCCTTACGAGTAATATGTTCCGCAAACAACACCTGACAGTCCTTTTCCTACAAGAAACACACTACAGGCAAGGAAAATATTCTAAGATAAAGGGGAAAGAGATTGGTAGTAACTACTGGGCCTCCCACAGGAGCTCAAAAAAAGGAGGGGGTGGGGCATCCTCCTTGGCAAGACGTTTCGTCTCATGGGCATAGAAACCAAAAGGGGCTTTGGAGGCCAATTCCTAGGTATCAAGGGAACCTATGAGGGAGAACGCATCACCCTGGCCACATTATACGCACCCAACTCGGGACAACTACGCTTCCTTACACAGATCTTTAATATCATGGACGAATGGGCAGAGGGGGCCATGATATTGGGTGGGGATTTCAACCGGATATCGGATCCCCGCCTGGACTGGTGGTCCGCGAAGGGGGGGCACCCAGGGTGGCTTCCAGGGATAACCTGGGCTTACAAACCCTTCTGAGGGAACACTATTGGGTAGACGTCTGGCGTAAAACATATCCAGACCAGGGCGGATACACCTTTTTCTCACCTCCACACTGCACCTACAACAGAATCGATCTCTTGTTGCTTTACAAGGAGGGGAATGGGGTGGTGGAACAACCGAAGGTAGAAGCCATAACATGGTCCGACCATGAACTACTCATAGCCAATTGGTCTGTACCCGTCTCCCCAAGATCTTCCCGATGGCGATGCAACGACACTCCTCAGGGACCCCATATTTCGGGACTTCATGAGGAACGAAATGTTCGCCTACTTTGAGATAAATGACAATGTGGAGACTGATATGTCCATGGTATGGGAAGCTGCAAAAGCCACCTTCAGGGGCCTCCTTATCGCAGATGGTTCAAGGCGCAAACAGGAAAGGGGCCTAATTGAAAATAAGATCTGGGCGGAGTTGGGCGGGCGGCGAGCCAGGCAAGGCCCCCCAGGGGTGGACCGTGGGGCTCTCCTGGAGGAGATGCAAGGCAAAAGACAGAAACTTCACATGGTCCTCATAGGGGAAGTCATTAAGAAAATGCGATTCATCAAGCAAAGGTACTACGAACGGGGAGATAGGGTTGGGACCCTCCTGGCACAAAGAACCCGAGGCTGTAGAGTTGAGAGAGGAGTTGCTCATCTCAGGGACGGGGAAGGCGGGACCTACGGGGGCCGGGAGGAAATAGCAGAATGTTTTTCCGACTACTATTGCAAACTCTACTCTAGACAGATGGGCGAATCATTAGATGACATTCGTACCTACCTGGCAGAACACCCTCTGCCCAAGCTGTCAGAAGCGGAGCTAGAGGCCCTGGAAAGAGATATCGGAGGAGGACGTGGAGGGTGCCATCAAGAGATTTAAAGCGGGAAAGGCACTAGGAGGAGATGGCTATACGTCGGACTTCTATAAGCAGACCCAATCTGTCCTGCTAAAGCCATTAGACCAAGCGGGATTCATCCTAAATAGACAGGGATCTGATAACATGAGGAAGACTCCACATGCTCACCTCCAGGGTGGTTCGGGATGAGGGTGCACTCCTACTGGCCCTTGACGCGGAGAAAGCCTTCGACAGGGTCAGTTGGGCTTTCATGGGGGAGGTCTTCACGACTATGGGCATGGGCCCGAGGTGGCTTGGCTGGATGTCTGCGCTCTATTCCTCTCCTTCCACCAGAGTAGTAGCGAACGGGACAGAGTCAAGAGTGTTCCCTCTCCAGCGCAGCAAACGACAGGGATGCCCACTGTGCCCATTAATTTATGCACTTGTAATGGAACCGTGGGCAATTTCAGTCCGCAATGACGAGGCCATCAGGGGGGTACAGATAGGAGATACACACTGCAAAATCTGCTTCTTCGCAGATGATGCGCTGCTCTACATTACAAAGCCGTCCCAGATGGTCCCTATGATGTTACAGGGTCTCTCACGCTACGGGGAACTGTCGGGGTACAAGGTCAACCTTGAGAAGTCGGTGGCATTCATAGGGGGAAACTTACCGGACTCAGAGGTAGCTTATGTGAGTGGTCTCTTTATTCTGCGGGAAGAGGGATTCTGGTATCTTGGGGTCCAGGTGACCCGTGACCCTGAGGACCTATACTCGGCCAACTCCCCCCCCTTTGGTCAGCAATCAGAAAAGACACGGAGAGGTGGGCAGGGTCGTGTCTCTCCTGGATGGCACGCCTTAATCTTATAAAAATGGTTGTCCTCCCCAAGTTCCTATTCCTCTTCCAAATGCTCCCGGTACCGATCCCCAAAACATTCTTCCCGGAAACGAAGCAAGTCCTTCTCAACTTCCTGTGGTCGGGCAAAAACATAGGATCTCTTATGAGGTACTGACCAGCCCAAAGGAAGATGGCAGGGTGAGATACCCCGTCTTGGAAACATACCACAGAGCCTCCCAGCTGAGAATCTTGACCGACCACTTTACCCCAGATACAGAAAAACAATGGGTGGCCATGGATAATAGAGTTCTTGCACCTGTCACAATGGAGGAATGGCTCTGGGTCCCTAGGAAAAACATCCCCAGAAGTGTCCTGAACCACCCAGTTCTGAAAGTACTGTGGTCCTTGTGGAAGGAGGGAGGTTACTATCGTTGGCTCACGACCTGGCCTTCTCCACTGAGCTGTATTTGGGGCCCCCCTTTCTTAGCTAAGATAGCAGAGCCAGCGGCATACCAAAATGGTTCGAAGCCGGCCTTAGCAGGACCGGCCACCTCTGGGTGGGGGGCACATTCCTACCCCTGAGAGATCTGGAGGAGGCCCTGGGAATAGGCACTCTGTCCCCCTTCCATTATCTCCAACTCAAGGGAGTCCACACTGAACCATCGTGGGGGGACACCCTCAGGAGGGACCTTACAGACTTCGAGAAACTCCTCCTCTCTGCCAGGGGCTCTAAGGGGATAATATCTCGCCTCTACAAACTCTTCCTGTTTTCCGTCCCAAGCGACCCACCATCGGCACGCACGCAATGGGAGAGGGACCTAGGGGAGGAAATCGATGATGAAAGAGGGGCGGAAATGTGTAGGTGGGCCAACAGATCCACGGCCTCACTCCCAATATCGCCACCAAGCCCTTAAGGTTTTGCATCGATGGCACTACCCTCCACAGAGGATTGCAAGAATGAGGCCAGGATACGACCCACATTGCTGGAAGTGCAAGACAGTGAAGGGGGACTACATTCATATGTGGTGGAGATGCCCAGTGGTTCAAAAGTACTGGGGAGAGATGTTAACTTGAATTAAAGAGGTTGATGGGGTTGAACGATCTTCCAGCCGCTGCCTTCTCCTCTTTGGAATAGACTCTGGAGATGGCCAGGAAGACACCAAGGATCATATGCTACAAATCATGTTGGTAGCGGCCACGTGCTGCCTGGCACAGAAATGGAAAAGCCCCGGAATGCCGGGAGGAAAAGCATGGGTCACCAAAGTGCGGGCCATTTATGACATGGAATTCCTTACACATCTACTTGATGAGGCCAAGTCAAATATTGAAGAAACATGGCTGCCCTTCTTTGATAAATACGGGCACCCCCTGATGTGCTACACCCAGGCCGGGGGCTCCTCCCCCAGGGGTGATAGGCCGCTGGCCATTAACTCGATTGTGAACTTCTTAAAAACTGGCTCATGACTGGCGTGCTCAGAGACACATTACGACAGTACCGCTATGCTTTCCGAGAACCCGTTAAGCAAGCAGAAAATGAGAACTTGCACTGGAGGGGGTTGGGTCGGGGGGACGTGTTATAATTGGTTTTTTGTTACTCCATCTCTAAATATGCTCTGTGATGTTATAACACATGCAACATTTAATAAAATATGATTTTTAAAAAAAATAGACTCCAACATTACAAGATTCCTCAAACCTTCATAAGTGTTCACTTTGTAACCCTTAACCCAACCACCTAAGTTTTTCAAACATTCACACACCCAGGTAGCCCAAGGGGTACCATCATGCTTTTTGAGGGTTCTAAACCTCTTAAGATACTGGGAAGGGTTCTTCCCAAACCTAGCTATTAATGCTAGTTTCACACACTAATAATCCTGTTTATCCTCCCCCCCCCCCCGAACTCCATTACAGCGTCACTTGCAACAGGGGGGAGCCTAGATAAAAGCCAAGGAATCAACTGATTCCCAGAGATACCTTGAATCCCATGATTGTACTCAAACATTGCTAACCAATCCAAAACATCAAGTTTAGTCTCATACATACCAATAATTTCCTTTGGCATACAGGGTCTCTTAGGGCTGGAAGACCTAGAAGACTCTGGGAGAGAAGCATTTTCTAGAGACAGTTTCTTCATTTCTAGTTCATGGTTCAGCTCCATTTCTCTGAGCCTTAACTCTTGATGTTTCATGGCAGTTTGTGCATCAATACGTTTCGCTTCCAATTCAAGTCTCATTTTCTCAAGTGCAATAAATTCAGGAGTAAGTGTAGGACCTGTGGGGGTCCCTGCGGACAGAGGTTGTGCATTCTGAGCAGGCAAGGGAGTTGCAGGGTTTCCTAGCAAGGACTCATCTACTTCTTCACAATTAACACTCTCAGAATCAGAAACATCAAAATCCACATTTGCTTAAGTGGTAGGTCCTTCTGACCCACTCTCCAGACTTTTTCCCCCATTAACTTTGCAACCAGATTTCCTTTCTTTATCAGAGATATTCTTATCCCTACACATGGTTCTCAGAACCTCAGCAGTACATAGTAAAATACTCTCTTCAGTGTAGTTTTCCATATTTGACATGATTTCTTAGTTAAATAGAATTAGTGGTGTTAGCGTTGTGGTTAGTTGAACCCAAGCAATAGCAGCGCTCTAAGTGTAATCACTCTACTTCCAAATCCTCACCGCTGTACACCAGTGTTAGGCGGAATCCTGTGCAGTGCCCTTAGGGACCACTACACACAATTAAGACTACAGGTGGCAATACAAGTTTTACCTTTGGTACAAGCCTGTACTACTATGTCAGAGTGGTAGCAGTGGCGGAGCAGCAAGGATTATCTCAAAAGTATATGAGCAATAGCAGAGATTACACAAAGGGACCACAATTACTGTGACTCAAGCAAACACTGACTCAAGGTTTCAGGTAGAAAAATATAAGTACATTTATTTTTAAACCATTTGTTATAAACACAACACTTTTATTAAACTCAAATAAAAACCACACGGTAAAATTTACTACAACTAACCAATTAACTTTGTACAGTAAGTCTCAAGGAAAGTACCCTGTATTTGAATGAACCAGTGTTACGAACAAAACACGTTACCGTGAATACGATTGCGATCACTTTTTGACAGTTCGGTCTACTAAATAAACGCGTATCCGTGACATGAAATGCTACCGGGGCAAAAACACACTTAGCACCTGAGATACCCAGAGGGAGTTGGAGGCAAAAATCACAGACAATATTTTGGTTAGGCAGGCAGAATCAAGAAAAACTCAGACAGGAGTTCAAAAGTCAAAGGGCCGGTGTCAGGGTCGAAAGACACCGGGGCCTGTTGCCGAAGATCACACAGTCAGACAGTTCACAATTCACGTAGCCAAAAGTACAAGGGCAAGCCTTGGAAAATGAAGAAAAGGGATTCATCCAGTTTCCCCAAGCAGGACACAGTACCTTGTTCCAATGGTGCAGCTGGTGCCCTGGCAGTTGTTCCGGTTGCTTTCTCGCAGACCCACGATTCCTGGAGCTTCGTTGTGAAGGAGGACATCTGAAGGGGGTCTGCACCACACAGGGATGAAGCCGGCGCAGCGACGAGTCTTCCCATCCCCTCTCAAGCACTCCCTTGTGCACCCCCTTCTTAAGAAACCCTCTTCCGACCCTTCCTGCCCAGCTAACTATCGCCCAATCTCTATCACTCCCTTCCTGGGCAAGCTCCTGGAGAAACTGGCCATCTCCCAGCTTAATCTCCATGTTGAATGTGTTGGTAGTCTTCATGACCATCAGTCTGGCTTCAGAGCTGCCAGAAGCACGGAAACTGCTCTCCTGAACATCCGTGAGGACCTGCTCTCGAACCTTGACTCTAACATTCCATGTGTTCTCATTTTGCTTGATCTCTCTTCTGCCTTTGATACTGTCAACCATACCATCCTGCTCAACCGTCTCCGTGATAACCTCGGTATCACTGGTCAGGCTCTGACGTGGCTGACCTCTTTCCTCTCAAATCGACCCTCCCAGGTCCAACTGGGGTCTTTCCTCTCTGACATCTTCTCTACCTGTGGTGTCCCCCAGGGATCTAACCTCTCTCCCTGGCTGTTCAACCAGTATCTGGCACTTCTCGCCCACCACATCGCCGCTCTCTGCCCCTACTTTCAGTGCTATGCGGATGATACCCAACTCATTTTCAGGCTACCCTCGGCCTCCTCTTCTCCTTCCCTCATCTCTGACTGTCTTTCTGCTATCCAGGAATGGTGTGCCGCCAACGACCTCTGCCTTAATGCCAGTAAGACTGAGATTCTACTCATCGGCACTCCCACTCCCTCCTTCCCTGCTGCTCTCTGGCCGGCCTCTCTGGGCCCTCTTCCTATTCCTACCTGCAAGGCAAAAAACCTTGGGGTCATCTTCGACTCCACACTCTCCTTCTCTCCTCACATATCCGACGTATCTAAGAAGTCACACTACCAGCTACACCTCCTCAGAGGTATCCTTCCTTTCCTCTCCTTCCCCCAGAAGCTCACTGTCTCTAGAGCCCTGGTTCTCTCTAAGCTGGACTACTGTAACAGCCTCTATCTTAATCTGCCCGCCTCTACTCTCCGCCCTTTGCAACTCATCCAGAACAGGACTGCGAGACTTGTCCTTGGCCTCAAGCCCAGGGACCGTATCTCTCCAGGACTGAAATCACTACACTGGCTCCCAGTGACTGCGAGGATCAAGTTCAAAACCCTCTGCATTGTCCACAAGGCCGTCTGGGGCCTTGGGCCAAAATACCTTCAACTCTCTCTTCCTAAATATCTTCCTTCTCGAGCTCTTCGCTCATCCGCCTCCAACTCCCTCAGGGTCAGCCGCTTCTCCAAACAACGAGTTGGGGGCAGATCTCTTTCCACTGCAGGGGCCTCCCTCTGGAACAGCCTTCCTACCTCCCTGAAACTTGAGAACCACCTCCGGTTCCGGAAGCACCTCAAAACCTTCCCCTTTGCCTCCGCTTTCTCTCCCCCTCTCCCCTGCTAATACTACTGAAACTGCACTGAATCTGCAAATGGGCCATTCACCGTTCTCGGCCCAGCCACTCTCCCCTGCACTGCCTCCACGGCAACCCCTGCACTACGGGACTGTGTCTGTATCCATACAGCCCCCCTTCCCAGCACTTGTCTGCACTTACCTCGCACTTGCCACCAGCTGGCCCTTGTTATTTATCCTGTATGCTGTATGCTTATAACCCTGTACTGCACTTTCCCCTCTCCCTTCCCCCATGCACTTTTCCCTTCCCCTCTACCCTTGCACTTGCGCGATCTGAATGACACCTGGCCTAGTAAGATCGTTGTCTGTCTCCCCTTGTTCCCCCCCTGCCTCGTCGCGCCTTGAAACACTTGTGTATAGGCGCGTTACAAATGCCTTATCATATCATAAAAGGTGCGCTCCTTAAAAACAGGAGAGGCGCTTCAGGTGGCTATCCGGACCACTACAGCAGCGTGCAGCGATTTCGACCACGGAAGAGGATCCTCTGGCTGTAGAAGATGAGCTGGTTATCCCCACCAAGCTCAAGGGAAGACGACTCCGGACTGGATCTTCTCCAAGTCATTGAAGGGAAGATAGCTCAGGACTGCAGCAGGGCTTCACTGGGACGGGGTAGTTGCAGCAGCCGTCGTTCTCTCCACTTCTCTTTGGTTCCTTGTAGTTCCAGTGGCGACTCTCTGACTTCTAGCCCAAGAGACCTGCCTTTTATGCGAAAAAATCCCATTCACACAGCCTGGCTGTCAATCACCCAGCAGGGGGGTTATCCAGCCCGGACAACTACCCTGGCCAATCATGACAAAGTGCGACTTGGGTTTCCTAGGATACCCTGTGCAGGGGTGACTACACCCCTCCCTTACATTCAGCCCACCTAGACACCCAGGCACCTTGAGGAGGGCTTCTGAGCAGAAGCCTGCCAAAAGACAGTGAACAAAGAAGGCGAACCTAGTTTGCCGCGCAAAGTAAAACACAAGAAGGACTTTAACAAAAAGAAATGGGGAATAAACCCAACCGGAGCCAAAAGAAAGATGATTTGGTCAAGCGGGTTTATGTTCGAGGCTAAAATAATGGGCAAGAACAATACCACGTTTATCTAATATAATCGCGGTAGAAATGTTAAGGTAGATACCACTGCCACCAGCCAAGTCTAAATGTTAAAAGAGCAAAACAATGCTCTAGGAGGTACAGATAAAAAGGGATATGAATTAACCCTTTCCAGTACTCCATGGAAGATGGGGTGTACTGGATCTGTGGTAGATTGTCTAAGTAAAGTTAATGGTAACTTTACCCTTTTTTGGGGGGTGTAGTCGCCTCAGAAATGGAGTCCAGGGAAGTCTCAAAGACAACCCTGTGCCACGGCACTGAAGGTGCTATGTAACACAAAAAGAAGGGGGCTACTGAAGTGGTGTACTTCAGAGTCCACAATCACAAAAACAGATAGAAACACATAGTAAAACACAGGTAAGAGTGGGGGAAAAGCTCTCTCTTACCAGGTGCAAAAAAAATAAACTCCAGAAGTCCAGCAAAGCTGCTGGGGGACTCACTAGGTGACGGAAATTAGCGATAAATGAGAATTCTCCCTAACAAGCACAAACACCTCCCTCCCTGTTAGGTCTTGGCACCTGGGAGAGGACAACAAAGGCCACCTTGACCCTTCGGGGAAAGAGGGTTAGGGTCCGTCGAGTGGATAGGTAGGGGGAGTTAGGTACACCTGAAGGAGGGTTAGGTAGCTGTTGTGGAAAGGTTGGGGGAGGTTGGGTTCACATGCTCCTTGGCTCCTGCTCCTGGAGTTCTCCGCCCTTGCACTCCTCTCATTCATACAATATGCCCATTTGGGGGCCTTTGTGCTGGAGCCCCTTAACCAGGACACTGTACACCTGGTTCTTGTGCTACACATGTCTTCACTGCACTCCCCTACATTACCTCATGTAAGGCTTAAACTTGACCCCATCATAAAGATTGACAACTCTGCATTAACTTCATGCAGCTAATCAGGGACTATCACATTACCCCATGCAACACGAGTCCCCTGCACAAGAAAGAATAAACCTTAAAACACTTAGCTTTGGTTTTCTGCTCAAGTAGGCCCCAGAAGGCCTTGTGGACAATGCAGAGGGTTTTGAATTTAATCCTCGCAGCCACTGGGAGCCAGTGCAGAAATTTCAGTCCTGGAGAGATACGATCCCTGGGCTTGAGGCCAAGGACAAGTCTTGCAGTCCGGTTCTGGATGAGCTGCAGAGGGAGGAGAGTAGACGCAGGCAGACTTAGAAAGAGGCTGTTGCAATAGTGCAGCCTAGAGAGTGCAGCCTCACATGTGGGAGCAGGCAGAGGGCCAAGAGAGGCCGGCCAGAGAGTGACAGGAAAGGAGGGTTTGGGTGTGCCGATGAGGAAAATCTCAGTCTTGCTGGCTTTCAGGCAGAGATCATTGGCGGCACACCACTCCTGCATGGCGGACAGTCAGTGATGAGACGGAGAAGAGGTGGATGAGGTGAGGGTAGCCTGAAAATGAGCTTAGTGTCATCCGCATAGCACTAGAGGTTGGGGCAGAGCACGGCAATGCGGTGGGCAAGAAGTGTCAGGTATTGGTTGAATAGCCAGGGAGAGAGGTTAGACCCGTGGGGAACACCACAGGTAGAGGTAGAGATAGAGATGGAGGAGAGGAAGGACCCGAGTTGGACCTGGGAGGGTCGATTGGAGAGAAAAGAAGTCAGCCAGGCCAGGGCTCCCTGCTGCCACCTATGAGGCTAAAAACCATGCGGTCATCTTCGACTCCACACTCACCTTCTCTCCTCACATCTCTGATGTCTCTAAGAAGTCACAACCAGCTGCACCTCATCAGAGGTATTCGTCCTTTCCTTTCCTTCCCCCAGAAGCTCACTGTCTCCAGAGCTATGGTCTCTCTCTGCTGGACTATTGCAACAGCCTCTTTCTAAATCTTCCTACTTCTACCCTCCGCAGCTCATCCAGAACTGGACTGCAAGACTTGTACTTGTCCTCAAGCCCAGGGATCGTAACTCTCCAGGACTGAAATCTCTGCACTGGCTCCCAGTGGGTGCGAGGATTAAGTTCAACACCCTCTGCATAGTCCACAAGGCCTTCTAGGGCCTGGGGCCTCAATACCTGCAACTCTCTCTTCCTAAATATCTTCCTTCTCGAGCTCTTCACTCATCCGCTTCCAACTCCCTCAGGGTCAGTCGCTTCGCCAAGAAACAAGTTGGTGGTAGATCACTTTCTTCGGCCGGGGCCTCCCTCTGGAACAGCCCCCCTGAACCTTGAGGAGAACCCTTGCTGGTTCCGGGAGCACCTCAAAACCTTTCTATTCGCTTCTGCTTTTTCTCCTCCTCTGCCATGCTTCTTTCCAGGCTGATACTGAAACTGCACTAGTTTACCTGGCCACCCTCTGATCTCAAGCCCGGGCCCCCCTCTCCGCCAGTCGCACATCCTATTTTCTGGGGATACCAAATATAACAGCTGATATAGCGTCATATTTGGTAACCTTTGATTTTGAGGGTTAGCATTTAAAAAAACAACTGCATGAACTATCCCTTGTATTGGGGAGGTGTACATCGTAGGTGTACACTGACTCCTTCTGGGTGCCATCCCTTCCTTTTTACTGGGGATACCAAATATAACAGCTAATATAGCATTGTAATTTTTGGTATCCCCTTGATTTTGAAGGTTAGCATTTATCAAATCACTGCTTCAACTACCCCTTGTATCGAGGGGGGGGTGAATACATAATTTGCATACGCAATGCCTCCTTCTCCAAGTCCTCCAATCCTTTCTTCTGGGGATTACAAAATATAACAGCTGATATAGCATTGTAATGTTTGGTATTCCCTTTATTTTGAGGGTTAGCATTTAAGAAAACACAGTTTGAACTATCCCTTGTATTGGGGAGGGGAATACATCATAATTCTACACTGGGACACCTGCTGGAAGTCATCCCTTCCTTTATTTCCTGGGGATACCAAATATAACAGCTGATATAGCATTGCAATTTTTTATCCCCTTGATTTTGAGGGTTAGCATTTAACAAAACCCTGCTTGAACTATCCCTTGTATTGGGGGAGGGGTGTATATCATACTTCTACATTGTGACTCCTTCTGGATGCCATCCTTTCCTTTTTTTCTGGGGATACCAAATATAACAGCTGATATAGCATTGTAATATGTTTTATCCCCTTGATTTTGAGGGTTAGCATTTAACAAAACACTGCTTGAACTAGCCCTTGTATCGGGTGGTGAGTACATCATTTGCCTACACTGTGCCTCCTTATGTAAGTACGGCCATCCTTTTTTGGGGATAGTGTTAGGGAGAATTCTCTGTAAAGGCTAATTTCCCAAACCTAGTGAGTCCCCCAGCAGCTCTGCTGGATTTTTGGGGTTTATTTTTTCCTCCTGCTAAGAGTGAGACTCTTTTACTCCCACTCTTAGACATGATTTGATCTTTCCATGTGTTTTATGGGCTATGGGGTCTTTTACTCCATAGGGTCTCATGTGTTTTTGATGTGGGTTACACAGCACCCTCCATGCCGTAACCCAGGGGTGTCGTAGCGACCCCCCAACATAGACTCCATACCCTGGGACTGACTACTGTCTCCCAGGGCATATAAAGTCACCATTGGCTTTACTAGTCCCAAATTATGAACAGAAACCAGTACAAACCATCATATTGTGGACATATTGGTCGGAGCAATTCGATTGCCCCGGGGTCTGTTGTTCGAGGGAGCACGTCTCCGTCCCCCCTGATCGAGTTTTGGCTGGTGGCAGTGGATACTACTTTTTATATTTGACCGCGAATATATCTCTATGGGATTTTCCCATTGTTCGAGGCTCCCAACTTTAATTATTTAATTCTTATAGCCTCGAAAATACCGCTGGTTTATTTAACATTAATTCACCGGTTGGTATTTTTTGCCAGAACTTGATTCTAAAATGGCGTTTGTGTTCTCTTCTGTGACTCCAACCCAAGCCGAGCCCTTTGTTCCACTTTTTGGCAGGCTTCTCCACAGAAGCCTCCTAAAGTGGTGCCACTCTGTCTGGGTACCACATGCGGTGTGGGAGGGGGTTTAGGCACCCTGGACTGAGTTGCCTTGGCAACTCAAGTCGCACTCTTTTGTGATTGGCCCAAGTGGTGAGCTGGCCGGCTCACCACTTAGCATGTTTGATTGACAGCTAGGCTGAATGAATGGGGGTGTGCTGCATAAAAGTAGGGCTTTGAGGACTGGAACTTCAGAAGTCACCACAGGACCTAAGAATCCGAGGAGGTTGAAGCTGAGCCGACCTGCAACGACGACACCACCGGTGGAGCCCTGCTGAACAGTCTCACCACTTTTCCCATCGACAGAGGAGATCTTCAGTCCGGAGAGTCTTCTTCCTTTGACTGGTGGGGATAACCAGTTTTGCCTTCTTTTCACCTTCCTGGAGCATCCCGTGGCCACCTTGCCCGTGCCAAGCACCCCAGCAACCGGAATACCACGGCTTACCACTACCGCGAAGAGAAGGGTAGTACATTTTAACTGAAAGAACTCAGCGTCTGGTTTCTTCCCTGGCAGTGCAATGACCTTCATCTTTCCTCCATGGCGAGACCTCCTCTTCCTCTGGACGAAACACCGACCTGCACCCGCTGCCAGGAACAAATGCCCCCACTGGAGCTTCCTTCACACTTAAGGTACTGTGTCCCGCCTGGCTTCCCTTGCGACAGATCGTCGGGGTGACAGTAAAGCCTCGACTTTCTAACCTGGGCTGGCCTGGGACAACCTAGCTAACTTTTCCTGACTTTAATTTCATCCTTTGTGTGTGAACTATCTTCAAGACTCTTTGGGCATAACCCCACTGTGTGAACCTGGACCCCTTCTGCTTGCTCTCTCCAAGAGATGGGCCTTGCAATTGACTTCCTTGCTCTCCAGTAGAACTATGCCTATCCTGCCTTACTGTGGTTCTTTTAAAAGTATTGAAATTTGTGTGCTTCCATAACTCTGCCTTTTTCCCTCCCTTTTTTTTTTAATAACTTATTAGAGTGCCATCTTATGTTAAGCGCTCACCTCTGTCTGAAAATAAGTGGTGGTTCTCACTAAGACTTGTCTAATAAGTAATTGGGGTTGTATATATATAATAGTGACTGTGTGCTGAATTTACATACCTCTTTTGTGCCAGTGTAACTTACAAGTGTGTCTTTAAATAAATAATGATATACTTTTACACCAAAGCTCTGGTCAGTGTTTGCTTGTGCTACTGTATCTCTGTACCTATTGTGTATACTCTATATACTAACTCTTCTTGAGGGAAGTTTGACTGCTCAGCCACAGCTACCAAGTGAATCTGTGTGGTACAGACTGCTACCAAGTGGGTTTACTGCCAAACACCCGTTTTCTTAAATCTTTTGCAGTGGTCCCTAAGGAAACTGCACAGGTTTCTGCCTAACCGATACAAAATATAAAATCTGATTAAGTGTTGTAATATTTGGTATCCCATGATTTTGAGGTTTAGCATTTAACAAAACACTCCTTCAACTATCCCTTGTATCGAGTGGGCGGGGGGGTGAATACATCATTTGCCTACACTATGCCTCCTTCTGTAAGTCCTCCCATCCTTTCTTCTGGGGATTACGAAATATAACAGCTGATATAGCATTGTAATGTTTGGTATCCCCTTGATTTTGAGGGTTAGCATTTAACAAAACACTTCTTGAACTTCTTGTCACAGGTTTCCCCCCTTCTCACCTGTCTGTGTTCTTTCTTCGATGGAGTCTTCCTGCATACAGTGCGGGCCTTGTACAACCCCGTGCAAGAGTCCTTGGGGTCCAGCGTACGTTCAGTGTCCAAGTCCTGGATCGTTCAGAAAGCCCGGGAAGTCCTGGAAACAGCGAAGCGTACACTCGGCAGCGAGTATTCGGAGGTCTGGGATGAAGTGAAGGCAAGGAAAGGAAAGGATGTGGAGGTAACAAATGGGGACCAGGAAACAAGTAGTAACAAGAGCGAACTACGACAGCACACGTCTAGCCACAGTTAGCGGTAGCGTTGAGACGTGCAGAGCCGCGGGGGGGTGTCTGCTTTATAGAACGTGATGCGTGCAACGTGGAAACTGCTACACAGCGTTCCGCGTTCGGTGGCCATGTTGGGAGTACTGCTGAGTGCAAGCCTCTATGGGTCAGGGACCAGGAAGTCCAGAAGGGACAGAGACGAAGAGCAGATAACCAGCACCTTCACGGGTTGACTAGCAAAGCGCAAAGAAGTGCTCATTAGAAATATGAAGTGGGTTATAAAGAATTCGAAACAGGGGTGTGTTTGTGAATGAATGACGTGTATATGTCGTGGCATTATGCGGTTTGCAGGGGGGCGTCCAGCGTGAAGGGGGATGCTTGGCAGGAGACACGGGGTCTGGAGGTAGACATGGGAACAACAACCCATGCTCTATAGACCACTTTGAAGTGTACATGGTCTTTGGCACCTCTTGGCCTTTATCGCTCCCTGTCAGCTCCACTTGCCAGCGCAAGTACCCCGGTGCGAACTGCCATTGATAGGGCGGGGGGGGTGTGGATTGGGGCGGTGGTCGTGCAGACAAGACTCGTTTGCCACAGGGCCTCACCAAGGAGAGGCCATCTAACTGCATGTAAGAGGCAGGCTGCAGGATCTAGTACATGGAAGGCAGGGGGTGAGTTTATAAATACCTCACCCTCCCAGGAGAATATATGGGTGCAGTTCACCCTGGAGACCCGGGATGCCTAGGCAGTTAGTCAGCAGCAGGCTGGCCTGTGGTGGCAAGGCGGCACGGGCCAGAGGGGGGTCATCTCTGTACCCGGTGCCCAAAAGGATGATTTATTATGATCAACCATATTGATTATTTACCTATAACCATGTTTTGTGTCAATAAAATCCAACGGCCTTCCTTTTATTGCCAACGCTTGAACAAAGTGGTGTGGTAAGTATTTTTGGGGGAGGAGGCAAGGCCGGGAGGCTTGATGCCAACCCGCAAAATAACATATGTAGGTCTGCTGCATATGGGTTCAACGGTTATGTGGATTGAAGGTGGGCAGCCTGCGTGAGGGAGGATGCTGGCCGGAGACATGTGGTGTGACAAGACAAGGCACAGGAAGACTATTCAATGGAGACACACTAGATTCATTTAAAAAATCAAAACAACCATTGTTAAAATATATGTTGGGTTTTATTTTAGATCTTAATTTCAATTGAACATAAATAATAAACATTACACATTGTAAAGTTCCGGTTGCAGCACATCCAGGGAAAATCCGCGGTATTGTCCACTGTCGCTGGGGAAATGTCTAATGGCAAGTACCGCACAGGCAGGTATTACTCTCCGAACGCGGTGTCCGAGCCTCCCGTGAAGCCACCAAGTGAAGCAATGATAGGCCACCAGCCTGTACCACCTGTGAAAATGAAAGATGTAAACTGTATTAAAATGACAAAACTTTCTTATCACTGTCGATTCAGGTAAAAAATGTCATTCTGCTTTGAAAAAAATTCTATCTAGAAAATGCACAATATGGAACCAATTTACATGCATTCGAATGATATGTAGATGTAATTTTATGTGTGGGAGACGACCATGACATAGTAGTGGCATCACTGACATCACAACCAGAGTATACTTACTCGTTACTCGGATTACGCGGACGAACAGTGCCGCGAAGTTCGTGCATAAGCACCATCATCATCCTCAACACGGTCCGTGAGAGGCAGGCTTCCCTGAACTCTGGCAGCTCGGTGATGCATTGCAGACTTGGCTCGCCTTCCGAAATGTAGGCCAAGCACCCGGAATTTTCACAGCAGCAGCAGTTCTTCTCCTCAGTTGGCATTAGCTCGCACCGATTGCACGTGCACCAGGTGGAGACGCCGTCCATGCGACATGGTCCAGGCTCTTCATCCGTTGACTGGTCCTCCCAACTGCTGTCCGAATCCCCATCGTTTCCGCGTGCTTGCCTTTCCAGTAGTTCCTCCTCGGTGTACTCGGGCTCGTACATATACGGCATTATTGTAGCCATTGTGTGGTAAAGAAAGTAAAATAATTTACAGAGATGGTACAGGTGTTCACAAGGCCTAGAAGCGGCGAAGGTAGCTGACCAGAGCACAGAAACGAGTCACAGAATACTCAAAGTAACAGAGAGAGGAATGGAATCGAAAATCTGCTGCTGTGTGTTGTGAAACGGCGTGTTTATACTTATTGAGGAAAGAGGCGTCCTGCCATTTCCATGGCGACACTTCATTAGCTGAGGCGCAGCGATTGTTGACACGAAACGTGCTTTGGCGTTGGGAAATGGGCGGTACGCGTCTGCTGATGTCAGGCTCAGGGGCGGGGGATTTGATTTAGTGCCGCAAAAGCAGGTGAGCCAGGGCGATGGGGGAAATGATAGGATTATCAGAAAATGGCGGCTGATTTTGAGTGCTTTAATGGACGAAAAGTCGGGTAAGGTCCATAGGAAAGTTTTCTACGATCTACCGATTTATGCTTAAAAACACATGGCCGAACCATAGGAACAATAAAAAAAAGTCCCGGAACTATCCTTTAAGTAAGTTTCGATTGCATAGTCCTTTCTGCTTTGACCAAATTATCTTCGAAGTTTCTCCCTCTTGTGTATGCAATTATGGGTTGTTTGGGGAATAATTTGCAGAGTTGTGGGTCCAATCCTGTTAATTTCCAATTTTTCCTCATTAGGAGTTTAATTTGGTGACTTGGTCTTGAATATTTCATGATCTGGAGAAATGGGGGATTTACTTCACGGATTTTGGGTGCCATGAGCTTCACTCTTGATTTTTCTATGCTTCTATTTCTAGCCTTTTCTAGTGTTCTGTTTAGATATCCTCTTTTTTCAAATCTGTCAGTCATTTGGTGCATACTAGTCTGGTATGTCTGGTTATCTGTGTTCAATCTCAGTAGCCTCAAAAAAGAGCTTAAAGGTAAATTATCTTTAAAGGTGGTCTGGATGAAAACTGGAGTATTGTAGTGTGTTATTCACTTCTGTTGGTTTTTGGTACAGTGAAGTGATTAGTCTTTTCCCAACTTGTTTGATCGTAACATCAAGGAAATTGATATTGGGTATGTCAATATCCATGGTAAATTTAATGCGTAGTTCATATACATCTCGAGTTCCTCTTTGTTTCCTTTCCAAATGCCAAAGATGTCATTTATGTACCGTTCCTATAAATGTAATTTTGTTTTCCATTATGGATGTTCCAAGATGAATTTTGTTTCAAACTCAAACATCAATAGATTAGCATATGCAGGGGCCATTGATGAGCCGATAGATGTTCCTGAGATTTGTAAGTAATGTGTCTTTTGAAATCTTAAGTAATTAATGTAAAGAATAATTTTAGCCAGCTAATTTTACATGATCTTATTTCAGGGGGGCCCATTCCAGGGAATCTAGTCCCTCACTGTGCGGTAATGAGTTATATAGACTCTGTACGTGTGGAGTAAAAATGGTCCAACCTTCTTCAAATTCAGTTATACTCTCGAGTACATTTAAAAAATGTGTTGTATCTCGCAAATATATTGTCGTTTTTTGTACTATTGGTTGCAGGATCTTATTTACATATTTGGCCAGGGGGGGGGGGTCAAAGATGCTGTTGGTTGCTGGCACTATAGGGCGTAGTGGTGGGGAGTTTAGGTTTTTGTGGATCTTAGGTAATCCATAAAACACTGGCATGATTAGATATTTGTTCATTAAATAGTCTCTAGCTTTGTCATTAATCCAATCTTCATGCAGTGCTTTATTAAGTACTTGTTCAATTAATGTTTTGATATAATTAGTTGGATCTTGTTCAAGTACTAGACAGGTGTCCCTGTTATTTAAAAGGTGTAAGCAGCTCTGATTACTGTTGCGCCTCCTTTATCAGCAGATTTAATTGTAATGGTGGTGTCATTAACCAATTGCTGTAATGATCTGTGTTGATGTTTCCTTAAATTCAGGGTACCTCTGTCTGAGTATTTGATCCATTTCAGGTCTTTCAGCATAGCGTTTTCAAAGAGAAATAGTCCTGAATTATGCACATAGGGATTAAAAGTGCTTTTTGGTTTCATTTCACGATAATCAATGTTGGATCTTCCTTCAAAAGGTTGTACTGAATCAAAAAAGATTTTCCGATGCATTTTCCTTGTTAGTTTAAACATGTTCACGTGCTCCTCAAACATGGTTGTGTTATTTGTAGGAATGAAGGAGAGGCCTAATCCAAGGTCAAGTTCCTGTTTTGAAAATCTTTTATTGGAAATGTTGATGACTAATTGGTGGTCTTTTTTGTTCTTCAACCTTCTTAAACCCTTCTCCTTTTTCTGTGCCTAAATGAACCGGTGTGCCAGATCATGAGGGTACTTGTGGTGTAGGAAGACATGAGTCTCTGGCTTCTAATGTCTACTCAATGATGGGTGATGAATCGTTACTCCCAGAAGTGTCACTTAGAGGGTCATTTTCTGTTCCAGGTAGCTTGGTTGCCTTGGTTGGAAAGGTTGTTTGTTTGATGATGTATTTTGACGGTAGACGTCCTGCCACGTAAATACTATATCTCGTGAATAGTCTAGGGTTTCTCTCCTAAACTTTCTGATCTTTCTTTGTTCAATTTCTTTTTTATATGCATCTAACTTTCTGTTGGTCTCTTCTAATATTTTAGTTAGGTCTTCAGCAGATAGCAATATGCTTGGTTGTTCCTTGAGCTCTGTGATTTCTTCATCTATCTTTGAAAGTTACTTGGCCAATTCTTCAATTGTTAATAATATTAAATCCAATTAACGTTTGTTTAAGATCTGTTCCCACCATTTTACAAATTCGCTGTTTTCTTTAAACAGAGTTGGCCGTAAGTATATTTTTAGACCTATTGGAATTTTTTTAGCCTTGTAGTATTGAGCTAAAGTTGAAGCGTGCAATTTCTGGAAGATCTCTCTCTTAATGAGTCTCTCTAAGTTATAAGTACATTTTTATGGGCTTTCTGATGAGGCGGTATGTTCTGTATCTTCAATGAGATCTAGTCTCTGTGCTGCTTCATCTTCACTAAATGCTAGCTAGAGTAGTTGAATGTTTATTCGTTAACAAAATTATTTTGGAAAATGACATAATGTAGTACAGGGTGCATCCCTCAACAAAGTGTCACCCCACTTTTATGGTGGCTAAAGCGAATAGCACAAGACTGTATTGAGGGCTGTATGCACACCTTACTTAAAGCGTGGTAGTGAAAAATGTTGCAGGATTCAGTTGCAGAATGTTTATGTAATTAAAGGGTGCATTTCTGTATATGTTGAATTATTGTCCATTTATAAATGTCGAATATATGAATACTTGAATGAGCAATTTATAGTATTATAATTCGAATCTTTTCAATCATTGAATGATTTTCCAGTATTTGCGAGTGCAGTGGACAGGAGTGTCTATCAATTGAAGACATTGCACTTTCATTAGAAATTATTGAAGTGACTTGTGTCAAAGACGTCATTTTCTCCACTGCTTCCTTTAATTACATAAACATTCTGTAACCAAGTCCTGCAACATTTTTCACTACCACATTTTAAATAAGGTGTGTGTACAAGAATACTGATTGGAGTACTGAGTTGTGCTTAAACCTTAAGATATGGCAAAAGGTTTTTTGTACAAAAAACAATTGGATTTGTGCTAATAATGATTCAGGCAGACTGTAGTGAATGATAGTTTTTTTAATTTCCAAAATGAAGAACTAAAGAAAATAACCAAATTTCAATTCCATAGACAGTACATCATCTTTTCAATTGTGTGCACTGAAATTACTTTAGATCCTCAATCTGTCAGTTCATTTCACTGAATAATTGTCCTGAACTGCTGATTTGTCTGAACTTCAACACATGTTTCCCTGCCCTTGTAGTATGGGCAATTCTTCAGGAGGTGCAGTAACAACATAAACAATAATGGTGTTTCAAAATAAATCTCTTTTTACAGTATTTGAAGATAATTGAATGTTGTCCTTAGTGTTGCCTGTGGACAACCTGAAATACAATATTTGGAATTGTTGTTAGGCCACTGTGATTTATGCAATCAATATTTCTATTTTCGATAGAGAAAACAGTACTTACTAGTGTCATTGTTGGATGGGCAGGAATAGGTATAGTAATTGGGCCCAAATAGTTGAGTCATATTTTTTCTCCTGACCCAATCCTGCAATAGAACTAATTGGTGATGTGTGTTAAGTAAAGGGGTGGTAGGTTTGGAAGTCAGAACTAGTTAATAGCAGTTCTACTTAAACTGTAATCGAAAAACCCTTTACCATATCCAGTATTGCCCTTGTAATGGTAAAAAGTAAGAAAGCCTTACCTTATCGCATTAATTCTTTCTTTAGGATAGCCAGTATCGTGGATGGTGTGGTTGCCATATAATTGTGAGCTAATGTGTGACATTTATATAGCGCAATGACATCACTGCGTCAATGTACGCGGTGACGTCAAAACACTAATGTGAAACCACCATTTTGGGACGGGATGTGTTGCCTTATAGGGAATGTACATGGTCTTAATCTAAATATGGAAACATTGTGATCTGGCTATGTTGGTATGTTTGCAGTGTGCCCCACTGTCTGATGGGTCGTAAGTGACATTGGGCCTCATTACAAGTCAGCCGGTCCAGAAACAAAGGTGGCGGTAAAAATGCTGCCACCGTTGTTTCCGGACCGGCTTATTCCGAGTCCTGCAGGTGGGAGTGTCACTGTCACCAGGTCTACCTAGCGGGAGTAACACCACCCACCTGCAGGGGGACATGGAAACACCGGCTCTGTCATAGACGGAACCAGTGCTTCAATGGTCCCCATACCCATGGATCCTATGGGACTCCATGGGGATGGGGATTTACAGAATTCCGCCTCCAGAATTACCGGGTCACCGGGGTTATAATGCCCTGTTGATTCCGGCAATCACAGAGGCGGAATGGTATTATCGGTCGGGTGGCAGCCTGCCGGTTTTTCCGGCACGGCTAACAGCGGAATCGTAATGAGGCCCATTGAGTGTCAAGATGCACAAAATATAGAAGCTATAGATTTATGCAATGTTAACCCTGATGTAATTTTACAGTTTGCTAAAAGTAGATCTGTTAATAGCGTTGGAAATACAACTCGTGGATATACAACATCTGATATTACTTCTTCTGTGATATTCCATGATAACGAGAATGTCAACATTTGCGGTGTAGTAACATATGGTACTCATTCTACTAAGATATTCATAGTGACATAAATAACAAAATTCTTATATAGCTCTAATACATCTAGAGGTGGCAATTTTTATATGCTAATGTTAAAGGTCATTTGTACTGCGCACTATCACCACCGGAGTGGTCCCCTGGCGGCTCTGAAAGAGGGAGGGAGGTGTGGATTAGTGGGTGGAGGCTGGAAAAGTGCAAGAGAGCAGTGATGTGATGTTGGCAGCCTCAGCCCGGTGGTTCCGTCGGCTGGGCCTGGGGTGTTTGCGGCCAGTAGTCGTCGTGTGCTGATGTGAGTCTGTGTGTGTTTTGTTGTTGCAGTGTAGTGAAGTTCTTGCGGTTTGCTGCGCTAGAGGTTTGTGGTTGTGTTTGATTTGGAGTTTGAGAGGTGTATGCAGAGAAGGAAATTGTTAGTGGTATTGGTTAGTTGGTATCTCTATCCTGGATTGAGCCAGTTGGGCTTCTGTAATCTTACACGGCGGAATGCTTGTACACCCTGTGCCTCAGGAGGTATGTGCCCGTTTTTGCATTGGAGACCGTTTGATGATTTAGCTGTCCCCTCCGCCCGCTCCCTTAACTTTGCATGCTCCTTACCCCCCCCCCCCACATGATTAGCGCAGCTGCTAGTGTCCATACTTCCGATTGTGGGGTGATTGGTGGTATCTCGTCCGTACCACAGCCCTGTGGTACCTAGTTGTGGCTGTACGGGCAGAGGGGGATGGTAAGGGTTGGCTGGAGTTGTTGCCTCCGTCTCCCTGGGTCTCGCGGGTGGACCCTTGTGTCCAGCGTCAGCCCTACTAGTGCTTGGAGTAACAATTTTTATAGTTTGACACATATTTCAATCGTGTTCTTTACTCATTAGTATACTCTATATTGAAAACTTGATTATAGAAAATGAAAAAGTTTCTGGTCTGAATTTAGACCCAAATGGCAGGTGTTCATATTACAGATCCATTTCGCCTCTTGCTTTCGTAAGAGTTGCTCAACGCTGCCTCCCCTTGGCGGAGGTCTGATTTTTTTCAATTGCATAAAATCTTAGTGTACTGAGTTGTTCCTGTGTGTGATTGGTTATGAAATGCGCTGTCAAAGGTGATCTTATGTCCTGATTGATAATGGTTCTTATATGTTCACAAATTCTAAATTTAAGTTTCCAAATGGTACTGCCAATATAAATTTTCTTTCATACTCATTCAATGCCATAGATTACACTGGAGGTATTACAATTGATAAGTTGATTAATGTGAGTTGATTTCCCATTAGGCATCTCGATGGTTTTCTTGGCATTGTGTGAATATTGGCATATTTGGCATTGTCTGCATTTGAAATTACCCTGGAAGGGTGCTTGGAGCCACATTGGGGCTGGTTAGTTGGACTCTGGTTGTTTGTATTGAAAATGTGATGGACTAAGTTGGTCTCTAAGAGTGCATGCTTTACGGAAAGTGATCGTTGGGCTGTCATCCAGAATTGCACTCAGATCCTGTTCCACTTTTAGGATATCCCAGTTTTTAGATAGAATTTTTTTGATGATCTGACTGTGCTGTACGTGGTGATGAATATGATTTTTTGTGGACTAATCTTGGCTTGTCTAGGTGTTTTGTCTAGTAAAAGTTGTTCTCTTGTTCTTTCATGTGTCTTTTGATAACTTTTGTTGGTGAGAGTTGGAGTGTAAACCCTTTGTTTGAAATGATTCTTCATTTTTGCAGCAGGTTGCTCAAAGTCTTCATTTTAGGTACAGTTTTGTTTAATTCTTAACAGTTCTCCAAATGGGATATTGTAGATAACATGAGACAGGTGGTTACTGGTTGTGAAAAGGGTGCTGTTCACTGATGTAGGCTTGGTGTATAAAGTAGTGTTTACCGTATTGTTGTGGACGAAAAGATTGATAAAGAAAGTTGAGAGGTTTGGCTGTGTTGCATCGTTAGTGTCACGGTTTGTGTACCACCCTCAATACAGTCTTTTGCTATTCACCTTGGCCTTCATGTCAGACCCTTCAGAGAATGCCAATGCACACCTCGGCACACTCAAGCACACCGCGACCACCAGGACTCATGCAGCATTGAAACCTCGAGTCAACTAAAAATGGTATGTATTTATTTTATTTATTCATTGGGTTTTTATAATGCGCCAATACACTTCTTTGACAGCAAACACATCATCCGCAGATTAAAAAGTGGTGGAGACAAACCCACTAACAAGAAGGCCTCATCACCCTGAGAACCGTCCATTCATCAGGCAGGTCACTCATCACCACAGACAAAACAAACTACTACACAACAACCACCATGCAAGTATTCAACACAGAGAGAGTGATCTTCCAAGCCATGAAGCACTGCATCAACCCTCTGTTAGGCCCTATAATACCTCAATCCACTGACACATTCAACACTATCAACTGACAAAATAGAGAATATAAGGGAACTCACTAACAGCTCCAAACACACCTCTATGCCCAGCCCATATGCACCTGCAACCAATTAAGCTATTTAGAATTCAGGAAAATGACTCCAGAAGCGGTGACATATACTTTTTCAGCCCACAACAGCACTACCTATAAAGTGGACATACTGCCTTCTGTCAGAATCTGGGTAGTTCAACTCGAAGTTTAGCCGAAGAGTTCTTCTTACCAATGTATCTCTCTGAATGAGTAATACATGCAGAGGCATCAATTAATTGGAAGATGGAACACAGCACGAAACACAGGCACACAGTAAAGGAACAAATAACACGGTCACTTGACTGTACTATGACTAGGCAATATGGATCATCACAGAGAGAGGTCTTTTTCTAACCTGTATTGAGTTGGGTTTTCTTCTATAGCGGTGGAATGTTTCTGTCTGCTAACCTCCTCAATGTAGAACCTACGAGACAGAGCAAACTAATGTGTTATGGCTTATGAGAGGTGGACGTAGTATCAAATACAATGATATGGGACTTAGTGTTTTTATGCAAAGGAAAATGAAATATGGAAGCCTGTGGATCATTTGATGCATCAAGTGTACTCAACCAAACAGAAACTAAACACGACGGCACGCAGACGCCTAATATGGTTAGTGGTATTAGTCTCTAGTTCCTGGTACCACCTATCCCGATGGAATGAGGATGACTAGCGACAGTGCACGCCACTTGTGGAAGTCTCTAGTCCAAGCGCGGTGAGTAGTTTGGCAGAGACACACTTGTGATGCACCCAAAACGACATTGCTTAATGTTGTCTTCCGGCGTTACGAAATCAGTCCAGGGAACAGTCCGAGTCGTCGTCGTGTGGTAATCCAGGAAACCATACTTGATGAAGGTAGACGGTCCGTGTGAGCAGTCCGGGTCATGGCCGTGCGGGAAAATAAGAGACAAAATCAGCAAGAGTGTACAATATCCGTAAGCAGAGCCAAAGTTCGTTCAAAATAGTCACAAGGTCAAGATACAGGGTAGGACAAAGGCAATTCCGTTAGGGCAAGCGAAAAGGTCTGAAACAAGGTAACGCTATGATTTGGACAAGAAACAAAAGCCGTGATTTTTCAAAATCAGAAGTAGCGTCGTACGCGAGCTGTAACCTTAAGTACCTGCTCTCACGTGACTTTTCCTTACTCCAGCCTTTGCACGGAGCGTGTTGTACCGAGCATGCAGTGGAGGACAGAGTTGTCACGGCAACTTCCACCTGCAACACCCTCGAGTCAGAGAGTGTTTCTGAATAAGGAAATTAGGAGACGCATGAGAGGACCGTCCATGAGACCCACAATATGTATGCCTGCCAAAGGGATGGGTGTTACTTGCCACTGCAGGAAGGATAACAGAACGCATCGGACGCCACTTCTGGCACGCAACCTGTGTCACAAGCCTGACACAGTCTTCATTGCGAAGGTCTGCACTGGTGAAGAACTCTCACCACTTCTCAAAGTCAACAATTCATCCACACAGAAGCCACTTTTCCAGATGCACTTAAAATGGGACAGATCCTCCCTCGGCATAATAAACCATACTTGCACGGCTCACCTGTCTAAATATCATGCACCTAACCTTCCTCTGCAAAGTGAAGCAAAACATCACTCTACCTTGGCAAGAATCTAACCATCTTCAAAGGTCAGCACACGACCAGAACCCACAACATCGCCTGACTGGTAACAAAGAACTGCCAGAGGGGAAATCAGGTAACAAGCCTTTTCATGATATGCACCCTGTCTCTGTGACACAATACCATAGCAGATAAGGCTATCCCCACCATCCTACACTTCAGAAATTACCTGAAACTTTACTTTTTAAAGAGCATCTTGCCAATCCTTGACTTCTCCACTCAGCCCCATTTCTTCTCTTCCAGAGTTCTCCTCTCTCCTGCTACCCATTACAGATTCTTGGCCACTCTTGCATTCTACTCGTCACCCCCTAAGCTCATTCCCCTATCAACAGTGATGCGTTGCTTCATAGCTAGGTTCATGCTTTATATAGCCCATAGATACATCCAATCCAGGATGTTAGATGGTGATGACACCCTAAGAGAGAGTCGAGGGGCCTCAGCATACTGGTGCTTCATGAGTTCCGACTAGGTAATCAGATCTCCCAAAGGTTCCATATTAAGATGACATTGGTGATAGGATCGATCCTTGAGGGATTCAGTGCTGCTTAGGCAGCGGGTCCAACCTTTTTGATCCCACTGATTGTACAGAAACTAGGAGAGCAAAGCCAGGACGCCGCACACCAACTTTCAGAAATGTCCTAAAGGCTGGAATATAATATTTTACATGTCATTTTTAAAGTGTAATCGTCTTCCACCCTCCACATTTAACCCCAAAGAATTGCTGGAATCCTTGACGCTGTAAGTTTAGGCTCCAGTGCTGTAGTCCTTGAGCTATATCTGTCCATGAGTGCTACTGTCGACTAACCTAAAATCCAGGTGAGCCTAACCCAAAAGCAGCCCTGCAGAATGGGGACCTCTGAGTGATCTGGTGGTAGGTTGACCAAATACAAACCAAAAACTGCAACCATTTTGTGAACTGAAAATAACGGATATTGAAGAAGGCCATCAATGCTCAACTATTGAAAATATATGGTACTTGAATAACTTTTTAATTCTTGCTAGATATTGAGACACTTGTAATACTTTTTTCCATTTTTTTTGGGTGCACCAGCAATATTCAAATTATCTTGAAATGGATATGAGACTTTAGGTGGTTAGCTGGCCATGAGTAGGGAGCCTTGCGCACCCTATGCTGTCACCAGGCCAGCTACGGTGAAGCCATCAGAGCCAGATGCTACAACACTGCCAAATATGGCCCTGGTTAGGACGGCCAACACTGACTGCACTGAGGGCCTGCATACAGGCCCAGCGTCATAATGTGGCTGGTGGGAGTTTCATTTAGGAATGCATAGCCCATCAATGCTATACTTCTTGAAAAAATGTGTCCCTTCGGTTTAAAAATCTGCATAACTCTTCACATTCGTTTTTGACCTACATGTTGGGGAACAAAGTGGAGAAGGAGAGTGAGCCAATGACGAGACGACTCTGGGATTTAAATGGCTTTCCTATGAAGTTCACTAGGACAGGTATGGCCCTATTAGTGATCGAAGTGGGTAGGAACGATCAGGAGCGGTTCTTTTATTTATTTCTGTTTATCATTCCTCTACTTTGTACGACCATATTCACCATTCTGTTCTGGGTTTTTAATAAAAAATTGTTATGAAATTAAATGAGGGTAGGTCAACCTCTGGAAAATGTGTGGGGCAGATCTGCACACATTTCCCATGTTCACTGCACGACATACACATAGACCTGTGTACTCTGGGTGGACATAGCCTACAGGCGCGGTCCTCCCTGTCCCATATGTTTGAAATGTGACACCCAGGAGTCCATCAAGGCATCTCAAAAGGGGGAGGGCAGCCTAATTAAATAACAAAGGCTTCATTGATCCGTCCCTATCTTTTGTTGGCCCTGCTGGTGGCAGTGACGTATACTGATGAGAGTTCATTTAAGCAGGCCCACAAGAGGCCTTATCGCAGGGCTAACAAAAGACAGGAAACCCCAACACCTTTGATATGCATCTGTGTCAACCTGAAGCCAGCTACCGCCTCTTAGTATCAATGACAGTGAGCTCCCATCTCTGGTACATGTGTATACAGTTGGCAACCCTTGCTGGGGGACCCCATTCAGAGGGTAGGAGTATGTGATTTGATGGAGACAGAAAGTCTGTTCTCGCCAGAACTTCAAGGGATATCTGCCTTTAATCAGGAACCACAGAGAGCTCAATTAACCAGAGAGACCCTTTGATCCACAACAGACAGGAAGATGGGTGGGACTTAGTAGTACATGTTTTCACCCCGTTAGCTTTCCTGTTGCAAAGCACTCTGGTTATGACCTCACACATAACAGAAAATTGTTGGTGGGGAAACAGTATAGGTTCATTGAGGTAGTCTTATCCAACACCAATCACTTGGGCCCATTTGGCTTTAAAAGAGGATTGAGACCCTCTTTTGGCAGATCATCTGAAGACTTTGCAAGGAGTAGCAAGAATAACTCATTGGGACCCTGGCAGAAGGTACAGTGCCTTAAATCTTCCACCAGTGATGGAAGGCTAGGAACCCCAAGAGGGAAGCAAGGTCCCTCCCCTAAACATCTCCCAGGGAACAGAGGGAGATAATAAATCCAGAGGACCCTCCAGCAGCTCCAGAGCCGGTACCGAGCCAGTGTACAGCATGCCCTGCTAGGCTCTGCAGCAAGCTTCCTAAGTGGGAAGTGCCAGAGAGTCTCTGAACCAAACCAAGGACAAGGCCATTGCCTGCAACACTCTCCTCACCTTTTGGCCTTCTGCCTTAAAGGATGACAAGCCCAGTGAAGAAGCAAGGAGGAGTGCACCTACAATCAACTAGAATCCGCCCTAAGAACATTTTCAAGCCAGTCGAGACCCTCGAGCTGCAACTGACTGCACCCCTGACTGTTGTCACGCTGCAGTCACGATCATCATCTGAGACGCCTTGACCAGTGCTTCAGACCCACCAACCAGCACGGAGACGATTCCTGATCCCGAGCCGCCATGTAGGCCAGCCTACAGCTGTCCTTCAAGCCTTGCTCGCTGAACTGCTTACCGCCTGATACCCACAGCTGTATCACATCTTGAACTCTGTTGCAGGAGCTGCAAAGCGCCCTGAAACCGACGTGACACTATTTCAGCTGCTTAATATATTAGTCAAAATAGAATGGACCCAAGAACTGGTTATATCCCAACTAGATTACTACAACAGCATGTGTGTGTTTATAAGCCACCCCAAGAAAAATATCCATCTCCTACTTATGTGTCTCATGCAATTTTCGGCCTCATAGGGACTAGCTTTTACTGCTTTAGATCATAAATGCTATGGATGGGGCAACAAAAAAATCCACAAAATCATTGTCTGACTCACAAGGCCTTTTGCAATGTAGCACCACATTATATACCTACCAGATCCCTTGGTTCAGAATCTTCAAACTACAACAGGAAATTCCTGGAGAAAAAAAAGGACGAGGCAAGATTAGTCTCAACCCAAGGCTTCATCACCTAAGGCTCCAATTATTCAAGACCCTGAAAGATTGGAAAGACCCAGCAAAAACGCAAAGGCCCCTCGGCAGAATATTATTCCTGCACATCATGAACCTCCTAAATGCACCGTACTAACCACACCTACCCATCTCATGAACAATCGCTCAATCATACTTACCACCATAGCACCAGTCATGGAATATTTTGTGCACTTCCCGCAGCAACAATTATTGCAAAACCTGTCTGCTTGCCGAGGCCGAGGCCCCAACAGGGCGAGAGGCAGAGGCCCCACCAGTAATATATGCAAATCTACAATTTGAAAGCAATGTGTTTGGCAAGCTGGAGAGTAGGGCGAGAGGCCGAGGCCCCAGCAGGGCGAGAGGCCGAGGCTGAGACCCCACCAGGGCGAGAGGCAGAGGCTGAGACCCCACCAGGGCGAGAGGCAGAGGCTGAGACCCCACCAGGGCGAGAGGCAGAGGCTGAGACCCCACCAGGGCGAGAGGCAGAGGCTGAGACCCCACCAGGGCGAGAGGCAGAGGCCAAGGCCCCACCAGGGCGAGAGGCCGAGGCCAAGGCCCCACAAGGGCGAGAGGCCGAGGCCAAGGCCCCACCAGGGCGAGAGGCCGAGGCCGAGGCCCCACCAGGGCGAGAGTGGCCAAGGCCGAGGCCCCACCAGGGCGAGAGTGGCCGAGGCCCCACCAGGGCGAGAGTGGCCGAGGCCGAGGCCCCACCAGGGCGAGAGTGGCCGAGGCCCCACCAGGGCGAGAGTGGCCGAGGCCCCACCAGGGCGAGAGTGGCCGAGGCCCCACTAGGGCGAGAGTGGCCGAGGCCCCACCAGGGCGAGAGTGGCTGAGGCCCCACCAGGGCGAGAGGCTGAGGCCCCACCAGGGCGAGAGGCTGAGGCCGAGGCCCCACCAGGGCGGGAGGCCGAGGACGAGGCCCCACCTCATTTTCTGACTCACAAGGCCTTTTGCAATGTAGCACCACATTATATACCTACCAGATCCCTTGGTTCAGCATCTTCAAACAACTGCAACTGGAAAGTCCTAGAGAAAAAAAGTACAAGGCAAGATTAGTCTCAACCCAAGGCTTCATCACCCAAGGCTCCAATTATTCAAGACCCTGAAAGATTGGAAAGACCCAGCAAAAACGCAAAGGCCCCTCGGCAGAACATTATTCATGCACATCATAAACCTCCTAAATGCACCTACTAACCACACCTACCCATCTCATGAACAATCGCTCAATCTTACTTAGCACCATAGCACTAGTCATGGAATATTTTGTGCACTTCCCCCAGCAAGATTTTTTGGGAAACCTGACTGCTTGTCGAGGCCCCACCAGGGCGAGAGGCAGAAGCTTATGCACCACCCGGGCGAGAGGCAGAGTCAGAGGCCCCGCCCGGGCGAGAGGCAGAGGTCGAGGCCCCGCCCGGGGGAGAGGCCGAGGCCCCACCCGGGCGAGAGGCCGAGAGGTCGAGGCCCCACCCGGGCGAGAGGCCGAGAGGTCGAGGCCCCACCCGGGCGAGAGGCCGAGAGGTCGAGGCCCCACCCGGGCGAGAGGCCGAGAGGTCGAGGCCCCACCCGGGCGAGAGGCCGAGGCCCCACCCGGGCGAGAGGCCGAGAGGTCGAGGCCCCACCCGGGCGAGAGGCCACCCGGGCGAGAGGGCGAGAGGCCAAGGCCCCACCAGGGCGAGAGGGCGAGAGGCCAAGGCCCCACCAGGGCGAGAGGGCGAGAGGCCAAGGCCGCACCAGGGCGAGAGGCCGAGGCCAAGGCCGCACCAGGGCGAGAGGCCGAGGCCAAGGCCCCACCAGGGCGAGAGGCCGAGGCCAAGGCCCCACCAGGGCGAGAGGCGAGGCTAAGGCCCCACCAGGGCGAGAGTCTGAGAGGCCGAGGCCCCACCAGGGCGGGAGGCCGAGGCCCCACCAGGGTGGGAGGCCGAGGCCACACCAGGGTGGGAGGCCGAGGCCACACCAGGGCGGGAGGCCGAGGCCCCACCAGGGCGGGAGGCGAGGCCGAGGCCCCACCAGGGCGAGAGCCCAAGAGGTCAAGGCCGAGGCCCCACCAGGGCGAGAGCCCAAGAGGTCAAGGCCGAGGCCCCACCAGGGCGAGAGCCCAAGAGGTCAAGGCCGAGGCCCCACCAGGGCGAGAGGCCGACGCCCCACCAGGGCGAGAGGCCGAGGCCCCACCAGGGCGAGAGGCCGAGGCCCCACCAGGGCGAGAGGCAGAGGCCGAGGCCCCACCAGGGTGAGGCAGAGGCCGAGGCCCCACCAGGGTGAGGCAGAGGCCGAGGCCCCACCAGGGCGAGAGGCCGAGGCCCCACCAGGGCGAGAGGCAGAGGCCGAGGCCCCACCAGGGCGAGAGGCCGAGGCCCCACCGGGGCGAGAGGCAGAGGCCGAGGCCCCACAGGGGCGAGAGGCAGAGGCCGAGGCCCCACCGGGGCGAGAGGCAGAGGCCGAGGCCCCACCGGGGCGAGAGGCAGAGGCCCCACCAGGGCGGGAGGCTGAGGCCCCACCAGGGCGGGAGGCCGAGGCCCCGGCCGAGGCCCCACCAGGGCGGGAGGCCGAGGCCCCACCAGGGCGGGAGGCCGAGGCCCCACCAGGGCGGGAGGCCGAGGCCCCACCAGGGCGGGAGGCCGAGGCCCCACCAGGGCGAGAGTCCTAGAGGTCAAGGCCGAGGCCACACCAGGGCGGGAGGCGAGGCTAAGGCGTCACCAGGGCGAGAGGCGAGGCTAAGGCCCCACCAGGGCGAGAGGCAGAGGCCCCACCAGGGCGAGAGGCCGAGGACGAGGCCCCACCAGGGCGAGAGGCCGAGGACGAGGCCCCACCAGGGCGAGAGGCCGAGGACGAGGCCCCACCAGGGCGAGAGGCCGAGGACGAGGCCCCACCAGGGCGAGAGGTAGAGGACGAGGCCCCACCAGGGCGAGAGGCAGAGGACGAGGCCCCACCAGGGCGAGAGGCAGAGGACGAGGCCCCACCAGGACGAGGCCCCACCAGGGCGAGAGGCAGAGGACGAGGCCCCACCTCATTTTCTGACTCACAAGGCCTTTTGCAATGTAGCACAAGTCCTAGAGAAAAAAAGAACAAGGCAAGATTAGTCTCAACCCAAGGCTTCATCACCCAAGGCTCCAATTATTCAAGACCCTGAAAGATTGGAAAGACCCAGCAAAAACGCAAAGGCCCCTCGGCAGAACATTATTCATGCACATCATAAACCTCCTAAATGCACCTACTAACCACACCTACCCATCTCATGAACAATCGCTCAATCTTACTTAGCACCATAGCACTAGTCATGGAATATTTTGTGCACTTCCCCCAGCAAGATTTTTTGGGAAACCTGACTGCTTGTCGAGGCCCCACCAGGGCGAGAGGCAGAGTCAGAGGCCCCGCCCGGGCGAGAGGCCGAGAGGTCGAGGCCCCGCCCGGGCGAGAGGCCGAGAGGTCGAGGCCCCGCCTGGGCGAGAGGCCGAGAGGTCGAGGCCCCGCCCGGGCGAGAGGCCGAGAGGCCGAGGCCCCGCCCGGGCGAGAGGCCGAGAGGTCGAGGCCCCGCCCGGGCGAGAGGCCGAGAGGCCGAGGCCCCGCCCGGGCGAGAGGCCGAGAGGCCGAGGCCCCGCCCGGGCGAGAGGCCGAGGCCCCACCCGGGCGAGAGGCCGAGAGGTCGAGGCCCCACCCGGGCGAGAGGCCGAGAGGCCGAGGCCCCACCCGGGCGAGAGGCCGAGAGGCCGAGGCCCCACCCGGGCGAGAGGCCGAGAGGCCGAGGCCCCACCCGGGCGAGAGGCCGAGGCCCCACCCGGGCGAGAGGCCGAGAGGTCGAGGCCCTACCCGGGCGAGAGGCCACCCGGGCGAGAGGCCAAGGCCCCACCAGGGCGAGAGGGCGAGAGGCCAAGGCCCCACCAGGGCGAGAGGGCGAGAGGCCAAGGCCCCACCAGGGCGAGAGGGCGAGAGGCCAAGGCCCCACCAGGGCGAGAGGCCGAGGCCAAGGCCACACCAGGGCGAGAGTGGCCGAGGCCAAGGCCACACCAGGGCGAGAGTGGCCGAGGCCCCACCAGGGCGAGAGTGGCCGAGGCCCCACCAGGGCGAGAGTGGCCGAGGCCCCACCAGGGCGAGAGTGGCCGAGGCCCCACCAGGGCGAGAGTGGCCGAGGCCGAGGCCCCACCAGGGCGAGAGTGGCTGAGGCCGAGGCCCCACCAGGGCGAGAGAGGCCGAGGCCCCACCAGGGCGAAAGGCAGAGGCCAAGGCCTCACCCGGGCGAGAGGCCGAGGCCCCACCCGGGCGAGAGGCCGAGAGGTCGAGGCCCCACCCGGGCGAGAGGCCGAGGACGAGGCCCCACCAGGGCGAGAGGCCGAGGACGAGGCCCCACCAGGGCGAGAGGCCGAGGACGAGGCCCCACCAGGGCGAGAGGCCGAGGACGAGGCCCCACCAGGGCGAGAGGTAGAGGACGAGGCCCCACCAGGGCGAGAGGCAGAGGACGAGGCCCCACCAGGGCGAGAGGCAGAGGACGAGGCCCCACCAGGACGAGGCCCCGCCAGGGCGAGAGGCAGAGGACGAGGCCCCACCTCATTTTCTGACTCACAAGGCCTTTTGCAATGTAGCACAAGTCCTAGAGAAAAAAAGAACAAGGCAAGATTAGTCTCAACCCAAGGCTTCATCACCCAAGGCTCCAATTATTCAAGACCCTGAAAGATTGGAAAGACCCAGCAAAAACGCAAAGGCCCCTCGGCAGAACATTATTCATGCACATCATAAACCTCCTAAATGCACCTACTAACCACACCTACCCATCTCATGAACAATCGCTCAATCTTACTTAGCACCATAGCACTAGTCATGGAATATTTCGTGCACTTCCCCCAGCAAGATTTTTTGGGAATCCTGACTGCTTGTCGAGGCCCCACCAGGGCGAGAGGCAGAGTCAGAGGCCCCGCTCGGGCGAGAGGCCAAGAGGTCGAGGCCCCGCCCGGGCGAGAGGCCGAGAGGTCGAGGCCCCGCCCGGGCGAGAGGCCGAGAGGTCGAGGCCCCGCCCGGGCGAGAGGCCGAGAGGTCGAGGCCCCGCCCGGGCGAGAGGCCGAGAGGTCGAGGCCCCGCCCGGGCGAGAGGCCGAGAGGTCGAGGCCCCGCCCGGGCGAGAGGCCGAGAGGTCGAGGCCCCGCCCGGGCGAGAGGCCGAGAGGTCGAGGCCCCGCCCGGGCGAGAGGCCGAGAGGTCGAGGCCCCGCCCGGGCGAGAGGCCGAGAGGTCGAGGCCCCGCCCGGGCGAGAGGCCGAGAGGTCGAGGCCCCGCCCGGGCGAGAGGCCGAGAGGTCGAGGCCCCGCCCGGGCGAGAGGCCGAGAGGTCGAGGCCCCGCCCGGGCGAGAGGCCGAGAGGTCGAGGCCCCGCCCGGGCGAGAGGCCGAGAGGTCGAGGCCCCGCCCGGGCGAGAGGCCGAGAGGTCGAGGCCCCGCCCGGGCGAGAGGCCGAGGCCCCGCCCGGGCGAGAGGCCGAGAGGCCGAGGCCCCGCCCGGGCGAGAGGCCGAGGCCCCACCCGGGCGAGAGGCCGAGAGGTCGAGGCCCCACCCGGGCGAGAGGCCGAGAGGTCGAGGCCCCACCCGGGCGAGAGGCCGAGAGGTCGAGGCCCCACCCGGGCGAGAGGCCGAGAGGTCGAGGCCCCACCCGGGCGAGAGGCCGAGAGGTCGAGGCCCCACCCGGGCGAGAGGCCGAGAGGTCGAGGCCCCACCCGGGCGAGAGGCCGAGGCCCCACCCGGGCGAGAGGCCGAGAGGTCGAGGCCCTACCCGGGCGAGAGGCCACCCGGGCGAGAGGCCAAGGCCCCACCAGGGCGAGAGGGCGAGAGGCCAAGGCCCCACCAGGGCGAGAGGGCGAGGCCGAGGCCCCACCAGGGCGAGAGGCCGAGGCCGAGGCCCCACCAGGGCGAGAGTGGCCGAGGCCCCACCAGGGCGAGAGTGGCCGAGGCCCCACCAGGGCGAGAGTGGCCGAGGCCCCACCAGGGCGAGAGTGGCCGAGGCCCCACCAGGGCGAGAGTGGCCGAGGCCGAGGCCCCACCAGGGCGAGAGTGGCCGAGGCCCCACCAGGGCGAGAGTGGCTGAGGCCGAGGCCCCACCAGGGCGAGAGTGGCTGAGGCCGAGGCCCCACCAGGGCGAGAGAGGCCGAGGCCGAGGCCCCACCAGGGCGAAAGGCAGAGGCCGAGGCCTCACCCGGGCGAGAGGCCGAGAGGTCGAGGCCCCACCCGGGCGAGAGGCCGAGAGGCCGAGGCCCCACCCGGGCGAGAGGCCGAGAGGCCGAGGCCCCACCCGGGCGAGAGGCCGAGAGGTCGAGGCCCTACCCGGGCGAGAGGCCACCCGGGCGAGAGGCCAAGGCCCCACCAGGGCGAGAGGGCGAGAGGCCAAGGCCAAGGCCCCACCAGGGCGAGAGTGGCCGAGGCCCCACCAGGGCGAGAGTGGCCGAGGCCCCACCAGGGCGAGAGTGGCTGAGGCCGAGGCCCCACCAGGGCGAGAGTGGCTGAGGCCGAGGCCCCACCAGGGCGAGAGTGGCTGAGGCCGAGGCCCCACCAGGGCGAGAGAGGCCGAGGCCCCACCAGGGCGAAAGGCAGAGGCCAAGGCCTCACCAGGGCGAGAGGCAGAGGCCAAGGCCTCACCAGGGCGAGAGGCAGAAGCCGAGTCCCCACCAGGGCGAGAGGCAGAGGCCGAGTCCCCACCAGGGCGAGAGGCAGAGGCCGAGTCCCCACCAGGGCGAGAGGCAGAGGCCGAGTCCCCACCAGGGCGAGAGGCAGAGGCCCCACCAGGTCGAGAGGCAGAGGCCGAGACCCCACCAGGGCGAGAGGCCGAGACCCCACCAGGGCGAGAGGCCGAGACCCCACCAGGGCGAGAGGCGAGGCCGAGGCCCCACCAGGGCGAGAGCCCAAGAGGTCAAGGCCGAGGCCCCACCAGGGCGAGAGCCCAAGAGGCCGAGGCCCCACCAGGGCGAGAGGGCGAGAGAGGCCGAGGCCCCACCAGGGCGAGAGAGGCCGAGGCCCCACCAGGGCGAGAGAGGCCGAGGCCCCACCAGGGCGAGAGAGGCCGAGGCCCCACCAGGGCGAGAGAGGCCGAGGCCCCACCAGGGCGGGAGGCGAGGCCGAGGCCCCACCAGGGCGAGAGGCAGAGGCCGAGACCCCACCAGGGCGAGAGGCCGAGACCCCACCAGGGCGAGAGGCCGAGGCCCCACCAGGGCGGGAGGCGAGGCCGAGGCCCCACCAGGGCGAGAGCCCAAGAGGTCAAGGCCGAGGCCCCACCAGGGCGAGAGCCCAAGAGGCCGAGGCCCCACCAGGGCGAGAGGGCGAGAGAGGCCGAGGCCCCACCAGGGCGAGAGAGGCCGAGGCCCCACCAGGGCGAGAGAGGCCGAGGCCCCACCAGGGCGAGAGAGGCCGAGTCCCCACCAGGGCGAGAGAGGCCGAGGCCCCACCAGGGCGAGAGAGGCCGAGGCCCCACCAGGGCGAGAGGCCGAGGGCCCACCAGGGCGAGAGGCCGAGGCCCCACCAGGGCGAGAGGCCGAGGCCCCACCAGGGCGAGAGGCCGAGGCCGAGGCCCCACCAGGGCGAGAGGCCGAGGCCCCACCGGGGCGAGAGGCCGAGGCCCCACCGGGGCGAGAGGCAGAGGCCCCACCAGGGCGAGATTCCTAGAGGTCAAGGCCGAGGCCACACCAGGGCGGGAGGCGAGGCTAAGGCGTCACCAGGGCGAGAGGCGAGGCTAAGGCGTCACCCGGGCGGGAGGCGAGGCTGAGGCGTCACCCGGGCGGGAGGCGAGGCCGAGGCCCCACCAGGGCGAGAGGCGAGGCTGAGGCCCCACCAGGGCGAGAGGCGAGGCCGAGGCCCCACCAGGGCGAGAGGCGAGGCCGAGGCCCCACCAGGGCGAGAGGCCGAGGACGAGGCCCCACCAGGGCGAGAGGCCGAGGACGAGGCCCCACCAGGGCAAGAGGTCAAGGCCGAGGCCCCACCAGGGCGAGAGCCCAAGAGGTCAAGGCCCCACCAGGGCGAGAGCCCAAGAGGCTGAGGCCCCACCAGGGCGAGAGGGCGAGAGCCCAAGAGGCCGAGGCCCCACCAGGGCGAGAGGGCGAGAGAGGCCGAGGCCCCACCAGGGCGAGAGAGGCCGAGGCCCCACCAGGGCGAGAGAGGCCGAGGCCCCACCAGGGCGAGAGAGGCCGAGGCCCCACCAGGGCGAGAGAGGCCGAGGCCCCACCAGGGCGAGAGAGGCCGAGGCCCCACCAGGGCGAGAGGCCGAGGGCCCACCAGGGCGAGAGGCCGAGGCCCCACCAGGGCGAGAGGCCGAGGCCCCACCAGGGCGAGAGGCCGAGGCCGAGGCCCCACCAGGGCGAGAGGCCGAGGCCCCACCAGGGCGAGAGGCCGAGGCCCCACCGGGGCGAGAGGCAGAGACCCCACCGGGGCGAGAGGCCGAGGCCCCACCGGGGCGAGAGGCAGAGGCCGAGGCCCCACCAGGGCGAGATTCCTAGAGGTCAAGGCCGAGGCCACACCAGGGCGGGAGGCGAGGCTAAGGCGTCACCAGGGCGAGAGGCGAGGCTAAGGCGTCACCCGGGCGGGAGGCGAGGCTGAGGCGTCACCCGGGCAGGAGGCGAGGCCGAGGCCCCACCAGGGCGAGAGGCGAGGCCGAGGCCCCACCAGGGCGAGAGGCGAGGCCGAGGCCCCACCAGGGCGAGAGGCGAGGCCGAGGCCCCACCAGGGCGAGAGGCCGAGGACGAGGCCCCACCAGGGCGAGAGGCCGAGGACGAGGCCCCACCAGGGCGAGAGGCCGAGGACGAGGCCCCACCAGGGCGAGAGGCCGAGGACGAGGCCCCACCAGGGCGAGAGGCCGAGGACGAGGCCCCACCAGGGCGAGAGGCAGAGGACGAGGCCCCACCAGGGCGAGAGGCAGAGGACGAGGCCCCACCTCATTTTCTGACTCACAAGGCCTTTTGCAATGTAGCACAAGTCCTAGAGAAAAAAAGTACAAGGCAAGATTAGTCTCAACCCAAGGCTCCAATTATTCAAGACCCTGAAAGATTGGAAAGACCCAGCAAAAACGCAAAGGCCCCTCGGCAGAACATTATTCATGCACATCATAAACCTCCTACATGCACCTACTAACCACACCTACCCATCTCATGAACAATCGCTCAATCTTACTTAGCACCATAGCACTAGTCATGGAATATTTTGTGCACTTCCCCCAGCAAGATTTTTTGGGAAACCTGACTGCTTGTCGAGGCCCCACCAGGAGAGGCCAAGAGGTCGAGGCCCCGCCCGGGCGAGAGCCCCAGAGGTCGAGGCCCCGCCCGGGCGAGAGCCCCAGAGGTCGAGGCCCCGCCCGGGCGAGAGCCCCAGAGGTCGAGGCCCCGCCCGGGCGAGAGCCCCAGAGGTCGAGGCCCCGCCCGGGCGAGAGCCCCAGAGGTCGAGGCCCCGCCCGGGCGAGAGCCCCAGAGGTCGAGGCCCCGCCCGGGCGAGAGCCCCAGAGGTCGAGGCCCCGCCCGGGCGAGAGCCCCAGAGGTCGAGGCCCCACCCGGGCGAGAGCCCCAGAGGTCGAGGCCCCACCCGGGCGAGAGCCCCAGAGGTCGAGGCCCCACCCGGGCGAGAGCCCCAGAGGTCGAGGCCCCACCCGGGCGAGAGCCCCAGAGGTCGAGGCCCCACCCGGGCGAGAGGCCAAGAGGTCGAGGCCCCACCCGGGCGAGAGGCCAAGAGGTCGAGGCCCCACCCGGGTGAGAGGCCAAGAGGTCGAGGCCCCACCCGGGCGTGAGGCCGAGGCCCCACCCGGGCGAGAGGCCGAGAGGTCGAGGCCCCACCCGGGCGAGAGGCCGAGAGGTCGAGGCCCCACCCAGGCGAGAGGCCACCCGGGCGAGAGGGCGAGAGGCCAAGGCCCCACCAGGGCGAGAGGGCGAGAGGCCAAGGCCCCACCAGGGCGAGAGGGCGAGAGGCCAAGGCCCCACCAGGGCGAGAGGCCGAGGCCAAGGCCCCACCAGGGCGAGAGGCCGAGGCCCCGCCAGGGCGAGAGTGGCTGAGGCCGAGGCCCCGCCAGGGCGAGAGTGGCTGAGGCCGAGGCCCCGCCAGGGCGAGAGTGGCTGAGGCCGAGGCCCCGCCAGGGCGAGAGTGGCTGAGGCCGAGGCCCCGCCAGGGCGAGAGTGGCTGAGGCCGAGGCCCCAACCAGGGCGAGAGTGGCTGAGGCCGAGGCTCCAACCAGGGCGAGAGTGGCTGAGGCCCCACCAGGGCGAGAGGCTGAGGCCGAGGCCCCACCAGGGCGAGAGGCTGAGGCCCCACGAGGGCGAGAAGCCAAGGCAGAGGCCCCACAAGGGCGAAAGGCAGAGGCCCCACCAGTAATATATGCAAATCTACAATTTGAAAGCAATGTGTTTGGCAAGCTGAGGAGTACCATGGATGATACCAAGACTCACCCTCTGAGTCTAGATATAATGTCTAAAAGATCCAGTTCCAGCACCAAACCCTCATAAAACATCATTGGCATTTGAATTCAATATTGAAGGGACAACAAAATACAAACAGTATTTCAGGCATAAACTGCTGCATTTCAAGACTTAAGGGTTTGGTGCTGGAACTAGATCTTTTACACTTTCTACAAGAAGGATAGGCAAGGACAAAAGAATACGAGAAACAAAAATGGACATGGAAAGGAGACTAGGAAGTGGGAATAGGACACAGACTAGGCACTATAAAGAGACCGGTACTATGAAAAGGGAATATGATTGAGAGGAATGTTCAACAAATTTCACCTGCTTAAAAAAAGCCCTGTCCACCCTGTATATCAGTCAAGATAGAATGGACCCAGGAACTGGTTATATCCCAAATAGATAACTGCAACAGCATGTGTGTGTGTTATAAGCCACCCTAAGAAAAATATCCATCTCCTACTTATGTCTCTCATGCGATCTTCTGCCTCAAACATAGCGACTAGCTTTTATTGCTTTAGATCATAAATGCTATGGATGGGGCAACAAAAAATCTGAGAATCCCCACCAGGGCCAGAGGCCGAGGCCCCACCAGGGCCAGAGGCCGAGGCCCCACCAGGGCCAGAGGCCGAGGCCCCACCAGGGCGGGAGGCAGAGGCTGAGGCCCCACCAGGGCGAGAGGCCGAAGCCCCACCAGGGCGGGAGGCCGAGGCTGAGGCCCCACCAGGGCGGGAGGCCGAGGCCCCACCAGGGCGGGAGGCCGAGGCCCCACCACGGATGGAGGCCGAGGCCCCACCAGGGAGGGAGGCCGAAGCCCCACCACGGATGGAGGCCGAGGCCCCACCAGGGAGGGAGGCCGAAGCCCCACCAGGGAGGGAGGCCGAAGCCCCACCAGGGAGGGAGGCCGAGGCCCCACCAGGGAGGGAGGCCGAGGCCCCACCAGGGAGGGAGGCCGAGGCCCCACCAGGGCCAGAGTCCTAGAGGTCAAGGCCGAGGCCCCACCAGGGCCAGAGCCCTAGAGGTCTAGGGCGAGGCCCCACCAGGGCCAGAGGCCGAGGCCCCACCAGGCCGAGAGGCCGAGGCCCCACCAGGGCCGAGAGGCCGAGGCCCCACCAGGGCGAGAGGCCGAGGCCCCACCAGGGCGAGAGGCCGAGGCCCCACCAGGGCGAGAGGCCGAGGCCCCACCAGGGAGGGAGGCCGAGGCCCCACCAGGGCGAGAGGCCGAGGCCCCACCAGGGCGAGAGGCCGAGGCCCCACCAGGTAGGGAGGCCGAGGCCCCACCAGGGCGCGAGTCCTAGAGGTCAAGGCCGAGGCCCCACCAGGTCGAGAGTCCTAGAGGTCAAGGCCGAGGCCCCACCAGGTCGAGAGCCCTAGAGGTCAAGGCCGAGGCCCCACCAGGGCGAGAGGCCGAGGCCCCACCAGGGCGAGAGGCCGAGGCCCCACCAGGGCGAGAGGCCGAGGCCCCACCAGGGCGAGAGGCCAAGAGGTCGAGGCCCCACCCGGGCGAGAGGCCAAGAGGTCGAGGCCCCACCCGGGCGAGAGGCCAAGAGGTCGAGGCCCCACCCGGGCGAGAGGCCAAGAGGTCGAGGCCCCACCCGGGCGAGAGGCCAAGAGGTCGAGGCCCCACCCGGGTGAGAGGCCAAGAGGTCGAGGCCCCACCCGGGCGAGAGGCCAAGAGGTCGAGGCCCCACCCGGGCGAGAGGCCAAGAGGTCGAGGCCCCACCCGGGCGAGAGGCCAAGAGGTCGAGGCCCCACCCGGGCGAGAGGCCAAGAGGCCGAGGCCCCACCCGGGCGAGAGGCCAAGAGGCCGAGGCCCCACCCGGGCGAGAGGCCAAGAGGTCGAGGCCCCACCCGGGCGAGAGGCCACCCGGGCGAGAGGGCGAGAGGCCAAGGCCCCACCAGGGCGAGAGGCCAAGGCCCCACCAGGGCGAGAGGGCGAGAGGCCAAAGCCCCACCAGGGCGAGAGGCCGAGGCCAAAGCCCCACCAGGGCGAGAGGCCGAGGCCAAGGCCCCACCAGGGCGAGAGGCCGAGACACCACCAGGGCGAGAAGCCGAGGCCCCACCAGGGCGAGAGTGGCTGAGGCCGAGGCCCCACCAGGGCGAGAGTGGCTGAGGCCGAGGCCCCACCAGGGCGAGAGCCCCAGAGGCCGAGGCCCCACCCGGGCGAGAGCCCCAGAGGTCGAGGCCCCACCCGGGCGAGAGCCCCAGAGGTCGAGGCCCCACCCGGGCGAGAGCCCCAGAGGTCGAGGCCCCACCCGGGCGAGAGCCCCAGAGGTCGAGGCCCCACCCGGGCGAGAGCCCCAGAGGTCGAGGCCCCACCCGGGCGAGAGGCCCAGAGGTCGAGGCCCCACCCGGGCGAGAGGCCCAGAGGTCGAGGCCCCACCCGGGCGAGAGGCCCAGAGGTCGAGGCCCCACCCGGGCGAGAGGCCCAGAGGTCGAGGCCCCACCCGGGCGAGAGGCCCAGAGGTCGAGGCCCCACCCGGGCGAGAGGCCAAGAGGTCGAGGCCCCACCCGGGCGAGAGGCCAAGAGGTCGAGGCCCCACCCGGGCGAGAGGCCAAGAGGTCGAGGCCCCACCCGGGCGAGAGGCCAAGAGGTCGAGGCCCCACCCGGGCGAGAGGCCAAGAGGTCGAGGCCCCACCCGGGCGAGAGGCCAAGAGGTCGAGGCCCCACCCGGGCTAGAGGCCAAGAGGTCGAGGCCCCAACCGGGCGAGGCCAAGAGGTCGAGGCCCCACCCGGGCGAGAGGCCAAGAGGTCGAGGCCCCACCCGGGCGTGAGGCAGAGGCCCCACCCGGGCGAGAGGCCAAGAGGTCGAGGCCCCACCCGGGCGAGAGGCCACCCGGGCAAGAGGGCGAGAGGCCAAGGCCCCACCAGGGCGAGAGGGCGAGAGGCCAAGGCCCCACCAGGGCGAGAGGCCGAGGCCAAGGCCCCACCAGGGCGAGAGGCCGAGACACCACCAGGGCGAGAAGCCGAGGCCCCACCAGGGCGAGAGTGGCTGAGGCCGAGGCCCCACCAGGGCGAGAGTGGCTGAGGCCGAGGCCCCACCAGGGCGAGAGTGGCTGAGGCCGAGGCCCCAACAAGGGCGAGAGTGGCTGAGGCCGAGGCCCCAACCAGGGCGAGAGTGGCTGAGGCCGAGGCCCCAACCAGGGCGAGAGTGGCTGAGGCCGAGGCCCCAACCAGGGCGAGAGTGGCTGAGGCCGAGGCCCCAACCAGGGCGAGAGTGGCTGAGGCCGAGGCCCCAACCAGGGCGAGAGGCTGAGGCCCCACCAGGGCGAGAGGCTGAGGCCCCACCAGGGCGAGAGGCTGAGGCCGAGGCCCCACCAGGGCGAGAGGCTGAGGCCCCACGAGGGCGAGAAGCCAAGGCAGAGGCCCCACAAGGGCGAAAGGCAGAGGCCCCACCAGTAATATATGCAAATCTACAATTTGAAAGCAATGTGTTTGGCAAGCTGAGGAGTACCATGGATGATACCAAGACTCACCCTCTGAGTCTAGATATAATGTCTAAAAGATCCAGTTCCAGCACCAAACCCTCATAAAACATCATTGGCATTTGAATTCAATATTGAAGGGACAACAAAATACAAACAGTATTTCAGGCATAAACTGCTGCATTTCAAGACTTAAGGGTTTGGTGCTGGAACTAGATCTTTTACACTTTCTACAAGAAGGATAGGCAAGGACAAAAGAATACGAGAAACAAAAATGGACATGGAAAGGAGACTAGGAAGTGGGAATAGGACACAGACTAGGCACTATAAAGAGACCGGTACTATGAAAAGGGAATATGATTGAGAGGAATGTTCAACAAATTTCACCTGCTTAAAAAAAGCCCTGTCCACCCTGTATATCAGTCAAGATAGAATGGACCCAGGAACTGGTTATATCCCAAATAGATAACTGCAACAGCATGTGTGTGTGTTATAAGCCACCCTAAGAAAAATATCCATCTCCTACTTATGTCTCTCATGCGATCTTCTGCCTCAAACATAGCGACTAGCTTTTATTGCTTTAGATCATAAATGCTATGGATGGGGCAACAGAAAATCTGAGAATCCCCACCAGGGCCAGAGGCCGAGGCCCCACCAGGGCCAGAGGCCGAGGCCCCACCAGGGCGAGAGGCCGAGGCCCCACCAGGGCGAGAGGCCGAGGACGAGGCCCCACCAGGGCGAGAGGCCGAGGACGAGGCCCCACCAGGGCGAGAGGCCGAGGACGAGGCCCCACCAGGGCGAGAGGCCGAGGACGAGGCCCCACCAGGGCGAGAGGCCGAGGACGAGGCCCCACCAGGGCGAGAGGCCGAGGACGAGGCCCCACCAGGGCGAGAGGCCGAGGACGAGGCCCCACCAGGGCGAGAGGCCGAGGACGAGGCCCCACCAGGGCGAGAGGCCGAGGACGAGGCCCCACCTCATTTTCTGACTCACAAGGCCTTTTGCAATGTAGCACAAGTCCTAGAGAAAAAAAGTACAAGGCAAGATTAGTCTCAACCCAAGGCTCCAATTATTCAAGACCCTGAAAGATTGGAAAGACCCAGCAAAAACGCAAAGGCCCCTCGGCAGAACATTATTCATGCACATCATAAACCTCCTACATGCACCTACTAACCACACCTACCCATCTCATGAACAATCGCTCAATCTTACTTAGCACCATAGCACTAGTCATGGAATATTTTGTGCACTTCCCCCAGCAAGATTTTTTGGGAAACCTGACTGCTTGTCGAGGCCCCACCAGGAGAGGCCAAGAGGTCGAGGCCCCGCCCGGGCGAGAGCCCCAGAGGTCGAGGCCCCGCCCGGGCGAGAGCCCCAGAGGTCGAGGCCCCGCCCGGGCGAGAGCCCCAGAGGTCGAGGCCCCGCCCGGGCGAGAGCCCCAGAGGTCGAGGCCCCGCCCGGGCGAGAGCCCCAGAGGTCGAGGCCCCGCCCGGGCGAGAGCCCCAGAGGTCGAGGCCCCGCCCGGGCGAGAGCCCCAGAGGTCGAGGCCCCGCCCGGGCGAGAGCCCCAGAGGTCGAGGCCCCACCCGGGCGAGAGCCATAGAGGTCGAGGCCCCACCCGGGCGAGAGGCCAAGAGGTCGAGGCCCCACCCGGGCGAGAGGCCAAGAGGTCGAGGCCCCACCCGGGCGAGAGGCCAAGAGGTCGAGGCCCCACCCGGGCGAGAGGCCAAGAGGTCGAGGCCCCACCCGGGCGAGAGGCCAAGAGGTCGAGGCCCCACCCGGGCGTGAGGCCGAGGCCCCACCCGGGCGAGAGGCCGAGAGGTCGAGGCCCCACCCGGGTGAGAGGCCGAGAGGTCGAGGCCCCACCCAGGCGAGAGGCCACCCGGGCGAGAGGGCGAGAGGCCAAGGCCCCACCAGGGCGAGAGGGCGAGAGGCCAAGGCCCCACCAGGGCGAGAGGGCAAGAGGCCAAGGCCCCACCAGGGCGAGAGGCCGAGGCCAAGGCCCCACCAGGGCGAGAGGCCAAGGCCAAGGCCCCACCAGGGCGAGAGGCCGAGGCCCCACCAGGGCGAGAGGCCGAGGCCCCACCAGGGCGAGAGTGGCTGAGGCCGAGGCCCCGCCAGGGCGAGAGTGGCTGAGGCCGAGGCCCCGCCAGGGCGAGAGTGGCTGAGGCCCCGCCAGGGCGAGAGTGGCTGAGGCCGAGGCCCCGCCAGGGCGAGAGTGGCTGAGGCCGAGGCCCCAACCAGGGCGAGAGTGGCTGAGGCCGAGGCCCCAACCAGGGCGAGAGTGGCTGAGGCCGAGGCCCCAACCAGGGCGAGAGTGGCTGAGGCCCCACCAGGGCGAGAGGCTGAGGCCGAGGCCCCACCAGGGCGAGAGGCTGAGGCCCCACGAGGGCGAGAAGCCAAGGCAGAGGCCCCACAAGGGCGAAAGGCAGAGGCCCCACCAGTAATATATGCAAATCTACAATTTGAAAGCAATGTGTTTGGCAAGCTGAGGAGTACCATGGATGATACCAAGACTCACCCTCTGAGTCTAGATATAATGTCTAAAAGATCCAGTTCCAGCACCAAACCCTCATAAAACATCATTGGCATTTGAATTCAATATTGAAGGGACAACAAAATACAAACAGTATTTCAGGCATAAACTGCTGCATTTCAAGACTTAAGGGTTTGGTGCTGGAACTAGATCTTTTACACTTTCTACAAGAAGGATAGGCAAGGACAAAAGAATACGAGAAACAAAAATGGACATGGAAAGGAGACTAGGAAGTGGGAATAGGACACAGACTAGGCACTATAAAGAGACCGGTACTATGAAAAGGGAATATGATTGAGAGGAATGTTCAACAAATTTCACCTGCTTAAAAAAAGCCCTGTCCACCCTGTATATCAGTCAAGATAGAATGGACCCAGGAACTGGTTATATCCCAAATAGATAACTGCAACAGCATGTGTGTGTGTTATAAGCCACCCTAAGAAAAATATCCATCTCCTACTTATGTCTCTCATGCGATCTTCTGCCTCAAACATAGCGACTAGCTTTTATTGCTTTAGATCATAAATGCTATGGATGGGGCAACAAAAAATCTGAGAATCCCCACCAGGGCCAGAGGCCGAGGCCCCACCAGGGCCAGAGGCCGAGGCCCCACCAGGGCCAGAGGCCGAGGCCCCACCAGGGCGGGAGGCAGAGGCTGAGGCCCCACCAGGGCGAGAGGCCGAAGCCCCACCAGGGCGGGAGGCCGAGGCTGAGGCCCCACCAGGGCGGGAGGCCGAGGCCCCACCAGGGCGGGAGGCCGAGGCCCCACCAGGGCGGGAGGCCGAGGCCCCACCAGGGCGGGAGGCCGAGGCCCCACCACGGATGGAGGCCGAAGCCCCACCACGGATGGAGGCCGAAGCCCCACCAGGGAGGGAGGCCGAAGCCCCACCAGGGAGGGAGGCCGAAGCCCCACCAGGGAGGGAGGCCGAGGCCCCACCAGGGAGGGAGGCCGAGGCCCCACCAGGGCCAGAGTCCTAGAGGTCAAGGCCGAGGCCCCACCAGGGCCAGAGCCCTAGAGGTCTAGGGCGAGGCCCCACCAGGGCCAGAGGCCGAGGCCCCACCAGGCCGAGAGGCCGAGGCCCCACCAGGGCGAGAGGCCGAGGCCCCACCAGGGCGAGAGGCCGAGGCCCCACCAGGGCGAGAGGCCGAGGCCCCACCAGGGCGAGAGGCCGAGGCCCCACCAGGGCGAGAGGCCGAGGCCCCACCAGGGAGGGAGGCCGAGGCCCCACCAGGGCGAGAGGCCGAGGCCCCACCAGGGCGAGAGGCCGAGGCCCCACCAGGGCGAGAGGCAGAGGCCGAGGCCCCACCAGGGCGAGAGGCCGAGGCCCCACCAGGGAGGGAGGCCGAGGCCCCACCAGGTAGGGAGGCCGAGGCCCCACCAGGGCGCGAGTCCTAGAGGTCAAGGCCGAGGCCCCACCAGGTCGAGAGTCCTAGAGGTCAAGGCCGAGGCCCCACCAGGTCGAGAGCCCTAGAGGTCAAGGCCGAGGCCCCACCAGGGCGAGAGGCCGAGGCCCCACCAGGGCGAGAGGCCGAGGCCCCACCAGGGCGAGAGGCCGAGGCCCCACCAGGGCGAGAGGCCGAGGCCCCACCAGGCCGAGAGGTCGAGGCCAGGCCCCACCAGGGCGAGAGGCCGAGAGGTCAAGGCCGAGGTCCCACCAGGGCAGGAGGCCGAGAGGTCAAGGCCGAGGTCCCACCAGGGCAGGAGGCCGAGAGGTCAAGGCCGAGGTCCCACCAGGGCAGGAGGCCGAGAGGTCAAGGCCGAGGTCCCACCAGGGCAGGAGGCCGAGAGGTCAAGGCCGAGGTCCCAACCAGGGCAGGAGGCCGAGAGGTCAAGGCCGAGGTCCCACCAGGGCAGGAGGCCGAGAGGTCAAGGCCGAGGCCCCACCATGGCGAGGGGCGGGAGGCCGAGGCCCCACCAGGGCGAGGGGCGGGAGGCCGAGGCCCCACCAGGGCGGGAGGCCGAGGCCCCACCAGGGCGGGAGGCCGAGGCCCCACCAGGGCAGGAGGCCCCCACCTCATTTTCTGACTCACAAGGCCTTTTGCAATGTAGCACCACATTATATACCTACCAGATCCCTTGGTTCAGCATCTTCAAACAACTGCAACTGGAAAGTCCTAGAGAGAAAAAGTACAAGGCAAGATTAGTCTCAACCCAAGGCTTCATCACCCAAGGCTCCAATTATTCAAGACCCTGAAAGATTGGAAAGACCCAGCAAAAACGCAAAGGCCCCTCGGCAGAACATTATTCATGCACATCATAAACCTCCTAAATGCACCTACTAACCACACCTACCCATCTCATGAACAGTCGCTCAATCTTACTTAGCACCATAGCACTAGTCATGGAATATTTTGTGCACTTCCCCCAGCAAGATTTTTTGGGAAACCTGACTGCTTGTCGAGGCCCCACCAGGGCAAGAGGCCGAGGCCGAGGCCCCGCCAGAGCGAGAGGCCAAGAGGCCGAGGCCCCGCCAGGGCGAGAGGCCAAGAGGCCGAGGCCCCGCCAGGGCGAGAGGCCAAGAGGCCGAGGCCCCGCCAGGGCGAGAGGCCAAGAGGCCCAGGCCCCGCCAGGGCGAGAGGCCAAGAGGCCCAGGCCCCGCCAGGGCGAGAGGCCAAGAGGCCCAGGCCCCAGCAGGGCGAGAGGCCAAGAGGCCCAGGCCCCAGCAGGGCGAGAGGCCAAGAGGCCCAGGCCCCAGCAGGGCGAGAGGCCAAGAGGCCCAGGCCCCAGCAGGGCGAGAGGCCAAGAGGCCCAGGCCCCAGCAGGGCGAGAGGCCAAGAGGCCCAGGCCCCAGCAGGGCGAGAGGCCAAGAGGCCCAGGCCCCAGCAGGGCGAGAGGCCAAGAGGCCCAGGCCCCAGCAGGGCGAGAGGCCAAGAGGCCCAGGCCCCAGCAGGGCGAGAGGCCCAGGCCCAGGCCCCAGCAGGGCGAGAGGCCCAGGCCCAGGCCCCAGCAGGGCGAGAGGCCCAGGCCCAGGCCCCAGCAGGGCGAGAGGCCCAGGCCCAGGCCCCAGCAGGGCGAGAGGCCCAGGCCCAGGCCCCAGCAGGGCGAGAGGCCCAGGCCCAGGCCCCAGCAGGGCGAGAGAGGCCGAGGCCCCACCGGGGCGAGAGGCCGAGGCCCCACCAGGGCGAGAGGCCGAGGCCCCACCAGGGCGAGAGGCCGAGGCCCCACCAGGGCGAGAGGCCCAGGCCCAGGCCCCAGCAGGGCGAGAGGCCCAGGCCCAGGCCCCAGCAGGGCGAGAGGCCCAGGCCGAGGCCCCAGCAGGGCGAGAGAGGCCGAGGCCCCACCGGGGCGAGAGGCCGAGGCCCCACCAGGGCGAGAGGCCGAGGCCCCACCAGGGCGAGAGGCCGAGGCCCCACCCGGGCGAGAGGCCGAGGCCCCACCCGGGCGAGAGGCCGAGAGGTCGAGGCCCCACCCGGGCGAGAGGCCACCCGGGCGAGAGTCCAAGGCCCCACCAGGGCGAGAGGGCGAGAGGCCAAGGCCCCACCAGGGCGAGAGGGCGAGAGGCCAAGGCCCCACCAGGGCGAGAGGGCGAGAGGCCAAGGCCCCACCAGGGCGAGAGGCCGAGACACCACCAGGGCGAGAAGCCGAGGCCCCACCAGGGCGAGAGTGGCTGAGGCCGAGGCCCCACCAGGGCGAGAGTGGCTGAGGCCGAGGCCCCAACCAGGGCGAGAGTGGCTGAGGCCGAGGCCCCAACCAGGGCGAGAGTGGCTGAGGCCGAGGCCCCAACCAGGGCGAGAGGCTGAGGCCCCACCAGGGCGAGAGGCTGAGGCCGAGGCCCCACCAGGGCGAGAGGCTGAGGCCCCACGAGGGCGAGAAGCCAAGGCAGAGGCCCCACAAGGGCGAAAGGCAGAGGCCCCACCAGTAATATATGCAAATCTACAATTTGAAAGCAATGTGTTTGGCAAGCTGAGGAGTACCATGGATGATACCAAGACTCACCCTCTGAGTCTAGATATAATGTCTAAAAGATCCAGTTCCAGCACCAAACCCTCATAAAACATCATTGGCATTTGAATTCAATATTGAAGGGACAACAAAATACAAACAGTATTTCAGGCATAAACTGCTGCATTTCAAGACTTAAGGGTTTGGTGCTGGAACTAGATCTTTTACACTTTCTACAAGAAGGATAGGCAAGGACAAAAGAATACGAGAAACAAAAATGGACATGGAAAGGAGACTAGGAAGTGGGAATAGGACACAGACTAGGCACTATAAAGAGACCGGTACTATGAAAAGGGAATATGATTGAGAGGAATGTTCAACAAATTTCACCTGCTTAAAAAAAGCCCTGTCCACCCTGTATATCAGTCAAGATAGAATGGACCCAGGAACTGGTTATATCCCAAATAGATAACTGCAACAGCATGTGTGTGTGTTATAAGCCACCCTAAGAAAAATATCCATCTCCTACTTATGTCTCTCATGCGATCTTCTGCCTCAAACATAGCGACTAGCTTTTATTGCTTTAGATCATAAATGCTATGGATGGGGCAACAGAAAATCTGAGAATCCCCACCAGGGCCAGAGGCCGAGGCCCCACCAGGGCCAGAGGCCGAGGCCCCACCAGGGCCAGAGGCCGAGGCCCCACCAGGGCCAGAGGCCGAGGACGAGGCCCCACCAGGGCGAGAGGCCGAGGACGAGGCCCCACCAGGGCGAGAGGCCGAGGACGAGGCCCCACCAGGGCGAGAGGCCGAGGACGAGGCCCCACCAGGGCGAGAGGCAGAGGACGAGGCCCCACCTCATTTTCTGACTCACAAGGCCTTTTGCAATGTAGCACAAGTCCTAGGGAAAAAAAGTACAAGGCAAGATTAGTCTCAACCCAAGGCTCCAATTATTCAAGACCCTGAAAGATTGGAAAGACCCAGCAAAAACGCAAAGGCCCCTCGGCAGAACATTATTCATGCACATCATAAACCTCCTACATGCACCTACTAACCACACCTACCCATCTCATGAACAATCGCTCAATCTTACTTAGCACCATAGCACTAGTCATGGAATATTTTGTGCACTTCCCCCAGCAAGATTTTTTGGGAAACCTGACTGCTTGTCGAGGCCCCGCCCGGGCGAGAGCCCCAGAGGTCGAGGCCCCGCCCGGGCGAGAGCCCCAGAGGTCGAGGCCCCGCCCGGGCGAGAGCCCCAGAGGTCGAGGCCCCGCCCGGGCGAGAGCCCCAGAGGTCGAGGCCCCGCCCGGGCGAGAGCCCCAGAGGTCGAGGCCCCGCCCGGGCGAGAGCCCCAGAGGTCGAGGCCCCGCCCGGGCGAGAGCCCCAGAGGTCGAGGCCCCGCCCGGGCGAGAGCCCCAGAGGTCGAGGCCCCGCCCGGGCGAGAGCCCCAGAGGTCGAGGCCCCGCCCGGGCGAGAGCCCCAGAGGTCGAGGCCCCGCCCGGGCGAGAGCCCCAGAGGTCGAGGCCCCACCCGGGCGAGAGCCCCAGAGGTCGAGGCCCCACCCGGGCGAGAGCCCCAGAGGTCGAGGCCCCACCCGGGCGAGAGCCCCAGAGGTCGAGGCCCCACCCGGGCGAGAGCCCCAGAGGTCGAGGCCCCACCCGGGCGAGAGCCCCAGAGGTCGAGGCCCCACCCGGGCGAGAGCCCCAGAGGTCGAGGCCCCACCCGGGCGAGAGCCCCAGAGGTCGAGGCCCCACCCGGGCGAGAGGCCAAGAGGTCGAGGCCCCACCCGGGCGAGAGGCCAAGAGGTCGAGGCCCCACCCGGGCGAGAGGCCAAGAGGTCGAGGCCCCACCCGGGCGAGAGGCCGAGAGGTCGAGGCCCCACCCGGGCGAGAGGCCGAGAGGTCGAGGCCCCACCCAGGCGAGAGGCCACCCGGGCGAGAGGGCAAGGCCCCACCAGGGCGAGAGGGCGAGAGGCCAAGGCCCCACCAGGGCGAGAGGGCGAGAGGCCAAGGCCCCACCAGGGCGAGAGGCCGAGGCCAAGGCCCCACCAGGGCGAGAGGCCGAGGCCAAGGCCCCACCAGGGCGAGAGGCCGAGACACCGCCAGGGCGAGAGTGGCTGAGGCCGAGGCCCCGCCAGGGCGAGAGTGGCTGAGGCCGAGGCCCCGCCAGGGCGAGAGTGGCTGAGGCCGAGGCCCCGCCAGGGCGAGAGTGGCTGAGGCCGAGGCCCCGCCAGGGCGAGAGTGGCTGAGGCCGAGGCCCCGCCAGGGCGAGAGTGGCTGAGGCCGAGGCCCCAACCAGGGCGAGAGTGGCTGAGGCCGAGGCCCCAACCAGGGCGAGAGTGGCTGAGGCCCCACCAGGGCGAGAGGCTGAGGCCCCACGAGGGCGAGAAGCCAAGGCAGAGGCCCCACAAGGGCGAAAGGCAGAGGCCCCACCAGTAATATATGCAAATCTACAATTTGAAAGCAATGTGTTTGGCAAGCTGAGGAGTACCATGGATGATACCAAGACTCACCCTCTGAGTCTAGATATAATGTCTAAAAGATCCAGTTCCAGCACCAAACCCTCATAAAACATCATTGGCATTTGAATTCAATATTGAAGGGACAACAAAATACAAACAGTATTTCAGGCATAAACTGCTGCATTTCAAGACTTAAGGGTTTGGTGCTGGAACTAGATCTTTTACACTTTCTACAAGAAGGATAGGCAAGGACAAAAGAATACGAGAAACAAAAATGGACATGGAAAGGAGACTAGGAAGTGGGAATAGGACACAGACTAGGCACTATAAAGAGACCGGTACTATGAAAAGGGAATATGATTGAGAGGAATGTTCAACAAATTTCACCTGCTTAAAAAAAGCCCTGTCCACCCTGTATATCAGTCAAGATAGAAAGGACCCAGGAACTGGTTATATCCCAAATAGATAACTGCAACAGCATGTGTGTGTGTTATAAGCCACCCTAAGAAAAATATCCATCTCCTACTTATGTCTCTCATGCGATCTTCTGCCTCAAACATAGCGACTAGCTTTTATTGCTTTAGATCATAAATACTATGGATGGGGCAACAAAAAATCTGAGAATCCCCACCAGGGCCAGAGGCCGAGGCCCCACCAGGGCCAGAGGCCGAGGCCCCACCAGGGCGGGAGGCAGAGGCTGAGGCCCCACCAGGGCGAGAGGCCGAAGCCCCACCAGGGCGGGAGGCCGAGGCTGAGGCCCCACCAGGGCGGGAGGCCGAGGCCCCACCAGGGCGGGAGGCCGAGGCCCCACCAGGGCGGGAGGCCGAGGCCCCACCACGGATGGAGGCCGAGGCCCCACCACGGAGGGAGGCCGAGGCCCCACCAGGGAGGGAGGCCGAAGCCCCACCAGGGAGGGAGGCCGAAGCCCCACCAGGGAGGGAGGCCGAAGCCCCACCAGGGAGGGAGGCCGAAGCCCCACCAGGGAGGGAGGCCGAGGCCCCACCAGGGAGGGAGGCCGAGGCCCCACCAGGGCCAGAGTCCTAGAGGTCAAGGCCGAGGCCCCACCAGGGCCAGAGCCCTAGAGGTCTAGGGCGAGGCCCCACCAGGGCCAGAGGCCGAGGCCCCACCAGGGCCAGAGGCCGAGGCCCCACCAGGCCGAGAGGCCGAGGCCCCACCAGGCCGAGAGGCCGAGGCCCCACCAGGGCGAGAGGCCGAGGCCCCACCAGGGCGAGAGGCCGAGGCCCCACCAGGGAGGGAGGCCGAGGCCCCACCAGGGCGAGAGGCAGAGGCCGAGGCCCCACCAGGGCGAGAGGCCGAGGCCCCACCAGGGCGAGAGGCCGAGGCCCCACCCGGGCGAGAGGCCAAGAGGTCGAGGCCCCACCCGGGCGAGAGGCCAAGAGGTCGAGGCCCCACCCGGGCGAGAGGCCAAGAGGTCGAGGCCCCACCCGGGCGAGAGGCCAAGAGGTCGAGGCCCCACCCGGGCGAGAGGCCAAGAGGTCGAGGCCCCACCCGGGCGAGAGGCCAAGAGGTCGAGGCCCCACCCGGGCGAGAGGCCAAGAGGTCGAGGCCCCACCCGGGCGAGAGGCCAAGAGGTCGAGGCCCCACCCGGGCGAGGCCAAGAGGTCGAGGCCCCACCCGGGCGAGAGGCCAAGAGGCCGAGGCCCCACCCGGGCGAGAGGCCAAGAGGTCGAGGCCCCACCCGGGCGAGAGGCCACCCGGGCGAGAGGGCGAGAGGCCAAGGCCCCACCAGGGCGAGAGGGCGAGAGGCCAAGGCCCCACCAGGGCGAGAGGGCGAGAGGCCAAAGCCCCACCAGGGCGAGAGGCCGAGGCCAAGGCCCCACCAGGGCGAGAGGCCGAGACACCACCAGGGCGAGAAGCCGAGGCCCCACCAGGGCGAGAGTGGCTGAGGCCGAGGCCCCACCAGGGCGAGAGTGGCTGAGGCCGAGGCCCCACCAGGGCGAGAGTGGCTGAGGCCGAGGCCCCAACCAGGGCGAGAGTGGCTGAGGCCGAGGCCCCAACCAGGGCGAGAGTGGCTGAGGCCGAGGCCCCACCCGGGCGAGAGCCCCAGAGGTCGAGGCCCCACCCGGGCGAGAGCCCCAGAGGTCGAGGCCCCACCCGGGCGAGAGCCCCAGAGGTCGAGGCCCCACCCGGGCGAGAGCCCCAGAGGTCGAGGCCCCACCCGGGCGAGAGCCCCAGAGGTCGAGGCCCCACCCGGGCGAGAGCCCCAGAGGTCGAGGCCCCACCCGGGCGAGAGCCCCAGAGGTCGAGGCCCCACCCGGGCGAGAGGCCAAGAGGTCGAGGCCCCACCCGGGCGAGAGGCCAAGAGGTCGAGGCCCCACCCGGGCGAGAGGCCAAAAGGTCGAGGCCCCACCCGGGCGAGAGGCCAAGAGGTCGAGGCCCCACCCGGGCGAGAGGCCAAGAGGTCGAGGCCCCACCCGGGCGAGAGGCCAAGAGGTCGAGGCCCCACCCGGGCTAGAGGCCAAGAGGTCGAGGCCCCAACCGGGCGAGAGGCCAAGAGGTCGAGGCCCCACCCGGGCGAGAGGCCAAGAGGTCGAGGCCCCACCCGGGCGTGAGGCAGAGGCCCCACCCGGGCGAGAGGCCAAGAGGTCGAGGCCCCACCCGGGCGAGAGGCCACCCGGGCAAGAGGGCGAGAGGCCAAGGCCCCACCAGGGCGAGAGGGCGAGAGGCCAAGGCCCCACCAGGGCGAGAGGCCGAGGCCAAGGCCCCACCAGGGCGAGAGGCCGAGACACCACCAGGGCGAGAAGCCGAGGCCCCACCAGGGCGAGAGTGGCTGAGGCCGAGGCCCCACCAGGGCGAGAGTGGCTGAGGCCGAGGCCCCACCAGGGCGAGAGTGGCACAGCCGAGGCCCCAACAAGGGCGAGAGTGGCTGAGGCCGAGGCCCCAACCAGGGCGAGAGTGGCTGAGGCCGAGGCCCCAACCAGGGCGAGAGTGGCTGAGGCCGAGGCCCCAACCAGGGCGAGAGTGGCTGAGGCCGAGGCCCCAACCAGGGCGAGAGTGGCTGAGGCAGAGGCCCCAACCAGGGCGAGAGGCTGAGGCCCCACCAGGGCGAGAGGCTGAGGCCCCACCAGGGCGAGAGGCTGAGGCCGAGGCCCCACCAGGGCGAGAGGCTGAGGCCCCACGAGGGCGAGAAGCCAAGGCAGAGGCCCCACAAGGGCGAAAGGCAGAGGCCCCACCAGTAATATATGCAAATCTACAATTTGAAAGCAATGTGTTTGGCAAGCTGAGGAGTACCATGGATGATACCAAGACTCACCCTCTGAGTCTAGATATAATGTCTAAAAGATCCAGTTCCAGCACCAAACCCTCATAAAACATCATTGGCATTTGAATTCAATATTGAAGGGACAACAAAATACAAACAGTATTTCAGGCATAAACTGCTGCATTTCAAGACTTAAGGGTTTGGTGCTGGAACTAGATCTTTTACACTTTCTACAAGAAGGATAGGCAAGGACAAAAGAATACGAGAAACAAAAATGGACATGGAAAGGAGACTAGGAAGTGGGAATAGGACACAGACTAGGCACTATAAAGAGACCGGTACTATGAAAAGGGAATATGATTGAGAGGAATGTTCAACAAATTTCACCTGCTTAAAAAAAGCCCTGTCCACCCTGTATATCAGTCAAGATAGAATGGACCCAGGAACTGGTTATATCCCAAATAGATAACTGCAACAGCATGTGTGTGTGTTATAAGCCACCCTAAGAAAAATATCCATCTCCTACTTATGTCTCTCATGCGATCTTCTGCCTCAAACATAGCGACTAGCTTTTATTGCTTTAGATCATAAATGCTATGGATGGGGCAACAGAAAATCTGAGAATCCCCACCAGGGCCAGAGGCCGAGGCCCCACCAGGGCCAGAGGCCGAGGCCCCACCAGGGCGAGAGGCCGAGGCCCCACCAGGGCGAGAGGCCGAGGACGAGGCCCCACCAGGGCGAGAGGCCGAGGACGAGGCCCCACCAGGGCGAGAGGCCGAGGACGAGGCCCCACCAGGGCGAGAGGCCGAGGACGAGGCCCCACCAGGGCGAGAGTGGCTGAGGCCCCACCAGGGCGAGAGGCTGAGGCCGAGGCCCCACCAGGGCGAGAGGCTGAGGCCCCACGAGGGCGAGAAGCCAAGGCAGAGGCCCCACAAGGGCGAAAGGCAGAGGCCCCACCAGTAATATATGCAAATCTACAATTTGAAAGCAATGTGTTTGGCAAGCTGAGGAGTACCATGGATGATACCAAGACTCACCCTCTGAGTCTAGATATAATGTCTAAAAGATCCAGTTCCAGCACCAAACCCTCATAAAACATCATTGGCATTTGAATTCAATATTGAAGGGACAACAAAATACAAACAGTATTTCAGGCATAAACTGCTGCATTTCAAGACTTAAGGGTTTGGTGCTGGAACTAGATCTTTTACACTTTCTACAAGAAGGATAGGCAAGGACAAAAGAATACGAGAAACAAAAATGGACATGGAAAGGAGACTAGGAAGTGGGAATAGGACACAGACTAGGCACTATAAAGAGACCGGTACTATGAAAAGGGAATATGATTGAGAGGAATGTTCAACAAATTTCACCTGCTTAAAAAAAGCCCTGTCCACCCTGTATATCAGTCAAGATAGAATGGACCCAGGAACTGGTTATATCCCAAATAGATAACTGCAACAGCATGTGTGTGTGTTATAAGCCACCCTAAGAAAAATATCCATCTCCTACTTATGTCTCTCATGCGATCTTCTGCCTCAAACATAGCGACTAGCTTTTATTGCTTTAGATCATAAATGCTATGGATGGGGCAACAAAAAATCTGAGAATCCCCACCAGGGCCAGAGGCCGAGGCCCCACCAGGGCCAGAGGCCGAGGCCCCACCAGGGCGGGAGGCAGAGGCTGAGGCCCCACCAGGGCGAGAGGCCGAAGCCCCACCAGGGCGGGAGGCCGAGGCCCCACCAGGGCGGGAGACCGAGGCCGAGGCCCCACCACGGAGGGAGGCCGAGGCCCCACCAGGGAGGGAGGCCGAGGCCCCACCAGGGAGGGAGGCCGAAGCCCCACCAGGGAGGGAGGCCGAAGCCCCACCAGGGAGGGAGGCCGAAGCCCCACCAGGGAGGGAGGCCGAAGCCCCACCAGGGAGGGAGGCCGAAGCCCCACCAGGGAGGGAGGCCGAAGCCCCACCAGGGAGGGAGGCCGAGGCCCCACCAGGGCCAGAGTCCTAGAGGTCAAGGCCAAGGCCCCACCAGGGCCAGAGCCCTAGAGGTCTAGGGCGAGGCCCCACCAGGTCGGGAGGCAGAGGCCGAGGCCCCACCAGGTAGGGAGGCAGAGGCCGAGGCCCCACCATGGCGGGAGGCCGAGGCCACACCAGGGCGCGAGGCCGAGGCTAAGGCGTCACCAGGGCGAGAGGCGAGGCTAAGGCGTCACCAGGGCGAGAGGCGAGGCTAAGGCATCACCAGGGCGGGAGGCGAGGCTAAGGCCCCACCAGGGCGAGAGGCTGAGGCCCCACCAGGGCGAGAGGCCGAGGCCCCACCAGGGCGAGAGGCCGAGGCCCCACCAGGGCGAGAGGGAGAGGCCCCACCAGGGCGAGAGGGAGAGGCCCCACCAGGGCGAGAGGCTCCACCAGGGCGAGAGGCTCCACCAGGGCGAGAGGCTCCACCAGGGCGAGAGGCCGAGGACGAGGCCCCACCAGGGCGAGAGGCCGAGAACGAGGCCCCACCAGGGCGAGAGGCCGAGGACGAGGCCCCACCAGGGCGAGAGGCCGAGGACGAGGCCCCACCAGGGCGAGAGGCAGAGGACGAGGCCCCACCAGGGCGAGAGGCAGAGGACGAGGCCCCACCAGGGCGAGAGGCAGAGGACGAGGCCCCACCAGGGCGAGAGGCAGAGGACGAGGCCCCACCAGGGCGAGAGGCAGAGGACGAGGCCCCACCAGGGCGAGAGGCAGAGGACGAGGCCCCACCTCATTTTCTGACTCACAAGGCCTTTTGCAATGTAGCACAAGTCCTAGAGAAAAAAAGTACAAGGCAAGATTAGTCTCAACCCAAGGCTCCAATTATTCAAGACCCTGAAAGATTGGAAAGACCCAGCAAAAACGCAAAGGCCCCTCGGCAGAACATTATTCATGCACATAATAAACCTCCTAAATGCACCTACTAACCACACCTACCCATCTCACGAACAATCGCTCAATCTTACTTAGCACCATAGCACTAGTCATGGAATATTTTGTGCACTTCCCCCAGCAAGATTTTTTGGGAAACCTGACTGCTTGTCGAGGCCCCACCAGGGCGAGAGGCAGAAGCTTATGCACCACCAGGGCAAGAGGCAGAGGCCGAGGCCCCACCAGGAGAGGCCCCGCCCGGGCGAGAGCCCCAGAGGTCGAGGCCCCGCCCGGGCGAGAGCCCCAGAGGTCGAGGCCCCGCCCGGGCGAGAGCCCCAGAGGTCAAGGCCCCGCCCGGGCGAGAGCCCCAGAGGTCGAGGCCCCGCCCGGGCGAGAGCCCCAGAGGTCGAGGCCCCGCCCGGGCGAGAGCCCCAGAGGTCGAGGCCCCGCCCGGGCGAGAGGCCCAGAGGTCGAGGCCCCGCCCGGGCGAGAGGCCCAGAGGACGAGGCCCCACCAGGGCGAGAGGCAGAGGACGAGGCCCCACCAGGGCGAGAGGCAGAGGACGAGGCCCCACCAGGGCGAGAGGCAGAGGTCGAGGCCCCGCCCGGGCGAGAGGCCAAGAGGTCGAGGCCCCGCCCGGGCGAGAGGCCAAGAGGTCGAGGCCCCACCCGGGCGAGAGGCCAAGAGGTCGAGGCCCCACCCGGGCGAGAGGCCAAGAGGTCGAGGCCCCACCCGGGCGAGAGGCCAAGAGGTCGAGGCCCCACCCGGGCGAGAGGCCAAGAGGTCGAGGCCCCACCCGGGCGAGAGGCCAAGAGGTCGAGGCCCCACCCGGGCGAGAGGCCAAGAGGTCGAGGCCCCACCCGGGCGAGGCCAAGAGGTCGAGGCCCCAACCGGGCGAGGCCAAGAGGTCGAGGCCCCACCCGGGCGAGAGGCCAAGAGGTCGAGGCCCCACCCGGGCGTGAGGCCGAGGCCCCACCCGGGCGAGAGGCCAAGAGGTCGAGGCCCCACCCGGGCGAGAGGCCACCCGGGCGAGAGGGCGAGAGGCCAAGGCCCCACCAGGGCGAGAGGACAAGGCCCCACCAGGTCGAGAGGGCGAGAGGCCAAAGCCCCACCAGGGCGAGAGGCCGAGGCCAAGGCCCCACCAGGGCGAGAGGCCGAGACACCACCAGGGCGAGAAGCCGAGGCCCCACCAGGGCGAGAGTGGCTGAGGCCGAGGCCCCACCAGGGCGAGAGTGGCTGAGGCCGAGGCCCCAACCAGGGCGAGAGTGGCTGAGGCCGAGGCCCCAACCAGGGCGAGAGTGGCTGAGGCCGAGGCCCCAACCAGGGCGAGAGTGGCTGAGGCCGAGGCCCCAACCAGGGCGAGAGCCCCAGAGGTCGAGGCCCCACCCGGGCGAGAGCCCCAGAGGTCGAGGCCCCACCCGGGCGAGAGCCCCAGAGGTCGAGGCCCCACCCGGGCGAGAGCCCCAGAGGTCGAGGCCCCACCCGGGCGAGAGCCCCAGAGGTCGAGGCCCCACCCGGGCGAGAGCCCCAGAGGTCGAGGCCCCACCCGGGCGAGAGGCCCAGAGGTCGAGGCCCCACCCGGGCGAGAGGCCCAGAGGTCGAGGCCCCACCCGGGCGAGAGGCCAAGAGGTCGAGGCCCCACCCGGGCGAGAGGCCAAGAGGTCGAGGCCCCACCCGGGCGAGAGGCCAAGAGGTCGAGGCCCCACCCGGGCGAGAGGCCAAGAGGTCGAGGCCCCACCCGGGCGAGAGGCCAAGAGGTCGAGGCCCCACCCGGGCGAGAGGCCAAGAGGTCGAGGCCCCACCCGGGCGAGGCCAAGAGGTCGAGGCCCCAACCGGGCGAGAGGCCAAGAGGTCGAGGCCCCACCCGGGCGAGAGGCCACCCGGGCGAGAGGGCGAGAGGCCAAGGCCCCACCAGGGCGAGAGGGCGAGAGGCCAAGGCCCCACCAGGGCGAGAGGCCGAGGCCAAGGCCCCACCAGGGCGAGAGGCCGAGACACCACCAGGGCGAGAAGCCGAGGCCCCACCAGGGCGAGAGTGGCTGAGGCCGAGGCCCCACCAGGGCGAGAGTGGCTGAGGCCGAGGCCCCAACCAGGGCGAGAGTGGCTGAGGCCGAGGCCCCAACCAGGGCGAGAGTGGCTGAGGCCGAGGCCCCAACCAGGGCGAGAGTGGCTGAGGCCGAGGCCCCAACCAGGGCGAGAGTGGCTGAGGCCGAGGCCCCAACCAGGGCGAGAGTGGCTGAGGCCGAGGCCCCAACCAGGGCGAGAGTGGCTGAGGCCGAGGCCCCAACCAGGGCGAGAGTGGCTGAGGCCGAGGCCCCAACCAGGGCGAGAGTGGCTGAGGCCGAGGCCCCAACCAGGGCGAGAGTGGCTGAGGCCGAGGCCCCAACCAGGGCGAGAGGCTGAGGCCCCACCAGGGCGAGAGGCTGAGGCCCCACCAGGGCGAGAGGCTGAGGCCGAGGCCCCACCAGGGCGAGAGGCTGAGGCCCCACGAGGGCGAGAAGCCAAGGCAGAGGCCCCACAAGGGCGAAAGGCAGAGGCCCCACCAGTAATATATGCAAATCTACAATTTGAAAGCAATGTGTTTGGCAAGCTGAGGAGTACCATGGATGATACCAAGACTCACCCTCTGAGTCTAGATATAATGTCTAAAAGATCCAGTTCCAGCACCAAACCCTCATAAAACATCATTGGCATTTGAATTCAATATTGAAGGGACAACAAAATACAAACAGTATTTCAGGCATAAACTGCTGCATTTCAAGACTTAAGGGTTTGGTGCTGGAACTAGATCTTTTACACTTTCTACAAGAAGGATAGGCAAGGACAAAAGAATACGAGAAACAAAAATGGACATGGAAAGGAGACTAGGAAGTGGGAATAGGACACAGACTAGGCACTATAAAGAGACCGGTACTATGAAAAGGGAATATGATTGAGAGGAATGTTCAACAAATTTCACCTGCTTAAAAAAAGCCCTGTCCACCCTGTATATCAGTCAAGATAGAATGGACCCAGGAACTGGTTATATCCCAAATAGATAACTGCAACAGCATGTGTGTGTGTTATAAGCCACCCTAAGAAAAATATCCATCTCCTACTTATGTCTCTCATGGGATCTTCTGCCTCAAACATAGCGACTAGCTTTTATTGCTTTAGATCATAAATGCTATGGATGGGGCAACAGAAAATCTGAGAATCCCCACCAGGGCCAGAGGCCGAGGCCCCACCAGGGCCAGAGGCCGAGGACGAGGCCCCACCAGGGCGAGAGGCCGAGGACGAGGCCCCACCCGGGCGAGAGCCCCAGAGGTCGAGGCCCCACCCGGGCGAGTGCCCCAGAGGTCGAGGCCCCACCCGGGCGAGAGCCCCAGAGGTCGAGGCCCCACCCGGGCGAGAGCCCCAGAGGTCGAGGCCCCACCCGGGCGAGAGCCCCAGAGGTCGAGGCCCCACCCGGGCGAGAGCCCCAGAGGTCGAGGCCCCACCCGGGCGAGAGCCCCAGAGGTCGAGGCCCCACCCGGGCGAGAGCCCCAGAGGTCGAGGCCCCACCCGGGCGAGAGCCCCAGAGGTCGAGGCCCCACCCGGGCGAGAGCCCCAGAGGTCGAGGCCCCACCCGGGCGAGAGGCCAAGAGGTCGAGGCCCCACCCGGGCGAGAGGCCAAGAGGTCGAGGCCCCACCCGGGCGAGAGGCCAAGAGGTCGAGGCCCCACCCGGGCGAGAGGCCAAGAGGTCGAGGCCCCACCCGGGCGAGAGGCCAAGAGGTCGAGGCCCCACCCGGGCGAGAGGCCAAGAGGTCGAGGCCCCACCCGGGCGTGAGGCCGAGGCCCCACCCGGGCGAGAGGCCAAGAGGTCGAGGCCCCACCCGGGCGAGAGGCCGAGAGGTCGAGGCCCCACCCGGGCGAGAGGGCGAGAGGCCAAGGCCCCACCAGGGCGAGAGGGCGAGAGGCCAAGGCCCCACTAGGGCGAGAGGGCGAGAGGCCAAGGCCCCACCAGGGCGAGAGGGCGAGAGGCCAAGGCCCCACCAGGGCGAGAGGGCGAGGCCAAGGCCCCACCAGGGCGAGAGGCCGAGGCCAAGGCCCCACCAGGGCGAGAGTGGCTGAGGCCGAGGCCCCACCAGGGCGAGAGTGGCTGAGGCCGAGGCCCCGCCAGGGCGAGAGTGGCTGAGGCCGAGGCCCCGCCAGGGCGAGAGTGGCTGAGGCCGAGGCCCCAACCAGGGCGAGAGTGGCTGAGGCCGAGGCCCCAACCAGGGCGAGAGTGGCTGAGGCCGAGGCCCCAACCAGGGCGAGAGTGGCTGAGGCCGAGGCCCCAACCAGGGCGAGAGTGGCTGAGGCCGAGGCCCCAACCAGGGCGAGAGTGGCTGAGGCCCCACCAGGGCGAGAGGCCGAGGCCCCACCAGGGCGAGAGGCTGAGGCCCCACGAGGGCGAGAAGCCAAGGCAGAGGCCCCACAAGGGCGAAAGGCAGAGGCCCCACCAGTAATATATGCAAATCTACAATTTGAAAGCAATGTGTTTGGCAAGCTGAGGAGTACCATGGATGATACCAAGACTCACCCTCTGAGTCTAGATATAATGTCTAAAAGATCCAGTTCCAGCACCAAACCCTCATAAAACATCATTGGCATTTGAATTCAATATTGAAGGGACAACAAAATACAAACAGTATTTCAGGCATAAACTGCTGCATTTCAAGACTTAAGGGTTTGGTGCTGGAACTAGATCTTTTACACTTTCTACAAGAAGGATAGGCAAGGACAAAAGAATACGAGAAACAAAAATGGACATGGAAAGGAGACTAGGAAGTGGGAATAGGACACAGACTAGGCACTATAAAGAGACCGGTACTATGAAAAGGGAATATGATTGAGAGGAATGTTCAACAAATTTCACCTGCTTAAAAAAAGCCCTGTCCACCCTGTATATCAGTCAAGATAGAATGGACCCAGGAACTGGTTATATCCCAAATAGATAACTGCAACAGCATGTGTGTGTGTTATAAGCCACCCTAAGAAAAATATCCATCTCCTACTTATGTCTCTCATGCGATCTTCTGCCTCAAACATAGCGACTAGCTTTTATTGCTTTAGATCATAAATGCTATGGATGGGGCAACAGAAAATCTGAGAATCCCCACCAGGGCCAGAGGCCGAGGCCCCACCAGGGCCAGAGGCCGAGGCCCCACCAGGGCGGGAGGCCGAGGCCCCACCAGGGCGGGAGGCAGAGGCTGAGGCCCCACCAGGGCGAGAGGCCGAAGCCCCACCAGGGCGGGAGGCCGAGGCTGAGGCCCCACCAGGGCGGGAGGCCGAGGCCCCACCAGGGCGGGAGGCCGAGGCCCCACCAGGGCGGGAGGCCGAGGCCCCACCAGGGCGGGAGGCCGAGGCCCCACCAGGGCGGGAGGCCGAGGCCCCACCAGGGCGGGAGGCCGAGGCCCCACCAGGGCGGGAGGCCGAGGCCCCACCACGGAGGGAGGCCGAGGCCCCACCAGGGAGGGAGGCCGAAGCCCCACCAGGGAGGGAGGCCGAAGCCCCACCAGGGAGGGAGGCCTGTTAGGCAGAAACCTGTGCAGTTCCCTTGGGGAACACTGCAAAAGATTTAAGACTACAGGTAGAGCAGTAAACCCCTTTGGTAGCAGTCTGCACCACCCAGATTTACCTGGTAGCTGTGGCTGAGCAGTCAGACCTCTCTCAAGAAGAGTTAGGCAGTATGTAAAGTATACACAATATGTACCAAAACACAATAGCACAAGCAAACACTGACCAGAGCTTGGTTTCAAAAGTATATAGTTATTTATTTAAAATACACATAAGTTAAAAACACTCTAGCAAAAATATAGTAAAAGCACTTCAACACAGTTATACTGAAAGTAAATTCAATCCTTTCTCCTATCTAGACAACTCTAGGTTAACACCACTTAATTAAAACAGAGGTGAGTGCTTAACGTTAGATGACACTCTAGTAGTTTCCAAGAAAGGGAGAGAAAAAGCAGAAATAGGTTAGACACACCACTCTAAGGTCCAGAACACTTGCAATAGGCTTAAAGAAGAATAAAGTCACAGGTGAGCAAAAGTCACTAGGCAGGGCCCACTCTTAGAGTAGCCGGAGCGAAAATGTGCCCAAGATCACACTGTTAGTTAGAGATTCAAAGTCTTGCAAAGAGTCAAAAAGAGTTTAGAGTGGCTCAGAAAGTTTAGCCAAAGTGTCCCAGGCACTCCCAGGTTCGAAAGCCGGGGACTAAATCTACCCCGTACAGTCGGTAGCAAGGGAAGCCAGGCGGAACACAGTACCTTAAGCGGAAAGGATCCTCCAGCGGGGGCAGTTGTTCCAGGCAGCGACAGCAAGGCTCGACGTCGGTCAGGGGAGAAGAATATCTCGCTGAAGAGCAGAAGAGAAAGGTCGTAGCACTGCCCGGGAAGAAACCAGCCGCGGAGTCCTCCGGTTAAAGGGTTGGTACCGACTTTCGCGGTATGGGGGTAAAGTGTGGTATTCCGGATGCCGGGGTGCTTGGCACAGGCAAGGCGGCCACGAGATACCTCAAAAGGACGGAAAGAAGGCGAAAACTGGTTGTCCCCACCAGTCAAGGGAAGGAGCCACTCCGTTAAGAGTTCTCCTCGGTCGTCGGGAAAAAGTGGTGAGACGGTTCAGCAGGGCTCCACCGGGTGGTGTCGTCGAAGCAGGTCGGCTCAGCTCTTCCCTCGTCGGATTCTTGGTCCTGTGGCGACTTCTGAAGTCCCAGTCCCCAAAGCCCTGCTTTTATGCAGCAAACCCCCATTCACCCAGCCTAGCTGTCACTCAAACATGCTAAGTGGTGAGCCGGGCGGCTCACCACTTGGGCCAATCAGGACGGAGTGCGACTTGAGTTACCAAGGTAACTCAGTCCAGGGTGCCTAAATCCCCCTCCACCCCTCCTAAGTACCCCAGACAGAGTGGCACCACTTTGGAGGGCTTCTGTGGAGAAGCCCGCCAAAAGTGGAACAAAGGGCTCCACTTTGGGTCAGAGTTACAGAGGCGAACACCAACGCCATTTTAGAATCAAGTTTTGGCAAAAAGTCCCAACCGGAGTTATAAAAATAAATATATAAACCGGCGGTATGTTTAAGGCTACCGTAAATAAATAATTAAATGTGTTAGCCTAAAACAATGGGAAATCCCATAGGGAAATATTCGCGGTCGAATATAAAAAGTAGTTTCCACTGCCACCAGCCAAAACTCGATCAGGGGGGACGGAGACGTGCCCCCTCGACTAACAGACCCTGGGGCAATCGAATTGCCCCAGCCAGTACGTCCACAATATGATGGTTTGTACTGGTTCTGTTCAGGATTCAAGACTAGCAAAGTCTTTGGTGACTTTACATGCCCTGGGAGACAGTAGTCAGTCCCAGGGTATGGAGTCTATGTTGGGGAGTCCCTAGGACACCCCTGGGTCACGGCACAGAGGGTGCTGTGTGACCCACATCACAAAAATACATGAGGCCCTATGGAGTAAAAGACCCCATAGCCCATTCAACACAAGGTTTAACCAAGAAAACACACTTCAACATGTCCAAGAGTGAGGGTAAAAGAGTCTCACTCTTGGCAGGAGAAAAAAATTAAACCCCAGAAATCCAGCAAAGCTGCTGGGGGACTCACTAGGTAGGGAAATTCAGCCTAAACAGAGAATTCTCCCTAACACTCGCCCCCCCCAGACTAAGGGACAGGAGGATTTAATCCACTCCTGGATGAACCTCATACCTCTAGTCGATGATATACATCCTAGAGAGTCCATCAGCATTTTGATGGTGACACCTTGACCTTTGCTTAAGGGAGAACTCAAAGGTTTTCTTTTGCAAGCTAAAGGACCTACAAACCCTTTGAGGAACATCAGTCTTTTTGTTATAGGGGATCTGGTTGACCAGTCCCTCAGAAGTTGGTACAACTTCTGAACCTATGTTAGGCTTTTTGAAGGGGCCCTTATAAAGGATTCCCTTAGATCTAGAGGGGCCTCCAAGGTTCCTCACCACCTCTCTTGTGGGAGCAGGTTGGGTCTTAGGCCTCTTGGTTGGAGGGGTTGGGGTTAGGCAATGTACCTGCTTCCCCTTCCTCTTAGATCTACCCTTACCTATTTTAGGAGTTCCCCCCCTAATATTAGGATTTGAGTTGGGGTCTTCAGTAGAAGGTCCAACAGTCTGAAGGTTTTTGGCCTTAGACTTTTCTTTTCTGGTTTTCCACCAGCACTGAGAATTACCAGTTCTCTCGGGTCCAGATAGGGGCCTAGTTGGTCTATCCACCTCTTCCTCAGAAGCAGGGGGAGTCAGAGACTCTGAGACTAGGGGAACAATGATGGAGCTTGGTTGGGGCTCCCATGTTCCTAGCATACTATCCTCAAATGTGCCTGAGTTAGAGGTCAACTTACTAACACCAGGGCTTGTAGTGGGGTTCTCAGTAGAGGGTCCCACAGGCTTAGAAGGGTCCTTCAAGGTAGCCTGTCTAGCCAATTTGGTTAAGTTCTGCTTCTCCATACTGGGAGGCCTGGGGGTATGTGACACTACTCCTAGAGTTCTTAGGTCATTCCCTAACAGGACCTTCCCAGGTACCTCAGTCTGAACACTGACAGGGATCCTCACTGTCATGTTGTTACACTGAATGAGGGCTGGTAGAATAGGAACCATTTGGACAGGGCCTCCAGACATCTTAGTGGGACCTTTGGGTGCTTTGGCCACATCCTCCGGTTGAAAGAAGCTTTCATCCACTACTGTTCTGCTGGCCCCAGTGTCTCTCCTGGCAGGAGTATCCTGGCCATTGACAAGAACACTGTCCACATAATACACCTTAGAGTTAACAGGTAGGGAGTTATACACAACCCTATTCTGGGGACTAACCAGACCCATAGGCTCTAAGTTTACAGTTGCTTGAAGACCCAAGGGTTCTTCAGCAAAGAGTTCAAAGTGGGCACTAGCCATCTGTGCTTCATCCTCAGGAGTGAAGGCTAAGGAGACTGTGCTGATCCCTGCAGGTTTACCCTTGCACTTGGGATCTCCTTTGATATGATCAGTACCCTGACAGACATAGCATTGTCCAAATGCTCTCTGGAAGGGTGGCTTGTTCTGACCTCCTTCTGGCTTGTGGCCAGAAGGTACACTAGCCTGATTCGGTTTACCCTGGGGCTTACCCTGGTTATTTGGTTGTTTGTGGCCCTCTTGGGTATGGGAGGTATTAGAATTCTCTTTGGGGTCCTTTTTAGGCTGTTTCTCCCCATCCTTCTTCTGAGTTACCCCAGAATCCTTGTGAGTGGCCCTGTTGGCAACCCACAAGTCAGCAGCCTTAGCTAGCTTCCTAGGATCCAATTCCTGTGAATCAGCCAAGTGCTGTCTGAGCTCAGGAGAGCAGGCATCATAAATTGACTCCAACATAAAGAGATTTCTCATCCCCTCATAAGTGTTCACCTTGTAACCCTTAATCCATCCCTCTAAGTTTTTCAAACATTCACTCACCCAGGTAGCCCAAGGGGTACCATCATGCTTTTTGAGGCTCCTAAACCTCTTAAGATACTGGGAAGGGGTCTTCCCAAACCTAGCTATCAAAGCTAGTTTCACACATTCATAGTCCTTCCTATCCTCCTCCCCCATCTCCATTACCACATCAGTTGCAACAGGGGGAAGCCTAGAGAACAACCAGGTGAGTAAGTCATTTCCTGTGATGTTCTGGAGCCCATGATTATATTCAAACAGAGACAACCAATCCAACACATCCAACTTAGGCTCATACATACCAACCAATTCTTTAGGCATCCGGGGTCTTTTAGGACTGGAACTTCTAGAGGAGCCAGAGAGAGAAACATTCTCAACAGATAATTTCTTCATTTCTAAGTCATACTTGAGCTCCATTTCCCTTAGCCTTAGTTCTTTGTCAGTTTGAGCATTAAGTTTCTTATACTCCAATTCTAGCTTCATTTTCTCCAGTTCAAAGTACTGAGGACTAAATGTGGGACCTGGTAAAGGTCCAGTAGGCACAGCAGGTAGAGCAGGCAGAGGCCTAGGGGGGACAGTTACAACAGCCTCACCCTCCTCTTCTGACTCTTCCTCAGAAACATCAACATTTTGCTCCATGTTAACTTCAATACTGTCATCTACAGTTGCTGGAGTGGTAGGCTCCTCTGAACCATCACCCAGACTTTGGTTAGCTAACAATCTTTCAATCAGCTCCATTTTCTTGCCCTTAGTCAGGAGATCCTTATGTTTACAGAGCACTCTTAAACAATCAGCAGTTTTGGCTGCAAGGGACTCTTGACTATAGCTTTCTATAACTGACATGTTAGAGGTTTTACTTTTTCAGTGCTAAGCTTTGTGGTTAGTTGCACTAAGGTATCTAAAGCACAATAAAATGTATACTCAATACAAATCCCACCGCTGTACACCAGTGTTAGGCAGAAACCTGTGCAGTTCCCTTGGGGAACACTGCAAAAGATTTAAGACTACAGGTAGAGCAGTAAACCCCTTTGGTAGCAGTCTGCACCACCCAGATTTACCTGGTAGCTGTGGCTGAGCAGTCAGACCTCTCTCAAGAAGAGTTAGGCAGTATGTAAAGTATACACAATATGTACCAAAACACAATAGCACAAGCAAACACTGACCAGAGCTTGGTTTCAAAAGTATATAGTTATTTATTTAAAATACACATAAGTTAAAAACACTCTAGCAAAAATATAGTAAAAGCACTTCAACACAGTTATACTGAAAGTAAATTCAATCCTTTCTCCTATCTAGACAACTCTAGGTTAACACCACTTAATTAAAACAGAGGTGAGTGCTTAACGTTAGATGACACTCTAGTAGTTTCCAAGAAAGGGAGAGAAAAAGCAGAAATAGGTTAGACACACCACTCTAAGGTCCAGAACACTTGCAATAGGCTTAAAGAAGAATAAAGTCACAGGTGAGCAAAAGTCACTAGGCAGGGCCCACTCTTAGAGTAGCCGGAGCGAAAATGTGCCCAAGATCACACTGTTAGTTAGAGATTCAAAGTCTTGCAAAGAGTCAAAAAGAGTTTAGAGTGGCTCAGAAAGTTTAGCCAAAGTGTCCCAGGCACTCCCAGGTTCGAAAGCCGGGGACTAAATCTACCCCGTACAGTCGGTAGCAAGGGAAGCCAGGCGGAACACAGTACCTTAAGCGGAAAGGATCCTCCAGCGGGGGCAGTTGTTCCAGGCAGCGACAGCAAGGCTCGACGTCGGTCAGGGGAGAAGAATATCTCGCTGAAGAGCAGAAGAGAAAGGTCGTAGCACTGCCCGGGAAGAAACCAGCCGCGGAGTCCTCCGGTTAAAGGGTTGGTACCGACTTTCGCGGTATGGGGGTAAAGTGTGGTATTCCGGATGCCGGGGTGCTTGGCACAGGCAAGGCGGCCACGAGATACCTCAAAAGGACGGAAAGAAGGCGAAAACTGGTTGTCCCCACCAGTCAAGGGAAGGAGCCACTCCGTTAAGAGTTCTCCTCGGTCGTCGGGAAAAAGTGGTGAGACGGTTCAGCAGGGCTCCACCGGGTGGTGTCGTCGAAGCAGGTCGGCTCAGCTCTTCCCTCGTCGGATTCTTGGTCCTGTGGCGACTTCTGAAGTCCCAGTCCCCAAAGCCCTGCTTTTATGCAGCAAACCCCCATTCACCCAGCCTAGCTGTCACTCAAACATGCTAAGTGGTGAGCCGGGCGGCTCACCACTTGGGCCAATCAGGACGGAGTGCGACTTGAGTTACCAAGGTAACTCAGTCCAGGGTGCCTAAATCCCCCTCCACCCCTCCTAAGTACCCCAGACAGAGTGGCACCACTTTGGAGGGCTTCTGTGGAGAAGCCCGCCAAAAGTGGAACAAAGGGCTCCACTTTGGGTCAGAGTTACAGAGGCGAACACCAACGCCATTTTAGAATCAAGTTTTGGCAAAAAGTCCCAACCGGAGTTATAAAAATAAATATATAAACCGGCGGTATGTTTAAGGCTACCGTAAATAAATAATTAAATGTGTTAGCCTAAAACAATGGGAAATCCCATAGGGAAATATTCGCGGTCGAATATAAAAAGTAGTTTCCACTGCCACCAGCCAAAACTCGATCAGGGGGGACGGAGACGTGCCCCCTCGACTAACAGACCCTGGGGCAATCGAATTGCCCCAGCCAGTACGTCCACAATATGATGGTTTGTACTGGTTCTGTTCAGGATTCAAGACTAGCAAAGTCTTTGGTGACTTTACATGCCCTGGGAGACAGTAGTCAGTCCCAGGGTATGGAGTCTATGTTGGGGAGTCCCTAGGACACCCCTGGGTCACGGCACAGAGGGTGCTGTGTGACCCACATCACAAAAATACATGAGGCCCTATGGAGTAAAAGACCCCATAGCCCATTCAACACAAGGTTTAACCAAGAAAACACACTTCAACATGTCCAAGAGTGAGGGTAAAAGAGTCTCACTCTTGGCAGGAGAAAAAAATTAAACCCCAGAAATCCAGCAAAGCTGCTGGGGGACTCACTAGGTAGGGAAATTCAGCCTAAACAGAGAATTCTCCCTAACAAGGCCGAAGCCCCACCAGGGAGGGAGGCCGAGGCCCCACCAGGGACAGAGTCCTAGAGGTCAAGGCCGAGGCCCCACCAGGGCCAGAGACCTAGAGGTCTAGGGCGAGGCCCCACCAGGGCCAGAGGCCGAGGCCCCACCAGGCCGAGAGGCCGAGGCCCCACCAGGCCGAGAGGCCGAGGCCCCACCAGGGCGAGAGGCCGAGGCCCCACCAGGGCGAGAGGCCGAGGCCCCACCAGGGCGAGAGGCCGAGGCCCCACCAGGGCGAGAGGCAGAGGCCGAGGCCCCACCAGGGCGAGAGGCCGAGGCCCCACCAGGGAGGGAGGCCGAGGCCCCACCAGGGAGGGAGGCCGAGGCCCCACCAGGGCGCGAGTCCTAGAGGTCAAGGCCGAGGCCCCACCAGGTCGAGAGTCCTAGAGGTCAAGGCCGAGGCCCCACCAGGTCGAGAGCCCTAGAGGTCAAGGCCGAGGCCCCACCAGGGCGAGAGGCCGAGGCCCCACCAGGGCGAGAGGCCGAGGCCCCACCAGGGCGAGAGGCCGAGGCCCCACCAGGGCGAGAGGCCGAGGCCAGGCCCCACCAGGGCGAGAGGCAGAGGCCGAGAGGTCAAGGCCGAGGTCCCACCAGGGCAGGAGGCCGAGAGGTCAAGGCCGAGGTCCCACCAGGGCAGGAGGCCGAGAGGTCAAGGCCGAGGTCCCACCAGGGCAGGAGGCCGAGAGGTCAAGGCCGAGGTCCCACCAGGGCAGGAGGCCGAGAGGTCAAGGCCGAGGTCCCACCAGGGCAGGAGGCCGAGAGGTCAAGGCCGAGGTCCCACCAGGGCAGGAGGCCGAGAGGTCAAGGCCGAGGTCCCAACCAGGGCAGGAGGCCGAGAGGTCAAGGCCGAGGTCCCACCAGGGCAGGAGGCCGAGAGGTCAAGGCCGAGGCCCCACCATGGCGAGGGGCGGGAGGCCGAGGCCCCACCAGGGCGAGGGGCGGGAGGCCGAGGCCCCACCAGGGCGGGAGGCCGAGGCCCCACCAGGGCGGGAGGCCGAGGCCCCACCAGGGCGGGAGGCCGAGGCCCCACCAGGGCAGGAGGCCGAGGCCTCCCGCGACGAGGCCCCACCTCATTTTCTGACTCACAAGGCCTTTTGCAATGTAGCACCACATTATATACCTACCAGATCCCTTGGTTCAGCATCTTCAAACAACTGCAACTGGAAAGTCCTAGAGAGAAAAAGTACAAGGCAAGATTAGTCTCAACCCAAGGCTTCATCACCCAAGGCTCCAATTATTCAAGACCCTGAAAGATTGGAAAGACCCAGCAAAAACGCAAAGGCCCCTCGGCAGAACATTATTCATGCACATCATAAACCTCCTAAATGCACCTACTAACCACACCTACCCATCTCATGAACAATCGCTCAATCTTACTTAGCACCATAGCACTAGTCATGGAATATTTTGTGCACTTCCCCCAGCAAGATTTTTTGGGAAACCTGACTGCTTGTCGAGGCCCCGCCAGGGCGAGAGGCCAAGAGGCCGAGGCCCCGCCAGGGCGAGAGGCCAAGAGGCCGAGGCCCCGCCAGGGCGAGAGGCCAAGAGGCCGAGGCCCCGCCAGGGCGAGAGGCCAAGAGGCCGAGGCCCCGCCAGGGCGAGAGGCCAAGAGGCTGAGGCCCCAGCAGGGCGAGAGGCCAAGAGGCCGAGGCCCCAGCAGGGCGAGAGGCCAAGAGGCCGAGGCCCCAGCAGGGCGAGAGGCCAAGAGGCCGAGGCCCCAGCAGGGCGAGAGGCCAAGAGGCCGAGGCCCCAGCAGGGCGAGAGGCCCAGGCCCAGGCCCCAGCAGGGCGAGAGGCCCAGGCCCAGGCCCCAGCAGGGCGAGAGGCCCAGGCCCAGGCCCCAGCAGGGCGAGAGGCCCAGGCCCAGGCCCCAGCAGGGCGAGAGGCCCAGGCCCCAGCAGGGCGAGAGGCCCAGGCCCAGGCCCCAGCAGGGCGAGAGGCCCAGGCCCAGGCCCCAGCAGGGCGAGAGGCCCAGGCCGAGGCTCCAGCAGGGCGAGAGGCCCAGGCCGAGGCCCCAGCAGGGCGAGAGAGGCCGAGGCCCCAGCAGGGCGAGAGGCCGAGGCCCCACCGGGGCGAGAGGCCGAGGCCCCACCAGGTCGAGAGGCCGAGGCCCCACCAGGGCGAGAGGCCGAGGCCCCACCAGGGCGAGAGGCCGAGGCCCCACCAGGGCGAGAGGCCGAGGCCCCGAGGACGAGGCCCCACCAGGGCGAGAGGCCGAGGACGAGGCCCCACCAGGGCGAGAGGCCGAGGACGAGGCCCCACCAGGGCGAGAGGCCGAGGACGAGGCCCCACCAGGGCGAGAGGCCGAGGACGAGGCCCCACCAGGGCGAGAGGACGAGGCCCCACCAGGGCGAGAGGACGAGGCCCCACCTCATTTTCTGACTCACAAGGCCTTTTGCAATGTAGCACAAGTCCTAGAGAAAAAAAGTACAAGGCAAGATTAGTCTCAACCCAAGGCTCCAATTATTCAAGACCCTGAAAGATTGGAAAGACCCAGCAAAAACGCAAAGGCCCCTCGGCAGAACATTATTCATGCACATCATAAACCTCCTAAATGCACCTACTAACCACACCTACCCATCTCATGAACAATCGCTCAATCTTACTTAGCACCATAGCACTAGTCATGGAATATTTTGTGCACTTCCCCCAGCAAGATTTTTTGGGAAACCTGACTGCTTGTCGAGGCCCCACCAGGGCGAGAGGCCGAGGCCGAGGCCCCACCAGGGCGAGAGGCCGAGACACCACCAGGGCGAGAAGCCGAGGCCCCACCAGGGCGAGAGTGGCTGAGGCCGAGGGCCGACCAGGGCGAGAGTGGCTGAGGCCGAGGCCCCACCAGGGCGAGAGTGGCTGAGGCCGAGGCCCCACCAGGGCGAGAGTGGCTGAGGCCGAGGCCCCAACCAGGGCGAGAGTGGCTGAGGCCGAGGCCCCAACCAGGGCGAGAGTGGCTGAGGCCGAGGCCCCAACCAGGGCGAGAGGCTGAGGCCCCACCAGGGCGAGAGGCTGAGGCCGAGGCCCCACCAGGGCGAGAGGCTGAGGCCCCACCAGGGCGAGAGGCTGAGGCCCCACCAGGGCGAGAGGCTGAGGCCCCACGAGGGCGAGAAGCCAAGGCAGAGGGCCCCACAAGGGCGAAAGGCAGAGGCCCCACCAGTAATATATGCAAATCTACAATTTGAAAGCAATGTGTTTGGCAAGCTGAGGAGTACCATGGATGATACCAAGACTCACCCTCTGAGTCTAGATATAATGTCTAAAAGATCCAGTTCCAGCACCAAACCCTCATAAAACATCATTGGCATTTGAATTCAATATTGAAGGGACAACAAAATACAAACAGTATTTCAGGCATAAACTGCTGCATTTCAAGACTTAAGGGTTTGGTGCTGGAACTAGATCTTTTACACTTTCTACAAGAAGGATAGGCAAGGACAAAAGAATACGAGAAACAAAAATGGACATGGAAAGGAGACTAGGAAGTGGGAATAGGACACAGACTAGGCACTATAAAGAGACCGGTACTATGAAAAGGGAATATGATTGAGAGGAATGTTCAACAAATTTCACCTGCTTAAAAAAAGCCCTGTCCACCCTGTATATCAGTCAAGATAGAATGGACCCAGGAAATGGTTATATCCCAAATAGATAACTGCAACAGCATGTGTGTGTGTTATAAGCCACCCTAAGAAAAATATCCATCTCCTACTTATGTCTCTCATGCGATCTTCTGCCTCAAACATAGCGACTAGCTTTTATTGCTTTAGATCATAAATGCTATGGATGGGGCAACAAAAAATCTGAGAATCCCCACCAGGGCCAGAGGCCGAGGCCCCACCAGGGCCAGAGGCCGTGGCCCCACCAGGGCGGGAGGCAGAGGCTGAGGCCCCACCAGGGCGGGAGGCCGAGGCCCCACCAGGGCGAGAGGCAGAGGCCGAGGCCCCACCAGGGCGAGAGGCCGAGGCCCCACCAGGGAGAGAGGCCGAGGCCCCACCAGGGAGGGAGGCCGAGGCCCCACCAGGGAGGCCGAGGCCGAGGCCCCACCAGGGAGGCCGAGGCCGAGGCCCCACCAGGGAGGCCGAGGCCGAGGCCCCACCAGGGAGGCCGAGGCCCCACCAGGGAGGCCGAGGCCCCACCAGGGAGGCCGAGGCCCCACCAGGGAGGCCGAGGCCGAGGCCCCACCAGGGCCAGAGCCCTAGAGGTCTAGGGCGAGGCCCCACCAGGGCGGGAGGCCGAGGCCCCACCAGGGCGGGAGGCCGAGGCCCCACCAGGGCGAGAGGCCGAGGCCCCACCAGGGCGAGAGGCAGAGGCCGAGGCCCCACCAGGGCGAGAGGCAGAGGCCGAGGCCCCACCAGGGCGAGAGGCAGAGGCCGAGGCCCCACCAGGGCGAGAGGCAGAGGCCGAGGCCCCACCAGGGAGGGAGGTCGAGGCCCCACCAGGGAGGGAGGCCGAGGCCCCACCAGGGAGGGAGGCCGAGGCCCCACCAGGGAGGGAGGCCGAGGCCCCACCAGGGAGGGAGGCCGAGGCCCCACCAGGGAGGGAGGCCGAGGCCCCACCAGGGCGGGAGTCCTAGAGGTCAAGGCCGAGGCCCCACCAGGTCGAGAGCCCTAGAGGTCAAGGCCGAGGCCCCACCAGGTCGAGAGTCCTAGAGGTCAAGGCCGAGGCCCCACCAGGTCGAGAGCCCTAGAGGTCAAGGCCGAGGTCCCACCAGGGCAGGAGGCCGAGAGGTCAAGGCCGAGGTCCCACCAGGGCGGGAGGCCGAGAGGTCAAGGCCGAGGTCCCACCAGGGCGGGAGGCCGAGAGGTCAAGGCCGAGCTCCCACCAGGGCGGGAGGCCGAGAGGTCAAGGCCGAGGCCCCACCATGGCGAGGGGCGGGAGGCAGAGGGCCCACCAGGGCGGGAGGCCGAGGCCCCACCAGGGCGAGAGGCCGAGGCCCCACCAGGGCGAGAGGCCGAGGCCCCACCAGGGCGAGAGGCCGAGGCCCCACCAGGGCGAGAGGCCGAGGCCGAGGCCCCACCAGGGCGAGAGGCCGAGGCCGAGGCCCCACCAGGGCGAGAGGCAGAGGCCAGGCCCCACCAGGGCGAGAGGCAGAGGCCAAGGCCGAGGTCCCACCAGGGCAGGAGGCCGAGAGGTCAAGGCCGAGGTCCCACCAGGGCAGGAGGCCGAGAGGTCAAGGCCGAGGTCCCACCAGGGCAGGAGGCCGAGAGGTCAAGGCCGAGGTCCCACCAGGGCAGGAGGCCGAGAGGTCAAGGCCGAGGTCCCACCAGGGCGGGAGGCCGAGAGGTCAAGGCCGAGGTCCCACCAGGGCGGGAGGCCGAGAGGTCAAGGCCGAGGCCCCACCAGGGCGGGAGGCCGAGGCCCCACCAGGGCGGGAGGCCGAGGCCCCACCAGGGCGGGAGGCCCCACCAGGGCGAGAGGCCCCACCAGGGCGAGAGGCCGAGGACGAGGCCCCACCAGGGCGAGAGGCCGAGGACGAGGCCCCACCAGGGCGAGAGGCCGAGGACGAGGCCCCACCAGGGCGAGAGGCCGAGGACGAGGCCCCACCAGGGCGAGAGGCCGAGGACGAGGCCCCACCAGGGCGAGAGGCAGAGGACGAGGCCCCACCTCATTTTCTGACTCACAAGGCCTTTTGCAATGTAGCACAAGTCCTAGAGAAAAAAAGTACAAGGCAAGATTAGTCTCAACCCAAGGCTCCAATTATTCAAGACCCTGAAAGATTGGAAAGACCCAGCAAAAACGCAAAGGCCCCTCGGCAGAACATTATTCATGCACATCATAAACCTCCTAAATGCACCTACTAACCACACCTACCCATCTCATGAACAATCGCTCAATCTTACTTAGCACCATAGCACTAGTCATGGAATATTTTGTGCACTTCCCCCAGCAAGATTTTTTGGGAAACCTGACTGCTTGTCGAGGCCCCGCCAGGGCGAGAGGCCAAGAGGCCGAGGCCCCGCCAGGGCGAGAGGCCAAGAGGCCGAGGCCCCGCCAGGGCGAGAGGCCAAGAGGCCGAGGCCCCGCCAGGGCGAGAGGCCAAGAGGCCGAGGCCCCGCCAGGGCGAGAGGCCAAGAGGCCGAGGCCCCAGCAGGGCGAGAGGCCGAGGCCCCAGCAGGGCGAGAGGCCGAGGCCCAGGCCCCAGCAGGGCGAGAGGCCCAGGCCCCAGCAGGGCGAGAGGCCGAGGCCCAGGCCCCAGCAGGGCGAGAGGCCGAGGCCCAGGCCCCAGCAGGGCGAGAGGCCGAGGCCCCAGCAGGGTGAGAGGCCCAGGCCGAGGCCCCAGCAGGGCGAGAGGCCCAGGCCGAGGCCCCAGCAGGGTGAGAGGCCCAGGCCGAGGCCCCAGCAGGGCGAGAGGCCCAGGCCGAGGCCCCAGCAGGGCGAGAGAGGCCGAGGCCCCAGCAGGGCGAGAGAGGCCGAGGCCCCAGCAGGGCGAGAGAGGCCGAGGCCCCAGCGGGGCGAGAGGCCGAGGCCCCACCGGGGCGAGAGGCCGAGGCCCCACCGGGGCGAGAGGCCGAGGCCCCACCGGGGCGAGAGGCCGAGGCCCCACCGGGGCGAGAGGCCGAGGCCGAGGCCCCACCAGGTCGGGAGGAGAGGCCGAGGCCCCACCAGGGCGAGAGGCCGAGGCCCCACCAGGGCGAGAGGCCGAGGCCCCACCAGGGCGAGAGGCCGAGGCCCCACCAGGGCGAGAGGCCCCACCAGGGCGAGAGGCCGAGGACGAGGCCCCAGCAGGGCGAGAGGCCCAGGCCCAGGCCCCAGCAGGGCGAGAGGCCCAGGCCCAGGCCCCAGCAGGGCGAGAGGCCCAGGCCCAGGCCCCAGCAGGGTGAGAGGCCCAGGCCGAGGCTCCAGCAGGGCGAGAGGCCCAGGCCGAGGCCCCAGCAGGGCGAGAGGCCCAGGCCGAGGCCCCAGCAGGGCGAGAGAGGCCGAGGCCCCAGCAGGGCGAGAGGCCGAGGCCCCACCGGGGCGAGAGGGAGAGGCCCCACCAGGTCGGGAGGAGAGGCCGAGGCCCCACCAGGGCGAGAGGCCGAGGCCCCACCAGGGCGAGAGGCCCCACCAGGGCGAGAGGCCGAGGACGAGGCCCCACCAGGGCGAGAGGCCGAGGACGAGGCCCCACCAGGGCGAGAGGCCGAGGACGAGGCCCCACCAGGGCGAGAGGCCGAGGACGAGGCCCCACCAGGGCGAGAGGCCGAGGACGAGGCCCCACCAGGGCGAGAGGCCGAGGACGAGGCCCCACCTCATTTTCTGACTCACAAGGCCTTTTGCAATGTAGCACAAGTCCTAGAGAAAAAAAGTACAAGGCAAGATTAGTCTCAACCCAAGGCTCCAATTATTCAAGACCCTGAAAGATTGGAAAGACCCAGCAAAAACGCAAAGGCCCCTCGGCAGAACATTATTCATGCACATCATAAACCTCCTAAATGCACCTACTAACCACACCTACCCATCTCATGAACAATCGCTCAATCTTACTTAGCACCATAGCACTAGTCATGGAATATTTTGTGCACTTCCCCCAGCAAGATTTTTTGGGAAACCTGACTGCTTGTCGAGGCCCCACCAGGGCGAGAGGCAGAAGCTTATGCACCACCAGGGCAAGAGGCAGAGGTCGAGGCCCCGCCCGGGCGAGAGCCCCAGAGGTCGAGGCCCCGCCCGGGCGAGAGGCCCAGAGGTCGAGGCCCCGCCCGGGCGAGAGGCCCAGAGGTCGAGGCCCCGCCCGGGCGAGAGGCCCAGAGGTCGAGGCCCCGCCCGGGCGAGAGGCCCAGAGGTCGAGGCCCCGCCCGGGCGAGAGGCCCAGAGGTCGAGGCCCCGCCCGGGCGAGAGGCCCAGAGGTCGAGGCCCCGCCCGGGCGAGAGGCCCAGAGGTCGAGGCCCCGCCCGGGCGAGAGGCCCAGAGGTCGAGGCCCCGCCCGGGCGAGAGCCCCAGAGGTCGAGGCCCCGCCCGGGCGAGAGCCCCAGAGGTCGAGGCCCCACCCGGGCGAGAGCCCCAGAGGTCGAGGCCCCACCCGGGCGAGAGGCCCAGAGGTCGAGGCCCCACCCGGGCGAGAGGCCAAGAGGTCGAGGCCCCACCCGGGCGAGAGGCCAAGAGGTCGAGGCCCCACCCGGGCGAGAGGCCAAGAGGTCGAGGCCCCACCCGGGCGAGAGGCCAAGAGGTCGAGGCCCCACCCGGGCGAGAGGCCAAGAGGTCGAGGCCCCACCCGGGCGAGGCCAAGAGGTCGAGGCCCCACCCGGGCGAGGCCAAGAGGTCGAGGCCCCACCCGGGCGAGGCCAAGAGGTCGAGGCCCCACCCGGGCGAGAGGCCAAGAGGTCGAGGCCCCACCCGGGCGAGAGGCCGAGGCCCCACCCGGGCGAGAGGCCAAGAGGTCGAGGCCCCACCCGGGCGAGAGGCCGAGAGGTCGAGGCCCCACCCGGGCGAGAGGCCGAGAGGTCGAGGCCCCACCCGGGCGAGAGGCCACCCGGGCGAGAGGGCGAGAGGCCAAGGCCCCACCAGGGCGAGAGGGTGAGAGGCCAAGGCCCCACCAGGGCGAGAGGCCGAGGCCAAGGCCCCACCAGGGCGAGAGGCCGAGGCACCACCAGGGCGAGAAGCCGAGGCCCCACCAGGGCGAGAGTGGCTGAGGCCGAGGCCCCAACCAGGGCGAGAGTGGCTGAGGCCGAGGACCCAACCAGGGCGAGAGTGGCTGAGGCCGAGGCCCCAACCAGGGCGAGAGTGGCTGAGGCCGAGGCCCCAACCAGGGCGAGAGTGGCTGAGGCCGAGGCCCCAACCAGGGCGAGAGTGGCTGAGGCCGAGGCCCCAACCAGGGCGAGAGTGGCTGAGGCCGAGGCCCCAACCAGGGCGAGAGTGGCTGAGGCCCCACCAGGGCGAGAGGCTGAGGCAGAGGCCCCACCAGTAATATATGCAAATCTACAATTTGAAAGCAATGTGTTTGGCAAGCTGAGGAGTACCATGGATGATACCAAGACTCACCCTCTGAGTCTAGATATAATGTCTAAAAGATCCAGTTCCAGCACCAAACCCTCATAAAACATCATTGGCATTTGAATTCAATATTGAAGGGACAACAAAATACAAACAGTATTTCAGGCATAAACTGCTGCATTTCAAGACTTAAGGGTTTGGTGCTGGAACTAGATCTTTTACACTTTCTACAAGAAGGATAGGCAAGGACAAAAGAATACGAGAAACAAAAATGGACATGGAAAGGAGACTAGGAAGTGGGAATAGGACACAGACTAGGCACTATAAAGAGACCGGTACTATGAAAAGGGAATATGATTGAGAGGAATGTTCAACAAATTTCACCTGCTTAAAAAAAGCCCTGTCCACCCTGTATATCAGTCAAGATAGAATGGACCCAGGAACTGGTTATATCCCAAATAGATAACTGCAACAGCATGTGTGTGTGTTATAAGCCACCCTAAGAAAAATATCCATCTCCTACTTATGTCTCTCATGCGATCTTCTGCCTCAAACATAGCGACTAGCTTTTATTGCTTTAGATCCTAAATGCTATGGATGGGGCAACAAAAAATCTGAGAATCCCCACCAGGGCCAGAGGCCGAGGCCCCACCAGGGCGGGAGGCAGAGGCTGAGGCCCCACCAGGGCGAGAGGCCGAAGCCCCACCAGGGCGGGAGGCCGAGGCCCCACCAGGGCGGGAGGCCGAGGCCGAGGCCCCACCACGGATGGAGGCCGAGGCCCCACCAGGGAGGGAGGCCGAGGCCCCACCAGGGAGGGAGGCCGAAGCCCCACCAGGGAGGGAGGCCGAAGCCCCACCAGGGAGGGAGGCCGAAGCCCCACCAGGGAGGGAGGCCGAGGCCCCACCAGGGCCAGAGTCCTAGAGGTCAAGGCCGAGGCCCCACCAGGGCCAGAGCCCTAGAGGTCTAGGGCGAGGCCCCACCAGGTCGGGAGGCAGAGGCCGAGGCCCCACCATGGCGGGAGGCCGAGGCCACACCAGGGCGGGAGGCGAGGCTAAGGCGTCACCAGGGAGAGAGGCGAGGCTAAGGCGTCACCAGGGCGGGAGGCGAGGCTAAGGCGTCACCAGGGCGGGAGGCGAGGCTAAGGCCCCACCAGGGCGGGAGGCCGAGGCCCCACCAGGGCGAGAGGCCCCACCAGGGCGAGAGGCCGAGGCCCCACCAGGGCGAGGGGGAGAGGCCCCACCAGGGCGAGGGGGAGAGGCCCCACCAGGGCGAGGGGGAGAGGCCCCACCAGGGCGAGAGGCTCCACCAGGGCGAGAGGCTCCACCAGGGCGAGAGGCTCCACCAGGGCGAGAGGCTCCACCAGGGCGAGAGGCTCCACCAGGGCGAGAGGCTCCACCAGGGCGAGAGGCTCCACCAGGGCGAGAGGCCGAGGACGAGGCCCCACCAGGGCGAGAGGCCGAGAACGAGGCCCCACCAGGGCGAGAGGCCGAGGACGAGGCCCCACCAGGGCGAGAGGCCGAGGACGAGGCCCCACCAGGGCGAGAGGCAGAGGACGAGGCCCCACCAGGGCGAGAGGCAGAGGACGAGGCCCCACCAGGGCGAGAGGCAGAGGACGAGGCCCCACCAGGGCGAGAGGCAGAGGACGAGGCCCCACCAGGGCGAGAGGCAGAGGACGAGGCCCCACCAGGGCGAGAGGCAGAGGACGAGGCCCCACCTCATTTTCTGACTCACAAGGCCTTTTGCAATGTAGCACAAGTCCTAGAGAAAAAAAGTACAAGGCAAGATTAGTCTCAACCCAAGGCTCCAATTATTCAAGACCCTGAAAGATTGGAAAGACCCAGCAAAAACGCAAAGGCCCCTCGGCAGAACATTATTCATGCACATAATAAACCTCCTAAATGCACCTACTAACCACACCTACCCATCTCATGAACAATCGCTCAATCTTACTTAGCACCATAGCACTAGTCATGGAATATTTTGTGCACTTCCCCCAGCAAGATTTTTTGGGAAACCTGACTGCTTGTCGAGGCCCCACCAGGGCGAGAGGCAGAAGCTTATGCACCACCAGGGCAAGAGGCAGAGGCCGAGGCCCCACCAGGAGAGGCCCCGCCCGGGCGAGAGCCCCAGAGGTCGAGGCCCCGCCCGGGCGAGAGCCCCAGAGGTCGAGGCCCCGCCCGGGCGAGAGCCCCAGAGGTCGAGGCCCCGCCCGGGCGAGAGCCCCAGAGGTCGAGGCCCCGCCCGGGCGAGAGCCCCAGAGGTCGAGGCCCCGCCCGGGCGAGAGCCCCAGAGGTCGAGGCCCCGCCCGGGCGAGAGCCCCAGAGGTCGAGGCCCCGCCCGGGCGAGAGCCCCAGAGGTCGAGGCCCCGCCCGGGCGAGAGCCCCAGAGGTCGAGGCCCCGCCCGGGCGAGAGCCCCAGAGGTCGAGGCCCCGCCCGGGCGAGAGCCCCAGAGGTCGAGGCCCCGCCCGGGCGAGAGCCCCAGAGGTCGAGGCCCCGCCCGGGCGAGAGCCCCAGAGGTCGAGGCCCCGCCCGGGCGAGAGCCCCAGAGGTCGAGGCCCCGCCCGGGCGAGAGCCCCAGAGGTCGAGGCCCCGCCCGGGCGAGAGCCCCAGAGGTCGAGGCCCCGCCCGGGCGAGAGCCCCAGAGGTCGAGGCCCCGCCCGGGCGAGAGGCACAGAGGTCGAGGCCCCGCCCGGGCGAGAGGCCGAGAGGTCGAGGCCCCACCCGGGCGAGAGGCCGAGAGGTCGAGGCCCCACCCGGGCGTGAGGCCGAGAGGTCGAGGCCCCACCCGGGCGAGAGGCCGAGAGGTCGAGGCCCCACCCGGGCGAGAGGCCGAGAGGTCGAGGCCCCACCCGGGCGAGAGGCCGAGAGGTCGAGGCCCCACCCGGGCGAGAGGCCGAGAGGTCGAGGCCCCACCCGGGCGAGAGGCCGAGAGGTCGAGGCCCCACCCGGGCGAGAGGCCGAGAGGTCGAGGCCCCACCCGGGCGAGAGGCCACCCGGGCGAGAGGGCGAGAGGCCAAGGCCCCACCAGGGCGAGAGGGCGAGAGGCCAAGGCCCCACCAGGGCGAGAGGGCGAGAGGCCAAGGCCCCACCAGGGCGAGAGGGCGAGAGGCCAAGGCCCCACCAGGGCGAGAGGGAGAGGCCAAGGCCCCACCAGGGCGAGAGGGAGAGGCCAAGGCCCCACCAGGGCGAGAGGCCGAGACACCACCAGGGCGAGAAGCCGAGGCCCCACCAGGGCGAGAGTGGCTGAGGCCGAGGCCCCACCAGGGCGAGAGTGGCTGAGGCCGAGGCCCCACCAGGGCGAGAGTGGCTGAGGCCGAGGCCCCAACCAGGGCGAGAGTGGCTGAGGCCGAGGCCCCAACCAGGGCGAGAGGCTGAGGCCCCACCAGGGCGAGAGGCTGAGGCCGAGGCCCCACCAGGGCGAGAGGCTGAGGCCCCACGAGGGCGAGAAGCCAAGGCAGAGGGCCCCACAAGGGCGAAAGGCAGAGGCCCCACCAGTAATATATGCAAATCTACAATTTGAAAGCAATGTGTTTGGCAAGCTGAGGAGTACCATGGATGATACCAAGACTCACCCTCTGAGTCTAGATATAATGTCTAAAAGATCCAGTTCCAGCACCAAACCCTCATAAAACATCATTGGCATTTGAATTCAATATTGAAGGGACAACAAAATACAAACAGTATTTCAGGCATAAACTGCTGCATTTCAAGACTTAAGGGTTTGGTGCTGGAACTAGATCTTTTACACTTTCTACAAGAAGGATAGGCAAGGACAAAAGAATACGAGAAACAAAAATGGACATGGAAAGGAGACTAGGAAGTGGGAATAGGACACAGACTAGGCACTATAAAGAGACCGGTACTATGAAAAGGGAATATGATTGAGAGGAATGTTCAACAAATTTCACCTGCTTAAAAAAAGCCCTGTCCACCCTGTATATCAGTCAAGATAGAATGGACCCAGGAAATGGTTATATCCCAAATAGATAACTGCAACAGCATGTGTGTGTGTTATAAGCCACCCTAAGAAAAAAATTCCATCTCCTACTTATGTCTCTCATGCGATCTTCTGCCTCAAACATAGCGACTAGCTTTTATTGCTTTAGATCATAAATGCTATGGATGGGGCAACAAAAAATCTGAGAATCCCCACCAGGGCCAGAGGCCGAGGCCCCACCAGGGCCAGAGGCCGTGGCCCCACCAGGGCGGGAGGCAGAGGCTGAGGCCCCACCAGGGCGGGAGGCCGAGGCCCCACCAGGGCGAGAGGCAGAGGCCGAGGCCCCACCAGGGCGAGAGGCAGAGGCCGAGGCCCCACCAGGGCGAGAGGCAGAGGCCGAGGCCCCACCAGGGAGGGAGGCCGAGGCCCCACCAGGGAGGGAGGCCGAGGCCCCACCAGGGAGGGAGGCCGAGGCCCCACCAGGGAGGGAGGCCGAGGCCCCACCAGGGAGGCCGAGGCCGAGGCCCCACCAGGGAGGCCGAGGCCACACCAGGGAGGCCGAGGCCGAGGCCCCACCAGGGAGGCCGAGGCCCCACCAGGGAGGCCGAGGCCCCACCAGGGAGGCCGAGGCCCCACCAGGGAGGCCGAGGCCGAGGCCCCACCAGGGCCAGAGCCCTAGAGGTCTAGGGCGAGGCCCCACCAGGGCGGGAGGCCGAGGCCCCACCAGGGCGAGAGGCCGAGGCCCCACCAGGGCGAGAGGCAGAGGCCGAGGCCCCACCAGGGCGAGAGGCAGAGGCCGAGGCCCCACCAGGGCGAGAGGCAGAGGCCGAGGCCCCACCAGGGCGAGAGGCAGAGGCCGAGGCCCCACCAGGGCGAGAGGCAGAGGCCGAGGCCCCACCAGGGCGAGAGGCAGAGGCCGAGGCCCCACCAGGGAGGGAGGCCGAGGCCGAGGCCCCACCAGGGAGGGAGGCCGAGGCCCCACCAGGGAGGGAGGCCGAGGCCCCACCAGGGAGGGAGGCCGAGGCCCCACCAGGGAGGGAGGCCGAGGCCCCACCAGGGCGGGAGGCCGAGGCCCCACCAGGGCGGGAGGCCGAGGCCCCACCAGGTCGAGAGTCCTAGAGGTCAAGGCCGAGGCCCCACCAGGTCGAGAGCCCTAGAGGTCAAGGCCGAGGCCCCACCAGGTCGAGAGCCCTAGAGGTCAAGGCCGAGGCCCCACCAGGGCGAAAGCCCCACCAGGGCGAGAGGCCGAGGCCCCACCAGGGCGAGAGGCCGAGGCCCCACCAGGGCGAGAGGCCGAGGCCGAGGCCCCACCAGGGCGAGAGGCCGAGGCCGAGGCCCCACCAGGGCGAGAGGCCGAGGCCGAGGCCCCACCAGGGCGAGAGACAGAGGCCGAGGCCCCACCAGGGCGAGAGGCAGAGGCCGAGGCCCCACCAGGGCGAGAGGCAGAGGCCAGGCCCCACCAGGGCAGGAGGCCGAGAGGTCAAGGCCGAGGTCCCACCAGGGCAGGAGGCCGAGAGGTCAAGGCCGAGGTCCCACCAGGGCGGGAGGCCGAGAGGTCAAGGCCGAGGTCCCACCAGGGCGGGAGGCCGAGAGGTCAAGGCCGAGGCCCCACCAGGGCGGGAGGCCGAGAGGTCAAGGCCGAGGCCCCACCAGGGCGGGAGGCCGAGAGGTGGAGGCCGAGGCCCCACCAGGGCGGGAGGCCGAGGCCCCACCAGGGCGGGAGGCCGAGGCCCCACCAGGGCGGGAGGCCGAGGCCCCACCAGGGCGGGAGGCCGAGGCCCCACCAGGGCGGGAGGCCGAGGACGAGGCCCCACCTCATTTTCTGACTCACAAGGCCTTTTGCAATGTAGCACCACATTATATACCTACCAGATCCCTTGGTTCAGCATCTTCAAACAACTGCAACTGGAAAGTCCTAGAGAAAAAAAGTACAAGGCAAGATTAGTCTCAACCCAAGGCTTCATCACCCAAGGCTCCAATTATTCAAGACCCTGAAAGATTGGAAAGACCCAGCAAAAACGCAAAGGCCCCTCGGCAGAACATTATTCATGCACATCATAAACCTCCTAAATGCACCTACTAACCACACCTACCTATCTCATGAACAATCGCTCAATCTTACTTAGCACCATAGCACTAGTCATGGAATATTTTTTGCACTTGCCCCAGCAAGATTTTTTGGGAAACCTGACTGCTTGTTGAGGCCCCGCCAGGGCGAGAGAGGCCCAGGCCGAGGCCCCAGCAGGGCGAGAGAGGCCCAGGCCGAGGCCCCAGCAGGGCGAGAGAGGCCCAGGCCGAGGCCCCAGCAGGGCGAGAGAGGCCCAGGCCCCAGCAGGGCGAGAGAGGCCGAGGCCCCAGCAGGGCGAGAGAGGCCGAGGCCCCAGCAGGGCGAGAGAGGCCGAGGCCCCAGCAGGGCGAGAGAGGCCGAGGCCCCACCAGGGCGAGAGAGGCCGAGGCCCCACCAGGGCGAGAGAGGCCGAGGCCCCACCAGGGCGAGAGAGGCCGAGGCCCCACCAGGGCGAGAGAGGCCGAGGCCCCACCAGGGCGAGAGAGGCCGAGGCCCCACCAGGGCGCACCAGGGCGAGAGAGGCCGAGGCACCACCGGGGCGAGAGGCGCCGAGGCCCCACCGGGGCGAGAGGCGCCGAGGCCCCACCGGGGCGAGAGGCGCCGAGGCCCCACCGGGGCGAGAGGCGCCGAGGCACCACCAGGGCGAGAGAGGCAGAGGCCCCACCAGGGCGAGAGGCCGAGGCCCCACCAGGGCGAGAGGCCGAGGCCCCACCAGGGCGAGAAGCCGAGGCATAGGCCCCACAAGGGCGAAAGGCAGAGGCCCCACCAGTAATATATGCAAATCTACAATTTGAAAGCAATGTGTTTGGCAAGCTGAGGAGTACCATGGATGATACCAAGACTCACCCTCCGAGTCTAGATATAATGTCTAAAAGATCCAGTTCCAGCACCAAACCCATAGGTCTAAAATTGCCAGCAGTTTATGCCTCAAGTAAATCTGGTTGTATTTTGATGTTCCTATCAATATTTAATTCATATTTCAATTGAATGTTTTATGCGGTTTTATTAAACCAAAACCTCAACATACATAGGTTCTATTTCTTCCAACTGAACCAGCAAAAGCAAAGAAATTGACACAGTATCTGCAGATCACTTTCCTAATCTGCAACAAATACAAGTTGAACAAATACAAGCTGGATAGCTTGCACATGAATTAACTTGATATTTAGAACATCCTAACCTAATGGAAAAGAAATAAAATGTAGCCTGTGTTCCTGATAAGACTGTCTGTCATGTGAATCGCTTATGTACAACCAGTGGAGTGTCCCTAGCTTCTAAATTGGAGAAACCTCTTTCAGGCAACCTCCAATGGCTTTCCTCACGGGCGCCCACGAGGAAAGCCCTAAATATCAAGTTCAAGCTATTCGGTGCAGATTATGAAAGTGATCTACAGATATGTCTCAATGTAGCCCGGATGGAAACCTGTTATAGGTTGAAACACTGGTTGGCTTTTTCTTTGCTTGTTCAGGTAGAAATAATGGAACTTTATCTTTTGTATGTTGAGTTAGCGTGAACAATCTGTTTTAAGTGTTTGGTTTAATAACACCTCATAAAACATCATTGGCATTTGAATTCAATATTGAAGGGACAACAAAATACAACCAGTATTTCAGGCATAAACTGCTGCATTCCAAGACTTAAGGGTTTGGTGCTGGAACTAGATATTTTACACTTTCTACAAGAAGGATAGGCAAGGACAAAAGAATACGAGAAACAAAAATGGACATGGAAAGGAGACTAGGAAGTGGGAATAGGACACAGACTAGGCACTATAAAGAGACCAGTACTATGAAAAGGGAATATGATTGAGAGGAATGTTCAACAAATTTCACCTGCTTAAAAAAAGCCCTGTCCACCCTGTATATCAGTCAAGATAGAATGGACCCAGGAACTGGTTATATCCCAAATAGATAACTGCAACAGCATGTGTGTGTGTGTGTGTTATAAGCCACCCTAAGAAAAATATCCATCTCCTACTTATGTCTCTCATGCGATCTTCTGCCTCAAACATAGTGACTAGCTTTTATTGCTTTAGATCGTAAATGCTATGGATGGGGCAACAAAAAATCCGAGAATCCCCACCAGGGCGAGAGAGGCCCAGGCCTCACCAGGGCGAGAGAGGCCGAGGCCCCACCAGGGCGAAAGGCAGAGGCCAAGGCCTCACCAGGGCGAGAGGCAGAGGCCGAGTCCCCACCAGGGCGAGAGGCAGAGGCCGAGTCCCCACCAGGGCGAGAGTCAGAGGCCCCGCCAGGGCGAAAGGCAGAGGCCAAGGCCCCACCAGGGCGAGAGGCCGAGGCCCCACCAGGTCGAGAGGCCTAGAGGTCAAGGCCGAGGCCCCACCAGGTCGAGAGGCCTAGAGGTCAAGGCCGAGGCCCCACCAGGTCGAGAGGCCTAGAGGTCAAGGCCGAGGCCCCACCAGGGCGAGAGGCCAAGAGGCCGAGGCCCCACCAGGGCGAGAGGCCAAGAGGCCGAGGCCCCACCAGGGCGAGAGGCCAAGAGGCCGAGGCCCCACCAGGGCGAGAGGCCAAGAGGCCGAGGCCCCACCAGGGCGAGAGGCCAAGAGGCCGAGGCCCACCAGGGCGAGAGGCCAAGAGGTCGAGGCCCCACCCGGGCGAGAGGCCAAGAGGTCGAGGCCCCACCCGGGCGAGAGGCCAAGAGGTCGAGGCCCCACCCGGGCGAGAGGCCAAGAGGTCGAGGCCCCACCCGGGCGAGAGGCCAAGAGGTCGAGGCCCCACCCGGGCGAGAGGCCAAGAGGTCGAGGCCCCACCCGGGCGAGAGGCCAAGAGGTCGAGGCCCCACCCGGGCGAGAGGCCAAGAGGTCGAGGCCCCACCCGGGCGAGAGGCCAAGAGGTCGTGGCCCCACCCGGGCGAGAGGTCGAGGCCCCACCCGGGCGAGAGGTCGAGGCCCCACCCGGGCGAGAGGCCGAGAGGTCGAGGCCCCACCCGGGCGAGAGGCCGAGAGGTCGAGGCCCCACCCGGGCGAGAGGGCGAGAGGCCAAGGCCCCACCAGGGCGAGAGGGCGAGAGGCCAAGGCCCCACCAGGGCGAGAGGCCGAGGCCAAGGCCCCACCAGGGCGAGAGGCCGAGACACCACCAGGGCGAGAAGCCGAGGCCCCACCAGGGCGAGAGTGGCTGAGGCCGAGGCCCCAACCAGGGCGAGAGTGGCTGAGGCCGAGGCCCCAACCAGGGCGAGAGTGGCTGAGGCCGAGGCCCCAACCAGGGCGAGAGTGGCTGAGGCCGAGGCCCCAACCAGGGCGAGAGTGGCTGAGGCCGAGGCCCCAACCAGGGCGAGAGTGGCTGAGGCCGAGGCCCCAACCAGGGCGAGAGTGGCTGAGGCCGAGGCCCCAACCAGGGCGAGAGTGGCTGAGGCCGAGGCCCCAACCAGGGCGAGAGTGGCTGAGGCCCCACCAGGGCGAGAGGCTGAGGCCGAGGCCCCACCAGGGCGAGAGGCTGAGGCCCCACGAGGGCGAGAAGCCAAGGCAGAGGCCCCACAAGGGCGAAAGGCAGAGGCCCCACCAGTAATATATGCAAATCTACAATTTGAAAGCAATGTGTTTGGCAAGCTGAGGAGTACCATGGATGATACCAAGACTCACCCTCTGAGTCTAGATATAATGTCTAAAAGATCCAGTTCCAGCACCAAACCCTCATAAAACATCATTGGCATTTGAATTCAATATTGAAGGGACAACAAAATACAAACAGTATTTCAGGCATAAACTGCTGCATTTCAAGACTTAAGGGTTTGGTGCTGGAACTAGATCTTTTACACTTTCTACAAGAAGGATAGGCAAGGACAAAAGAATACGAGAAACAAAAATGGACATGGAAAGGAGACTAGGAAGTGGGAATAGGACACAGACTAGGCACTATAAAGAGACCGGTACTATGAAAAGGGAATATGATTGAGAGGAATGTTCAACAAATTTCACCTGCTTAAAAAAAGCCCTGTCCACCCTGTATATCAGTCAAGATAGAATGGACCCAGGAACTGGTTATATCCCAAATAGATAACTGCAACAGCATGTGTGTGTGTTATAAGCCACCCTAAGAAAAATATCCATCTCCTACTTATGTCTCTCATGCGATCTTCTGCCTCAAACATAGCGACTAGCTTTTATTGCTTTAGATCCTAAATGCTATGGATGGGGCAACAAAAAATCTGAGAATCCCCACCAGGGCCAGAGGCCGAGGCCCCACCAGGGCGGGAGGCAGAGGCTGAGGCCCCACCAGGGCGAGAGGCCGAAGCCCCACCAGGGCGGGAGGCCGAGGCCCCACCAGGGCGGGAGGCCGAGGCCGAGGCCCCACCAGGGAGGGAGGCCGAGGCCCCACCAGGGAGGGAGGCCGAAGCCCCACCAGGGAGGGAGGCCGAAGCCCCACCAGGGAGGGAGGCCGAAGCCCCACCAGGGAGGGAGGCCGAAGCCCCACCAGGGAGGGAGGCCGAAGCCCCACCAGGGAGGGAGGCCGAAGCCCCACCAGGGAGGGAGGCCGAGGCCCCACCAGGGCCAGAGTCCTAGAGGTCAAGGCCGAGGCCCCACCAGGGCCAGAGCCCTAGAGGTCTAGGGCGAGGCCCCACCAGGTCGGGAGGCAGAGGCCGAGGCCCCACCAGGTAGGGAGGCAGAGGCCGAGGCCCCACCATGGCGGGAGGCCGAGGCCACACCAGGGCGGGAGGCGAGGCTAAGGCGTCACCAGGGAGAGAGGCGAGGCTAAGGCGTCACCAGGGCGGGAGGCGAGGCTAAGGCCCCACCAGGGCGAGAGGCCGAGGCCCCACCAGGGCGAGAGGCCCCACCAGGGCGAGAGGCCGAGGCCCCACCAGGGCGAGAGGGAGAGGCCCCACCAGGGCGAGAGGCTCCACCAGGGCGAGAGGCTCCACCAGGGCGAGAGGCTCCACCAGGGCGAGAGGCTCCACCAGGGCGAGAGGCTCCACCAGGGCGAGAGGCTCCACCAGGGCGAGAGGCTCCACCAGGGCGAGAGGCCGAGGACGAGGCCCCACCAGGGCGAGAGGCCGAGAACGAGGCCCCACCAGGGTGAGAGGCCGAGGACGAGGCCCCACCAAGGCGAGAGGCCGAGGACGAGGCCCCACCAGGGCGAGAGGCAGAGGACGAGGCCCCACCAGGGCGAGAGGCAGAGGACGAGGCCCCACCAGGGCGAGAGGCAGAGGACGAGGCCCCACCAGGGCGAGAGGCAGAGGACGAGGCCCCACCAGGGCGAGAGGCAGAGGACGAGGCCCCACCTCATTTTCTGACTCACAAGGCCTTTTGCAATGTAGCACAAGTCCTAGAGAAAAAAAGTACAAGGCAAGATTAGTCTCAACCCAAGGCTCCAATTATTCAAGACCCTGAAAGATTGGAAAGACCCAGCAAAAACGCAAAGGCCCCTCGGCAGAACATTATTCATGCACATAATAAACCTCCTAAATGCACCTACTAACCACACCTACCCATCTCATGAACAATCGCTCAATCTTACTTAGCACCATAGCACTAGTCATGGAATATTTTGTGCACTTCCCCCAGCAAGATTTTTTGGGAAACCTGACTGCTTGTCGAGGCCCCACCAGGGCGAGAGGCAGAAGCTTATGCACCACCAGGGCAAGAGGCAGAGGCCGAGGCCCCACCAGGAGAGGCCCCGCCCGGGCGAGAGCCCCAGAGGTCGAGGCCCCGCCCGGGCGAGAGCCCCAGAGGTCGAGGCCCCGCCCGGGCGAGAGCCCCAGAGGTCGAGGCCCCGCCCGGGCGAGAGCCCCAGAGGTCGAGGCCCCGCCCGGGCGAGAGCCCCAGAGGTCGAGGCCCCGCCCGGGCGAGAGCCCCAGAGGTCGAGGCCCCGCCCGGGCGAGAGCCCCAGAGGTCGAGGCCCCGCCCGGGCGAGAGCCCCAGAGGTCGAGGCCCCGCCCGGGCGAGAGCCCCAGAGGTCGAGGCCCCGCCCGGGCGAGAGCCCCAGAGGTCGAGGCCCCGCCCGGGCGAGAGCCCCAGAGGTCGAGGCCCCGCCCGGGCGAGAGGCCCAGAGGTCGAGGCCCCGCCCGGGCGAGAGGCCCAGAGGTCGAGGCCCCACCCGGGCGAGAGGCCGAGAGGTCGAGGCCCCACCCGGGCGAGAGGCCGAGAGGTCGAGGCCCCACCCGGGCGAGAGGCCGAGAGGTCGAGGCCCCACCCGGGCGAGAGGCCGAGAGGTCGAGGCCCCACCCGGGCGAGAGGCCGAGAGGTCGAGGCCCCACCCGGGCGTGAGGCCGAGAGGTCGAGGCCCCACCCGGGCGAGAGGCCGAGAGGTCGAGGCCCCACCCGGGCGAGAGGCCGAGAGGTCGAGGCCCCACCCGGGCGAGAGGCCGAGAGGTCGAGGCCCCACCCGGGCGAGAGGCCGAGAGGTCGAGGCCCCACCCGGGCGAGAGGCCGAGAGGTCGAGGCCCCACCAGGGCGAGAGGCCGAGGCCAAGGCCCCACCAGGGCGAGAGGCCGAGACACCACCAGGGCGAGAAGCCGAGGCCCCACCAGGGCGAGAGTGGCTGAGGCCGAGGCCCGACCAGGGCGAGAGTGGCTGAGGCCGAGGCCCCACCAGGGCGAGAGTGGCTGAGGCCGAGGCCCCACCAGGGCGAGAGTGGCTGAGGCCGAGGCCCCACCAGGGCGAGAGTGGCTGAGGCCGAGGCCCCAACCAGGGCGAGAGTGGCTGAGGCCGAGGCCCCAACCAGGGCGAGAGGCTGAGGCCCCACCAGGGCGAGAGGCTGAGGCCGAGGCCCCACCAGGGCGAGAGGCTGAGGCCCCACGAGGGCGAGAAGCCAAGGCAGAGGGCCCCACAAGGGCGAAAGGCAGAGGCCCCACCAGTAATATATGCAAATCTACAATTTGAAAGCAATGTGTTTGGCAAGCTGAGGAGTACCATGGATGATACCAAGACTCACCCTCTGAGTCTAGATATAATGTCTAAAAGATCCAGTTCCAGCACCAAACCCTCATAAAACATCATTGGCATTTGAATTCAATATTGAAGGGACAACAAAATACAAACAGTATTTCAGGCATAAACTGCTGCATTTCAAGACTTAAGGGTTTGGTGCTGGAACTAGATCTTTTACACTTTCTACAAGAAGGATAGGCAAGGACAAAAGAATACGAGAAACAAAAATGGACATGGAAAGGAGACTAGGAAGTGGGAATAGGACACAGACTAGGCACTATAAAGAGACCGGTACTATGAAAAGGGAATATGATTGAGAGGAATGTTCAACAAATTTCACCTGCTTAAAAAAAGCCCTGTCCACCCTGTATATCAGTCAAGATAGAATGGACCCAGGAAATGGTTATATCCCAAATAGATAACTGCAACAGCATGTGTGTGTGTTATAAGCCACCCTAAGAAAAAAATTCCATCTCCTACTTATGTCTCTCATGCGATCTTCTGCCTCAAACATAGCGACTAGCTTTTATTGCTTTAGATCATAAATGCTATGGATGGGGCAACAAAAAATCTGAGAATCCCCACCAGGGCCAGAGGCCGAGGCCCCACCAGGGCCAGAGGCCGTGGCCCCACCAGGGCGGGAGGCCGAGGCCCCACCAGGGCGGGAGGCCGAGGCCCCACCAGGGCGAGAGGCAGAGGCCGAGGCCCCACCAGGGCGAGAGGCAGAGGCCGAGGCCCCACCAGGGCGAGAGGCAGAGGCCGAGGCCCCACCAGGGCGAGAGGCCGAGGCCCCACCAGGGAGGGAGGCCGAGGCCCCACCAGGGAGGGAGGCCGAGGCCCCACCAGGGAGGCCGAGGCCCCACCAGGGAGGCCGAGGCCCCACCAGGGAGGCCGAGGCCGAGGCCCCACCAGGGAGGCCGAGGCCCCACCAGGGAGGCCGAGGCCCCACCAGGGAGGCCGAGGCCGAGGCCCCACCAGGGAGGCCGAGGCCCCACCAGGGCCAGAGCCCTAGAGGTCTAGGGCGAGGCCCCACCAGGGCGGGAGGCCGAGGCCCCACCAGGGCGGGAGGCCGAGGCCCCACCAGGGCGAGAGGCAGAGGCCGAGGCCCCACCAGGGCGAGAGGCAGAGGCCGAGGCCCCACCAGGGCGAGAGGCAGAGGCCGAGGCCCCACCAGGGCGAGAGGCAGAGGCCGAGGCCCCACCAGGGCGAGAGGCAGAGGCCGAGGCCCCACCAGGGCGAGAGGCAGAGGCCGAGGCCCCACCAGGGCGAGAGGCAGAGGCCGAGGCCCCACCAGGGAGGGAGGCCGAGGCCCCACCAGGGAGGGAGGCCGAGGCCCCACCAGGGAGGGAGGCCGAGGCCCCACCAGGGAGGGAGGCCGAGGCCCCACCAGGGCGGGAGGCCGAGGCCCCACCAGGGCGGGAGGCCGAGGCCCCACCAGGGCGAGAGTCCTAGAGGTCAAGGCCGAGGCCCCACCAGGTCGAGAGCCCTAGAGGTCAAGGCCGAGGCCCCACCAGGTCGAGAGCCCTAGAGGTCAAGGCCGAGGCCCCACCAGGGCGAAAGCCCCACCAGGGCGAGAGGCCGAGGCCCCACCAGGGCGAGAGGCCGAGGCCGAGGCCCCACCAGGGCGAGAGGCCGAGGCCGAGGCCCCACCAGGGCGAGAGACAGAGGCCGAGGCCCCACCAGGGCGAGAGACAGAGGCCGAGGCCCCACCAGGGCGAGAGGCAGAGGCCGAGGCCCCACCAGGGCGAGAGGCAGAGGCCAGGCCCCACCAGGGCAGGAGGCCGAGAGGTCAAGGCCGAGGTCCCACCAGGGCAGGAGGCCGAGAGGTCAAGGCCGAGGTCCCACCAGGGCGGGAGGCCGAGAGGTCAAGGCCGAGGTCCCACCAGGGCGGGAGGCCGAGAGGTCAAGGCCGAGGCCCCACCAGGGCGGGAGGCCGAGGCCCCACCAGGGCGGGAGGCCGAGGCCCCACCAGGGCGGGAGGCCGAGGCCCCACCAGGGCGGGAGGCCGAGGACGAGGCCCCACCTCATTTTCTGACTCACAAGGCCTTTTGCAATGTAGCACCACATTATATACCTACCAGATCCCTTGGTTCAGCATCTTCAAACAACTGCAACTGGAAAGTCCTAGAGAAAAAAAGTACAAGGCAAGATTAGTCTCAACCCAAGGCTTCATCACCCAAGGCTCCAATTATTCAAGACCCTGAAAGATTGGAAAGACCCAGCAAAAACGCAAAGGCCCCTCGGCAGAACATTATTCATGCACATCATAAACCTCCTAAATGCACCTACTAACCACACCTACCTATCTCATGAACAATCGCTCAATCTTACTTAGCACCATAGCACTAGTCATGGAATATTTTTTGCACTTGCCCCAGCAAGATTTTTTGGGAAACCTGACTGCTTGTTGAGGCCCCGCCAGGGCGAGAGAGGCCCAGGCCGAGGCCCCAGCAGGGCGAGAGAGGCCCAGGCCGAGGCCCCAGCAGGGCGAGAGAGGCCCAGGCCGAGGCCCCAGCAGGGCGAGAGAGGCCCAGGCCGAGGCCCCAGCAGGGCGAGAGAGGCCCAGGCCCAGGCCCCAGCAGGGCGAGAGAGGCCGAGGCCCCAGCAGGGCGAGAGAGGCCGAGGCCCCAGCAGGGCGAGAGAGGCCGAGGCCCCAGCAGGGCGAGAGAGGCCGAGGCCCCAGCAGGGCGAGAGAGGCCGAGGCCCCACCAGGGCGAGAGAGGCCGAGGCCCCAGCAGGGCGAGAGAGGCCGAGGCCCCACCAGGGCGAGAGGCGCCGAGGCCCCACCAGGGCGAGAGAGGCCGAGGCCCCACCAGGGCGAGAGAGGCCGAGGCCCCACCAGGGCGAGAGAGGCCGAGGCCCCACCAGGGCGCACCAGGGCGAGAGAGGCCGAGGCCCCACCAGGGCGAGAGAGGCCGAGGCACCACCAGGGCGAGAGGCGCCGAGGCCCCACCGGGGCGAGAGGCGCCGAGGCCCCACCGGGGCGAGAGGCGCCGAGGCCCCACCGGGGCGAGAGGCGCCGAGGCACCACCAGGGCGAGAGAGGCCGAGGCAGAGGCCCCACCAGGGCGAGAGGCCGAGGCCCCACCAGGGCGAGAGGCCGAGGCCCCACCAGGGCGAGAGGCCGAGGCCCCACCAGGGCGAGAAGCCGAGGCAGAGGCCCCACAAGGGCGAAAGGCAGAGGCCCCACCAGTAATATATGCAAATCTACAATTTGAAAGCAATGTGTTTGGCAAGCTGAGGAGTACCATGGATGATACCAAGACTCACCCTCCGAGTCTAGATATAATGTCTAAAAGATCCAGTTCCAGCACCAAACCCATAGGTCTAAAATTGCCAGCAGTTTATGCCTCAAGTAAATCTGGTTGTATTTTGATGTTCCTATCAATATTTAATTCATATTTCAATTGAATGTTTTATGCGGTTTTATTAAACCAAAACCTCAACATACATAGGTTCTATTTCTTCCAACTGAACCAGCAAAAGCAAAGAAATTGACACAGTATCTGCAGATCACTTTCCTAATCTGCAACAAATACAAGTTGAACAAATACAAGCTGGATAGCTTGCACATGAATTAACTTGATATTTAGAACATCCCAACCTAATGGAAAAGAAATAAAATGTAGCCTGTGTTCCTGATAAGACTGTCTGTCATGTGAATCGCTTATGTACAACCAGTGGAGTGTCCCTAGCTTCTAAATTGGAGAAACCTCTTTCAGGCAACCTCCAATGGCTTTCCTCACGGGCGCCCACGAGGAAAGCCCTAAATATCAAGTTCAAGCTATTCGGTGCAGATTATGAAAGTGATCTACAGATATGTCTCAATGTAGCCCGGATGGAAACCTGTTATAGGTTGAAACACTGGTTGGCATTTTCTTTGCTTGTTCAGGTAGAAATAATGGAACTTTATCTTTTGTATGTTGAGTTAGCGTGAACAATCTGTTTTAAGTGTTTGGTTTAATAACACCTCATAAAACATCATTGGCATTTGAATTCAATATTGAAGGGACAACAAAATACAACCAGTATTTCAGGCATAAACTGCTGCATTTCAAGACTTAAGGGTTTGGTGCTGGAACTAGATATTTTACACTTTCTACAAGAAGGATAGGCAAGGACAAAAGAATACGAGAAACAAAAATGGACATGGAAAGGAGACTAGGAAGTGGGAATAGGACACAGACTAGGCACTATAAAGAGACCAGTACTATGAAAAGGGAATATGATTGAGAGGAATGTTCAACAAATTTCACCTGCTTAAAAAAAGCCCTGTCCACCCTGTATATCAGTCAAGATAGAATGGACCCAGGAACTGGTTATATCCCAAATAGATAACTGCAACAGCATGTGTGTGTGTGTTATAAGCCACCCTAAGAAAAATATCCATCTCCTACTTATGTCTCTCATGCGATCTTCTGCCTCAAACATAGTGACTAGCTTTTATTGCTTTAGATCGTAAATGCTATGGATGGGGCAACAAAAAATCTGAGAATCCCCACCAGGGCGAGAGAGGCCCAGGCCTCACCAGGGCGAGAGAGGCCGAGGCCCCACCAGGGCGAAAGGCAGAGGCCAAGGCCTCACCAGGGCGAGAGGCAGAGGCCAAGGCCCCACCAGGTCGAGAGGCCTAGAGGTCAAGGCCGAGGCCCCACCAGGTCGAGAGGCCTAGAGGTCAAGGCCGAGGCCCCACCAGGTCGAGAGGCCTAGAGGTCAAGGCCGAGGCCCCACCAGGGCGAGAGGCCAAGAGGCCGAGGCCCCACCAGGGCGAGAGGCCAAGAGGCCGAGGCCCACCAGGGCAAGAGGGCAAGAGGCCAAGAGGCCCCACCAGGGCAAGAGGGCAAGAGGCCAAGAGGCCCCACCAGGGCAAGAGGCCAAGAGGCCCCACCAGGGCAAGAGGCCAAGAGGCCGAGGCCCCACCAGGTCGAGGGGCGGGAGGCCGAGGCCCCACCAGGTCGAGGGGCGGGAGGCCGAGGCCCCACCAGGTCGAGGGGCGGGAGGCCGAGGCCCCACCAGGTCGAGGGGCGGGAGGCCGAGGCCCCACCAGGTCGAGGGGCGGGAGGCCGAGGCCCCACCAGGGCGAGAGGCCGAGGCCCCACCAGGGCGAGAGGCCGAGGCCCCACCAGGGCGAGAGGCCGAGGCCCCACCAGGGCGAGAGGCCGAGGCCGAGGCCCCACCAGGGCGAGAGGCCGAGGCCCCACCAGGGCGAGAGGCCGAGGACGAGGCCCCACCAGGGCGAGAGGCCGAGGCCGAGGCCCCACCAGGGCGAGAGGCCGAGGACGAGGCCCCACCAGGGCGAGAGGCCGAGGACGAGGCCCCACCAGGGCGAGAGGCCGAGGACGAGGCCCCACCAGGGCGAGAGGCCGAGGACGAGGCCCCACCAGGGCGAGAGGCCGAGGACGAGGCCCCACCAGGGCGAGAGGCCGAGGACGAGGCCCCACCAGGGCGAGAGGCCGAGGACGAGGCCCCACCAGGGCGAGAGGACGAGGCCCCACCAGGGCGAGAGGCCGAGGACGAGGCCCCACCAGGGCGAGAGGCAGAGGACGAGGCCCCACCAGGGCGAGAGGCAGAGGACGAGGCCCCACCAGGGCGAGAGGCAGAGGACGAGGCCCCACCAGGGCGAGAGGCAGAGGACGAGGCCCCACCAGGGCGAGAGGCAGAGGACGAGGCCCCACCAGGGCGAGAGGCAGAGGACGAGGCCCCACCTCATTTTCTGACTCACAAGGCCTTTTGCAATGTAGCACAAGTCCTAGAGAAAAAAAGTACAAGGCAAGATTAGTCTCAACCCAAGGCTTCATCACCCAAGGCTCCAATTATTCAAGACCCTGAAAGATTGGAAAGACCCATCAAAAACGCAAAGGCCCCTCGGCAGAACATTATTCATGCACATCATAAACCTCCTAAATGCACCTACTAACCACACCTACCCATCTCATGAACAATCGCTCAATCTTACTTAGCACCATAGCACTAGTCATGGAATATTTTGTGCACTTCCCCCAGCAAGATTTTTTGGGAAACCTGACTGCTTGTCGAGGCCCCACCAGGGCGAGAGGCAGAAGCTTATGCACCGCCAGGGCAAGAGGCAGAGGCCGAGGCCCCACCAGGAGAGGCCAATAGGTCAGAGTCCCCGCCCGGGCGAGAGCCCCAGAGGTCGAGGCCCCACCGGGGCGAGAGCCCCAGAGGTCGAGGCCCCACCGGGGCGAGAGCCCCAGAGGTCGAGGCCCCACCGGGGCGAGAGCCCCAGAGATCGAGGCCCCACCGGGGCGAGAGGCAGAGGCCGAGGCCCCACCAGGGCGGGAGGCAGAGGCCCCACCAGGGCGGGAGGCCGAGGCCCCACCAGGGCGGGAGGCCGAGGCCCCACCAGGGCGGGAGGCCGAGGCCCCACCAGGGCGAGAGGCCGAGGCCCCACCAGGGCGAGAGGCCGAGGCCCCACCAGGGCGAGAGGCCGAGGACGAGGCCCCACCAGGGCGAGAGGCCGAGGACGAGGCCCCACCAGGGCGAGAGGCCGAGGACGAGGCCCCACCAGGGCGAGAGGCCGAGGACGAGGCCCCACCAGGGCGAGAGGCCGAGGACGAGGCCCCACCAGGGCGAGAGGCCGAGGACGAGGCCCCACCAGGGCGAGAGGCCGAGGACGAGGCCCCACCTCATTTTCTGACTCACAAGGCCTTTTGCAATGTAGCACAAGTCCTAGAGAAAAAAAGTACAAGGCAAGATTAGTCTCAACCCAAGGCTTCATCACCCAAGGCTCCAATTATTCAAGACCCTGAAAGATTGGAAAGACCCAGCAAAAACACAAAGGCACCTCGGCAGAACATTATTCATGCACATCATAAACCTCCTAAATGCACCTACTAACCACACCTACCCATCTCATGAACAATCGCTCAATCTTACTTAGCACCATAGCACTAGTCATGGAATATTTTGTGCACTTCCCCCAGCAAGATTTTTTGGGAAACCTGACTGCTTGTCGAGGCCCCGCCAGGGCGAGAGGCCCAGGCCGAGGCCCCGGCAGGGCGACAGGCCGAGGCCGAGGCCCCGGCAGGGGCGAGAGGCCGAGGCCGAGGCCCCGGCAGGGCGAGAGGCTGAGGCCGAGGCCCCACCAGGGCGAGAGCAGAAGCTTATGCACCGCCAGGGCAAGAGGCAGAGGCCGAGGCCCCACCAGGAGAGGCCAATAGGTCAGAGTCCCCGCCAGGGCGAGAGGCAGAGTCAGAGTCAGAGTCCCCGCCCGGGCGAGAGGTCGAGGCCCCGCCCGGGCGAGAGGGCGAGAGGTCGAGGCCCCACCCGGGCGAGAGGGCGAGAGGGCGAGGCCCCACCCGGGCGAGAGAGCGAGAGGCCAAGGCCCCACCGGGGCGAGAGGGCGAGAGGCCAAGGCCCCACCAGGGCGAGAGGGCGAGAGGCCAAGGCCCCACCAGGGCGAGAGGCCAAGGCCCCACCAGGGCGAGAGGCCAAGGCCCCACCAGGGCGAGAGGGCGAGAGGCCAAGGCCCCACCAGGGCGAGAGGGCGAGAGGCCAAGGCCCCACCAGGGCGAGAGGGCGAGAGGCCAAGGCCCCACCAGGGCGAGAGGGCGAGAGGCCAAGGCCCCACCAGGGCGAGAGGGCGAGAGGCCAAGGCCCCACCAGGGCGAGAGGGCGAGAGGCCAAGGCCCCACCAGGGCGAGAGGCCGAGGCCAAGGCCCCACCAGGGCGAGAGGTCAAGGCCGAGGCCCCACCAGGTCGAGAGTCCTAGAGGTCAAGGCCGAGGCCCCACCAGGTCGAGAGTCCTAGAGGTCAAGGCCGAGGCCCCACCAGGTCGAGAGTCCTAGAGGTCAAGGCCGAGGCCCCACCAGGTCGAGAGCCCTAGAGGTCAAGGCCGAGGCCCCACCAGGGCGAGAGGAAGAGGCCCCACCAGGGCGTGAGGCCGAGGCCGAAGCCCCACCAGGGCGAGAGGCCGAGGCCGAGGCCCCACCAGGGCGAGAGGCCGAGGCCGAGGCCCCACCAGGGCGAGAGGCAGAGGCCGAGGCCCCACTAGGGCGAGAGGCAGAGGCCGAGGCCCCACCAGGGCGAGAGGCAGAGGCCGAGGCCCCACCAGGGCGAGAGGCAGAGGCCGAGGCCCCACCAGGGCGAGAGGCAGAGGCCCCACCAGGGCGAGAGGCAGAGGCCGAGGCCCCACCAGGGCGAGAGGCAGAGGCCGAGGCCCCACCAGGGCGAGAGGCAGAGGCCGAGGCCCCACCAGGGCGAGAGGCAGAGGCCGAGGCCCCACCAGGGCGAGAGGCAGAGGCCGAGGCCCCACCAGGGCGAGAGGCAGAGGCCGAGGCCCCACCAGGGCGAGAGGCAGAGGCCGAGGCCCCACCAGGGCGAGAGGCCGAGAGGTCAAGGCCGAGGCCCCACCAGGGCAGGAAGCTGAGAGGTCAAGGCCGAGGTCCCACCAGGGCAGGAGGCTGAGAGGTCAAGGCCGAGGTCCCACCAGGGCGGGAGGCCGAGGCCCCACCAGGGCGGGAAGCCGAGGCCCCACCAGGGCGGGAGGCCGAGGCCCCACCAGGGCGGGAGGCCGAGGCCCCACCAGGGCGGGAGGCCGAGGCCCCACCAGGGCGGGAGGCCGAGGCCCCACCAGGGCGGGAGGCCGAGGACGAGGCCCCACCTCATTTTCTGACTCACAAGGCCTTTTGCAATGTAGCACCACATTATATACCTACCAGATCCCTTGGTTCAGCATCTTCAAACAACTGCAACTGGAAAGTCCTAGAGAAAAAAGTACAAGGCAAGATTAGTCTCAACCCAAGGCTTCATCACCCAAGGCTCCAATTATTCAAGACCCTGAAAGATTGGAAAGACCCAGCAAAAACGCAAAGGCCCCTCGGCAGAACATTATTCATGCACATCATAAACCTCCTAAATGCACCTACTAACCACACCTACCCATCTCATGAACAATCGCTCAATCTTACTTAGCACCATAGCACTAGTCATGGAATATTTTTTGCACTTGCCCCAGCAAGATTTTTTGGGAAACCTGACTGCTTGTCGAGGCCCCACCAGGGCGAGAGGGAGAGGCCGAGGCCCCGCCAGGGCGAGAGGCCAAGAGGCCGAGGCCCCGCCAGGGCGAGAGGCCAAGAGGCAGAGGCCCCGCCAGGGCGAGAGGCCAAGAGGCCGAGGCCCCGCCAGGGCGAGAGGCCAAGAGGCCGAGGCCCCGCCAGGGCGAGAGGCCAAGAGGCCGAGGCCCCGCCAGGGCGAGAGGCCAAGAGGCCGAGGCCCCGCCAGGGCGAGAGAGGCCCAGAGGCCGAGGCCCCAGCAGGGCGAGAGAGGCCCAGAGGCCGAGGCCCCAGCAGGGCGAGAGAGGCCCAGAGGCCGAGGCCCCAGCAGGGCGAGAGAGGCCCAGGCCGAGGCCCCAGCAGGGCGAGAGAGGCCCAGGCCGAGGCCCCAGCAGGGCGAGAGAGGCCCAGGCCGAGGCCCCAGCAGGGCGAGAGAGGCCCAGGCCGAGGCCCCAGCAGGGCGAGAGAGGCCCAGGCCGAGGCCCCAGCAGGGCGAGAGAGGCCGAGGCCCCAGCAGGGCGAGAGAGGCCGAGGCCCCAGCAGGGCGAGAGAGGCCGAGGCCCCAGCAGGGCGAGAGAGGCCGAGGCCCCAGCAGGGCGAGAGAGGCCGAGGCCCCATCAGGGCGAGAGAGGCCGAGGCCCCACCAGGGCGAGAGAGGCCGAGGCCCCACCAGGGCGAGAGAGGCCGAGGCACCACCAGCACCAGGGCGAGAGAGGCCGAGGCACCACCAGCACCAGGGCGAGAGAGGCCGAGGCACCACCAGGGCGAGAGAGGCCGAGGCCGAGGCCCCACCAGGGCGAGAAGCCGAGGCAGAGGCCCCACAAGGGCGAAAGGCAGAGGCCCCACCAGTAATATATGCAAATCTACAATTTGAAAGCAATGTGTTTGGCAAGCTGAGGAGTACCATGGATGATACCAAGACTCACCCTCCGAGTCTAGATATAATGTCTAAAAGATCCAGTTCCAGCACCAAACCCATAGGTCTAAAATTGCCAGCAGTTTATGCCTCAAGTAAATCTGGTTGTATTTTGATGTTCCTATCAATATTTAATTCATATTTCAATTGAATGTTTTATGCGGTTTTATTAAACCAAAACCTCAACATACATAGGTTCTATTTCTTCCAACTGAACCAGCAAAAGCAAAGAAATTGACACAGTATCTGCAGATCACTTTCCTAATCTGCAACAAATACAAGTTGAACAAATACAAGCTGGATAGCTTGCACATGAATTAACTTGATATTTAGAACATCCCAACCTAATGGAAAAGAAATAAAATGTAGCCTGTGTTCCTGATAAGACTGTCTGTCATGTGAATCGCTTATGTACAACCAGTGGAGTGTCCCTAGCTTCTAAATTGGAGAAACCTCTTTCAGGCAACCTCCAATGGCTTTCCTCACGGGCGCCCACGAGGAAAGCCCTAAATATCAAGTTCAAGCTATTCGGTGCAGATTATGAAAGTGATCTACAGATATGTCTCAATGTAGCCCGGATGGAAACCTGTTATAGGTTGAAACACTGGTTGGCTTTTTCTTTGCTTGTTCAGTTAGAAATAATGGAACTTTATCTTTTGTATGTTGAGTTAGCGTGAACAATCTGTTTTAAGTGTTTGGTTTAATAACACCTCATAAAACATCATTGGCATTTGAATTCAATATTGAAGGGACAACAAAATACAACCAGTATTTCAGGCATAAACTGCTGCATTTCAAGACTTAAGGGTTTGGTGCTGCAACTAGATCTTTTACACTTTCTACAAGAAGGATAGGCAAGGACAAAAGAATACGAGAAACAAAAATGGACATGGAAAGGAGACTAGGAAGTGGGAATAGGACACAGACTAGGCACTATAAAGAGACCAGTACTATGAAAAGGGAATATGATTGAGAGGAATGTTCAACAAATTTCACCTGCTTAAAAAAAGCCCTGTCCACCCTGTATATCAGTCAAGATAGAATGGACCCAGGAACTGGTTATATCCCAAATAGATAACTGCAACAGCATGTGTGTGTGTGTTATAAGCCACCCTAAGAAAAATATCCATCTCCTACTTATGTCTCTCATGCGATCTTCTGCCTCAAACATAGTGACTAGCTTTTATTGCTTTAGATCGTAAATGCTATGGATGGGGCAACAAAAAATCCGAGAATCCCCACCAGGGCGAGAGAGGCCCAGGCCTCACCAGGGCGAGAGAGGCCGAGGCCCCACCAGGGCGAAAGGCAGAGGCCAATGCCTCACCAGGGCGAGAGGCCGAGTCCCCACCAGGGCGAGAGGCCGAGGCCCCACCAGGGCGAGAGCCCAAGAGGTCGAGGCCGAGGCCCCACCAGGGCGAGAGCCCAAGAGGTCGAGGCCGAGGCCCCACCAGGGCGAGAGCCCAAGAGGTCGAGGCCGAGGCCCCACCAGGGCGAGAGCCCAAGAGGTCGAGGCCGAGGCCCCACCAGGGCGAGAGCCCAAGAGGCCGAGGCCCCACCAGGGCGAGAGCCCAAGAGGCCGAGGCCGAGGCCCCACCAGGGCGAGAGCCCAAGAGGCCGAGGCCGAGGCCCCACCAGGGCGAGAGCCCAAGAGGCCGAGGCCGAGGCCCCACCAGGGCGAGAGCCCAAGAGGCCGAGGCCGAGGCCCCACCAGGGCGAGAGCCCAAGAGGCCGAGGCCCCACCAGGGCGAGAGCCCAAGAGGCCGAGGCCGAGGCCCCACCAGGGCGAGAGCCCAAGAGGCCGAGGCCCCGGCAGGGCGAGAGCCCAAGAGGCCGAGGCCGAGGCCCCACCAGGGCGAGAGCCCAAGAGGCCGAGGCCCCACCAGGGCGAGAGAGGCCGAGGCCCCACCAGGGCGAGAGGCCGAGGCCGAGGCCCCACCAGGGCGAGAGAGGCCGAGGCCCCACCAGGGCGAGAGGCCGAGGCCGAGGCCCCACCAGGGCGAGAGGCCGAGGCCCCACCGGGGCGAGAGGCCGAGGCCCCACCGGGGCGAGAGGCCGAGGCCCCACCGGGGCGAGAGGCCGAGGCCCCACCGGGGCGAGAGGCCGAGAGGCCCCACCGGGGCGAGAGGCCGAGAGGCCCCACCGGGGCGAGAGGCCGAGAGGCCCCACCGGGGCGAGAGGCCGAGGCCCCACCGGGGCGAGAGGCCGAGGCCCCACCGGGGCGAGAGGCCGAGGCCGAGGCCCCACCGGGGCGAGAGGCCCAGGACGAGGCCCCACCGGGGCGAGAGGCCGAGGACGAGGCCCCACCGGGGCGAGAGGCCGAGGCCGAGGCCCCACCGGGGCGAGAGGCAGAGGCCGAGGCCCCACCGGGGCGAGAGGCAGAGGCCGAGGCCCCACCGGGGCGAGAGGCAGAGGCCGAGGCCCCACCGGGGCGAGAGCCCCAGAGGTCGAGGCCCCACCGGGGCGAGAGCCCCAGAGGTCGAGGCCCCACCCGGGCGAGAGCCCCAGAGGTCGAGGCCCCACCCGGGCGAGAGCCCCAGAGGTCGAGGCCCCACCCGGGCGAGAGCCCCAGAGGTCGAGGCCCCACCCGGGCGAGAGCCCCAGAGGTCGAGGCCCCACCCGGGCGAGAGCCCCAGAGGTCGAGGCCCCACCCGGGCGAGAGCCCCAGAGGTCGAGGCCCCACCCGGGCGAGAGCCCCAGAGGTCGAGGCCCCACCCGGGCGAGAGCCCCAGAGGTCGAGGCCCCACCCGGGCGAGAGGCCCAGAGGTCGAGGCCCCACCCGGGCGAGAGGCCCAGAGGTCGAGGCCCCACCCGGGCGAGAGGCCCAGAGGTCGAGGCCCCACCCGGGCGAGAGGCCCAGAGGTCGAGGCCCCACCCGGGCGAGAGGCCCAGAGGTCGAGGCCCCACCCGGGCGAGAGGCCCAGAGGTCGAGGCCCCACCCGGGCGAGAGGCCCAGAGGTCGAGGCCCCACCCGGGCGAGAGGCCAAGAGGTCGAGGCCCCACCCGGGCGAGAGGCCAAGAGGTCGAGGCCCCACCCAGGCGAGAGGCCAAGAGGTCGAGGCCCCACCCGGGCGAGGCCAAGAGGTCGAGGCCCCACCCGGGCAAGGCCAAGAGGTCGAGGCCCCACCCGGGCGAGAGGCCAAGAGGTCGAGGCCCCACCCGGGCGAGAGGCCAAGAGGTCGAGGCCCCACCCGGGCGAGAGGCCGAGAGGTCGAGGCCCCACCCGGGCGAGAGGCCGAGAGGTCGAGGCCCCACCCGGGCGAGAGGCCGAGAGGTCGAGGCCCCACCCGGGCGAGAGGCCGAGAGGTCGAGGCCCCACCCGGGCGAGAGGCCGAGAGGTCGAGGCCCCACCCGGGCGAGAGGCCGAGAGGTCGAGGCCCCACCCGGGCGAGAGGCCGAGAGGTCGAGGCCCCACCCGGGCGAGAGGCCGAGAGGTCGAGGCCCCACCCGGGCGAGAGGCCGAGAGGTCGAGGCCCCACCCGGGCGAGAGGCCGAGAGGTCGAGGCCCCACCCGGGCGAGAGGCCACCCAGGCGAGAGGGCGAGAGGCCAAGGCCCCACCAGGGCGAGAGGGCGAGAGGCCAAGGCCCCACCAGGGCGAGAGGGCGAGAGGCCAAGGCCCCACCAGGGCGAGAGGGCGAGAGGCCGAGACACCACCAGGGCGAGAAGCCGAGGCCCCACCAGGGCGAGAGTGGCTGAGGCCGAGGCCCCAACCAGGGCGAGAGTGGCTGAGGCCGAGGCCGAGGCCCCACCAGGGCGAGAGCCCAAGAGGCCGAGGCCCCGGCAGGGCGAGAGAGGCCGAGGCCCCACCAGGGCGAGAGAGGCCGAGGCCCCACCAGGGCGAGAGAGGCCGAGGCCCCACCAGGGCGAGAGGCCGAGGCCGAGGCCCCACCAGGGCGAGAGGCCGAGGCCCCACCAGGGCGAGAGGCCGAGGCCCCACCGGGGCGAGAGGCCGAGGCCCCACCGGGGCGAGAGGCCGAGGCCCCACCGGGGCGAGAGGCCGAGGCCCCACCGGGGCGAGAGGCCGAGGCCCCACCGGGGCGAGAGGCCGAGGCCCCACCGGGGCGAGAGGCCGAGAGGCCCCACCGGGGCGAGAGGCCGAGAGGCCCCACCGGGGCGAGAGGCCGAGGACGAGGCCCCACCGGGGCGAGAGGCCGAGGACGAGGCCCCACCGGGGCGAGAGGCCGAGGACGAGGCCCCACCGGGGCGAGAGGCCGAGGACGAGGCCCCACCGGGGCGAGAGGCCGAGGCCGAGGCCCCACCGGGGCGAGAGGCCGAGGCCGAGGCCCCACCGGGGCGAGAGGCAGAGGCCGAGGCCCCACCGGGGCGAGAGGCAGAGGCCGAGGCCCCACCGGGGCGAGAGGCAGAGGCCGAGGCCCCACCGGGGCGAGAGCCCCAGAGGTCGAGGCCCCACCGGGGCGAGAGGCAGAGGCCGAGGCCCCACCCGGGCGAGAGCCCCAGAGGTCGAGGCCCCACCCGGGCGAGAGCCCCAGAGGTCGAGGCCCCACCCGGGCGAGAGCCCCAGAGGTCGAGGCCCCACCCGGGCGAGAGCCCCAGAGGTCGAGGCCCCACCCGGGCGAGAGCCCCAGAGGTCGAGGCCCCACCCGGGCGAGAGCCCCAGAGGTCGAGGCCCCACCCGGGCGAGAGCCCCAGAGGTCGAGGCCCCACCCGGGCGAGAGGCCCAGAGGTCGAGGCCCCACCCGGGCGAGAGGCCCAGAGGTCGAGGCCCCACCCGGGCGAGAGGCCCAGAGGTCGAGGCCCCACCCGGGCGAGAGGCCCAGAGGTCGAGGCCCCACCCGGGCGAGAGGCCAAGAGGTCGAGGCCCCACCCGGGCGAGAGGCCCAGAGGTCGAGGCCCCACCCGGGCGAGAGGCCAAGAGGTCGAGGCCCCACCCAGGCGAGAGGCCAAGAGGTCGAGGCCCCACCCGGGCGAGAGGCCAAGAGGTGGGCCAAGAGGTCGAGGCCCCACCCGGGCGAGAGGCCAAGAGGTCGAGGCCCCACCCGGGCGAGAGGCCAAGAGGTCGAGGCCCCACCCGGGCGAGAGGCCAAGAGGTCGAGGCCCCACCCGGGCGAGAGGCCAAGAGGTCGAGGCCCCACCCGGGCGAGAGGCCAAGAGGTCGAGGCCCCACCCGGGCGAGAGGCCGAGAGGTCGAGGCCCCACCCGGGCGAGAGGCCAAGAGGTCGAGGCCCCACCCGGGCGAGAGGCCGAGAGGTCGAGGCCCCACCCGGGCGAGAGGCCGAGAGGTCGAGGCCCCACCCGGGCGAGAGGCCGAGAGGTCGAGGCCCCACCCGGGCGAGAGGCCGAGAGGTCGAGGCCCCACCCGGGCGAGAGGCCGAGAGGTCGAGGCCCCACCCGGGCGAGAGGCCGAGAGGTCGAGGCCCCACCCGGGCGAGAGGCCGAGAGGTCGAGGCCCCACCCGGGCGAGAGGCCGAGAGGTCGAGGCCCCACCCGGGCGAGAGGCCACCCAGGCGAGAGGGCGAGAGGCCAAGGCCCCACCAGGGCGAGAGGGCGAGAGGCCAAGGCCCCACCAGGGCGAGAGGGCGAGAGGCCAAGGCCCCACCAGGGCGAGAGGGCGAGAGGCCGAGACACCACCAGGGCGAGAAGCCGAGGCCCCACCAGGGCGAGAGTGGCTGAGGCCGAGGCCCCAACCAGGGCGAGAGTGGCTGAGGCCGAGGCCCCAACCAGGGCGAGAGTGGCTGAGGCCGAGGCCCCAACCAGGGCGAGAGTGGCTGAGGCCGAGGCCCCAACCAGGGCGAGAGTGGCTGAGGCCGAGGCCCCAACCAGGGCGAGAGTGGCTGAGGCCGAGGCCCCAACCAGGGCGAGAGTGGCTGAGGCCCCACCAGGGCGAGAGGCTGAGGCCGAGGCCCCACCAGGGCGAGAGGCTGAGGCCCCACGAGGGCGAGAAGCCAAGGCAGAGGCCCCACAAGGGCGAAAGGCAGAGGCCCCACCAGTAATATATGCAAATCTACAATTTGAAAGCAATGTGTTTGGCAAGCTGAGGAGTACCATGGATGATACCAAGACTCACCCTCTGAGTCTAGATATAATGTCTAAAAGATCCAGTTCCAGCACCAAACCCTCATAAAACATCATTGGCATTTGAATTCAATATTGAAGGGACAACAAAATACAAACTATTTCAGGCATAAACTGCTGCATTTCAAGACTTAAGGGTTTGGTGCTGGAACTAGATCTTTTACACTTTCTACAAGAAGGATAGGCAAGGACAAAAGAATACGAGAAACAAAAATGGACATGGAAAGGAGACTAGGAAGTGGGAATAGGACACAGACTAGGCACTATAAAGAGACCGGTACTATGAAAAGGGAATGATTGAGAGGAATGTTCAACAAATTTCACCTGCTTAAAAAAAGCCCTGTCCACCCTGTATATCAGTCAAGATAGAATGGACCCAGGAACTGGTTATATCCCAAATGGATAACTGCAACAGCATGTGTGTGTGTTATAAGCCACCCTAAGAAAAATATCCATCTCCTACTTATGTCTCTCATGCGATCTTCTGCCTCAAACATAGCGACTAGCTTTTATTGCTTTAGATCATAAATGCTATGGATGGGGCAACAAAAAATCTGAGAATCCCCACCAGGGCCAGAGGCCGAGGCCCCACCAGGGCCAGAGGCCGAGGCCCCACCAGGGCGGGAGGCAGAGGCTGAGGCCCCACCAGGGCGAGAGGCCGAAGCCCCACCAGGTCGGGAGGCAGAGGCCGAGGCCCCACCATGGCGGGAGGCCAAGGCCACACCAGGGCGAGAGGCGAGGCTAAGGCGTCACCAGGGCGAGAGGCGAGGCTAAGGCGTCACCAGGGCGAGAGGCGAGGCTAAGGCGTCGCCAGGGCGGGAGGCGAGGCTAAGGCGTCGCCAGGGCGAGAGGCCGAGGCCCCACCAGGGCGAGAGGCCGAGGCCCCACCAGGGCGAGAGGCCGAGGCCCCACCAGGGCGAGAGGCCGAGGCCCCACCAGGGCGAGAGGCCGAGGCCCCACCAGGGCGAGAGGCTCCACCAGGGCGAGAGGCTCCACCAGGGCGAGAGGCCGAGGACGAGGCCCCACCAGGGCGAGAGGCCGAGGACGAGGCCCCACCAGGGCGAGAGGCCGAGAACGAGGCCCCACCAGGGCGAGAGGCCGAGAACGAGGCCCCACCAGGGCGAGAGGCCGAGGACGAGGCCCCACCAGGGCGAGAGGCCGAGGACGAGGCCCCACCAGGGCGAGAGGCAGAGGACGAGGCCCCACCAGGGCGAGAGGCCGAGGCCCCACCAGGGCGAGAGGCCGAGGCCCCACCAGGGCGAGAGGCCGAGGCCCCACCAGGGCGAGAGGCCGAGGCCCCACCAGGGCGAGAGGCTCCACCAGGGCGAGAGGCTCCACCAGGGCGAGAGGCCGAGGACGAGGCCCCACCAGGGCGAGAGGCCGAGGACGAGGCCCCACCAGGGCGAGAGGCCGAGAACGAGGCCCCACCAGGGCGAGAGGCCGAGAACGAGGCCCCACCAGGGCGAGAGGCCGAGGACGAGGCCCCACCAGGGCGAGAGGCCGAGGACGAGGCCCCACCAGGGCGAGAGGCAGAGGACGAGGCCCCACCAGGGCGAGAGGCAGAGGACGAGGCCCCACCAGGGCGAGAGGCAGAGGACGAGGCCCCACCAGGGCGAGAGGCAGAGGACGAGGCCCCACCAGGGCGAGAGGCAGAGGACGAGGCCCCACCTCATTTTCTGACTCACAAGGCCTTTTGCAATGTAGCACAAGTCCTAGAGAAAAAAAGTACAAGGCAAGATTAGTCTCAACCCAAGGCTCCAATTATTCAAGACCCTGAAAGATTGGAAAGACCCAGCAAAAACGCAAAGGCCCCTCGGCAGAACATTATTCATGCACATAATAAACCTCCTAAATGCACCTACTAACCACACCTACCCATCTCATGAACAATCGCTCAATCTTACTTAGCACCATAGCACTAGTCATGGAATATTTTATGCACTTCCCCCAGCAAGATTTTTTGGGAAACCTGACTGCTTGTCGAGGCCCCGCCCGGGCGAGAGCCCCAGAGGTCGAGGCCCCGCCCGGGCGAGAGCCCCAGAGGTCGAGGCCCCGCCCGGGCGAGAGCCCCAGAGGTCGAGGCCCCGCCCGGGCGAGAGCCCCAGAGGTCGAGGCCCCGCCCGGGCGAGAGCCCCAGAGGTCGAGGCCCCGCCCGGGCGAGAGCCCCAGAGGTCGAGGCCCCGCCCGGGCGAGAGCCCCAGAGGTCGAGGCCCCGCCCGGGCGAGAGCCCCAGAGGTCGAGGCCCCGCCCGGGCGAGAGCCCCAGAGGTCGAGGCCCCGCCCGGGCGAGAGCCCCAGAGGTCGAGGCCCCGCCCGGGCGAGAGCCCCAGAGGTCGAGGCCCCGCCCGGGCGAGAGCCCCAGAGGTCGAGGCCCCGCCCGGGCGAGAGCCCCAGAGGTCGAGGCCCCGCCCGGGCGAGAGCCCCAGAGGTCGAGGCCCCGCCCGGGCGAGAGCCCCAGAGGTCGAGGCCCCACCCGGGCGAGAGCCCCAGAGGTCGAGGCCCCACCCGGGCGTGAGGCCGAGAGGTCGAGGCCCCACCCGGGCGTGAGGCCGAGAGCCCACCCGGGCGAGAGGCCGAGGCCCCACCCGGGCGAGAGGCCGAGAGGTCGAGGCCCCACCCGGGCGAGAGGCCGAGGCCCCACCCGGGTGAGAGGCCACACGGGCGAGAGGGCGAGAGGCCAAGGCCCCACCAGGGCGAGAGGGCGAGAGGCCAAGGCCCCACCAGGGCGAGAGGCCGAGACACCACCAGGGCGAGAAGCCGAGGCCCCACCAGGGCGAGAGTGGCTGAGGCCGAGGCCCCACCAGGGCGAGAGTGGCTGAGGCCGAGGCCCCACCAGGGCGAGAGTGGCTGAGGCCGAGGCCCCACCAGGGCGAGAGTGGCTGAGGCCGAGGCCCCACCAGGGCGAGAGTGGCTGAGGCCGAGGCCCCACCAGGGCGAGAGTGGCTGAGGCCGAGGCCCCAACCAGGGCGAGAGTGGCTGAGGCCGAGGCCCCAACCAGGGCGAGAGGCTGAGGCCCCACCAGGGCGAGAGGCTGAGGCCGAGGCCCCACCAGGGCGAGAGGCTGAGGCCCCACGAGGGCGAGAAGCCAAGGCAGAGGGCCCCACAAGGGCGAAAGGCAGAGGCCCCACCAGTAATATATGCAAATCTACAATTTGAAAGCAATGTGTTTGGCAAGCTGAGGAGTACCATGGATGATACCAAGACTCACCCTCTGAGTCTAGATATAATGTCTAAAAGATCCAGTTCCAGCACCAAACCCTCATAAAACATCATTGGCATTTGAATTCAATATTGAAGGGACAACAAAATACAAACAGTATTTCAGGCATAAACTGCTGCATTTCAAGACTTAAGGGTTTGGTGCTGGAACTAGATCTTTTACACTTTCTACAAGAAGGATAGGCAAGGACAAAAGAATACGAGAAACAAAAATGGACATGGAAAGGAGACTAGGAAGTGGGAATAGGACACAGACTAGGCACTTAAAGAGACCGGTACTATGAAAAGGGAATATGATTGAGAGGAATGTTCAACAAATTTCACCTGCTTAAAAAAAGCCCTGTCCACCCTGTATATCAGTCAAGATAGAATGGACCCAGGAAATGGTTATATCCCAAATAGATAACTGCAACAGCATGTGTGTGTGTTATAAGCCACCCTAAGAAAAATATCCATCTCCTACTTATGTCTCTCATGCGATCTTCTGCCTCAAACATAGCGACTAGCTTTTATTGCTTTAGATCATAAATGCTATGGATGGGGCAACAAAAAATCTGAGAATCCCCACCAGGGCCAGAGGCCGAGGCCCCACCAGGGCCAGAGGCCGAGGCCCCACCAGGGCGGGAGGCCGAGGCTGAGGCCTCACCAGGGCGGGAGGCCGAGGCTGAGGCCCAACCAGGGCGGGAGGCCGAGGCCCCACCAGGGCGAGAGGCAGAGGCCGAGGCCCCACCAGGGCGAGAGGCAGAGGCCGAGGCCCCACCAGGGCGAGAGGCAGAGGCCGAGGCCCCACCAGGGCGAGAGGCAGAGGCCGAGGCCCCACCAGGGAGGGAGGCCGAGGCCCCACCAGGGAGGGAGGCCGAGGCCCCACCAGGGAGGGAGGCCGAGGCCCCACCAGGAGGGAGGCCGAGGCCCCACCAGGGAGGGAGGCCGAGGCCCCACCAGGGCCAGAGCCCTAGAGGTCTAGGGCGAGGCCCCACCAGGGCGGGAGGCCGAGGCCCCACCAGGGCGGGAGGCCGAGGCCCCACCAGGGCGAGAGGCCGAGGCCCCACCAGGGCGAGAGGCAGAGGCCGAGGCCCCACCAGGGCGAGAGGCAGAGGCCGAGGCCCCACCAGGGAGGGAGGCCGAGGCCCCACCAGGGAGGGAGGCCGAGGCCCCACCAGGAGGGAGGCCGAGGCCCCACCAGGGAGGGAGGCCGAGGCCCCACCAGGGCGGGAGGCCGAGGCCCCACCAGGGCGGGAGTCCTAGAGGTCAAGGCCGAGGCCCCACCAGGGCGGGAGCCCTAGAGGTCAAGGCCGAGGCCCCACCAGGTCGAGAGTCCTAGAGGTCAAGGCCGAGGCCCCACCAGGTCGAGAGCCCTAGAGGTCAAGGCCGAGGTCCCACCAGGGCAGGAGGCCGAGAGGTCAAGGCCGAGGTCCCACCAGGGCGGGAGGCCGAGAGGTCAAGGCCGAGGTCCCACCAGGGCGGGAGGCCGAGAGGTCAAGGCCGAGGTCCCACCAGGGCGGGAGGCCGAGAGGTCAAGGCCGAGGTCCCACCAGGGCGGGAGGCCGAGAGGTCAAGGCCGAGGGCCCACCAGGGCGGGAGGCCGAGAGGTCAAGGCCGAGGGCCCACCAGGGCGGGAGGCCGAGGCCCCACCAGGGCGGGAGGCCGAGGCCCCACCAGGGAGGGAGGCCGAGGCCCCACCAGGGAGGGAGGCCGAGGCCCCACCAGGGAGGGAGGCCGAGGCCCCACCAGGAGGGAGGCCGAGGCCCCACCAGGGCGGGAGGCCGTGGCCCCACCAGGGCGAGAGGCCGAGGCCGAGGCCCCACCAGGGCGAGAGGCCGAGGCCCCACCAGGGCGGGAGGCCGAGGCCCCACCAGGGCGGGAGGCCGAGGCCCCACCAGGGCGGGAGGCCGAGGCCCCACCAGGGCGGGAGGCCGAGGCCTCCCGCGACGTGGCCCCACCTCATTTTCTGACTCACAAGGCCTTTTGCAATGTAGCACCACATTATATACCTACAGATCCCTTGGTTCAGCATCTTCAAACAACTGCAACTGGAAAGTCCTAGAGAAAAAAGTACAAGGCAAGATTAGTCTCAACCCAAGGCTTCATCACCCAAGGCTCCAATTATTCAAGACCCTGAAAGATTGGAAAGACCCAGCAAAAACGCAAAGGCCCCTCGGCAGAACATTATTCATGCACATCATAAACCTCCTAAATGCACCTACTAACCACACCTACCCATCTCATGAACAATCGCTCAATCTTACTTAGCACCATAGCACTAGTCATGGAATATTTTGTGCACTTCCCCCCAGCAAGATTTTTTGGGGAAACCTGACTGCTTGTCGAGGCCCCACCAGGGCGAGAGGCAGAAGCTTATGCACCACCAGGGCAAGAGGCAGAGGCCGAGGCCCCACACCAGGGCGAGAGGCAGAGGCCGAGGCCCCACACCAGGGCGAGAGGCAGAGGCCGAGGCCCCACACCAGGGCGAGAGGCAGAGGCCGAGGCCCCACACCAGGGCGAGAGGCAGAGGCCGAGGCCCCACCAGGGCGGGAGGCCGAGGCCCCACCAGGGCGGGAGGCCGAGGCCCCACCAGGGCGAGAGTCCTAGAGGTCAAGGCCGAGGCCCCACCAGGTCGAGAGTCCTAGAGGTCAAGGCCGAGGCCCCACCAGGTCGAGAGCCCTAGAGGTCAAGGCCGAGGCCCCACCAGGGCGAAGCCCCACCAGGGCGAGAGGCCGAGGCCCCACCAGGGCGAGAGGCAGAGGCCAGGCCCCACCAGGGCGAGAGGCCAAGGCCGAGGTCCCACCAGGGCAGGAGGCCGAGAGGTCAAGGCCGAGGTCCCACCAGGGCAGGAGGCCGAGAGGTCAAGGCCGAGGTCCCACCAGGGCAGGAGGCCGAGAGGTCAAGGCCGAGGCCCACCAGGGCGGGAGGCCGAGAGGTCAAGGCCGAGGCCCCACCAGGGCGGGCCGAGGCCCCACCAGGGCGGGAGGCCGAGGCCCCACCAGGGCGGGAGGCCGAGGCCCCACCAGGGCGGGAGGCCGAGGACGAGGCCCCACCTCATTTTCTGACTCACAAGGCCTTTTGCAATGTAGCACCACATTATATACCTACCAGATCCCTTGGTTCAGCATCTTCAAACAACTGCAACTGGAAAGTCCTAGAGAAAAAAAGTACAAGGCAAGATTAGTCTCAACCCAAGGCTTCATCACCCAAGGCTCCAATTATTCAAGACCCTGAAAGATTGGAAAGACCCAGCAAAAACGCAAAGGCCCCTCGGCAGAACATTATTCATGCACATCATAAACCTCCTAAATGCACCTACTAACCACACCTACCTATCTCATGAACAATCGCTCAATCTTACTTAGCACCATAGCACTAGTCATGGAATATTTTTTGCACTTGCCCCAGCAAGATTTTTTGGGAAACCTGACTGCTTGTTGAGGCCCCGCCAGGGCGAGAGGCCAAGAGGCCGAGGCCCCGCCAGGGCGAGAGGCCAAGAGGCCGAGGCCCCGCCAGGGCGAGAGAGGCCCAGGCCGAGGCCCCAGCAGGGCGAGAGAGGCCCAGGCCGAGGCCCCAGCAGGGCGAGAGAGGCCCAGGCCGAGGCCCCAGCAGGGCGAGAGAGGCCCAGGCCGAGGCCCCAGCAGGGCGAGAGAGGCCCAGGCCGAGGCCCCAGCAGGGCGAGAGAGGCCCAGGCCGAGGCCCCAGCAGGCGAGAGAGGCCGAGGCCCCAGCAGGGCGAGAGAGGCCGAGGCCCCAGCAGGGCGAGAGAGGCCGAGGCCCCACCAGGGCGAGAGAGGCCGAGGCCCCACCAGGGCGAGAGAGGCCGAGGCCCCACCAGGGCGAGAGAGGCCGAGGCCCACCAGGGCGAGAGGCGAGCCCAGGCCGAGGCCCCACCAGAGCGAGAGAGGCCGAGGCCCCACCAGGGCGAGAGAGGCCGAGGCCCCACCAGGGCGAGAGAGGCCGAGGCCCCACCAGGGCGAGAGAGGCCGAGGCACCACCAGGGCGAGAGGCACCGAGGCACCACCAGGGCGAGAGGCGCCGAGGCCCCACCGGGGCGAGAGGCGCCGAGGCACCACCAGGGCGAGAGAGGCCGAGGCACCACCAGGGCGAGAGAGGCCGAGGCAGAGGCCCCACCAGGGCGAGAGGCCGAGGCCCCACCAGGGCGAGAGGCCGAGGCCCCACCAGGGCGAGAAGCCGAGGCAGAGGCCCCACAAGGGCGAAAGGCAGAGGCCCCACCAGTAATATATGCAAATCTACAATTTGAAAGCAATGTGTTTGGCAAGCTGAGGAGTACCATGGATGATACCAAGACTCACCCTCCGAGTCTAGATATAATGTCTAAAAGATCCAGTTCCAGCACCAAACCCATAGGTCTAAAATTGCCAGCAGTTTATGCCTCAAGTAAATCTGGTTGTATTTTGATGTTCCTATCAATATTTAATTCATATTTCAATTGAATGTTTTATGCGGTTTTATTAAACCAAAACCTCAACATACATAGGTTCTATTTCTTCCAACTGAACCAGCAAAAGCAAAGAAATTGACACAGTATCTGCAGATCACTTTCCTAATCTGCAACAAATACAAGTTGAACAAATACAAGCTGGATATCTTGCACATGAATTAACTTGATATTTAGAACATCCCAACCTAATGGAAAAGAAATAAAATGTAGCCTGTGTTCCTGATAAGACTGTCTGTCATGTGAATCGCTTATGTACAACCAGTGGAGTGTCCCTAGCTTCTAAATTGGAGAAACCTCTTTCAGGCAACCTCCAATGGCTTTCCTCACGGGCGCCCACGAGGAAAGCCCTAAATATCAAGTTCAAGCTATTCGGTGCAGATTATGAAAGTGATCTACAGATATGTCTCAATGTAGCCCGGATGGAAACCTGTTATAGGTTGAAACACTGGTTGGCTTTTTCTTTGCTTGTTCAGGTAGAAATAATGGAACTTTATCTTTTGTATGTTGAGTTAGCGTGAACAATCTGTTTTAAGTGTTTGGTTTAATAACACCTCATAAAACATCATTGGCATTTGAATTCAATATTGAAGGGACAACAAAATACAACCAGTATTTCAGGCATAAACTGCTGCATTCCAAGACTTAAGGGTTTGGTGCTGGAACTAGATATTTTACACTTTCTACAAGAAGGATAGGCAAGGACAAAAGAATACGAGAAACAAAAATGGACATGGAAAGGAGACTAGGAAGTGGGAATAGGACACAGACTAGGCACTATAAAGAGACCAGTACTATGAAAAGGGAATATGATTGAGAGGAATGTTCAACAAATTTCACCTGCTTAAAAAAAGCCCTGTCCACCCTGTATATCAGTCAAGATAGAATGGACCCAGGAACTGGTTATATCCCAAATAGATAACTGCAACAGCATGTGTGTGTGTGTGTGTGTGTTATAAGCCACCCTAAGAAAAATATCCATCTCCTACTTATGTCTCTCATGCGATCTTCTGCCTCAAACATAGTGACTAGCTTTTATTGCTTTAGATCGTAAATGCTATGGATGGGGCAACAAAAAATCCGAGAATCCCCACCAGGGCGAGAGAGGCCCAGGCCTCACCAGGGCGAGAGAGGCCGAGGCCCCACCAGGGCGAAAGGCAGAGGCCAAGGCCTCACCAGGGCGAGAGGCAGAGGCCGAGTCCCCACCAGGGCGAGAGTCAGAGGCCCCGCCAGGGCGAAAGGCAGAGGCCAAGGCCCCACCAGGGCGAGAGGCCGAGGCCCCACCAGGTCGAGAGGCCTAGAGGTCAAGGCGCCGAGGCCCCACCAGGTCGAGAGGCCGAGAGGCCAAGAGGCCGAGGCCCCACCAGGGCGAGAGGCCAAGAGGCCAAGAGGCCGAGGCCCCACCAGGGCGAGAGAGGCCGAGGCACCACCAGGGCGCGAGAGGCCGAGGCACCACCAGGGCGCGAGAGGCCGAGGCACCACCAGGGCGAGAGAGGCCGAGGCACCACCAGGGCGAGAGAGGCCGAGTCACCACCAGGGCGAGAGAGGCCGAGGCACCACCAGGGCGAGAGAGGCCGAGGCACCACCAGGGCGAGAGAGGCCGAGGCACCACCAGGGCGAGAGGCCGAGGCCCCACCAGGGCGAGAGAGGCCGAGGCCCCACCAGGGCGAGAGAGGCCGAGGCCCCACCAGGGCGAGAGAGGCCGAGGCCCCACCAGGGCGAGAGGCAGAGGCCGAGGCCCCACCAGGGCGAGAGGCAGAGGCCGAGGCCCCACCAGGGCGAGAGGCAGAGGCCGAGGCCCCACCAGGGCGAGAGGCAGAGGCCGAGGCCCCACCGGGGCGAGAGGCAGAGGCCGAGGCCCCACCGGGGCGAGAGGCAGAGGCCGAGGCCCCACCGGGGCGAGAGGCAGAGGCCGAGGCCCCACCGGGGCGAGAGGCAGAGGCCGAGGCCCCACCGGGTCGAGGGGCGGGAGGCCGAGGCCCCACCAGGTCGAGGGGCGGGAGGCCGAGGCCCCACCAGGTCGAGGGGCGGGAGGCCGAGGCCCCACCAGGTCGAGGGGCGGGAGGCCGAGGCCCCACCAGGTCGAGGGGCGGGAGGCCGAGGCCCCACCAGGGCGGGAGGCCGAGGCCCCACCAGGGCGGGAGGCCGAGGCCCCACCAGGGCGGGAGGCCGAGGCCCCACCAGGGCGGGAGGCCGAGGCCCCACCAGGGCGGGAGGCCGAGGCCCCACCAGGGCGGGAGGCCGAGGCCCCACCAGGGCGGGAGGCCGAGGCCCCACCAGGGCGAGAGGCCGAGGACGAGGCCCCACCAGGGCGAGAGGCCGAGGACGAGGCCCCACCAGGGCGAGAGGCCGAGGACGAGGCCCCACCAGGGCGAGAGGCCGAGGACGAGGCCCCACCAGGGCGAGAGGCCGAGGACGAGGCCCCACCAGGGCGAGAGGCCGAGGACGAGGCCCCACCAGGGCGAGAGGCCGAGGACGAGGCCCCACCAGGGCGAGAGGACGAGGCCCCACCAGGGCGAGAGGCCGAGGACGAGGCCCCACCAGGGCGAGAGGCAGAGGACGAGGCCCCACCAGGGCGAGAGGCAGAGGACGAGGCCCCACCAGGGCGAGAGGCAGAGGACGAGGCCCCACCAGGGCGAGAGGCAGAGGACGAGGCCCCACCAGGGCGAGAGGCATAGGACGAGGCCCCACCTCATTTTCTGACTCACAAGGCCTTTTGCAATGTAGCACAAGTCCTAGAGAAAAAAAGTACAAGGCAAGATTAGTCTCAACCCAAGGCTTCATCACCCAAGGCTCCAATTATTCAAGACCCTGAAAGATTGGAAAGACCCATCAAAAACGCAAAGGCCCCTCGGCAGAACATTATTCATGCACATCATAAACCTCCTAAATGCACCTACTAACCACACCTACCCATCTCATGAACAATCGCTCAATCTTACTTAGCACCATAGCACTAGTCATGGAATATTTTGTGCACTTCCCCCAGCAAGATTTTTTGGGAAACCTGACTGCTTGTCGAGGCCCCACCAGGGCGAGAGGCAGAAGCTTATGCACCGCCAGGGCAAGAGGCAGAGGCCGAGGCCCCACCAGGAGAGGCCAATAGGTCAGAGTCCCCGCCCGGGCGAGAGCCCCAGAGGTCGAGGCCCCACCGGGGCGAGAGCCCCAGAGATCGAGGCCCCACCGGGGCGAGAGGCAGAGGCCGAGGCCCCACCAGGGCGGGAGGCCGAGGCCCCACCAGGGCGGGAGGCCGAGGCCCCACCAGGGCGGGAGGCCGAGGCCCCACCAGGGCGAGAGGCCGAGGCCCCACCAGGGCGAGAGGCCGAGGCCGAGGCCCCGGCAGGGCGAGAGGCTGAGGCCGAGGCCCCACCAGGAGAGGCCACTAGGTCAGAGTCCCCGCCAGGGCGAGAGGCAGAGTCAGAGTCAGAGTCCCCGCCCGGGCGAGAGGTCGAGGCCCCACCCGGGCGAGAGGGCGAGAGGCCAAGGCCCCACCAGGGCGAGAGGGCGAGAGGCCAAGGCCCCACCAGGGCGAGAGGGCGAGAGGCCAAGGCCCCACCAGGGCGAGAGGGCGAGAGGCCAAGGCCCCACCAGGGCGAGAGGGCGAGAGGCCAAGGCCCCACCAGGGCGAGAGGCCAAGGCCCCACCAGGGCGAGAGGGCGAGAGGCCAAGGCCCCACCAGGGCGAGAGGCCGAGGCCAAGGCCCCACCAGAGCGAGAGGCCGAGGCCAAGGCCCCACCAGGTCGAGAGTCCTAGAGGTCAAGGCCGAGGCCCCACCAGGTCGAGAGTCCTAGAGGTCAAGGCCGAGGCCCCACCAGGGCGAGAGGCCGAGGCCGAGGCCCCACCAGGGCGAGAGGCCGAGGCCGAGGCCCCACCAGGGCGAGAGGCCGAGGCCGAGGCCCCACCAGGGCGAGAGGCCGAGGCCGAGGCCCCACCAGGGCGAGAGGCCGAGGCCGAGGCCCCACCAGGGCGAGAGGCAGAGGCCGAGGCCCCACCAGGGCGAGAGGCAGAGGCCGAGGCCCCACCAGGGCGAGAGGCAGAGGCCGAGGCCCCACCAGGGCGAGAGGCCGAGAGGTCAAGGCCGAGGTCCCACCAGGGCAGGAAGCTGAGAGGTCAAGGCCGAGGTCCCACCAGGGCAGGAGGCTGAGAGGTCAAGGCCGAGGTCCCACCAGGGCGGGAGGCCGAGGCCCCACCAGGGCGGGAGGCCGAGGCCCCACCAGGGCGGGAGGCCGAGGCCCCACCAGGGCCAGAGGCCGAGGCCCCGCCAGGGAGAGGGGCCAGAGGCCGAGGCCCCGCCAGGGAGAGGGGCCAGAGGCCGAGGCCCCGCCAGGGAGAGAGGCCGAGGCCCCGTCAGGGAGAGAGGCCGAGGCCCCGCCAGGGAGAGAGGCCGAGGCCCCGCCAGGGAGAGAGGCCGAGGCCCCGCCAGGGAGAGAGGCCGAGGCCCCGCCAGGGAGAGAGGCCGGGGCCCCGCCAGGGAGAGAGGCCGGGGCCCCGCCAGGGAGAGAGGCCGGGGCCCCGCCAGGGAGAGAGGCCGGGGCCCCGCCAGGGAGAGAGGCAGAGGCCCCGCCAGGGGCAGAGGCCGAGGCCCCACCAGGGCGAGAGGCAGAGGCCGAGGCCCCACCAGGGCGAGAGGCAGAGGCCGAGGCCCCACCAGGGCGAGAGGCAGAGGCCGAGGCCCCACCAGGGCGAGAGGCAGAGGCCGAGGCCCCACCAGGGCGAGAGGCAGAGGCCGAGGCCCCACCAGGGCGAGAGGCAGAGGCCGAGGCCCCACCAGGGCGAGAGGCAGAGGCCGAGGCCCCACCAGGGCGAGAGGCAGAGGCCGAGGCCCCACCAGGGCGAGAGGCAGAGGCCGAGGCCCCACCAGGGCGAGAGGCAGAGGCCGAGGCCCCACCAGGGCGAGAGGCAGAGGCCGAGGCCCCACCAGGGCGGAGGGCGAGAGGCAGAGGCCGAGGCCCCACCAGGGCGGGAGGCAGAGGCCGAGGCCCCACCAGGGCGGGAGGCAGAGGCCGAGGCCCCACCAGGGCGGGAGGCAGAGGCCGAGGCCCCACCAGGGCGGGAGGCAGAGGCCGAGGCCCCACCAGGGCGGGAGGCAGAGGCCGAGGCCCCACCAGGGCGGGAGGCAGAGGCCGAGGCCCCACCAGGGCGAGAGGCCGAGGCCCCACCAGGGCGAGAGGCCGAGGCCCCACCAGGGAGAGAGGCCGAGGCCCCACCAGGGAGAGAGGCCGAGGCCCCACCAGGGCGAGAGGCCGAGAGGTCAAGGCCGAGGCCCCACCAGGGCGGGAGGCCGAGAGGTCAAGGCAGAGGCCCCACCAGGGCGGGAGGCCGAGAGGTCAAGGCCGAGGCCCCACCAGGGCGGGAGGCCGAGAGGTCAAGGCCGAGGCCCCACCAGGGCGGGAGGCCGAGAGGTCAAGGCCGAGGCCCCACCATGGCAAGGGGCGGGAGGCCGAGGCCCCACCAGGGCGGGAGGCCGAGGCCCCACCAGGGCGGGAGGCCGAGGCCCCACCAGGGCGGGAGGCCGAGGACGAGGCCCCACCTCATTTTCTGACTCACAAGGCCTTTTGCAATGTAGCACCACATTATATACCTACCAGATCCCTTGGTTCAGCATCTTCAAACAACTGCAACTGGAAAGTCCTAGAGAAAAAAAGTACAAGGCAAGATTAGTCTCAACCCAAGGCTTCATCACCCAAGGCTCCAATTATTCAAGACCCTGAAAGATTGGAAAGACCCAGCAAAAACGCAAAGGCCCCTCGGCAGAACATTATTCATGCACATCATAAACCTCCTAAATGCACCTACTAACCACACCTACCCATCTCATGAACAATCGCTCAATCTTACTTAGCACCATAGCACTAGTCATGGAATATTTTGTGCACTTCCCCCAGCAAGATTTTTTGGGAAACCTGACTGCTTGTCGAGGCCCCGGCAGGGCGAGAGGCCCAGGCAGAGGCCCCGGCAGGGCGAGAGTGGCCGAGGCAGAGGCCCCACCAGGGCGAGAGTGGCCGAGGCAGAGGCCCCACCAGGGCGAGAGTGGCCGAGGCAGAGGCCCCACCAGGGCGAGAGTGGCCGAGGCAGAGGCCCCACCAGGGCGAGAGTGGTCGAGGCAGAGGCCCCACCAGGGCGAGAGTGGCCGAGGCTGAGGCCCCACCAGGGCGAGAGGCTGAGGCCCCACCAGGGCGAGAGGCTGAGGCCCCACCAGGGCGAGAGGCTGAGGCCGAGGCCCCACCAGGGCGAGAGGCTGAGGCCCCACCAGGGCGAGAAGCCAAGGCCCCACAAGGGCGAAAGGCAGAGGCCCCACCAGTAATATATGCAAATCTACAATTTGAAAGCAATGTGTTTGGCAAGCTGAGGAGTACCATGGATGATACCAAGACTCACCCTCTGAGTCTAGATATAATGTCTAAAAGATCCAGTTCCAGCACCAAACCCTCATAAAACATCATTGGCATTTGAATTCAATATTGAAGGGACAACAAAATACAACCAGTATTTCAGGCATAAACTGCTGCATTTCAAGACTTAAGGGTTTGGTGCTGGAACTAGATCTTTTACACTTTCTACAAGAAGGATAGGCAAGGACAAAAGAATACGAGAAACAAAAATGGACATGGAAAGGAGACTAGGAAGTGGGAATAGGACACAGACTAGGCACTATAAAGAGACCGGTACTATGAAAAGGGAATATGATTGAGAGGAATGTTCAACAAATTTCACCTGCTTAAAAAAAGCCCTGTCCACCCTGTATATCAGTCAAGATAGAATGGACCCAGGAACTGGTTATATCCCAAATAGATAACTGCAACAGCATGTGTGTGTGTGTTATAAGCCACCCTAAGAAAAATATCCATCTCCTACTTATGTCTCTCATGCGATCTTCTGCCTCAAACATAGCGACTAGCTTTTATTGCTTTAGATCGTAAATGCTATGGATGGGGCAACAAAAAATCCGAGAGGCCCCACCAGGGCCAGAGGCCGAGGCCCCACCAGGGCCAGAGGCCGAGGCCCCGCCAGGGAGAGGGGCCAGAGGCCGAGGCCCCGCCAGGGAGAGAGGCCGAGGCCCCGCCAGGGAGAGAGGCCGAGGCCCCGTCAGGGAGAGAGGCCGAGGCCCCGCCAGGGAGAGAGGCCGGGGCCCCGCCAGGGAGAGAGGCCGGGGCCCCGCCAGGGAGAGAGGCCGGGGCCCCGCCAGGGAGAGAGGCCGAGGCCCCGCCAGGGAGAGAGGCAGAGGCCGAGGCCCCACCAGGGAGAGAGGCAGAGGCCGAGGCCCCACCAGGGAGAGAGGCAGAGGCCGAGGCCCCACCAGGGCGAGAGGCAGAGGCCGAGGCCCCACCAGGGCGAGAGGCAGAGGCCGAGGCCCCACCAGGGCGAGAGGCAGAGGCCGAGGCCCCACCAGGGCGAGAGGCAGAGGCCGAGGCCCCACCAGGGCGAGAGGCAGAGGCCGAGGCCCCACCAGGGCGAGAGGCAGAGGCCGAGGCCCCACCAGGGCGAGAGGCAGAGGCCGAGGCCCCACCAGTGCGAGAGGCAGAGGCCGAGGCCCCACCAGGGCGGGGGCCGAGAGGCAGAGGCCGAGGCCCCACCAGGGCGAGAGGCAGAGGCCGAGGCCCCACCAGGGCGGGAGGCAGAGGCCGAGGCCCCACCAGGGCGGGAGGCAGAGGCCGAGGCCCCACCAGGGCGGGAGGCAGAGGCCGAGGCCCCACCAGGGCGGGAGGCAGAGGCCGAGGCCCCACCAGGGCGGGAGGCAGAGGCCGAGGCCCCACCAGGGCGGGAGGCAGAGGCCGAGGCCCCACCAGGGCGAGAGGCCGAGGCCCCACCAGGGAGAGAGGCCGAGGCCCCACCAGGGAGAGAGGCCGAGGCCCCACCAGGGAGAGAGGCCGAGGCCCCACCAGGGCGAGAGGCCGAGAGGTCAAGGCCGAGGCCCCACCAGGGCGGGAGGCCGAGAGGTCAAGGCAGAGGCCCCACCAGGGCGGGAGGCCGAGAGGTCAAGGCCGAGGCCCCACCAGGGCGGGAGGCCGAGAGGTCAAGGCCGAGGCCCCACCAGGGCGGGAGGCCGAGAGGTCAAGGCCGAGGCCCCACCATGGCAAGGGGCGGGAGGCCGAGGCCCCACCAGGGCGGGAGGCCGAGGCCCCACCAGGGCGGGAGGCCGAGGACGAGGCCCCACCTCATTTTCTGACTCACAAGGCCTTTTGCAATGTAGCACCACATTATATACCTACCAGATCCCTTGGTTCAGCATCTTCAAACAACTGCAACTGGAAAGTCCTAGAGAAAAAAAGTACAAGGCAAGATTAGTCTCAACCCAAGGCTTCATCACCCAAGGCTCCAATTATTCAAGACCCTGAAAGATTGGAAAGACCCAGCAAAAACGCAAAGGCCCCTCGGCAGAACATTATTCATGCACATCATAAACCTCCTAAATGCACCTACTAACCACACCTACCCATCTCATGAACAATCGCTCAATCTTACTTAGCACCATAGCACTAGTCATGGAATATTTTGTGCACTTCCCCCAGCAAGATTTTTAGGGAAACCTGACTGCTTGTCGAGGCCCCGGCAGGGCGAGAGGCCCAGGCAGAGGCCCCGGCAGGGCGAGAGTGGCCGAGGCAGAGGCCCCACCAGGGCGAGAGTGGCCGAGGCAGAGGCCCCACCAGGGCGAGAGTGGCCGAGGCAGAGGCCCCACCAGGGCGAGAGTGGCCGAGGCAGAGGCCCCACCAGGGCGAGAGTGGCCGAGGCAGAGGCCCCACCAGGGCGAGAGTGGCCGAGGCAGAGGCCCCACCAGGGCGAGAGTGGCCGAGGCAGAGGCCCCACCAGGGCGAGAGTGGCCGAGGCAGAGGCCCCAACCAGGGCGAGAGTGGCCGAGGCAGAAGCCCCAACCAGGGCGAGAGTGGCCGAGGCAGAAGCCCCAACCAGGGCGAGAGTGGCCGAGGCAGAGGCCCCCACCAGGGCGAGAGTGGCCGAGGCAGAGGCCCCCACCAGGGCGAGAGTGGCCGGAGGCAGAGGCCCCACCAGGGCGGGAGCCCGAGAGGTCAAGGCCGAGGCCCCACCAGGGCGGGAGCCCGAGAGGTCAAGGCCGAGGCCCCACCAGGGCGGGAGCCCGAGAGGTCAAGGCCGAGGCCCCACCAGGGCGGGAGGCGAGGCTAAGGCCCCACCAGGGCGGGAGGCGAGGCTAAGGCCCCACCAGGGCGAGAGCCCAAGAGGTCGAGGCCGAGGCCCCACCAGGGCGAGAGCCCAAGAGGTCGAGGCCGAGGCCCCACCAGGGCGAGAGCCCAAGAGGTCGAGGCCGAGGCCCCACCAGGGCGAGAGCCCAAGAGGTCGAGGCCGAGGCCCCACCAGGGCGAGAGCCCAAGAGGTCGAGGCCGAGGCCCCACCAGGGCGAGAGCCCAAGAGGTCGAGGCCGAGGCCCTACCAGGGCGAGAGCCCGAGAGGCCGAGGCCCCACCAGGGCGAGAGGCCGAGGCTCCACCAGGGCGAGAGGCCGAGGCCCCACCAGGGCGAGAGGCCGAGGCCCCACCAGGGCGAGAGGCCGAGGCCCCACCAGGGCGAGAGGCCGAGGCCGAGGCCCCACCAGGGCGAGAGGCCGAGGCCCCACCAGGGCGAGAGGCCGAGGCCGAGGCCCCACCAGGGCGAGAGGCCCAGGGCGAGAGGCCGAGGCCGAGGCCCCACCAGGGCGAGAGGCCGAGGCCCCACCAGGGCGGGAGGCCGAGGCCCCACCAGGGCGGGAGGCCGAGGCCCCACCAGGGCGAGATTCCTAGAGGTCAAGGCCGAGGCCACACCAGGGCGGGAGGCGAGGCTAAGGCGTCACCAGGGCGAGAGGCAGAGGCTAAGGCCCCACCAGGGCGAGAGGCAGAGGCTAAGGCCCCACCAGGGCGAGAGGCAGAGGCTAAGGCCCCACCAGGGCGAGAGGACGAGGCCCCACCAGGGCGAGAGGCCGAGGACGAGGCCCCACCAGGGCGAGTGGCCGAGGACGAGGCCCCACCAGGGCGAGAGGCCGAGGACGAGGCCCCACCAGGGCGAGAGGCCGAGGACGAGGCCCCACCAGGGCGAGAGGACGAGGCCCCACCAGGGCGAGAGGCCGAGGACGAGGCCCCACCAGGGCGAGTGGCCGAGGACGAGGCCCCACCAGGGCGAGAGGCCGAGGACGAGGCCCCACCAGGGCGAGAGGCCGAGGACGAGGCCCCACCAGGGCGAGAGGCCGAGGACGAGGCCCCACCAGGGCGAGAGGCCGAGGACGAGGCCCCACCAGGGCGAGAGGCCGAGGACGAGGCCCCACCAGGGCGAGAGGCCGAGGACGAGGCCCCACCAGGGCGAGAGGCCGAGGCCCCACCAGGGCGAGAGGCCGAGGACGAGGCCCCACCAGGGCGAGAGGCAGAGGACGAGGCCCCACCAGGGCGAGAGGCAGAGGACGAGGCCCCACCAGGGCGAGAGGCAGAGGACGAGGCCCCACCAGGGCGAGAGGCAGAGGACGAGGCCCCACCTCATTTTCTGACTCACAAGGCCTTTTGCAATGTAGCACAAGTCCTAGAGAAAAAAAGTACAAGGCAAGATTAGTCTCAACCCAAGGCTTCATCACCCAAGGCTCCAATTATTCAAGACCCTGAAAGATTGGAAAGACCCAGCAAAAACGCAAAGGCCCCTCGGCAGAACATTATTCATGCACATCATAAGCCTCCTAAATGCACCTACTAACCACACCTACCCATCTCATGAACAATCGCTCAATCTTACTTAGCACCATAGCACTAGTCATGGAATATTTTGTGCACTTCCCCCAGCAAGATTTTTTGGGAAACCTGACTGCTTGTCGAGGCCCCACCAGGGCAAGAGGCAGAGGTCGAGGCCCCGCCAGGGCGAGAGGCCGAGTCAGAGTCAGAGGCCCCGCCAGGGCGAGAGGCCGAGTCAGAGTCAGAGGCCCCGCCAGGGCGAGAGGCCGAGTCAGAGTCAGAGGCCCCGCCAGGGCGAGAGGCCGAGTCAGAGTCAGAGGCCCCGCCAGGGCGAGAGTCAGAGGCCCCGCCAGGGCGAGAGTCAGAGGCCCCGCCCGGGCGAGAGGCCAAGAGGTCGAGGCCCCGCCCGGGCGAGAGGCCAAGAGGTCGAGGCCCCGCCCGGGCGAGAGGCCAAGAGGTCGAGGCCCCGCCCGGGCGAGAGGCCAAGAGGTCGAGGCCCCGCCCGGGCGAGAGGCCAAGAGGTCGAGGCCCCGCCCGGGCGAGAGGCCAAGAGGTCGAGGCCCCGCCCGGGCGAGAGGCCAAGAGGTCGAGGCCCCGCCCGGGCGAGAGGCCAAGAGGTCGAGGCCCCACCCGGGCGAGAGGCCAAGAGGTCGAGGCCCCACCCGGGCGAGAGGCCAAGAGGTCGAGGCCCCACCCGGGCGAGAGGCCGAGAGGTCGAGAGGCCCCACCCGGGCGAGAGGCCGAGAGGTCGAGAGGCCCCACCCGGGCGAGAGGCCGAGAGGTCGAGAGGCCCCACCCGGGCGAGAGGCCGAGAGGTCGAGGCCCCACCCGGGCGAGAGGCCGAGAGGCCACCCGGGCGAGAGGCCAAGAGGTCGAGGCCCCACCCGGGCGAGAGGCAGAGAGGCCACCCGGGCGAGAGGCCGAGAGGCCACCCGGGCGAGAGGTCGAGAGGCCACCCGGCCGAGAGGTCGAGAGGCCACCCGGGCGAGAGGCCGAGAGGCCACCCGGGCGAGAGGCCGAGAGGCCACCCGGGCGAGAGGCCGAGAGGCCGAGCGGCCACCCGGGCGAGAGGCCGAGAGGTCGAGAGGCCACCCGGGCGAGAGGTCGAGAGGCCACCCGGGCGAGAGGCCGAGAGGTCGAGAGGCCACCCGGGCGAGAGGCCGAGGCCCCACCCGGGCGAGAGGCCGAGAGGTCGAGAGGCCACCCGGGCGAGAGGTCGAGGCCCCACCCGGGCGAGAGGCCGAGAGGTCGAGGCCCCACCGGGGCGAGAGGCCGAGAGGTTGAGGCCCCACCGGGGCGAGAGGCCGAGGCCCCACCAGGGCGAGAGGCCGAGAGGCCGAGGCCCCACCAGGGCGAGAGTGGCTGAGGCCGAGGCCCCACCAGGGCGAGAGTGGCTGAGGCCGAGGCCCCACCAGGGCGAGAGTGGCTGAGGCCGAGGCCCCACCAGGGCTAGAGTGGCTGAGGCCGAGGCCCCACCAGGGCGAGAGTGGCTGAGGCTGAGGCCCCACCAGGGCGAGAGTGGCTGAGGCCGAGGCCCCACAAGGGCGAAAGGCAGAGGCCCCACCAGTAATATATGCAAATCTACAATTTGAAAGCAATGTGTTTGGCAAGCTGAGGAGTACCATGGATGATACCAAGACTCACCCTCTGAGTCTAGATATAATGTCTAAAAGATCCAGTTCCAGCACCAAACCCATAGGTCTAAAATTGCCAGCAGTTTATGCCTCAAGTAAATCTGGTTGTATTTTGATGTTCCAATCAATATTTAATTCATATTTCAATTGAATGTTTTATGCGGTTTTATTAAACCAAAACCTCAACATACATAGGTTCTATTTCTTCCAACTGAACCAGCAAAAGCAAAGAAATTGACACAGTATCTGCAGATCACTTTCCTAATCTGCAACAAATACAAGTTGAACAAATACAAGCTGGATAGCTTGCACATGAATTAACTTGATATTTAGAACATCCCAACCTAATGGAAAAGAAATAAAATGTAGCCTGTGTTCCTGATAAGACTGTCATGTATATCGCTTATGTACAACCAGTGGAGTGTCCCTAGCTTCTAAATTGGAGAAACCTTTTTCAGGCAACCTCCAATGGCTTTCCTCACGGGCGCCCACGAGGAAAGCCCTAAATATCAAGTTCAAGCTATTCGGTGCAGATTATGAAAGTGATCTACAGATATGTCTCAATGTAGCCCGGATGGAAACCTGTTATAGGTTGAAACACTGGTTGGCTTTTTCTTTGCTTGTTCAGTTAGAAATAATGGAACTTTATCTTTTGTATGTTGAGTTAGCGTGAACAATCTGTTTTAAGTGTTTGGTTTAATAACACCTCATAAAACATCATTGGCATTTGAATTCAATATTGAAGGGACAACATAATACAACCAGTATTTCAGGCATAAACTGCTGCATTTCAAGACTTAAGGGTTTGGTGTTGGAACTAGATCTTTTACACTTTCTACAAGGATAGGCAAGGACAAAAGAATACGAGAAACAAAAATGGACATGGAAAGGAGACTAGGAAGTGGGAATAGGACACAGACTAGGCACTATAAAGAGACCGGTACTATGAAAAGGGAATATGATTGAGAGGAATGTTCAACAAATTTCACCTGCTTAAAAAAAGCCCTGTCCACCCTGTATATCAGTCAAGATAGAATGGACCCAGGAACTGGTTATATCCCAAATAGATAACTGCAACAGCATGTGTGTGTGTTATAAGCCACCCTAAGAAAAATATCCATCTCCTACTTATGTCTCTCATGCGATCTTCTGCCTCAAACATAGCGACTAGCTTTTATTGCTTTAGATCGTAAATGCTATGGATAGGGCAACAAAAAATCCGAGAATCCCCACCAGGGCCAGAGGCCCAGGCCAAGGCCCCACCAGGGCCAGAGGCCGAGGCCCCACCAGGGCCGGAGGCCGAGGCCCCACCAGGGAGGGAGGCCGAGGCCCCACCAGGGAGGGAGGCCGAGGCCCCAACAGGTCGAGAGTCCTAGAGGCCGAGGCCCCACCAGGTCGAGAGCCCTAGAGGTCAAGGCCGAGGCCCCACCACGTTGAGAGCCCTAGAGGTCAAGGCCGAGGCCCCACCAGGGCAAGAGCCCGAGGCCCCACCAGGGCGAGAGGCCGAGGCCCCACCAGGGCGAGAGGCCGAGGCCCCACCAGGGCGAGAGGCCGAGGCCGAGGTCCCACCAGGGCAAGAGGCCGAGGCCCCACCAGGGCGGGAGGCCGAGGCCCCACAAGGGCGGGAGGCCGAGGCCCCACAAGGGCGGGAGGCCGAGGCCCCACCAGGGCGGGAGGCCGAGGCCCCACCAGGGCGGGAGGCCGAGGCCCCACCAGGGCGGGAGGCCGAGGCCCCACCCGGGCGGGAGGCCGAGGCCCCACCCGGGCGGGAGGCCGAGGCCCCACCAGGGCGGGAGGCCGAGGCCCCACCAGGGCGGGAGGCCGAGGACGAGGCCCCACCTCATTTTCTGACTCACAAGGCCTTTTGCAATGTAGCACCACATTATATACCTACCAGATCCCTTGGTTCAGCATCTTCAAACAACTGCAACTGGAAAGTCCTAGAGAAAAAAAGTACAAGGCAAGATTAGTCTCAACCCAAGGCTTCATCACCCAAGGCTCCAATTATTCAAGACCCTGAAAGATTGGAAAGACCCAGCAAAAACGCAAAGGCCCCTCGGCAGAACATTATTCATGCACATCATAAACCTCCTAAATGCACCTACTAACCACACCTACCCATCTCATGAACAATCGCTCAATCTTACTTAGCACCATAGCACTAGTCATGGAATATTTTGTGCACTTGCCCCAGCAAGATTTTTTGGGAAACCTGACTGCTTGTCGAGGCCCCGCCAGGGCGAGAGTGGCCGAGGCAGAGGCCCCAGCAGGGCGAGAGTGGCCGAGGCAGAGGCCCCAGCAGGGCGAGAGTGGCCGAGGCAGAGGCCCCAGCAGGGCGAGAGTGGCCGAGGCAGAGGCCCCACCAGGGCGAGAGTGGCCGAGGCAGAGGCCCCACCAGGGCGAGAGTGGCCGAGGCAGAGGCCCCACACCAGGGCGAGAGTGGCCGAGGCAGAGGCCCCACACCAGGGCGAGAGTGGCCGAGGCAGAGGCCCCACCAGGGCGAGAGTGGCCGAGGCAGAGGCCCCACCAGGGCGAGAGTGGCCGAGGCAGAGGCCCCACCAGGGCGAGAGTGGCCGAGGCAGGCCGAGGCAGAGGCCCCACACCAGGGCGAGAGTGGCCGAGGCAGAGGCCCCACCAGGGCGAGAGTGGCCGAGGCAGAGGCCCCACCAGGGCGAGAGTGGCCGAGGCAGAGGCCCCACCAGGGCGAGAGTGGCCGAGGCAGAGGCCCCACCAGGGCGAGAGTGGCCGAGGCAGAGGCCCCACCAGGGCGAGAGTGGCTGAGGCAGAGGCCCCACCAGGGCGAGAGTGGCTGAGGCAGAGGCCCCACCAGGGCGGGAGACGAAGAGGTCAAGGCCGAGGCCCCACCAGGGCGGGAGGCGAGGCTAAGGCCCCACCAGGGCGAGAGCCCAAGAGGTCAAGGCCGAGGCCCCACCAGGGCGGGAGGCGAGGCTAAGGCCCCACCAGGGCGAGAGCCCAAGAGGTCAAGGCCGAGGCCCCACCAGGGCGGGAGGCGAGGCTAAGGCCCCACCAGGGCGAGAGCCCAAGAGGTCGAGGGCGAGAGCCCAAGAGGTCGAGGCCGAGGCCCCACCAGGGCGAGAGCCCGAGAGCCCGAGGCCCCACCAGGGCGAGAGGCCGAGGCCCCACCAGGGCGAGAGGCCGAGGCCCCACCAGGGCGAGAGGCCGAGGCCCCACCAGGGCGAGAGGCCGAGGCCCCACCAGGGCGAGAGGCCGAGGCCGAGGCCCCACCAGGGCGAGAGGCCGAGGCCGAGGCCCCACCAGGGCGAGAGGCCGAGGCCGAGGCCCCACCAGGGCGAGAGGCAGAGGCCGAGGCCCCACCAGGGCGAGAGGCAGAGGCCGAGGCCCCACCAGGGCGGGAGGCCGAGGCCCCACCAGGGCGAGATTCCTAGAGGTCAAGGCCGAGGCCACACCAGGGCGGGAGGCGAGGCTAAGGCGTCACCAGGGCGGGAGGCCGAGGCTAAGGCGTCACCAGGGCGGGAGGCCGAGGCCCCACCAGGGCGAGAGGCCGAGGCCCCACCAGGGCGAGAGGCCGAGGCCCCACCAGGGCGAGAGGCCGAGGCCCCACCAGGGCGAGAGGCCGAGGACGAGGCCCCACCAGGGCGAGAGGCCGAGGACGAGGCCCCACCAGGGCGAGAGGCCGAGGCCCCACCAGGGCGAGAGGCCGAGGCCGAGGCCCCACCAGGGCGAGAGGCCGAGCGGCCACCCGGGCGAGAGGCCGAGAGGTCGAGAGGCCACCCGGGCGAGAGGTCGAGAGGCCACCCGGGCGAGAGGCCGAGAGGTCGAGAGGCCACCCGGGCGAGAGGCCGAGAGGTCGAGGCCCCACCCGGGCGAGAGGCCGAGAGGTCGAGGCCCCACCCGGGCGAGAGGCCGAGAGGTCGAGGCCCCACCCGGGCGAGAGGCTGAGAGGTCGAGGCCCCACCCGGGCGAGAGGCCGAGAGGTCGAGAGGCCACCCGGGCGAGAGGTCGAGAGGTCGAGAGGCCACCCGGGCGAGAGGTCGAGAGGTCGAGAGGCCACCCGGGCGAGAGGCCGAGAGGCCACCCGGGCGAGAGGCCGAGAGGTCGAGAGGCCACCCGGGCGAGAGGCCGAGAGGTCACCCGGGCGAGAGGCAGAGAGGTCGAGAGGCCGAGAGGCCACCCGGGCGAGAGGCCGAGAGGTCGAGAGGCCACCCGGGCGAGAGGTCGAGGCCCCACCCGGGCGAGAGGCCGAGAGGTCGAGGCCCCACCCGGGCGAGAGGCCGAGAGGTCGAGAGGCCACCCGGGCGAGAGGCCGAGAGGTCGAGAGGCCACCGGGGCGAGAGGCCGAGGCCCCACCGGGGCGAGAGGCCGAGGCCCCACCAGGGCGAGAGTGGCTGAGGCCGAGGCCCCACCAGGGCGAGAGTGGCTGAGGCCGAGGCCCCACCAGGGCGAGAGTGGCTGAGGCCGAGGCCCCACCAGGGCGAGAGTGGCTGAGGCCGAGGCCCCACCAGGGGGAGAGTGGCTGAGGCCGAGGCCCCACCAGGGCGAGAGTGGCTGAGGCCGAGGCCCCACCAGGGCGAGAGTGGCTGAGGCCGAGGCCCCACCAGGGCGAGAGTGGCTGAGGCAGAGGCCCCACCAGGGCGAGAGGCCGAGGCCCCACCAGGGCGGGAGGCAGAGGCCGAGGCCCCACCAGGGCGGGAGGCAGAGGCCGAGGCCCCACCAGGGCGGGAGGCAGAGGCCGAGGCCCCACCAGGGCGGGAGGCAGAGGCCGAGGCCCCACCAGGGCGGGAGGCAGAGGCCGAGGCCCCACCAGGGCGGGAGGCAGAGGCCGAGGCCCCACCAGGGCGGGAGGCCGAGAGGTCAAGGCCGAGGTCCCACCAGGGGCAGGAGGCCGAGAGGTCAAGGCCAAGGCCCCACCAGGGCGGGAGGCCGAGAGGTCAAGGCCAAGGCCCCACCAGGGCGGGAGGCCGAGAGGTCAAGGCCGAGGCCCCACCAGGGCGGGAGGCCGAGAGGTCAAGGCCGAGGCCCCACCATGGCGAGGGGCGGGAGGCCGAGGCCCCACCAGGGCGGGAGGCCGAGGCCCCACCAGGGCGGGAGGCCGAGGCCCCACCAGGGCGGGAGGCCGAGGACGAGGCCCCACCTCATTTTCTGACTCACAAGGCCTTTTGCAATGTAGCACCACATTATATACCTACCAGATCCCTTGGTTCAGCATCTTCAAACAACTGCAACTGGAAAGTCCTAGAGAAAAAAAGTACAAGGCAAGATTAGTCTCAACCCAAGGCTTCATCACCCAAGGCTCCAATTATTCAAGACCCTGAAAGATTGGAAAGACCCAGCAAAAACGCAAAGGCCCCTCGGCAGAACATTATTCATGCACATCATAAACCTCCTAAATGCACCTACTAACCACACCTACCCATCTCATGAACAATCGCTCAATCTTACTTAGCACCATAGCACTAGTCATGGAATATTTTGTGCACTTCCCCCAGCAAGATTTTTTGGGAAACCTGACTGCTTTTCGAGGCCCCGCCAGGGCGAGAGGCAGAGGCCGAGGCCCCGCCAGGGCGAGAGGCAGAGGCCGAGGCCCCGCCAGGGCGAGAGGCCCAGGCCGAGGCCCCGGCAGGGCGAGAGGCCCAGGCCGAGGCCCCGGCAGGGAGAGAGTGGCCGAGGCAGAGGCCCCAGCAGGGCGAGAGTGGCCGAGGCAGAGGCCCCAGCAGGGCGAGAGTGGCCGAGGCAGAGGCCCCAGCAGGGCGAGAGGCCGAGAGGTCGAGGCCCCACCCGGGCGAGAGGCCGAGAGGCCACCCGGGCGAGAGGCCAAGAGGTCGAGGCCCCACCCGGGCGAGAGGCCGAGAGGCCACCCGGGCGAGAGGCCGAGAGGCCACCCGGGCGAGAGGTCGAGAGGCCACCCGGCCGAGAGGTCGAGAGGCCACCCGGGCGAGAGGCCGAGAGGCCACCCGGGCGAGAGGCCGAGAGGCCACCCGGGCGAGAGGCCGAGAGGCCACCCGGGCGAGAGGCCGAGAGGCCACCCGGGCGAGAGGTCGAGAGGCCACCCGGGCGAGAGGCCGAGAGGTCGAGAGGCCACCCGGGCGAGAGGCCGAGGCCCCACCCGGGCGAGAGGCCGAGAGGTCGAGAGGCCACCCGGGCGAGAGGTCGAGGCCCCACCCGGGCGAGAGGCCGAGAGGTCGAGGCCCCACCCGGGCGAGAGGCCGAGAGGTCGAGGCCCCACCGGGGCGAGAGGCCGAGAGGCCGAGGCCCCACCAGGGCGAGAGGCCGAGAGGCCGAGGCCCCACCAGGGCGAGAGTGGCTGAGGCCGAGGCCCCACCAGGGCGAGAGTGGCTGAGGCCGAGGCCCCACCAGGGCGAGAGTGGCTGAGGCCGAGGCCCCACCAGGGCGAGAGTGGCTGAGGCCGAGGCCCCACCAGGGCGAGAGTGGCTGAGGCTGAGGCCCCACCAGGGCGAGAGTGGCTGAGGCCGAGGCCCCACAAGGGCGAAAGGCAGAGGCCCCACCAGTAATATATGCAAATCTACAATTTGAAAGCAATGTGTTTGGCAAGCTGAGGAGTACCATGGATGATACCAAGACTCACCCTCTGAGTCTAGATATAATGTCTAAAAGATCCAGTTCCAGCACCAAACCCATAGGTCTAAAATTGCCAGCAGTTTATGCCTCAAGTAAATCTGGTTGTATTTTGATGTTCCAATCAATATTTAATTCATATTTCAATTGAATGTTTTATGCGGTTTTATTAAACCAAAACCTCAACATACATAGGTTCTATTTCTTCCAACTGAACCAGCAAAAGCAAAGAAATTGACACAGTATCTGCAGATCACTTTCCTAATCTGCAACAAATACAAGTTGAACAAATACAAGCTGGATAGCTTGCACATGAATTAACTTGATATTTAGAACATCCCAACCTAATGGAAAAGAAATAAAATGTAGCCTGTGTTCCTGATAAGACTGTCATGTATATCGCTTATGTACAACCAGTGGAGTGTCCCTAGCTTCTAAATTGGAGAAACCTTTTTCAGGCAACCTCCAATGGCTTTCCTCACGGGCGCCCACGAGGAAAGCCCTAAATATCAAGTTCAAGCTATTCGGTGCAGATTATGAAAGTGATCTACAGATATGTCTCAATGTAGCCCGGATGGAAACCTGTTATAGGTTGAAACACTGGTTGGCTTTTTCTTTGCTTGTTCAGTTAGAAATAATGGAACTTTATCTTTTGTATGTTGAGTTAGCGTGAACAATCTGTTTTAAGTGTTTGGTTTAATAACACCTCATAAAACATCATTGGCATTTGAATTCAATATTGAAGGGACAACATAATACAACCAGTATTTCAGGCATAAACTGCTGCATTTCAAGACTTAAGGGTTTGGTGTTGGAACTAGATCTTTTACACTTTCTACAAGGATAGGCAAGGACAAAAGAATACGAGAAACAAAAATGGACATGGAAAGGAGACTAGGAAGTGGGAATAGGACACAGACTAGGCACTATAAAGAGACCGGTACTATGAAAAGGGAATATGATTGAGAGGAATGTTCAACAAATTTCACCTGCTTAAAAAAAGCCCTGTCCACCCTGTATATCAGTCAAGATAGAATGGACCCAGGAACTGGTTATATCCCAAATAGATAACTGCAACAGCATGTGTGTGTGTTATAAGCCACCCTAAGAAAAATATCCATCTCCTACTTATGTCTCTCATGCGATCTTCTGCCTCAAACATAGCGACTAGCTTTTATTGCTTTAGATCGTAAATGCTATGGATAGGGCAACAAAAAATCCGAGAATCCCCACCAGGGCCAGAGGCCCAGGCCAAGGCCCCACCAGGGCCAGAGGCCGAGGCCCCACCAGGGAGGGAGGCCGAGGCCCCACCAGGGAGGGAGGCCGAGGCCCCACCAGGGAGGGAGGCCGAGGCCCCACCAGGGAGGGAGGCCGAGGCCCCACCAGGGAGGGAGGCCGAGGCCCCACCAGGGAGGGAGGCCGAGGCCCCAACAGGTCGAGAGTCCTAGAGGCCGAGGCCCCACCAGGTCGAGAGCCCTAGAGGTCAAGGCCGAGGCCCCACCAGGTTGAGAGCCCTAGAGGTCAAGGCCGAGGCCCCACCAGGGCGAGAGCCCGAGGCCCCACCAGGGCGAGAGGCCGAGGCCCCACCAGGGCGAGAGGCCGAGGCCCCACCAGGGCGAGAGGCCGAGGCCCCACCAGGGCGAGAGGCCGAGGCCCCACCAGGGCGAGAGGCCGAGGCCGAGGCCCCACCAGGGCGAGAGGCCGAGAGGTTGAGGCCGAGGTCCCACCAGGGCAAGAGGCCGAGAGGTTGAGGCCGAGGTCCCACCAGGGCAAGAGGCCGAGGCCCCACCAGGGCGGGAGGCCGAGGCCCCACCAGGGCGGGAGGCCGAGGCCCCACCAGGGCGGGAGGCCGAGGCCCCACCCGGGCGGGAGGCCGAGGCCCCACCCGGGCGGGAGGCCGAGGCCCCACCCGGGCGGGAGGCCGAGGCCCCACCAGGGCGGGAGGCCGAGGCCCCACCAGGGCGGGAGGCCGAGGACGAGGCCCCACCTCATTTTCTGACTCACAAGGCCTTTTGCAATGTAGCACCACATTATATACCTACCAGATCCCTTGGTTCAGCATCTTCAAACAACTGCAACTGGAAAGTCCTAGAGAAAAAAAGTACAAGGCAAGATTAGTCTCAACCCAAGGCTTCATCACCCAAGGCTCCAATTATTCAAGACCCTGAAAGATTGGAAAGACCCAGCAAAAACGCAAAGGCCCCTCGGCAGAACATTATTCATGCACATCATAAACCTCCTAAATGCACCTACTAACCACACCTACCCATCTCATGAACAATCGCTCAATCTTACTTAGCACCATAGCACTAGTCATGGAATATTTTGTGCACTTGCCCCAGCAAGATTTTTTGGGAAACCTGACTGCTTGTCGAGGCCCCGCCAGGGCGAGAGTGGCCGAGGCAGAGGCCCCAGCAGGGCGAGAGTGGCCGAGGCAGAGGCCCCAGCAGGGCGAGAGTGGCCGAGGCAGAGGCCCCACGAGGGCGAGAGTGGCCGAGGCAGAGGCCCCACCAGGGCGAGAGTGGCCGAGGCAGAGGCCCCACCAGGGCGAGAGTGGCCGAGGCAGAGGCCCCACACCAGGGCGAGAGTGGCCGAGGCAGAGGCCCCACACCAGGGCGAGAGTGGCCGAGGCAGAGGCCCCACCAGGGCGAGAGTGGGCGAGGCAGAGGCCCCACCAGGGCGAGAGTGGCCGAGGCAGAGGCCCCACCAGGGCGAGAGTGGCCGAGGCAGGCCGAGGCAGAGGCCCCACACCAGGGCGAGAGTGGCCGAGGCAGAGGCCCCACCAGGGCGAGAGTGGCCGAGGCAGAGGCCCCACCAGGGCGAGAGTGGCCGAGGCAGAGGCCCCACCAGGGCGAGAGTGGCCGAGGCAGAGGCCCCACCAGGGCGAGAGTGGCCGAGGCAGAGGCCCCACCAGGGCGAGAGTGGCCGAGGCAGAGGCCCCACCAGGGCGAGAGTGGCCGAGGCAGAGGCCCCACCAGGGCGAGAGTGGCAGAGGCCCCACCAGGGCGAGAGTGGCTGAGGCAGAGGCCCCACCAGGGCGGGAGCCGAAGAGGTCAAGGCCGAGGCCCCACCAGGGCGGGAGGCGAGGCTAAGGCCCCACCAGGGCGAGAGCCCAAGAGGTCAAGGCCGAGGCCCCACCAGGGCGGGAGGCGAGGCTAAGGCCCCACCAGGGCGAGAGCCCAAGAGGTCAAGGCCGAGGCCCCACCAGGGCGGGAGGCGAGGCTAAGGCCCCACCAGGGCGAGAGCCCAAGAGGTCGAGGGCGAGAGCCCAAGAGGTCGAGGCCGAGGCCCCACCAGGGCGAGAGCCCGAGAGGCCGAGGCCCCACCAGGGCGAGAGGCCGAGGCCCCACCAGGGCGAGAGGCCGAGGCCCCACCAGGGCGAGAGGCCGAGGCCGAGGCCCCACCAGGGCGAGAGGCCGAGGCCGAGGCCCCACCAGGGCGAGAGGCCGAGGCCGAGGCCCCACCAGGGCGAGAGGCAGAGGCCCCACCAGGGCGGGAGGCCGAGGCCCCACCAGGGCGAGATTCCTAGAGGTCAAGGCCGAGGCCACACCAGGGCGGGAGGCGAGGCTAAGGCGTCACCAGGGCGGGAGGCCGAGGCCCCACCAGGGCGAGAGGCCGAGGCCCCACCAGGGCGAGAGGCCGAGGCCCCACCAGGGCGAGAGGCCGAGGCCCCACCAGGGCGAGAGGCCGAGGACGAGGCCCCACCAGGGCGAGAGGCCGAGGCCCCACCAGGGCGAGAGGCCGAGGCCGAGGCCCCACCAGGGCGAGAGGCCGAGGCTGAGGCCCCACCAGGGCGAGAGGCCGAGGCCCCACCAGGGCGAGAGGCCGAGGACGAGGCCCCGCCAGGGCGAGAGGCCGAGGACGAGGCCCCGCCAGGGCGAGAGGCCGAGGACGAGGCCCCGCCAGGGCGAGAGGCCGAGGACGAGGCCCCGCCAGGGCGAGAGGCCGAGGACGAGGCCCCGCCAGGGCGAGAGGCCGAGGACGAGGCCCCGCCAGGGCGAGAGGCCGAGGACGAGGCCCCGCCAGGGCGAGAGGCCGAGGACGAGGCCCCACCAGGGCGAGAGGCCGAGGACGAGGCCCCACCAGGGCGAGAGGCCGAGGACGAGGCCCCACCAGGGCGAGAGGCAGAGGACGAGGCCCCACCAGGGCGAGAGGCAGAGGACGAGGCCCCACCAGGGCGAGAGGCAGAGGACGAGGCCCCACCTCATTTTCTGACTCACAAGGCCTTTTGCAATGTAGCACAAGTCCTAGAGAAAAAAAGTACAAGGCAAGATTAGTCTCAACCCAAGGCTTCATCACCCAAGGCTCCAACTATTCAAGACCCTGAAAGATTGGAAAGACCCAGCAAAAACGCAAAGGCCCCTCGGCAGAACATTATTCATGCACATCATAAACCTCCTAAATGCACCTACTAACCACACCTACCCATCTCATGAACAATCGCTCAATCTTACTTAGCACCATAGCACTAGTCATGGAATATTTTGTGCACTTCCCCCAGCAAGATTTTTTGGGAAACCTGACTGCTTGTCGAGGCCCCGCCAGGGCGAGAGTCAGAGTCAGAGGCCCCGCCAGGGCGAGAGGCAGAGTCAGAGGCCCCGCCAGGGCGAGAGGCCAAGAGGTCGAGGCCCCGCCCGGGCGAGAGGCCAAGAGGTCGAGGCCCCGCCCGGGCGAGAGGCCAAGAGGTCGAGGCCCCGCCCGGGCGAGAGGCCAAGAGGTCGAGGCCCCGCCCGGGCGAGAGGCCAAGAGGTCGAGGCCCCGCCCGGGCGAGAGGCCAAGAGGTCGAGGCCCCGCCCGGGCGAGAGGCCAAGAGGTCGAGGCCCCGCCCGGGCGAGAGGCCAAGAGGTCGAGGCCCCGCCCGGGCGAGAGGCCAAGAGGTCGAGGCCCCACCCGGGCGAGAGGCCAAGAGGTCGAGGCCCCACCCGGGCGAGAGGCCAAGAGGTCGAGGCCCCACCCGGGCGAGAGGCCAAGAGGTCGAGGCCCCACCCGGGCGAGAGGCCAAGAGGTCGAGGCCCCACCCGGGCGAGAGGCCAAGAGGTCGAGGCCCCACCCGGGCGAGAGGCCGAGAGGTCGAGGCCCCACCCGGGCGAGAGGCCGAGAGGTCGAGGCCCCACCCGGGCGAGAGGCCGAGAGGTCGAGGCCCCACCCGGGCGAGAGGCCGAGAGGTCGAGGCCCCACCCGGGCGAGAGGCCGAGAGGTCGAGGCCCCACCCGGGCGAGAGGCCGAGAGGTCGAGGCCCCACCCGGGCGAGAGGCCGAGAGGTCGAGAGGCCACCCGGGCGAGAGGCCGAGAGGTCGAGAGGCCACCCGGGCGAGAGGCCGAGAGGCCACCCGGGCGAGAGGCCGAGAGGTCGAGAGGCCACCCGGGCGAGAGGCCGAGAGGTCGAGAGGCCACCCGGGCGAGAGGCCGAGAGGTCACCCGGGCGAGAGGCAGAGAGGTCGAGAGGCCGAGAGGCCACCCGGGCGAGAGGCCGAGAGGTCGAGAGGCCACCCGGGCGAGAGGTCGAGGCCCCACCCGGGCGAGAGGCCGAGAGGTCGAGGCCCCACCCGGGCGAGAGGCCGAGAGGTCGAGAGGCCACCCGGGCGAGAGGCCGAGAGGTCGAGAGGCCACCGGGGCGAGAGGCCGAGGCCCCACCGGGGCGAGAGTGGCTGAGGCCGAGGCCCCACCAGGGTGAGAGTGGCTGAGGCCGAGGCCCCACCAGGGGGAGAGTGGCTGAGGCCGAGGCCCCACCAGGGCGAGAGTGGCTGAGGCCGAGGCCCCACCAGGGCGAGAGTGGCTGAGGCAGAGGCCCCACCAGGGCGAGAGGCCGAGGCCCCACCAGGGCAGGAGGCAGAGGCCGAGGCCCCACCAGGGCGGGAGGCAGAGGCCGAGGCCCCACCAGGGCGGGAGGCAGAGGCCGAGGCCCCACCAGGGCGGGAGGCAGAGGCCGAGGCCCCACCAGGGCGGGAGGCAGAGGCCGAGGCCCCACCAGGGCGGGAGGCAGAGGCCGAGGCCCCACCAGGGCGGGAGGCCGAGAGGTCAAGGCCGAGGTCCCACCAGGGGCAGGAGGCCGAGAGGTCAAGGCCGAGGCCCCACCAGGGCGGGAGGCCGAGAGGTCAAGGCCGAGGCCCCACCATGGCGAGGGGCGGGAGGCCGAGGCCCCACCAGGGCGGGAGGCCGAGGCCCCACCAGGGCGGGAGGCCGAGGACGAGGCCCCACCTCATTTTCTGACTCACAAGGCCTTTTGCAATGTAGCACCACATTATATACCTACCAGATCCCTTGGTTCAGCATCTTCAAACAACTGCAACTGGAAAGTCCTAGAGAAAAAAAGTACAAGGCAAGATTAGTCTCAACCCAAGGCTTCATCACCCAAGGCTCCAATTATTCAAGACCCTGAAAGATTGGAAAGACCCAGCAAAAACGCAAAGGCCCCTCGGCAGAACATTATTCATGCACATCATAAACCTCCTAAATGCACCTACTAACCACACCTACCCATCTCATGAACAATCGCTCAATCTTACTTAGCACCATAGCACTAGTCATGGAATATTTTGTGCACTTCCGCCAGCAAGATTTTTTGGGAAACCTGACTGCTTGTCGAAGCCCCACCAGGGCAAGAGGCAGAGGTCGAGGCCCAGCCAGGGCGAGAGGCAGAGTCAGAGGCCCAGCCAGGGCGAGAGGCAGAGTCAGAGGCCCCGCCAGGGCGAGAGGCAGAGTCAGAGGCCCCGCCAGGGCGAGAGGCAGAGTCAGAGTCAGAGGCCCCGCCAGGGCGAGAGGCAGAGTCAGAGTCAGAGGCCCCGCCAGGGCGAGAGGCAGAGTCAGAGTCAGAGGCCCCGCCAGGGCGAGAGGCAGAGTCAGAGTCAGAGGCCCCGCCAGGGCGAGAGGCAGAGTCAGAGTCAGAGGCCCCGCCAGGGCGAGAGGCAGAGTCAGAGTCAGAGGCCCCGCCAGGGCGAGAGGCAGAGTCAGAGTCAGAGGCCCCGCCAGGGCGAGAGGCAGAGTCAGAGTCAGAGGCCCCGCCAGGGCGAGAGGCAGAGTCAGAGGTCGAGGCCCCGCCAGGGCGAGAGGCAGAGTCAGAGGTCGAGGCCCCGCCAGGGCGAGAGGCAGAGTCAGAGGTCGAGGCCCCGCCAGGGCGAGAGGCAGAGTCAGAGGTCGAGGCCCCGCCAGGGCGAGAGGCAGAGTCAGAGGTCGAGGCCCCGCCAGGGCGAGAGGCAGAGTCAGAGGTCGAGGCCCCGCCAGGGCGAGAGGCAGAGTCAGAGGTCGAGGCCCCGCCAGGGCGAGAGGCAGAGTCAGAGGTCGAGGCCCCGCCAGGGCGAGAGGCAGAGTCAGAGGTCGAGGCCCCGCCAGGGCGAGAGGCCCAGGCAGAGGCCCCGCCAGGGCGAGAGGCCGAGGCAGAGGCCCCGCCAGGGCGAGAGGCCAAGAGGTCGAGGCCCCACCCGGGCGAGAGGCCAAGAGGTCGAGGCCCCACCCGGGCGAGAGGCCAAGAGGTCGAGGCCCCACCCGGGCGAGAGGCCAAGAGGTCGAGGCCCCACCCGGGCGAGAGGCCAAGAGGTCGAGGCCCCACCCGGGCGAGAGGCCAAGAGGTCGAGGCCCCACCCGGGCGAGAGGCCAAGAGGTCGAGGCCCCACCCGGGCGAGAGGCCGAGAGGTCGAGGCCCCACCCGGGCGAGAGGCCGAGAGGTCGAGGCCCCACCCGGGCGAGAGGCCGAGAGGTCGAGGCCCCACCCGGGCGAGAGGCCGAGAGGTCGAGGCCCCACCCGGGCGAGAGGCCGAGAGGTCGAGGCCCCACCCGGGCGAGAGGCCGAGAGGTCGAGGCCCCACCCGGGCGAGAGGCCGAGAGGTCAAGGCCCCACCCGGGCGAGAGGCCGAGAGGTCGAGGCCCCACCCGGGCGAGAGGCCGAGAGGTCGAGGCCCCACCCGGGCGAGAGGCCGAGAGGTCGAGGCCCCACCCGGGCGAGAGGTCGAGAGGTCGAGAGGCCACCCGGGCGAGAGGTCGAGAGGTCGAGAGGCCACCCGGGCGAGAGGTCGAGAGGTCGAGAGGCCACCCGGGCGAGAGGCCGAGAGGCCACCCGGGCGAGAGGCCGAGAGGTCGAGAGGCCACCCGGGCGAGAGGCCGAGAGGTCACCCGGGCGAGAGGCAGAGAGGTCGAGAGGCCGAGAGGCCACCCGGGCGAGAGGCCGAGAGGTCGAGAGGCCACCCGGGCGAGAGGTCGAGGCCCCACCCGGGCGAGAGGCCGAGAGGTCGAGGCCCCACCCGGGCGAGAGGCCGAGAGGTCGAGAGGCCACCCGGGCGAGAGGCCGAGAGGCCACCGGGGCGAGAGGCCGAGGCCCCACCGGGGCGAGAGGCCGAGGCCCCACCAGGGCGAGAGTGGCTGAGGCCGAGGCCCCACCAGGGCGAGAGTGGCTGAGGCCGAGGCCCCACCAGGGCGAGAGTGGCTGAGGCCGAGGCCCCACCAGGGCGAGAGTGGCTGAGGCCGAGGCCCCACCAGGGCGAGAGTGGCTGAGGCCGAGGCCCCACCAGGGGGAGAGTGGCTGAGGCCGAGGCCCCACCAGGGCGAGAGTGGCTGAGGCCGAGGCCCCACCAGGGCGAGAGTGGCTGAGGCAGAGGCCCCACCAGGGCGAGAGGCCGAGGCCCCACCAGGGCGGGAGGCAGAGGCCGAGGCCCCACCAGGGCGGGAGGCAGAGGCCGAGGCCCCACCAGGGCGGGAGGCCGAGGCCCCACCAGGGCGGGAGGCAGAGGCCGAGGCCCCACCAGGGCGGGAGGCAGAGGCCGAGGCCCCACCAGGGCGGGAGGCAGAGGCCGAGGCCCCACCAGGGCGGGAGGCCGAGAGGTCAAGGCCGAGGTCCCACCAGGGGCAGGAGGCCGAGAGGTCAAGGCCAAGGCCCCACCAGGGCGGGAGGCCGAGAGGTCAAGGCCAAGGCCCCACCAGGGCGGGAGGCCGAGAGGTCAAGGCCAAGGCCCCACCAGGGCGGGAGGCCGAGAGGTCAAGGCCGAGGCCCCACCATGGCGAGGGGCGGGAGGCCGAGGCCCCACCAGGGCGGGAGGCCGAGGCCCCACCAGGGCGGGAGGCCGAGGCCCCACCAGGGCGGGAGGCCGAGGACGAGGCCCCACCTCATTTTCTGACTCACAAGGCCTTTTGCAATGTAGCACCACATTATATACCTACCAGATCCCTTGGTTCAGCATCTTCAAACAACGGCAACTGGAAAGTCCTAGAGAAAAAAAGTACAAGGCAAGATTAGTCTCAACCCAAGGCTTCATCACCCAAGGCTCCAATTATTCAAGACCCTGAAAGATTGGAAAGACCCAGCAAAAACGCAAAGGCCCCTCGGCAGAACATTATTCATGCACATCATAAACCTCCTAAATGCACCTACTAACCACACCTACCCATCTCATGAACAATCGCTCAATCTTACTTAGCACCATAGCACTAGTCATGGAATATTTTGTGCACTTCCCCCAGCAAGATTTTTTGGGAAACCTGACTGCTTTTCGAGGCCCCGCCAGGGCGAGAGGCAGAGGCCGAGGCCCCGCCAGGGCGAGAGGCAGAGGCCGAGGCCCCGCCAGGGCGAGAGGCCCAGGCCGAGGCCCCGGCAGGGCGAGAGGCCCAGGCCGAGGCCCCGGCAGGGAGAGAGTGGCCGAGGCAGAGGCCCCAGCAGGGCGAGAGTGGCCGAGGCAGAGGCCCCAGCAGGGCGAGAGGCCGAGAGGTCGAGGCCCCAGCAGGGCGAGAGGCCGAGAGGCCACCCGGGCGAGAGGCCAAGAGGTCGAGGCCCCACCCGGGCGAGAGGCCGAGAGGCCACCCGGGCGAGAGGCCGAGAGGCCACCCGGGCGAGAGGCCGAGAGGCCACCCGGGCGAGAGGCCGAGAGGCCACCCGGGCGAGAGGCCGAGAGGCCACCCGGGCGAGAGGCCGAGAGGCCACCCGGGCGAGAGGCCGAGAGGCCACCCGGGCGAGAGGCCGAGAGGCCACCCGGGCGAGAGGCCGAGAGGCCGAGCGGCCACCCGGGCGAGAGGCCGAGAGGCCACCCGGGCGAGAGGTCGAGAGGCCACCCGGGCGAGAGGCCGAGAGGTCGAGAGGCCACCCGGGCGAGAGGCCGAGGCCCCACCCGGGCGAGAGGCCGAGAGGTCGAGAGGCCACCCGGGCGAGAGGTCGAGGCCCCACCCGGGCGAGAGGCCGAGAGGTCGAGGCCCCACCCGGGCGAGAGGCCGAGAGGTCGAGGCCCCCACCGGGGCGAGAGGCCGAGAGGCCGAGGCCCCACCAGGGCGAGAGGCCGAGAGGCCGAGGCCCCACCAGGGCGAGAGTGGCTGAGGCCGAGGCCCCACCAGGGCGAGAGTGGCTGAGGCCCCACCAGGGCGAGAGTGGCTGAGGCCGAGGCCCCACCAGGGCGAGAGTGGCTGAGGCCGAGGCCCCACCAGGGCGAGAGTGGCTGAGGCCGAGGCCCCACCAGGGCGAGAGTGGCTGAGGCTGAGGCCCCACCAGGGCGAGAGTGGCTGAGGCCGAGGCCCCACAAGGGCGAAAGGCAGAGGCCCCACCAGTAATATATGCAAATCTACAATTTGAAAGCAATGTGTTTGGCAAGCTGAGGAGTACCATGGATGATACCAAGACTCACCCTCTGAGTCTAGATATAATGTCTAAAAGATCCAGTTCCAGCACCAAACCCATAGGTCTAAAATTGCCAGCAGTTTATGCCTCAAGTAAATCTGGTTGTATTTTGATGTTCCAATCAATATTTAATTCATATTTCAATTGAATGTTTTATGCGGTTTTATTAAACCAAAACCTCAACATACATAGGTTCTATTTCTTCCAACTGAACCAGCAAAAGCAAAGAAATTGACACAGTATCTGCAGATCACTTTCCTAATCTGCAACAAATACAAGTTGAACAAATACAAGCTGGATAGCTTGCACATGAATTAACTTGATATTTAGAACATCCCAACCTAATGGAAAAGAAATAAAATGTAGCCTGTGTTCCTGATAAGACTGTCATGTATATCGCTTATGTACAACCAGTGGAGTGTCCCTAGCTTCTAAATTGGAGAAACCTTTTTCAGGCAACCTCCAATGGCTTTCCTCACGGGCGCCCACGAGGAAAGCCCTAAATATCAAGTTCAAGCTATTCGGTGCAGATTATGAAAGTGATCTACAGATATGTCTCAATGTAGCCCGGATGGAAACTGTTATAGGTTGAAACACTGGTTGGCTTTTTCTTTGCTTGTTCAGTTAGAAATAATGGAACTTTATCTTTTGTATGTTGAGTTAGCGTGAACAATCTGTTTTAAGTGTTTGGTTTAATAACACCTCATAAAACATCATTGGCATTTGAATTCAATATTGAAGGGACAACATAATACAACCAGTATTTCAGGCATAAACTGCTGCATTTCAAGACTTAAGGGTTTGGTGTTGGAACTAGATCTTTTACACTTTCTACAAGGATAGGCAAGGACAAAAGAATACGAGAAACAAAAATGGACATGGAAAGGAGACTAGGAAGTGGGAATAGGACACAGACTAGGCACTATAAAGAGACCGGTACTATGAAAAGGGAATATGATTGAGAGGGAATGTTCAACAAATTTCACCTGCTTAAAAAAAGCCCTGTCCACCCTGTATATCAGTCAAGATAGAATGGACCCAGGAACTGGTTATATCCCAAATAGATAACTGCAACAGCATGTGTGTGTGTTATAAGCCACCCTAAGAAAAATATCCATCTCCTACTTATGTCTCTCATGCGATCTTCTGCCTCAAACATAGCGACTAGCTTTTATTGCTTTAGATCGTAAATGCTATGGATAGGGCAACAAAAAATCCGAGAATCCCCACCAGGGCCAGAGGCCCAGGCCAAGGCCCCACCAGGGCCAGAGGCCGAGGCCCCACCAGGGAGGGAGGCCGAGGCCCCACCAGGGAGGGAGGCCGAGGCCCCACCAGGGAGGGAGGCCAAGGCCCCACCAGGGAGGGAGGCCGAGGCCCCACCAGGTCGAGAGTCCTAGAGGCCGAGGCCCCACCAGGTCGAGAGCCCTAGAGGTCAAGGCCGAGGCCCCACCAGGTTGAGAGCCCTAGAGGTCAAGGCCGAGGCCCCACCCAGGGCAAGAGCCCGAGGCCCCACCAGGGCGAGAGGCCGAGGCCCCACCAGGGCGAGAGGCCGAGGCCCCACCAGGGCGAGAGGCCGAGGCCCCACCAGGGCGAGAGGCCGAGGCCCCACCAGGGCGAGAGGCCGAGGCCCCACCAGGGCGAGAGGCCGAGGCCCCACCAGGGCGAGAGGCCGAGGCCGAGGCCCCCACCAGGGCGAGAGGCCGAGAGGTTGAGGCCGAGGTCCCACCAGGGCAAGAGGCCGAGAGGTTGAGGCCGAGGTCCCACCAGGGCAAGAGGCCGAGGCCCCACCAGGGCGGGAGGCCGAGGCCCCACCAGGGCGGGAGGCCGAGGCCCCACCAGGGCGGGAGGCCGAGGCCCCACCAGGGCGGGAGGCCGAGGCCCCACCAGGGCGGGAGGCCGAGGCCCCACCAGGGCGGGAGGCCGAGGCCCCACCAGGGCGGGAGGCCGAGGCCCCACCCGGGCGGGAGGCCGAGGCCCCACCCGGGCGGGAGGCCGAGGCCCCACCAGGGCGGGAGGCCGAGGCCCCACCAGGGCGGGAGGCCGAGGACGAGGCCCCACCTCATTTTCTGACTCACAAGGCCTTTTGCAATGTAGCACCACATTATATACCTACCAGATCCCTTGGTTCAGCATCTTCAAACAACTGCAACTGGAAAGTCCTAGAGAAAAAAAGTACAAGGCAAGATTAGTCTCAACCCAAGGCTTCATCACCCAAGGCTCCAATTATTCAAGACCCTGAAAGATTGGAAAGACCCAGCAAAAACGCAAAGGCCCCTCGGCAGAACATTATTCATGCACATCATAAACCTCCTAAATGCACCTACTAACCACACCTACCCATCTCATGAACAATCGCTCAATCTTACTTAGCACCATAGCACTAGTCATGGAATATTTTGTGCACTTGCCCCAGCAAGATTTTTTGGGAAACCTGACTGCTTGTCGAGGCCCCGCCAGGGCGAGAGTGGCCGAGGCAGAGGCCCCAGCAGGGCGAGAGTGGCCGAGGCAGAGGCCCCACGAGGGCGAGAGTGGCCGAGGCAGAGGCCCCACGAGGGCGAGAGTGGCCGAGGCAGAGGCCCCACCAGGGCGAGAGTGGCCGAGGCAGAGGCCCCACACCAGGGGCGAGAGTGGCCGAGGCAGAGGCCCCACACCAGGGCGAGAGTGGCCGAGGCAGAGGCCCCACCAGGGCGAGAGTGGCCGAGGCAGAGGCCCCACCAGGGCGAGAGTGGCCGAGGCAGAGGCCCCACCAGGGCGAGAGTGGCCGAGGCAGGCTGAGGCAGAGGCCCCACCAGGGCGGGAGCCGAAGAGGTCAAGGCCGAGGCCCCACCAGGGCGGGAGGCGAGGCTAAGGCCCCACCAGGGCGAGAGCCCAAGAGATCAAGGCCGAGGCCCCACCAGGGCGGGAGGCGAGGCTAAGGCCCCACCAGGGCGAGAGCCCAAGAGGTCAAGGCCGAGGCCCCACCAGGGCGGGAGGCGAGGCTAAGGCCCCACCAGGGCGAGAGCCCAAGAGGTCGAGGGCGAGAGCCCAAGAGGTCGAGGCCGAGGCCCCACCAGGGCGAGAGCCCGAGAGGCCGAGGCCCCACCAGGGCGAGAGGCCGAGGCCCCACCAGGGCGAGAGGCCGAGGCCCCACCAGGGCGAGAGGCCGAGGCCCCACCAGGGCGAGAGGCCGAGGCCGAGGCCCCACCAGGGCGAGAGGCCGAGGCCGAGGCCCCACCAGGGCGAGAGGCCGAGGCCGAGGCCCCACCAGGGCGAGAGGCAGAGGCCCCACCAGGGCGGGAGGCCGAGGCCCCACCAGGGCGAGATTCCTAGAGGTCAAGGCCGAGGCCACACCAGGGCGGGAGGCGAGGCTAAGGCGTCACCAGGGCGGGAGGCCGAGGCCCCACCAGGGCGAGAGGCCGAGGCCCCACCAGGGCGAGAGGCCGAGGCCCCACCAGGGCGAGAGGCCGAGGCCCCACCAGGGCGAGAGGCCGAGGACGAGGCCCCACCAGGGCGAGAGGCCGAGGCCCCACCAGGGCGAGAGGCCGAGGCCCCACCAGGGCGAGAGGCCGAGGCTGAGGCCCCACCAGGACGAGAGGCCGAGGCCCCACCAGGGCGAGAGGCCGAGGACGAGGCCCCACCAGGGCGAGAGGCCGAGGACGAGGCCCCGCCAGGGCGAGAGGCCGAGGACGAGGCCCCGCCAGGGCGAGAGGCCGAGGACGAGGCCCCGCCAGGGCGAGAGGCCGAGGACGAGGCCCCGCCAGGGCGAGAGGCCGAGGACGAGGCCCCGCCAGGGCGAGAGGCCGAGGACGAGGCCCCACCAGGGCGAGAGGCCGAGGACGAGGCCCCACCAGGGCGAGAGGCCGAGGACGAGGCCCCACCAGGGCGAGAGGCCGAGGACGAGGCCCCACCAGGGCGAGAGGCCGAGGACGAGGCCCCACCAGGGCGAGAGGCAGAGGACGAGGCCCCACCAGGGCGAGAGGCAGAGGACGAGGCCCCACCAGGGCGAGAGGCAGAGGACGAGGCCCCACCTCATTTTCTGACTCACAAGGCCTTTTGCAATGTAGCACAAGTCCTAGAGAAAAAAAGTACAAGGCAAGATTAGTCTCAACCCAAGGCTTCATCACCCAAGGCTCCAACTATTCAAGACCCTGAAAGATTGGAAAGACCCAGCAAAAACGCAAAGGCCCCTCGGCAGAACATTATTCATGCACATCATAAACCTCCTAAATGCACCTACTAACCACACCTACCCATCTCATGAACAATCGCTCAATCTTACTTAGCAGCATAGCACTAGTCATGGAATATTTTGTGCACATTCCCCCAGCAAGATTTTTTGGGAAACCTGACTGCTTGTCGAGGCCCCGCCAGGGCGAGAGTCAGAGTCAGAGGCCCCGCCAGGGCGAGAGGCCAAGAGGTCGAGGCCCCGCCCGGGCGAGAGGCCAAGAGGTCGAGGCCCCGCCCGGGCGAGAGGCCAAGAGGTCGAGGCCCCGCCCGGGCGAGAGGCCAAGAGGTCGAGGCCCCGCCCGGGCGAGAGGCCAAGAGGTCGAGGCCCCGCCCGGGCGAGAGGCCAAGAGGTCGAGGCCCCGCCCGGGCGAGAGGCCAAGAGGTCGAGGCCCCACCCGGGCGAGAGGCCAAGAGGTCGAGGCCACCCGGGCGAGAGGCCAAGAGGTCGAGGCCCCACCCGGGCGAGAGGCCAAGAGGTCGAGGCCCCACCCGGGCGAGAGGCCAAGAGGTCGAGGCCCCACCCGGGCGAGAGGCCGAGAGGTCGAGGCCCCACCCGGGCGAGAGGCCAAGAGGTCGAGGCCCCACCCGGGCGAGAGGCCGAGAGGTCGAGGCCCCACCCGGGCGAGAGGCCGAGAGGTCGAGGCCCCACCCGGGCGAGAGGCCGAGAGGTCGAGGCCCCACCCGGGCGAGAGGCCGAGAGGTCGAGGCCCCACCCGGGCGAGAGGCCGAGAGGTCGAGGCCCCACCCGGGCGAGAGGCCGAGAGGTCGAGGCCCCACCCGGACGAGAGGCCGAGAGGTCGAGGCCCCACCCGGGCGAGAGGCCGAGAGGTCGAGGCCCCACCCGGGCGAGAGGCCGAGAGGTCGAGAGGCCACCCGGGCGAGAGGCCGAGAGGTCGAGAGGCCACCCGGGCGAGAGGCCGAGAGGTCACCCGGGCGAGAGGCCGAGAGGCCACCCGGGCGAGAGGCCGAGAGGTCGAGAGGCCACCCGGGCGAGAGGCCGAGAGGTCACCCGGGCGAGAGGCAGAGAGGTCGAGAGGCCGAGAGGCCACCCGGGCGAGAGGCCGAGAGGTCGAGAGGCCACCCGGGCGAGAGGTCGAGGCCCCACCCGGGCGAGAGGCCGAGAGGTCGAGGCCCCACCCGGGCGAGAGGCCGAGAGGTCGAGAGGCCACCCGGGCGAGAGGCCGAGAGGTCGAGAGGCCGAGGCCCCACCGGGGCGAGAGGCCGAGGCCCCACCGGGGCGAGAGGCCGAGGCCCCACCAGGGCGAGAGTGGCTGAGGCCGAGGCCCCACCAGGGCGAGAGTGGCTGAGGCCGAGGCCCCACCAGGGCGAGAGTGGCTGAGGCCGAGGCCCCACCAGGGCGAGAGTGGCTGAGGCCGAGGCCCCACCAGGGCGAGAGTGGCTGAGGCCGAGGCCCCACCAGGGCGAGAGTGGCTGAGGCCGAGGCCCCACCAGGGCGAGAGTGGCTGAGGCCGAGGCCCCACCAGGGCGAGAGTGGCTGAGGCCGAGGCCCCACCAGGGCGAGAGTGGCTGAGGCCGAGGCCCCACCAGGGCGAGAGTGGCTGAGGCCGAGGCCCCACCAGGGCGGGAGGCAGAGGCCGAGGCCCCACCAGGGCGGGAGGCAGAGGCCGAGGCCCCACCAGGGCGGAGGCAGAGGCCGAGGCCCCACCAGGGCGGGAGGCAGAGGCCGAGGCCCCACCAGGGCGGGAGGCAGAGGCCGAGGCCCCACCAGGGCGGGAGGCAGAGGCCGAGGCCCCACCAGGGCGGGAGGCCGAGAGGTCAAGGCCGAGGTCCCACCAGGGCAGGAGGCCGAGAGGTCAAGGCCGAGGCCCCACCAGGGCGGGAGGCCGAGAGGTCAAGGCCGAGGCCCCACCATGGCGAGGGGCGGGAGGCCGAGGCCCCACCAGGGCGGGAGGCCGAGGCCCCACCAGGGCGGGAGGCCGAGGACGAGGCCCCACCTCATTTTCTGACTCACAAGGCCTTTTGCAATGTAGCACCACATTATATACCTACCAGATCCCTTGGTTCAGCATCTTCAAACAACTGCAACTGGAAAGTCCTAGAGAAAAAAGTACAAGGCAAGATTAGTCTCAACCCAAGGCTTCATCACCCAAGGCTCCAATTATTCAAGACCCTGAAAGATTGGAAAGACCCAGCAAAAACGCAAAGGCCCCTCGGCAGAACATTATTCATGCACATCATAAACCTCCTAAATGCACCTACTAACCACACCTACCCATCTCATGAACAATCGCTCAATCTTACTTAGCACCATAGCACTAGTCATGGAATATTTTGTGCACTTCCCCCAGCAAGATTTTTTGGGAAACCTGACTGCTTTTCGAGGCCCCGCCAGGGCGAGAGGCAGAGGCCGAGGCCCCGCCAGGGCGAGAGGCAGAGGCAGAGGCCCCGCCAGGGCGAGAGGCCCAGGCCGAGGCCCCGCCAGGGCGAGAGGCCCAGGCCGAGGCCCCGGCAGGGAGAGAGTGGCCGAGGCAGAGGCCCCAGCAGGGCGAGAGTGGCCGAGGCAGAGGCCCCAGCAGGGCGAGAGTGGCCGAGGCAGAGGCCCCAGCAGGGCGAGAGTGGCCGAGGCAGAGGCCCCAGCAGGGCGAGAGTGGCCGAGGCAGAGGCCCCAGCAGGGCGAGAGTGGCCGAGGCAGAGGCCCCACCAGGGCGAGAGTGGCCGAGGCAGAGGCCCCACCAGGGCGAGAGTGGCCGAGGCCGAGGCCCCACCAGGGCGAGAGTGGCCGAGGCCGAGGCCCCACCAGGGCGAGAGTGGCCGAGGCCCCACCAGGGCGAGAGTGGGCGAGGCCGAGGCCCCACCAGGGCGAGAG